>NC_139006.1:78755932-79385378 GCF_964374135.1 Grampus griseus | reverse complement strand
ATGACATTATTTAAATAATTCTTTTGGAACAGGAAATTCAAGCTTTATAAAAAACAAAAAGCCAAATTGAAAATAAAAAGCATATTTTGTATAATTATTTGTCTTCTTTTTGACTCAGATAATAAAAGTAGAATGGGAAAATTCATGGAAAAAAAAAGAAAACTCACTTCCTTGTGCTGACAATATAAGATCATTCTCATTGTATTATATAAAAATTCAGTTTCTTGTCTGCTCAGGACATTTTAAATATATTTTTACCATTGTCCTAGCTGATTTAAATTTCTTGCTGTATCAGTTGAATCATGGACACTATACTCAATAATCACTAAATTAATTATACATAGAAGTATATGTGCTATAAGGTTGTCTTAGTTAAAATACCTTATATTGGGTGGCTTTAATTAGATATTTATTTCTCACATTTCTGGAGGCTAAGAAGTGCAAGATCAAGGTGCCTGCAGTTTTAGAAATGGAATTTAAAATGCATTGTGCATGCTTTTCCTGTTAGGAAATCTTTTCTCAAAAATATTACAAGCTCAGATGGCTTCCAGGAAGATGGCGGAAGAGTAAGACGTGGAGATCACCTTCCTCCCCACAGATACACCAGAAATACATCTACACGCGGAATAACTCCTACAGAACACCTACTGAACCCTGGCAGAAGACCTCAGACCTCCCAAAAGGCAAGAAACCCCCCACGTACCTGGGTAGGGCAAAAGAATAAAGAATAAACAGAGACAAAAGAATAGGGACGGGACCTGCACCAGTGGGAGGGAGCTGTGAAGCAGGAAAGGTTTCCACACACTAGGAAGCCCCTTCGCGGGCGAAGACTGCGGGCGGCAGAGGGGGAAAGCTTCAGAGCCGCGGGGGAGAGCACAGCAACAGGGGTGTGGAGGGCAAAGCAGGGAGATTCCCGCACAGAGGATCAGGGCCGACCGGCACTCACCAGTCCGAGAGGCTTGTCTTCTCCCCCACTGGGGCGGGCGGGGCTGGGAGTTGAGGCTCGCGCTTCAGTCGAGTGCCGGGAGAGGACAGGGGTTGGAGGCGTGAACACAGCCTGCAGGGAGTTAGTGCACCACGGCTAGCCGGGAGGGAGTCCGGGGAAAAGTCTGGACCTGCCGAAGAGGCATGAGACTTTTTTTTCCCTCTTTGTTTCCTGGTGCGTGAGGAGAGGGGATTTAGAGCGCTGCTTAAAGGAGCTCCAGAAACGGGCGCGAGCCGCGGCTAAAAGCGCGCACCCCAGAGACGGGCATGAGACGCTAAGGCTGCTGCTGCCACCACCAAGAAACCTGTGTGTGAGCACAGGTCACTCTCCACACCTCCCCTCCCGGAGCCTGTGCAGCCCGCCACTGCCAGGGTCCTGGGATCCAGGGACAACTCCCCTGGGAGAACGCAAGGCGCGGCTCAGGCTGGTGTAACGTCATGCTGGCCTCTGCCGCCGCAGGCTCGCCCCACACTCCGTATCTGTCCCTCCCCCCGGCCTGAGTGAGCCAGAGCCCCCGAATCAGAGGCTCCTTTAACCCCGTCCTGTCTGAGCGAAGAACAGATGCCCTCCGGCGACCTACACGCAGAGGCGGGTACAAATCCAAAGCTAAGACCCTGGGAGCTGTGCGAACAAATAAGAGAAAGGGAAATCTCTCCCAGCAGCCTCAGAAGCAGCGAATTAAAGCTCCACAATCAACTTGATGTACCTGCATCTGTGGAATACATGAATAGACAAAGAATCATCCTGAATTAAGGAGGCGGACTTTGAGAGCAAGATTTATGATTTTTCCCCTTTTCCCCTTTTGCGAGTGTGTATGTTTCTGTGTGAGATTTTGTCTGTATAGCTTTGCTTCCACCATTTGTCCTAGGGTTCTATCTGTCCGTTTTTTTTCTTAATAATTATTTTTTATTTTAATAACTATATTTTATTTTACTTTATCTTCTTTCTTTCTTTCCTTCCTTCCCTCCTTTACACAATGAATCATCCCAAATTGAGGAGGTGGACTTTCAGAGCAAGATTTATGATTTTTTCCCCTTTTCCTCTTTTTGTGTGTATGTGTATGCTTCTGTGTGAGATTTTGTCTGTATAGCTTTGCTTCCACCATTTGTCCAAGGGTTCGATCTGTCTATTTTTGTTTCTTTTAAATATTTTTTCTTTATTTTCTCTTAATAATTATTTTTTTATTTTAATAACTTTATAATATTTTATCTTACTTTATTTTATTTTACTTTATCTTCTTTCTTTCTTTTTTTCCTTCCTTCCTTCCTTCCTCCCTCCCTCCATCCCTGCCTCCCTCCTTTCCTTCTTTCTTTCTACTTCTACTAATTCTTTCTTTCTACTTTTTCTCCCTTTTATTCTGAGCCATGTGGATGAAAGGATCTGGGTGCTCCAGCCAGGAGTCAATGCTGTGCCTCTGAGGTGGGAGAGCCAACTTCAGGACACTGGTCCACAAGAGACCTCCCAGCTCCACATAATATCAAACGGTGAAAATCTCCCAGAGATCTCCATCTCAACACCAGCACCCAGCTTCACTCAATGACCAGCAAGCTACAGTCCTGGAGATCCTATGCAAAACAACTAGCAAGACAGGAACACAACCCCACCCATTAGCAGAGAGGCTGCCTAAAATCAAAAGTCCACAGACACCCGAAAACACACCGCCAGACATGGACCTGCCCACAAGAAAGACAAGGTCCAGCCTCATCCACCAGAATACAGGCACTAGTCCCCTCCACCAGGAAGCCTACACAACCCACTGAACCAACCTTAGCCACTGGAGACAGACATCAAAAACAGTGGGAACTACGAACCTGCAGCCTGCAAAAAGGAGACCCCAAACACAGTAAGATAAGCAAAATGAGAAGAAAGAAAAACACACAGCAGATAAAGGAGCAAGATAAAAACCCACCAGACCTAACAAATGAAGATGAAATAGGCAGTCTACCTGAAAAAGATTTCAGAATAATGATAGTAAAGATGATCCAAAATCTTAGGAATAGAATAGACAAAATGCAAGAAACATTTAACAAGGACCTAGAAGAACTAAAGATGAAACAAACAATGATGAACAACACAATAAATGAAATTAAAAATACTCTAGACAGGATCAATAGCAGGATAACTGAGGCAGAAGAACGGATAAGTGATCTGGAAGATAAAATAGTGGAAATAACTACTGCAGAGCAGAATAAAGAAAAAAGAATGAAAAGAACTGAGGACAGTCTCAGAGACCTCTGGGGCAACATTAAATACAACAACATTCGAATTATAGGGGTTCCAGAAGAAGAAGAGAAAAAGAAAGGGACTGAGAAAATATTTGAGGAAATTATAGTTGAAAACTTCCCTAATGTGGGCAAGAAAATAGTTAATCAAGTCCAGGAAGCACAGAGAGTCCCATACAGGATAAATCCAAGGAGAAATATGCCAAGACACATATTAATCAAACTGTCAAAAATTAAATACAAAGAAAACATATTCAAGGCAGTAAGGGAAAAACAACAAAAAACACACAAGGGAATCCCCATAAGGTTAACAGCTGATCTTTCAGCAGAAACTCTGCAAGGCAGAAGGGACTGGCAGGACATATTTAAAGTGATGAAGGAGAAAAACCTGCAAGCAAGATTACTCTACCCAGGAAGGATCTCATTCAGATTTGATGGAGAAATTAAAACCTTTACAGACAAGCAAGAGCTGAGAGAGTTCAGCACCACCAAACCAGCTTTACAACAACTGCTAAAGGAACTTCTCTAGGCAAGAAACACAAGAGAAGGAAAAGACCTACAATAACGAACCCAAAACAATTAAGAAAATGGGAATAGGAACATACATATCGATAATTACCTTAAATGTAAATGGACTAAATGTTCCATCAAAAGAAGCAGATTGGCTGAAGGGATACAAAAACAAGACCCATATATTTGCTGTCTACAAGAGACCCACTTCAGACCTAGAGACACATACAGACTGAAAGTAAGGGGATGGAAAAAGATATTTCATGCAAATGGAAACCAAAAGAAAGCTAGAGTAGCAATTCTCAAATCAGACAAAATAGACTTTAAAATAAGGACTATTAAAAGAGACAAAGAAGGACACTACATAATGATCAAGGGATCGATCCAAGAGGAAGTTATAACAATTGTAAATATTTATGCACCCAACATAGGAGCACCTCAATACATAAGGCAAATGCTAACAGCCATAAAAGGGGAAATTGACAGTAACACATTCATAGTAGGGGACGTTAACACCCCACTTTCACCAATGGACAGAACATCCAAAATGAAAATAAATAAGGAAACATAAGCTTTCAATGATACATTAAACAAGATGGACTTAATTGATATTTATAGGACATTCCATCCAGAAACAACAGAATACACATTTTTCTCAAGTGCTCATGGAACATTTTCCAGGATAGATCATATCTTGGGTCACAAATCAAGCCTTGGTAAATTTAAGAAAATTGAAATTGTATCAAGTACCTTTTCTGACCACAACGCTTTGAGACTAGATATCTATTACAGGAAAAGATCTCTAAAAAATACAAACACATGGAAGCTAAACAATGCACTATTTAATAACGAAGTGACCACTGAAGAAATCAAAGAGGAAATAAAAAAATACCTAGAAACAAATGACAATGGAGACACGATGACCCAAAACCTATGGGATGCAGCAAAAGCAGTTCTAAGAGGGAAGTTTATAGCAATACATTCCTACCTTAAGAAACAGGAAACATCTGGAATAAACAACCTAATATTGCACCTAAAGCAATTAGAGAAAGAAGAACAAAAAAAAACCCCAAGTTAGCAGAAGGAAAGAAATCATAAAGATCAGATCAGAAATAAATGTAAAAGAAATGAAAGAAATGATAGCAAAGATCAATAAAACTAAAGGCTGGTTCTTTGAGAAGATAAACAAAATTGATAAACCATTATCCAGACTCATCAAGAAAAAAAGGGAGAAGACTCAAATCAATAGAATTAGAAATCAAAAAGGAGAAGTAAAAACTGACACAGCAGAAATACAAAGGATCATGAGAGATTACTACAAGCAACTCTATGCCAATAAAATGGACAACCTGGAAGAAATGGACATATTCTTAGAAATGCACAACCTGCCAAGACTGAATCAGGAAGAAATAGAAAATATGAACAGACCAATCACAAGCACTGAAATTGAAACTGTGTTTAAAAATCTTCCAACAAACAAAAGCCCAGGACCAGATGGCTTCACAGGAGAATTCTATCAAACACTTAGAGAAGAGCTAAGACCTATCCTTCTCAAATTCTTCCAAAATATAGCAGAGGGAGGAACACTCCCAAACTCATTCTACGAGGCCACCATCACCCTGATACCAAAACCAGACAAGGATGTCACAAAGAAGGAAAACTACAGGCCAATATCACTGATGAACATAGATGCAAAAATCCTCAACAAAATACTAGCAAACAGAATCCAACAGCACATTAAATGGATCATACACCATGATCAAGTGGGGTTTATTCCAGGAATGCAAGGAGTTTTTAATATACGCAAATCAATCAATGTGATACACCATATTAACAAATTGAAGAAGAAAAACCATATGATCATCTCAATACATGCAGAGAAAGCTTTCGACAAAATTCAACACCCATTTATGATAAAAACCCTGCAGAAAGTAGGCATAGAGGGAACTTTCCTCAATGTAATAAAGGCCATATATGACAAACCCACAGCCAACATCGTCCTCAATGGTGAAAAACTGAAAGCATTTCCACTAAGATCAGGAACAAGACAAGGTTGCCCACTCTCACCACTCTTATTCAACACAGGTTTGGAAATTTTAGCCACAGCAATGAGAGATGAAAAGGAAATAAAAGAAATCCAAATCGGAAAAGAAGAAGTAAAGCTGTCACTGTTTGCAGATGACATGATACTATTTATAGAGAATGCTAAAGATGCTACCAGAAAACTACAAGAGCTAATCAATGAATTTGGTAAAGTAGCAGGATACAAAATTAATGCACAGAAATCTCTGGCATTCCTATACACTAATGATGAAAAATCTGAAAGTGAAATAAAGAAAACACTCCCGTTTACCATTGCAACAAAAAGAATAAAATATCTAGGAATAAACCTACCTAAAGAGACAAAAGACCTGTATGCAGAAAATTATAAGACACTGATGAAAGAAATTAAAGATGATACAAATAGATGGAGAGATATACCATGTTCTTGGATTGGAAGAATCAACATTGTGAAAATGACTCTACTACCCAAAGCAATCTACAGATTCAATGCAATCCCTATCAAGCTACCACTGGCATTTTTCACAGAACTAGAACAAAAAATTTCACAATTTGTATGGAAACACAAAAGACCCCGAATAGCCAAAGCAATCTTGAGAACAAAAAACGAAGCTGGAGGAATCAAGCTCCCTGACTTCAGACTATACTACAAAGTTACAGTAATCAAGACAGTATGGTACTGGCACAAAAACAGAAAGATAGATCAATGGAACAGGATAGAAAGCCCAGAGATAAACCCACGCACATATGGTCACCTTATCTTTGATAAACTAGGCAGGAATGTACAGTGGAGAAAGGACAGCCTCTTCAATAAGTGGTGCTGGGAAAACTGGACAGGTACATGTAAAAGTAAGAGATTAGATCACTGCCTAACACCATACACAAAAATAATCTCAAAATGGAGTAAAGACCTAAATGTAAGGCCAGAAACTATCAAACTCTTAGAGGAAAACATAGGCAGAACACTCTATGACATAAATCACAGCAAGATCCTTTTTGACCCACCTCCTAGAGAAATGGAAATAAAAACAAAAATAAACAAATAGGGCCTAATGAAACTTCAAAGCCTTTGCACAGCAAAGGAAACCATAAACAAGACCAAAAGACAACCCTCAGAATGGGAGAATATATTTGCCAATGAGGCACCTGACAGAGGATTAATCTCCAAAATTTACAAGCAGCTCATGCAGCTCAATAACAATAAAACAAACAACCCAATCCAAAAATGGGCAGAAGACCTAAATAGACATTTCTCCAAAGAAGATATACAGACTGCCAGTAAACACATGAAAGAATGCTCAACATCATTAATCATTAGAGAAATGCAAATCAAAACTACAATGAAACATCATCTCACACTGGTCAGAAGGGCCATCATCAAAAAATCTAGAAACAATAAATGCTGGAGAGGGTGTGGAGAAAAGGGAACACTCCTGCACTGCTGGTGGGATGTGAATTGATATAGCCACTGTGGAGAACCGTATGGAAGTTCCTTAGAAAACTACAAATAGAACTACCATATGACCCAGCAATCCCACTACTGGGCATATACCCTGAGAAAACCATAATTCAAAAAGAGTCATGTACCAAAATGTTCATTGCAGCTCTATTTACAATAGCCCAGAGATGGAAACAACCTAAGTGTCCATCGACAGATGAATGGATAAAGAAGATGTGGCACATATATACAATGGAATATTACTCAGCCATAAAAAGAAACGAAATTGAGCTATTTGTAATGAGGTGGATAGACCTAGAGTCTGTCATACAGAGTGAAGTAAGTCAGAAAGAGAAAGACAAATACTGTATGCTAACACATATATATGGAATTTAAGAAAAAAAAATGTCATGAAGAACCTAGGGGTAAGACAGGAATAAAGACACAGACCTACTAGAGAATGGACTTGAGGATATGGGGAGGGGGAAGGGTAAGCTGTGACAAAGCGAGAGAGTGGCATGGACATATATACACTACCAACCGTAAGGTAGATAGCTAGTGGGAAGCAGCCGCATAGCACAGGGAGATCAGCTCGGTGCTTTGTGACCGCCTGGAGGGGTGGGATAGGGAGGGTGGGAGGGAGGGAGACGCAAGAGGGAAGAGATATGGGAACATATGTATATGTATAACTGATTCACTTTGTTATAAAGCAGAAACTAACACACCATTGTAAAGCAATTATACTCCAATAAAGATGTAAAAAAAATATATATCTTACAAGCTGTATAACAATCAGCCTGGGAAGACAGTAGCTGATTGCTAAACATGAAATAAATAAATGCATTTATTCTCTAGGACAGAAACTAATAGTCACAAAAGTTTTGTGACTAACAGTCACCAAAGTTGCACTAATAAAGACTTTTAAAACATTTTTTTATTACTTACTTTGTAAATAAACAATGAATAATTGAATAAGGATAGAGTGATCCAGTTGTGGAATATTTCTAGTGAAGGCAAATCATCTGAAAAATTATATATGTTGAATAATTAGATTAAAAATTTTTAATGTATTAATTGTCTCCTCTCTGGTCACATCCAGTTTAGAATAATATAAGAACACAATATTTACTTTCTGAAGGTCTTGAGTTTTTATATTTAAATCTCTTATGAAACATGATTATTTTGAAGTCTCCATTTTTTCTTTAATTTCATGGGTCAAATATATTGTCAGTATTTCTGTGAATTATTTAACATCATAAAAATGTTCCAGTAAATTTAATTTTAATGACTGGTATCTTTTAAAAGAACTGGCTCTTACAAACTTCAAGAAGTGCTCTACTGTGTATCATTTGGACTTAAAGACTCTATGTTTTATGGGTGCAAGTTTAAAACACCATCTCTTTGACTGTAGTGATTGTGCTGCTCTGTAATGTAATACTCCATATGGTTTCCAAGATCCTTAATTGACTGTGAGTCCTTGGACTATAATAAAATCAAGTGAATTAGTGAAGTCACTTTGACTAACTGGGTAATTTCCAAAGAGGTTAAGACATATATAAGTGTGAAAGTACCAATTAAGTTGCTATCTTTGTCCATATACAAATTATTTTCTCTTTGCAAATCTCTGATTACATGATAAAGTAATGGATGCTCTGTCTTCCATTAAAGTGATAAAATCAGTATATGAGATGTGGAACCAGAATGGAAACATTTGGATAATATTGTCATTTCACCATGCAGGTGATTGTATATGTTTAAGTACATGAATATAAAGGTATTTTTAAATTTAAAAAAATTTTGAAAATTACAGCAAGAAAAACAGTACATGAAAAGAAAATTTATCCCTGAGGTAAATTAGCAAGAAGCTGTACGTCCCTTCTGTCACCAAAAAGCTTCACTTGCTGAATCTTTCACCATTTTAAGCTTTCATGCTGATTTTTGTAGTGCTATTAATATAATTAAAAGCTATCCTTTCTGAAGTCAGAATATTAATAATTATTGTAACTTGCTCCTGTTTATTTTAAATATTGGCACTCATTAACTAAAGCTAAAACTGTGATGAGTTTTTGTCTATAGTTACCTATGACTTAAAGTCATCTATCTATATAATAAACAACCTCCTTTGGAAACATTGACACTGACTCTCTAAATTTAGCTCCCCAATTCTGAAACTGACAAGGATTCTTTTAAACCCAAACTACCTACAGAGTTTCCCAGACAAAGACTAAATAACATAAAAGACCTGCTTCCTTGGTTTATGACTCAAAATATAAAATTCATGAGAAGTGTGATACTTGAAGTACAAAGAATTGATTGGTATTCTATTTACTTTTAATTATAGCAACACCTAAGGGCTGCCCTGTTTCAAACTCACAGTATGTGAAGAGATACAAACTTAATGTCAAAGGTGTGTAAATAAGAATTCTTTTCTCATCTTGAGCACTGAAATCATGTGTAAGAAGTGGTTCTCCGTGCCTGGTTACTTTATACTCCTCTGGAATTTCGATTCCATGAAATGATGTCTGTTTTGGATTTTATTTTTTATACTTGCCTCAAATGAGTTTCTTTCTGGGAGCATTAATAGGACCTCTTCCTCATGAACCTCACAAAGAGCTCTTTGAAGTCCCTGGGACAGTGTTGCATTTGATTCTTATTCTGCGTGTTGTTTTAACCTGTTCAGGGTTTTCCTTACTTTCCCTTCAACACAAACATTGCGCTGACGTTTCCCTGTACCATCTTGAATGACTGTAATGTTATTCTAACTAGTTGTGTATCAGGCATTACAGATTGTCTGCCCTTCACAACTCCAGTAATTTTCATTCCTATCTTTGTTAAATGGTAATGGTAACAAAAATCATTATAAAGTAACATTGTCTTTTCTTGTTGTGAGTATACTATTTCTGCTTTATTCCCTGAGAATTTTCAAAGAAAGTTATCATATTGCCAAGCAACAGAAAAAGCATCATCATTATTATTTTTTCTTTAGTAGCCATCTGAGCAATGGCCACAGGTTTATTGGTAGGGAAAACCCTACTAGTGTCTTATGGTCTCGACACCTGGTTCAGCCAGGCTGGATCAGCCAGTAGGTAGGCACCGGCTGATGGCATGGTGATGACACTGATTAGCAGATAAGTGTGAGAGTTACATCCACTGAAACCTCTCCAAATAGCAGCAGGTGCCTCTTCCTGTCTACTGCAGTCGTACCTCTATAGGACATTGACTGAAGGGAAACATTGCCCATTAACCCTGGGTGATGGGATAGTTGTAGGGGGTCAATTAAATGCCCAGTATCCCCCTCACTGTGGCTATTACACTCTCCTTCTCTGTGGTAGAAGAGCTATACCTGTTCTCACTCCTCCTGAACAAGTGAGACCTTCTATCAAGTTTATTTGCCACCTGTTTTACATCGAAGCTTGACCAATCTCCTTTCAAACTCAGCCCTTATTGAACAACCCAGCCACATCCAGCCAAATGTCTAGTGACATATTAAACGTGCCATGCATCGAAAGATTCCACCCTCAGCTTGTCAACCTCTGTGCATTTCTCTAACTGTAGGCTCTTCCTCAATACACACAGTTCATATAAATCCTGCTTTCCTACAAGATTCAAATCCTGAGCCACCTACCTAACCCCATGTGCCATCACCAGCTAGCCTACCAAGGCCACAAGGGTTATTATTGGCTATACAGTGACAACACAATCATTGGACCAATAAAACATTATAGTATTTTTAACGTATTAATCCTGTAAACCAGAAGTATGAATAAACGTTATGGGCTGTTTGAACCCAGGGATGTCTCCTAAGCATGGATGTTTTCAACAAGACCAAATATCAAGGACCATTTGGCATGAACCAAATATCTCAATGGACATTTTGGACAGGACCAAATGTCTGCTAATTGTATATACACATCAAAACTCTTCATATAGTATATTTTAAATATGTACTTTTATTATACCTCAATTATACCTTAATACGTTTTTTTTAAAATGTCATATACTTAACATATGTTTACAATAACATTTAGCAGATATTATTTTCCTCAAATACACACACACATTACTTCTTTGGGGTATCTATGTAGAATTTGATTCAAAGCTGTTAAACATCAAACAATTATATGAAGTAATGATTCATATGCACTTCTGTCTATCACAATCTTTTCTTAGTACAATATACATTTAGACATTTGGTTAATTTTTACTAATGAAGAGCTCAGACAAATAAAAACATTTTTTTTTCTTAGAAATGTTCTTTAGAATAATTTACCATGCTGATGTTCTTGGTTTCCCTAGAAACTATATTAATGAAGCGGTTTTTAATGTAAGGGAAAGAAAATTAAGACATTGTTTTATACTTCAAAGAAAAGATAAATATAAATTTTAGTGATAAGTAAATTTCATGATTCCTTTTAGAAGAAATTATTTAGGATTATTCTTCAGATTATACTATCACTAGGGAGTAAGATGAATATTTCTTCAATTAAGAAACTTTCTTTAAGATCAATATTTGTTCAATCATTGTCAATCTGTGTGGGGAGGCAAACCTATGGCCCGAGGCTGAGAGAGGAGAATACAGGCAGGTAAAGAACACGGGTACCAGGTATGAACAGTGGGAAGAACTCTCCTAGAAAGAGCCCCGGACAGAAAGAGCCAGCACCTGTGCCTCCAGTCTCTGGAGGAGATAGCTCTAGATTACAGCTGCATTTGCTCCCCTAATCCTCTAGCCCCTAAGCCCAACTCAGAACTTTGGTGAGAACCTTGGTGAGAACTCTCTCCTGCATACACACCACTGCCAAGGTCCTGAGGAGCTTGATAAACATCTACACCTGCTAAACTGAAATTGAAACTGTGGGTGAGGTCCTGTTAATTCTGATGCACTAGGAGGTGTGATGTGTCCTGGAGTAGCAAGAAGGTGAGGGAGTAGAGATAGAAAAGAAAGAAGAAATCAACCTGCTTCTACCCTGTGTCCACTGAATGTATCTAAGCCTAAAAGACTCCCTAGGAGGGGATGGGGATGAGGGTAGGAAGAAGGAGAAGTTTTACTGGACGGGGCTTTTATGTTAATAACTTCATTAATACTTTCATTCAGTCAACAAATATTTATGGAGTACCTACAATGTCATAGACACGCTTGCAGGGTGCTGGGGTTATAGAAGTGAATAAAAAGCCAATATGCCTGTTCTCCTGGACCAGCATTCTAGTTGAATAAGAGAGACAATAAACTGTGAAGAAATAGAAAGCAGGGCAGAGGAATAAAGAAGGTATGAGCTTTCTATTACTCAGACGGGTCAGGAAATACCTCACTGAGCAAGAAAGCCGATATTGGAGAAGAAAACTAAATGAAGTCAGGCCTAAATAAATCAGAATGTTCGGATGACTATAACAGCCTGACGTTTATCATCTTTGAACACCTAGAAAATCAATGGAACTTATCCTGTGATTTCTTTCAAGGACAGGAAGAAACGGACAAAATGATTTTAACAGGGTGTGTTGGGAAATAGTAAAGTTATTTTCTACTTACAATTTATATAGTGAGGCTTATTCAATAAAACTGCTACATTTATTTAATACACACGTATCATTATAAAAGAAGCCATTCTCTTTTTAAACACAAGCTGTGAAAAATAGTCTGCTGAGAGGCTTTTTAAATATCTTTTTATGACATGTATAAAATAAGTATAAAATATTTAATCATACGGCTCTGATCAAGTTTGTATTCATTGTGTAAATGTATGCTGTGTACTTACACTGTGTTCAGTACTCTAGTAGGACCTATGGGAAAAATAGTATGCATGCTTTCAGGAGACAAAGGGCATATTTAATGGAAGAATCTAGATGCTTTCATTTATTCCACAGCTATTTATGGAATGTCAACGATCCTAGAGTAAGATGACAAAAAAAATCACCAGGGCTTCCCTGGTGGCGCAATGGTTGAGAGTCCGCCTGCCGATGCAGGGGACACGGGTTCATGCCCCGGTCTGGGAGGATCTCACAGGCCGCTGAGCGGCTGGGCCTGTGAGCCATGGCCGCTGAGCCTGCGCGACCGGAGCCTGTGCTCCGCAATGGGCGAGGCCGCAACAGTGAGAGGCCCGCGTACCGAAAAAAAAAAAAAAATCACGTGGGAAAGTCGAAGCTTTATTTCAGAGTAATAATGTCTCCACCTCCTAGCAATTAGCAGATAATGTATATGTTATGGGCACTTCAGTCCTTTATCAGAAAGCAAAAAAAGACAAGAAATAACAAGAGAGGTGAGGAGTCACAGATTAATTAACAGCTCTGGGTTTCTGAAAAGAGACAGTCAAAGTGTTCATCAAGGAAACCGAGAGTAAAGTCAGAGATTTTTAACTCTGATACGTAAGGATTGTGGTCTTAGCCCTCTATGAGATTACAGTACGAAGACCAGGATGTAGACAACCTCTGCCTTCATGAATCTTACCATATTAAAATTACAGAGGAAACACAGCACAATGGAGTGATTATGAGCCTGAGCTCTAGAGCCAGAGTTTCTCTAATAAAATCCCAGAGGCTCCATCTACTGCTTTTGTCCCTCAATGTTCTCATCTGTAAAATAGGTGCTCATAATAGTTCCCATTTCTTAGTGTTATTATGAAGATTAGTACTTGGAAAGGCCTGAGAATATGTATAGAATATTGTCAATGTTCACTAAATATTAGCTAGGATAAATAATTGATAGGATAATTTAAAAGATTGTAATGAGATGACAATTATTATTTTAATGATATACATAATTAATGATAAGTGCTATAGCTGAAATGATTCGTGATGAAAAGTTCACAAAATTCAGGAAGGGAGGTTTTCTTTATGAATGTGCAGGAAGAAAACATAAGCTAGTCTAACTTGTTGGAATAAAATAGAGAACAGAGAATAATGATGACCTCAACTGTTACAGACTGAATTGAGTTCCCCCGAAATTTATATGTTGTAGCTCTAAACCCCACTGCTTCAAAATGTGTATTTGGAGTTAGGACCTTCAAAGAAGTAATTACCTTAAAGCAAGGCTTTAGGGTGGGCCCTAATTCAATCACACTGGTGTCCTGATAAGAAGAGGACTTTAGGGCACAGGGAAATATGCCAGGGATGCACACACAGAGAAAAGGCTATGAGCACACAGTGAGAAAGTGGCCATCTGCACATCTAGGAGAGAGACTTCAGGAGAAACCAAACCTGCTGACACATTAATCTTGAACTTCCAGCCTCCAGAACTGTGAGAAAATAGATTTATTTTGTTTGAGCCACCCACCCACCCAGTGGTATTTTGTATGGCAGCCCTAGAAGACTAAGGCATCAATAATAAAAAGAATAGTGAACACTCCGTCTGTTGCTGTGAGCCTCTGCCTCTCTTACTCTTATATACTAGCAAAGACAAAACAAAAATTAATACCTTAATTCCCCTATTGCAGTTCTGATGAGGAAGCAACATAGGTAACAGTGAGAGAGCCTCCATAAATTCTGGGTTCCAAGGAAGTCTCACTTAAGCTGAAGCCTGGCAGGCAAGCAGGATCCAGCCAATGAGGAGGCGGATGAAGCCTGTGTCCAGGTGGACAGGACTGCAGTCCTGATGGTCTGAAGCATGAAATGGAGCTGCTCAGCAATGCAAAGAAACCAGTTTTGTGACTAAAGTTCAGTGAGGAAATGGGGGGTAGAATGAATGGGCTGAAGGTAAAAGTCAGGGGAGACTATATATATACCAGAGCCTTGACAAACGGCAGTTATTCATCATACTAAATAGTTTTATTATCTTATATAAAAAGCCCCAGGAATATTTTACTTAAAAAAAATCTGTGGGCTTCCCTGGTGGCGCAGTGGTTGAGAGTCCGCCTGCCGATGCAGGGGACGCGGGTTCGTGCCCCGGTCCGGGAGGATCCCACATGCCGCGGAGCGGCTGGACCCGTGAGCCATGGCCGCTGGGCCTGCACGTCCGGAGCCTGTGCTCCACAACGGGAGAGGCCACGGCAGTGAGAGGCCTGCGTACCGCAAAAAAAAAAAAAAAAAAAAAAATCTGTAAAACAAGATTTAAATGTCAGATATAGAGAAAACATTAATATTATAGAAATAAGATCAAGACTTTTCTTAGAAATATTAGTCATAGATTATGTAACTGTAATAATATTTTTTTACAATCTATTTTGGGAGTATTTTTCTAAATCAATCTTATTTCCTCAGAGGAAACATACTGATGACTCATATAGCAGATATTTATTTTAACAACACAAGTTAAAACACAATGATTTGATTAGAAGTTTTTCTAACTGAAACCACATTTTTGTATAAGAATATAAATAAAATATATAATCCAATGAACCTAGAGCCAAACAGATTTTTTGTGCTGAATCATTTCACTGGCTTATGAATATGGCTTAAGAATTTGAATTAATATCACATTATCACTAAGTTAATTATAAGGCCAACAATAATAAAAATCACTGATTGTAATAAAACATTAATTATACATTGACAATATTTGTTTTTATTTACTTTTTTTCTTTGAACAGGAGTCCAAACTTTATAACTTTAAAATTATATAATTATAATCTATAATTATAAAGTTTAAATTATAAATTTAAACTTTTAAATGATACTTTTAAATTATGAAATTATAATTATATAATTATAATTTTGTCAAAAATAGTGTGAAGTTTTTTTTTAGTGCTTGAATTACAAGCAATAAAAACTTATATTTTGGGGCTTCCCTGGTGGTGCAGTGGTTGAGAGTCCGCCTGCTGATGCAGGAGACACGGGTTCGTGCCCTGGTCCGGGAAGATCCCACATGCCACGGAGCGGCTGGGCCCGTGAGCCATGGCTGCTGAGCCTGCGCGTCCGGAGCCTGTGCTCCACAACGGGAGAGGCCACAACAGTGAGAGGCCTGCGTACTGCCAAAAAAAAAAAAAAAAAAAAAAAACTTATATTTGAATAGATTTTATATAATGTTTGCATATATTTTTTCAATATATTAGAAAGCTAAATGAAGAATCTGAAAATGGAAAATAGAAAAAAATAATTTTGATGAAGTAACATGGAGTGAAGTTGAAACAAAATGTATCTCTGCTATTTATTGAAAATTCTGAATCAATTATCATGAATTTCTACATAATTAATCCATATGGTATAAACTGCAAAAGCAGAGACAGCAAAAAGAAACTATAATTTCATTGCTAAGTTATCTGTAGTACCAAGTATTTGGGTTATTATAGGGGTTGAAATAGAGGAAGTTGGGAGGGTGGTCATGATCTCTTTCTGCTGGAGTATTGACTCATGTTTGAGAAACGGACTCTTCATTGTAACAGTTTCAAAAGCTATTAATTGTCTCATCATACACAGTCTCAACCTGCACACACACAAACTAACTGCAATGTATCTAGGGAAGATGATGTTTTCTTTTATAGCTATGGCTGCTCATGGTAAAACTGGCATTTCATCTCATGGTTTTTTATCACATGTTGAGAATTATATTCACTACAATCTGTTAAATATTCATAAGATTGGCATATTTTAATTGAATATGCTATATAGTTAGAATCCCTAACAGTAGAGTACTCTATAATATATTTAAGAAAAGCACAATAATCTGTTAAAAGGTAAACTCAGGAACACTAAAATGTTCTAGAGTTTACTTGAGCAAATTTTGATTCCAGTCAGGTAGTGCCAAACCAGAAGTGGTTTGGAATGCTGGGGACAGGAGCATTTTATAGGCTTTTATAGTGCAGATGCAGAAGCAATGCAAGTAGCCTTATCTGGGAAAGTCTAAGGGGCTGTGTGTAATTGGTTATCTTTAATTTTGGTTTTCTCCAATGTGAGTCCGTTTACAGGAATTCACTCTGGCTTAGGTTTTGGTTTGTTTCATAGGATTCTAAGACATTAGAGCCACCTCTAAAATGAACTTAAAACTCTAAAATATTTGATTTTTAGGATCGATTAGAAGTTCAAATTAAGATTGAAAATAAAAACAATAACAACAACCAAAAAAAAAAAAAAAACCGTGTAAAAGAACATACAGCGAGTTTTACAAAGGTAATGCCTGGAGTCCACCAGTGCTGTCTATAAAAAGAGGCAGCCGATTGGCTGTGTTCTGCCTGGTTGTTTTCAGCCTCTGTCCATCTTGTTCAGACAGAATGTCTAACTTTCTGGGCTTTCTTCAAGTGCCCTTGAAATACTGAAAGTGATGACATTCTGTAATTGCTATCTCATTTCGGTCCAGTGATACTCAAATTTTTCACTCTTCTGAACTCTATTCCAAGTCTAGTTTTCATGACTTTTGGAAAAAGGCTAAAGGGAATTCTCATAGCACAAAGGTAGCATTGCTTTACTTGTAGTATGCTTGCCATGGTTCTGTGCTGTGATTATTAATTTCAGAGAATATTCAGTTCCTCATTCTGTCTTCTTTCTCAAAGATCAAAATGTTTATGCCGTGTAATAAAAAATACTGGCTTCCCTTGTGTCTAGCACCTACTATGCAAATCCATGCAAATGTAAATTTAGTTTGTAGTCCTTCAGTATGCTTTCTCATTTCTCCTTTTATTTTTCAGGAAGAAAATAAAAGTGCATTTCTATTTGTGAAGTGCTCAGCTCTTTGCTCTATTGTTCTTTCTCTCTGATCATCACTGTTAAGTGATGTTGGAAGTAATTACATTCCACTCTCTTTTGGCCAGAAAGCAGTTTTCAGTTAGAGAACAGCTTGAAAAACGTTCATCATTACACAGTAACCATGTCTCAATGATACCCTCTGTGCAACAGTATTAGATTTTCTCCCTCTGCCTGGCAAGGGCAGCTCAGACTATCTAGTTAATCATTTCATGCCCATTAACATGTTAGCCACACAAATACTGTCTTTATCCCACATTTCACATCCCAAATCCACCCCCAACCCCTTGAAACTCCTTTAGATCACATTACTCTGTCCCCACTCTAAATTCCTGTGGTGCTTATGGCCTGTGATATTACATTTTACACCTAGAGATATACTTACAAGTGTGTAAGATGTTTGTGATAATAATACCCCAAAACCTTTGGAATAAGAGCTGTGTCTCAAAGATCAGCATGTTTCCTAGAGCTGAGCTATTTGTAAAGTATTTTTCACAGAATGTCACGAAATACATTTTAAATTGAATTTAATTGTACCTAGGAAGCATGGTGTTTTTAAAAATCACTCACCAGGAAATAAACTTTAGTAGTAGGTTAATAAATGAAATACCCAAGGCAGTGTTAATTTCCCCTTCTCTCAGGCCCTGTGCAAACTCTGCTCTTAATCATATTTTATTGTGCTTGCCTATATATATTTTTGTTTTCCCTGATGGACAATGAATTTCTTGAGGACATGGGGCTGTGAGATTGATTTCCTTCTTTCTCTTTCTGTCTCTTTTTCTCTTCATATCTTTATTCCACATGCTGATACACTGCCTTGATAAATATGGCGTCAAGTGCTTCATGAATGAATGATTAATTTAAATTTTAAGTATGAGTCTAAATATTTAAGTTCTCTCTGTGCATCCAATATGTCATGCCTTTGTCTACAAATGAGAGAGGAACCAGTCAGTAGCAGTCTTTATTAAAAAACAGAATGTATCTTTGCTTCTCTCCTCACCATGATAACCTGAGTGGGAAAACCTGGCAAATGATAAATTGAAAGAGGGGTGGTCCTCTTCATCTCTCTCCTCAGATTATGGATTCAAGCAATAACAACTGAAATGTATGGGAAGTTCTATTCTTTAAATCTCCTTCACTCTGCTTGGGTGTTTTTATGTCTTCCTAGGGAGAACAGATTACCAATCACCCCACTTTATTCTTTCATTGTGTAACAAAGGCTTGTAGAATTCCTATGGTTGGCTAGCTGTTACATGGGGGCAACAGCCAGTTTTTTAACAAGAAAATGGTGTCCTCTACTGTCATGGAGAGTATGGGGCAGTGATAACCCACATATTACTATTTATCAGGTCATCACATTATATCAACAAATATCAGCTCTTTGAAGCAATTAATAATATTCATCCTTCACAGAGGAAGAAACTGAGTCCAAAAGAGTTTTGAAGACTGGACTGTGGCAAAATACCCAGGTCCTCTGATTTGACGTCTAACTAGTGGAGCTCCTATATTGTTTTGTTTTGTTATTCCACATAACTCCAGTCTCATACTTGTTTTCCTTAGAAGCTGTTCTAGTCTTTTACCAGTTTTACTTCCCTATAATTGGGCTAGTATATATGAGCTGGCTCCTTCTCCACCAAATCTCCTTCTCCTCTTCAATTGTGTTCTGAATGCCTCCCCGAATAGACATTAGAGATCTAGAAATGAGTGAAAACAAACACAAAATACACAAACATTTTACTGAATATGAGGATTTTTTTTAAAAAATTGACATCACTAGATACTATAATAGACCCGTAGAGAGGGCAAAGAAAACATGAGCCAGATACTATATTAGTTTAAAAAAAGTAGTAATAGGGCTTCCCTGGTGGCGCAGTGGTTGAGAGTCCGCCTGCCGATGCAGGGGACGCGGGTTCGTTCCCCAGTCCGGGAAGATCCCACATGCCGCGGAGCGGCTGGGCCCGTGAGCCATGGCCGCTAAGCCTGCGCGTCTGGAGCCTGTGTTCCGCAACGGAAGAGGCCACAACAGTGAGAGGCCCGCGTACCGCAAAAAAAAAAAAAAAAAAAAAGTAGTAACAGTAATTTCACTTAGAAGCAATGAATGAATATATGCCATATGCATTCAGTACTTCGTCTTATGCTCACTCAGTTCTGTGCTGTTGGTATTATAATTCTCACTTACTTCATGGGAACCATGAAGTTGCAGAGATCTTATGTAGTTCACTAATTTTTACAACAGTTAATAAGAGTAACAACAATACCTCAAACATAACTGGTTTCCTTGGTTCTCCAGCTTACAGATGGCAGATCTTGTACTTCTCTGCCTTCATAATCACTTGAGCCAATTTCTTATAATAAATCTCTCTCTTTTTTCTTATATATTCTCTCCAGATACATGCAAATATTGCCTCATTTCCACTGTGCTATTGGATAAAAGGTGTTAGCAATTAATTCAATGAAAATGCAAATAATAAAAGATGAAGATATTAAACCACCATACTCTCCTTGAAGTTGAATTTATTATTTTTACTGTCCCATGTTTTTTTCTTTTTCCAACATCAGATTTGTTCACAGTCAGTCGTTCTCAATCAGAATAAAATATTTCATGCTTTGTCAGGTATACCTCACAATATTGTGACAAACACACATAATTCTCTGAAAAACTTTAACAAAACGATCAAACAACCTTTCCGTAACATCTCTACTCTCAGCTTCTCTACATCTGTTCAGAAATGACACCAGGTGGCGGCTTCCCCAGCTAGAAATAACCTTTCTGTTATTTCTTCCAAAACAATTCTGCCTCTCATTTCCATAGATTTTAGCTACTTATTTATCTGTTCTTTTGTAACTTGGATCGAAGTAAAAATAACCAAGTGTTCTATTTCACACTGTATGCAGAAATTCTTTATCTTCTTTATGGCATGGCTAGAGAAGAAACTCTTTTTACAGATTTCTTTACTTGAGAATTTCATCATTGGGAAAGAACCAAAAATTGTTACAAAAAATAAATATCAAGAAACTAGCTTTATTTATATGTTTTTCCTGTTTTCTAACCTCTTCCCCACCCTCCCAAAATTTTTTTCTCTCAGAGCTCAACTTTCTACAATAAAGAGCAAACAGACTCTACTGAGACAATTGAGTGAATGTGAATATGGCTACCTATTCCTGTCAATTCTCACTTCAAAAAACACCTCTCATCTGTCTCTTTGCATTTCACTGCCTGCACTCTATAACATTTCCTTAAGCAAACACACTAATATCTTTACTGCCTTTCAAATAAAGTCCAAATGCCTTGAGCTTCTATTCAAACATCTCTTCAAATTTGCATCAACTTATATTTCTGGTCTAAAGGCATCTTTCACTCAAACTATATTACTCTGTTTTCTTTCCTTTTTTACTCTTTCTGAACTGAAAAATATTTTGCTTCATCTCCACATTTACATTATATTTATCTCTTTGCATATGTTTTCTCCTTCCATCTAGATTGCAAACCTTTGGGCAAATACCATGTCTTCACCATCATTTTATCTCCCAGAAGCTCTTTCACTCTCTTTCTAGTAAGGACAGTTAATATGGGATTGTGGCATTTGTGTAAATAAAACAGAGCCTTTAGAAAGGAAGAAAGCTACTGTAATAGGAAACAAAAACTTTTTATAAGCCTTTCTCTATGGTATTCATTCTACATTAAAGTTGAATAATGGAATTCCGTGTTAATAGAGAAAGAAGATAATCTCCAGAATGCCAAAAATGTCCCATATTTAACCGCCCAAGCATTCGTTATCAATTAGAATCAATTGTCAGTGATTACTTTTAGCATTTTATACGGGTTCTCTGAATAGTTAGGCTTATATTAGGCTGTGAGTAACAGAAATCATGTCACCTCCAAGAATAGATTAGAAGTCCTTGTTTATTTGTTTGTTTCATGAAGCTAGAAGTCTGGAATCGGGCAAAGCTGAGGACACTGAGACGTTCTTGAACTTTTCCTTAAGGTTACAATATGCCTGCTGCAGCCACCATGACTGACTGCCATGTCCATGTTTCAGCAAGAAAAATGGAGATAAACAAGAAAAAGGGATGACATGTATGTCACAAAAGAAAAAAAAGTAGAAATTCACAGCTGTCTTTCACATATATCTCATGATCATAATTATGAAATATGAACTCCCCTAACTACAAAGAAGGTTGGGGAATGTCATTTTTCAATGGGTAAGTTGCTATACTGAACAAAGTTTTGTCAGTAAAGGGGAAAAAAATGAGTGAATATTGTGTAGGATATTTTGTACAGGATAATTTTGTCCTTTTACTTTGTAATTAAATTTATAGTTAAAAGGATTAACACCAATATACAAAAATCAAAGAGGGTCCTAAGCTTATTAGAATTAACCAAAGAAAGTGCATCAATTTAGAAGTGTAGCGTATTTTTATAGACTTTATATTTTAGGGCAGTTTTAGATTTTCAACAAAATAGAGCAAAAAGCACAGAGTTCCTGTAATACGCTCCCCACACACTCACCAAATCACACACAGACCCTTTCCCACCTCTAGCATACTACATCCTGCCCTAGAGTGGTACCGGTTTTACAACTGATGAATCAACATTGCTACAGTGTTATCAACCAAAGTCCATACTTACATCAGTGTTCACTCTTAGTGTTGTATATTCTATGGGTACAAATGAATAACAGCATGTATCCACCATTATAATATCACAGGGAATAGTTTCACTGCCCTAAAAATCCCCTGTACTCCTCTTATTCAGTCTGCCCTACCACCAAATCCCTGGAAATCCCTGAACTGTCTCAATAATTTTGCCTTTTCCAGAATGTCATATCGCTGGATTCATACAGTATACTTTTTAGTTTGGCTTCTTTCACTTAGTAATATACACTTAAGGTTTTTCTATGTCTTTTCATGGCTTGATAGTTCATGTCTGGGTCTACCACAGTTTGTTTATCCATTCACCTACTGAAGGGCATGTTGGTTTCTTCCAAGTTTTGGCAATTATGAATAAGGATACTATAAATACCATGTGTGGGTTTTTATGTAGACATATGTTTTCACTCATTTGGTTGTATACCAAAGAGCACACTTGTGGATCATAGGTTAAGAGTGTATTTAGTTTTGTAAGAAATTACCAGCTGCTGTATCATATTTCAAATATAAATGTAGGGTACTTGAGAGGTATCGTTACCTGATATTCATACAGGGATTAAATAAAACTTGATATCTAATCACTGGCTGAGAATTTCTTGAGCTACATGAAAATCCAAATTGAATTGTTCCAGTTTAAGCTACAGTCTCATGACTCAGGAGCTGTCTGGGCATTTTCACATTAAAATATGGGAGTGAGATTATCATTTCTTCGTATCACATGTAGGGATGTCAGACTGAGACACAATTTTGATACTATTTATCTCAACTCTCATATTTAAATAATATTACTATAGAATATATACTATATATACGTTATAGGGTCGTATTTTTCTATCACCCTGAAATTTTGCATTGTAAAGTATTTCATTGAATTATAAAAGGAAACACTCTATCACTAAGAAAACTGTATGAAACAAATTTATACATGTAAATGTTATATGGGCTATTTCTCACTGTGGTTAGAATGGAATAAAATGCATTTGTCTTCATGTTGCCAGAGTATATTGTCATGGGGAATATAATGTATACTGATTCAAACTGTGTGTCAGCAAAAAGACATCCTGTTTAGAAGTGAACATGACTACTGATGCAGGCCCAGACATGTGTCAAGATGCTAGGTAAAGACTAGTGGTGAAACACAACAGAGATATTTATGGCTGCTTTGCTTGTACTTTGCTATCTCATTTCAGTGTCTCTCATGTGTGGAATTATGAAACCACAATGGCTTTTTAAAATACTGAAATATTGGGTCTAGTTACAGGTCAAAGTTTTTGATGTTCTTTGTTGGAAGTTAAAAGTCATGCTTTCTTTCTCAGTAGTACTTTGGGAGTTTTTGTTGTTTTTCACTTACTTTTCTAAATTTTCATAAAGTGTTTTTCCATTAAAAGAACACACTGTAGTTTACAATTCGGTATAATAATAGTATGATAACTACAAGATTAGGTACTAAAATTGAATGTATATTTTCAAGTAATTCATTTATATAACGAATATTCACCATCATTTTTATGCAACACACATAGTCCTATGGGCCGTGAATAACAATGATAAAAAGCATAGCCTTTAATTTCAAGGGGACCTTGGTATCCTGGGGAGAAACAGAGAATGAAACCAACAATTAACGTATAGATATCAGGTGGAAAACTGATGAACTGTAATGAAAATGCATAGAGAAGCACTTACTGCACCTGGGAGGAGGATGAGAGCTCAGAAAGCCATCCTAAAGGAGATATTTTAGCAGAAATATAACTAACATTAAATGTGATACAATATTTTAATCATTCTGAAAGCAGTATGAAACTTGCAGTTTCTATTACAAATATGTTTTTTGCAAGTTGTTTAAAATAATTTTTATAATTGGAATGCTCAATTGTTTTTTAGGAAGCATGAAATAAAGTTGCATTCAAATTATAAGAAACATACTAAAAATGAGTTTTACAATTATAATATTTTTAAGCTACACAAAAAGTAGGCAAAAATTCCTTTGATGAAAATGTCGTCTCTTTTTAATCGCTGAGAATTTTCTAAGACGACAATTAAAAGATGTATACAATTGGAAGATGTATATAATTGGAAGAAGAAATTCAAAGCATACATACATGAGTTAAAAGGAAACGTGTAATTTTCAATTACTTCAGGGATCTATATTACAGCTATTTCATGTTACAAAGACCTTTAAAAGATAGTTAGAACAACCACTATTAAAATAAAAGCTTTTTTATTCAAAGTCTTATCACAAAGCACCTTACCACACCCTTGTCAGTATCTACACTTACTTTTATTTTTTATTTTTGCGGTACACGGGCCTCTCACTGCTGTGGCCTCTCCCGTTGCGGAACACAGGCTCCGGAGGCGCAGGCTCAGCGGCCATGGCTCACGGGCCCAGCCGCTCCGCGGCGTGTGGGATCTTCCCGGACCGGGGCACGAATCCGTGTCCCCTGCATCGGCAGGCGGACTCTCAACCACTGCACCACCAGGGAAGCCCAGTATCTACACTTATAAATGCATCCCCCGACTTATTAACTGATAAGGTATATAACACTTTGGATTCATATAACATAAAGAAAATAAAAGAAATTCTAAAGAATAGGAGATGGACCCCAAATCATGTAAATTAACTGAGCATATGCATTCTTTCGTTTGTGAAAATATTGAATGAATCTATATAAACAATCTTTCAAATCTATAACAGTTAATTAGGTGAAGAGCAGAACTGAACATCTTCCAACTTGAGTATTTGATATAGGGCTATGATATTATTTGATATCTAACTGATGCCAAGTTTTAATAAGCAATTGAATTCAGAAAGATGTTATTTACATTTACAGTCCTGATAAAACAAAGTATTACTGAAGAAGAAACTGTTTTAGCTTTAAAAGTAAGCACAAGCCAAATAATAAGTCCTAAAACGATCATACTTCCTAGGAAGCTAAATCTACGGGTACATCTGCAATACAAATAAAACAGAGTCACATGAATGCATGGTGACCTAGGGCTTGGAAGTCAATCACATCAGATACCCAGACTGCATGTGTGTTATACTCATAATTCATTTTCTGAGAAAACATGACTTTTTTGGCAAGATATAATCTGTTTGCCCCTTATGATCCTATACTAAACAGTAAATGATTTAAATCTCTGTTTACTAGAATGTAGAGGATTAAAACTAACTCAATTCAGGTAATTTATTAAGCAGGGGGTCATAATTTTTGAAGAAGGACTAAATTTGAAATAGAGATAAACTTAGATAAATTCACTTCATCTCAACCACAGCATATTTTAGAAACAAGCATTTGAAACCTGTGAGTAATTGTAATTTATGTAACAATCATAAAACTTTGGCTTGGGTTCCTGTTAAAATGTTTTTGAAGATAGAGATCTGAATTAATTAAGTAGGGCAAAGTGTGACTCATATAACATTTGAATCAGCTCCATCTTCCTCAAAAGTTTGATTTAATAATGTTTCTTCCTACGTTTGAAAGATTAACCATGCTTTATATTTCCTGGCAAATTAGTCATCACACTTCTGCTGGAATGGGTTTTATTTTTGTCTTTCAGGTGCATAAATCACACAGCTTATTAGTTGGAGAACCCTTTCATGTCTTTAATCACCTCCGAGTTTGAAAACTCTGAAAATGAATCAGATTGGCAGGCCTACTTCTAAAGATCTTTAAAATATTCTCCCATAAGGAGGATAAGTTGAAAAGATGGTCATTTAGCACTGCTGCCTTCAGAGAAATATGCCTTGCTGAAAAATCCGTGCCTTTGGAATGGATGTGATAAATAGCCTGCTTTCATCAAAGGTGTACCTTATGTCCGCTGCCATGTCTGGAATATGAAAACAAAAGATTGATGGCATTGCCTAACATTTGGCATCATTAAGATATCAACATATATTTCTTAGAGTGCCATTAAATAACCATAATTGAAATCTACCTAATTTACACACACACACATACAAAACTGATAGCCACCTCTTGTGATGTTTGTCATTTAGGTAAATCTTTGAGTTAAAGAAAATAGAATAAATATAAAAAATAGTGCACCTTAATTCATTTTAAAATTAAGATTTGAATACTATATTTGTCTTTCACATGTTCTCTCAGCTTTTATTTTTAAATGAAGATTTAAGTAATAGAAGTTTAAATCTTAGAAAATGTCAATATTAAATCTAGCACAGTTTCTAAACTACCTCTGTGGAGCTTTGGAAATTAGACCTAAGTGCTCACGGGGTATAGGGAGTGTGATCATGTCAAACGAAAAATACTTCAGCCTGGTTTTAATCAGACAAGTGGCTCTTTCACATCAGGCATTTCCATAGCAAATATCAAACAAACAACAAGTTTTCTATGCTTAAAATCCTGGCATAGTCTAGTTAGATCTAGTATCCATCTGGCTATACGATGGAATCACTGGGGAAATTTTTTTAAGTACTCATGCCTGACTCCCCACCCCCAGAGGTTCAAATGTGCTTGGTCTTGGCTGTAGCCCAGGTATTAGTATACATTTTCAGATAAAAAGATGTTTCTAATACGCAACCAGGATTAAGAACTGGTCTCACCTGAACGTCTTTATTTTTCAAGTAGGACCAGAGAGATCATGGTAGATAATAAAAATGTCACATACATAATGCATACAACACAATCTGCATTCAAATACACACTAATTGAAATAAAATGGGCTTAGAAAAAAAAAATAATTCAAGCTTGACATTTTACAAGGAGATAAATTGGATCAGGTAAGGTAATTAGCCAGCAATAAATTTGACAGAAGGCAGAAAAAAGAAGATACCTGATATAGCCAAATGGGATGATTTCACATATTGTAGTTTATGGTAATCTCCTTTATATTAGGTTTATTGTATTGTTTCCTTGTCTTTTCTCCATCTGTACTCCTAGGACAAAAGGGCTGCTGGAAATTTTTTTATAATTATTGTAGCTCTAGCTCTAACCTGAAGATGGTGGGGTCTATGAGGGCAAAGTGGCCAGTGCATTCTTCTGGGCTGGATAGAGGTGTGTCCTTCTTCTTAGAAGCAAGTACAGTAGATGCTCAGGCGCCTCCATGGGCATCGTTGCTGTTTAACAGTAGCACTAAATCTGCTTACTATCCATTCCTTGAGACATGCACACAGGGAGCTTGGGTGATCGCTGTATTTTTCTGTGCATTATAAGAGGAGTGCTTATGACATAATGGGCTGAGGCTCTCAATTCCTGGAAGGTCAAGCTGATATTTGGAATAGAGCAGGTCTTCTTAAACTGTAATGGGAATAAGAATCACACAAAGAGCTTGTTATAATGGAAATGTTGACTCAGCAGTTATGGGAATGGGGCCTGAGATTCTGTATTTCTAACCAAATCCCAAGCTGTGCCAATGTGACTGGATTGTGTATCGCACTTTGACAGAGAAAATGGTTTCTTTGCAAGTGGTTCAAAGACATGTCATGGAGTTGCAGCCCACATCCAGGCCTCTGCTCCAGCGCTGTTGCACTTATAACAGAGTGTGCGTCCATACATCACTGGGCTTTTCTCATCATCATCCTCAATGAAGAGCCTTCACACGTTCATGTGCAATAATTAAGCAGCATCTCTGCTACCAGCGTCTCATTATGATCGGGCATTAGGACATGATGGGCATTGTACAGTCTAAAACTCTGGAGCATGTGGCCAGTGGTTGCTTGTGACGAAGTGAGGCTGGCTAATCTGGTCCACAGCAAGGGCTATGCATTCAGGGGACAGAGGACAGGGGAGCAGATCAGCATCTGCTCTGACAAGGCCCCTGAATAGCCCCTAGGTTCCTCTAGGGTGTCAGAGTAGAGACAACCCTACAGATTGTGCTGGGACGGGTGAAACTGTTATGTGGAAGAGGGGTCCCAGCACAGGGATGGCATGTTGGCATGTGCCAGGGATGGTGCCAGAGGCCACATCATTCATGGTAACTGGTTTGGGTTTGCGCTCCATGTCTCTCATGGGTCAGCTGTTCCACCTTTCCAGAAACAGAAGAAACGAAGAGTATTCATTCGAAGGGAGCGTTGCGAGCTGCTTCTCATGTACTCTAGTGTTCTCCCTCTTTTAAGTCTAAGTGAAATTGGCAATGAGGGAACACGTGCCAGTAGAAAAGGAAGCTTTGGGCAGATGCATCTGTTAATTGCTCTGGGCCCTGGTGTGGCCAGAGTCTCCAAGGATAAACTTGACTGCCGAGGGAATGAATGTGAGGGTTGTTATAGTAACCTTAAGAGTTGGGGCTTGTGCTGACACAGGGGCCGGTCATGGAGGCTGGTGGCTGAAAGAATGTGGGGGTAAAAGGCTGAGCAAATATACGATGATGCCTGGGCCTTTGGGATCAATTATGAGCACTCTGTCCCATAGAGAGGACACAGCATCTGTCTTCAAGTCAGTGCCGCTCTCTTTCCTGGGCTAAGGCTGAGGCAACTCCAGGGAATCAGCCCCTCTCCCCTTGTCTAGCACAGAGCAGAGGGGAAAATGGGAGAACCCCTTTTTAGTGCAGCCTCCAAGTGGGCCTCAGGAAGGGGAAAGTTGGATGAGGGGAAATCTAGGGTGGACACCACAGGCTCTCACTCACCAGAACCTTTAATATGCTCTGGGATCTGAGGCTTGGGTGGGAAAGGAATGGGGTGCTCCAGGCCCCAGAAAGAGCATGCTTTGTTGTGATTGCTTGTTGTGACAGTCAGTCGTACAGTCCAAGATGGCTTTTAGGGTCCACATGTCCCCTCTTCGTCCTTTCAGTGCACTATTCAGGACAATAATCATGATTGCCTGGTGACACCTGCAGCATTATACCTTTACCTGTTTTTAGATTTATATATATGTATGTTTTTTATCCCTCCCTTTTAATTCCCCCCACTCTTTCCCATCATTCCACTCCTCCCTTTCTCTTTATTTTTTTCCCGAGGAAACAGTGCTGTGAGAAGGAAACCCAACATCACCCTCTCATGGGGCAAGAGTTTAAGCCTGCTATTTATTGACCTTTCTAACTTCTAACCCAGACAGTCTTTGAAATATTATCAAGACACTTTAGCTATATACACAGAATAGAAACACTTTCTTGTTGGCTTGGAAATCTGTGTGTCAAATATGAAAATGAAGAGAATGTTACTTATGTTTGAAAATATATGTTCAGAAATGAAATACATCATGGGAGGCAGATCCTCCTCTATACACACTTACTGAAACTATGTTTCCTCTAATGGACTTGTCATTGATGCTGCACCTCATACTTTATAATAAAAATACTTTATAATAAGGGTATGTATTATTTTTACCAGGACTGAAGAATCCAAAAGAAAACATGATCTGTGTGGCCTTTCTCTGGGTAGAAAACTGGAATTTCATTTGTGAAATAAGTAACTAAGAACCAGATCATATGCAAAGATTGGTGCATTACATGTTAACTGGTGAAGGATAATGAATTCCTTATGAGTCAGGGCTTTTAGAGAAGCTCTTCCACAAATTGTGCCTTTAATTATATGACCTTCTCTTTTTTTTTATTCCCCTTTATTGTTTATAATGAAAACATTAACTCCTACATTAATAAGGTCAGTAAGTTTTTAAAAGGGACCAAAGAGGGCTTCCCTGGTGGCGCAGTGGTTGGGAGTCCGCCTGCCGATGCAGGGGACGCGGGTTCGTGCCCCGGTCCGGGAAGATCCCACATGACGCGGGGCGGCTGGGCCCGTGAGCCATGGCCGCTGAGCCTGCGCGTCTGGAGCCTGTGCTCTGCAACGGGAGAGGCCACAACAGTGAGAGGCCTGTGTACCGCAAAAAAAAAAAAAAAAAAAAGGGACCAAAGAGAAGAAATTTTATACTTACACAACGTTGGATTTATCATTTAATAATTTGACTTTGTTATAGTATCTGTTACCACCTTTAATAACAATATAGGTTGAACCACATAAGACTATTGTCATTATTGTGAGTCAGAATGTTAGGCACTGGGATCAAGGAGAAGTTCCCAACTTTTTTTCTTTTGTGGCCACACCGCATGGCTTGCATGATCTCAGGTCCCCGGCCAGGGTTTAAACCCGGGCCCTTGGCAGTCAGAGCACAGAGTCCTAACCACAGGACTGCTAGGGAATTCCCTGTGAGTCAAAATGATTGAATATATTGACAACTTTTAACTATCAATTCCAAAGGAAGACTTCAGGAAAACAGGGATCAGCTTTTCAGTCAGTGACTAAAATTGTCACTTTGTAATCTACTTTACTTCAAAATATATGCTGACACTTGTTATGCAAACTGTCTCTGAAAAAGACCTTAATGAAATTCAGTTCCTATGTTTTCCTGTGTGGGACACTAGGGGAAAATGACTTTGCTTACTACACATCAAATAAAAATATTAACAAAATACTACTTTATACACCAACTGTCAATAAACAAAGTATGCATATGTCCTTATCTGTGCCTTTCTTGCTCTCCTTTCAATATATTCTAGTAATTACATATCAGTCTTGGAGGATCCTTATTTGGAAATCTTGGTGTATAACCTCGCCAGAAAGTCCTGAATAGCTGGGGAGGAGCCAGCGAGGCAGGATAGAGGAAGAATACCGATAATCCTCTAGGATTTCACCCAAAGGACTTGACAGTTACTACTTCAAGGTTCTTTGAACACTAACGATAGTAAAGCCTTGACTTTCTCTAAGTCTAAGTAAGTCCCCAAGATACAGTACAGTATGGTTCTGGCCCCTATGTATTTTTTATTGTTGTTCTTGAAAGTTTTCAACTTTCTAAAGAAAATATTCTTAAAACCTTTAAGGGACTTTATTATCCATGCATGTAAGAATTTTCATTTAAATATATTACTCTTATGTTCTTTGTCATTTATATTTATTTTTCATAACCATAATAATTCACCCTGGGAATCTTTTCGATGTGATAATGACTCAGAATTGTTAAAGGCAGCTAACGCTTACTCGTATTCCGAACAACTATCAAGGTGTGTCCTTATTAGACACTAATGCTCACACTGTTGTGTTTGATTACCTAAGTAATGAAGTAAGAATTAGTGTATAACACAGTTGGACGGCTTCATTGGTTTTATGTAGTGAAACGCTCTGAAGATGAACATTACCAAGCTAGGAAATTCTTATTCTCCTTTCAGAAGAAAATGTACACAAAGGGGCAAATAACAATTTAGTAACTAAATGAGGAGAAAAAGTTCTGAAAGCAAGAATAAAGAATTACTAGACTCCTTATCATGTCCTTAATCTGTGACATTTTAGCCAGCCCTGGAGATGGAATGCATGTGACAACTGATAAGAAGAGCAGATCGTTCTCAGACAGAGAGATTTAAAATCTGGTATTGCTTCCTCTCAATGTGTTAAATAAATAAATACTTATTGAGAGCTAAATTTATAGTACATCAGATTAGCACTCAGTACACAAGTTAAAAAGAGGTATTTTCTAACAAAAAAAATGCTTAGAGTCAAGTGGTTAGTCTTGCGGAGGCAACTGCACTGAATAAGCTTATTTCTGTGGGGAATGGTCAAACTGTATGGTGTGACCACAGGAAAAGGATCACTGTGCCAGGCACATGAAAAGTATTGAGGCTATGGACAGGAAGTGGTATTTGAGCAGAAACTGGAAAGCTGTGTAGGTACTTCCAGGATCATGAATTATGGCAATGTTTTCTACACAGAAGGACCACATGTACAAATGCACAGAGATGGGAGATGCAGGCACTGTTAGCAGCGCCCCACAGCGATGGGCAAGTAGTAAAAAATGAGGCAGCAGCCCGGTTCTATTTACAAAGAGAGTTCACTAAATACTTTGCATGCATTATCCTCTTGAATTATAAGAATAAATCTATGAAATAGGTACTAACTTTACCTCCATGTTGCAGCCAGGGAAAAAAGGCTGAACTCTAAATATCGGCATACTGAAACTCTAACTTGAATCATGAAAGTTCTTGTATGACAACAAAGTAAGTTTGGTTTTATCTCTTCTCTGTAAAGCGATGATGGTAAACATTTTAGGCTTTGACAGTTACATGTGGTCCTTCCATTTGTAAATTTATGTTGTAAATTCTCCTGTTTCTTCATCCTCCTCTTTCTCCTTAAGATTGTAAGAAATATTTTTAGGTCACAGGTTGCACAATAAGCCACGAGCTACACTTGGCCTGGGAGCTCTAGTTTGCCAAGGGTAGCCTGGGGGAATTTTGAGGAGAGGAAAGAGAAAATATGGATTACTATCTAAATATACAACTAGGACTGGAATATAGAAGGATATACTGTAAGTGGGTGAAATCTGATATGAAATACATAGTAATAAAAGCAGGCTACACAAACTATCCTGGTCAGACACTGTTAGGTCAGAATGGAGAGAAAGTGAAGTCCAAGAGTAAGCTCATTGTTTGCAGGATGTGAATGAGAGGGAAAAAATAGCATAAATCGTACATGTCTGGACTGGACACACGGGTAGATGAACAGTGAATAGGTCAGACTTGCTTTCCATCAGATATCCCAGTCCTTTGTCTTTACCCTTCTACAGAGCAGAGCTGGGCTTCGGCAATTTTCTTTGCCCCCAGGATTCAGCCTAGGTTCTGAAAGATACTTTGTATTTACTAAAGTCTTGTGAATAATACATGAATTAATGAGTGAGTGAATGCTTTCTTCCCTAAGGGGAAAAAATAAGTAATTATTCTGAAAGAGAATTGCTAACAAAAATGAAAACTGCAAAATATGAGGTGATTATATAAATGTCTCTTATCCAAACCATGCTCTGGGTCTTTAGTAAAAAAAAAAAAAAAGAACTTAGATATGAGAAAGAGAAATGCACTTGAGTTTAGATCAAAATGACACTTTAAAATTGGAGAAGTACTTAGATAAAGTACTGTATGTCAGCCTTTTCTGATCCACACTTGACATTAGTTTAAAAAAATGATACAAAGGAACTTATTTACAAAACAGAAACAGACTCACAGACTTAGAGAACTGAATTTATGGTACCAAGTTTGGGGGGAGGGATAGATTGAGAGTTTGGGATTGACATGTACACACTGTTATATCTAAAATAGATAACCAACAAGGACCTACTGTATAGCACAGGGAACTCTGCTTAATACACTGTAATAACCTAAATGGGAAAAGAATTTGAAGAAGAATAGATATGTATGTGTATAACTGAATCACTTTGTTGTACATGTGAAATTGACACAACATTGTTAATCAATTCCACTCCAATATAAAAGAAAAAAGAAAAACCCAATATATATATATATATAAATATGATTCAATAGTGTAGGGAACAGCTGACTCTGAGAGAGTTAGGAAAGGAAGTCAGTAACTTGGTGGGAAGGCTGCCCAAGGTACCTATCACAGCCCTCACGTTCGGTTGACAGGGCGAGTAGGGAGAAATCTGAATGAACATGAGTTTACTGATCAGAGATCCTGTCAACATTTTAATTTATTCCACAAATACTCTTGTTATTAACCTCACATAAACATGGAGCCTAGAAATTTATTAAAACGTGTGTCAGTCCTTAAGGGTTTTTTTATTTTTATTTTTTTAATGGTTTAAAAAAAAGATTCATTGAGATGTTATTCATACAGCATAAAATTTACCCATTGAAAGACTACATTTCAGTGATATATATATATATATATATATATATATACACACACACACAGACACTCAGTTATCCAGTCATCACCCAATCTAATTTTCAAACATTTTCATCACCCCCAAAAAGAAATTCTGTATCTATTAGCAATCATTCCCCATTTCCACTCTTTCCCATCTCCAAGAACTAGATAACCACTAATCTACTTTCTGTTTCTATATATTCACTTACTCTGGACACCTCATATAAATAGAATCATTACAATATATAGTGAATATCTATATATTCACTTACTCTGGACACCTCATATAAATAGAATCATTACAATATCTGATTTTTTCCTTAGAATAATGTTCTCAAGTTTCATCCATGTGTGGCTTGTATCATACACGTGTAGCATGTATCTGTATTTTATTCTTTTTGCTGCTGAATAATATTCCATTTTACAGATGTACCACATTTTGTGTATTCATCCCTTACTTGGTAGACATTTGAGTTGTTTCTACTTTTTGACTATTATAAATAATGCTGCTATGAACATACACTTACACATTTTTGTGTGGATGTATATTTTTATTTCTTTTGGGTAATGATGCTTCATATTATTCAAAGTTTTGTTCTGAATAACATTTTCTGTTGTGAGGCAGTTCTCCATGAGACTTTTGTGCTCCTGAAATTTGTACTGACTGTATCAAAACTATAAGGTCTCAACTTCTCTCTTGGTTCTGCCATTACTCAGGATTGATTATGTAGCTGGCTTGCTTACTACTTGCTATAAAAGCAGGAGGTTCCTTAAGCTCCAGATTTCTCAGCTGCAACATAAATCCATTGCATGTGCAGCATCCGTCTAGGACCAGCATCTATCCCATGGCCTTGGGGGTAGGGAAACAGCTGCAGTTCTGCTAATGCTCATGCTATTTGCATTGCTGAAGCAATCTTGTTCTGAACTATTAAGACTATTGTCCACATTCAGTGCTTATAGCAAACTGTGGCAAGTTTACTCCTTGCCATACTCTATGTGGTTGGAAATGTGAACTATTTCATGTCAATTTTCACTGGAACCTCACAACAAGCAATATAGGATAGAAAACTGAGGACTAGAGAAGTCGGGTCACTTGCCTTAGAAAACTAATTAGATCACACCTATATCTACTACTTCTTCATGTATTTCTTAATTAGAAATAGTCAAGAATCTCAAAAGGAATAGGTCCCAGTAACCTGTCCCTAGAAAATAACTTTCACTTAGGTAGAGATTGTAAAATAATTCAGAGGACAAAATCACTACCCTAGAAGTAAACATATTCAGATTATCTTTATTTGGTATTGATTATATCTCTGGACTCCTGGTTTTCCCATTTAATTTGTGTGTTTGTTACTTTTCACCTCATGGAATCCCAAGATTTTAGTTGATTTACTTTATTTGTTTTTTAACATCTTCATTGGAGTATAATTGCTTTACAATGGTTTGTTAGTTTCTGTTTTATAACAAAGTGAATCAGCTATACATATAATATATCCCCATATCTCCTCCCTCTTGCATCTCCCTCCCAGCCTCCCTATCCCACCCCTCTAGGTGGTCACAAAGCACCGAGCTGATCTCCCTGTACTAAGCGGCTGCTTCTCGCTAGCTATCTATTTTACATTTGGTAGTGTATATATGTCCATGCCACTCTCTCACTTCGTCCCAGCTTACCATTCCCCCTCCCCATGTCCTCAAGTCCATTCTCTATGTCTGCATCTTTATTCCTAACCTGCCCCTAGGTTATTCAGAACCATTTTTTTTTATTCCATATATATGTGTTACCATACAGTATTTGTTTTTCTCTTTCTGACTTGCTTCACTCTGTATGACAGACTCTAGGTCCAACCACCTCACTACAAATAACTCAATTTCATTTCTTTTTGTGGCTGAGTAATATTCCATTGTATATATGTGCCACATCTTCTTTATCCATTCATCTGTCAATGAACACTTAGGTTGCTTCCATGTCCTGGCTATTATAAATAGAGCTGCAATGTATATTGTAGTACATGACTCTTTGTGAGTTATGGTTTTCTCTGGGTATATGCCCAGTAGTGGGAATGCTGGGTCATATGGTAGTTCTACTTTTAGTTTTTTAAGGAACCTCCATACTGTTCTCCATACTGGCTGTATCAATTTACATTCCCACCAACAGTGCAAGAGGGTTCTCTTTTCGACACACCCTCTCCAGCATTTATTGTTGGTAGATTTTCTGATGATGGCCATTCTGACCAGTGTGAGGTGATACCTCATTGTAGTTTTGATTTGCTTTTCTCTGATGATTAGTGATGTTGAGCATCCTTTCATTTGTTTGTTGGCAATCTGTATATCTTCTTTGGAGAAATGTCCATTTAAGTCTTCTGCCCATTTTTGGATTGGGTTGTTTGTTTTTTTAATATTAAGCTGCATGAACTGCTTGTAAATTCTGGAGATTAATCCTTTGTCAGTTGCCTTTGTTTGCAAATATTTTCTCCCATTCTAAGGGTTGACTTTTCTTCTTGTTTATGGTTTCCTTTGCTGTGCAAAAGCTCATAAGTTTCATTAGCTCCCATTGGTTTATTTTTGCTTTTATTTCCATTTCTCTAAGAGGTGGGTCAAAAAAGATCTTGCTATGATTTATGTCATAGAGTGTTCTGCCTATGTTTTCCTCTAAGAATTTTATAGTGTCTGGCCTTACATTTCAGTCTTTAATCCATTTTGAGTTTATTTTTGTGTATGGTGCTAGGGAGTGTTCTAATTTCATTCTTTTACATGTAGCTGTCCAGTTTTCCCAGCACCACTTATTGAAGAGACTGTCTTTTCTCCATTGTATATCCTTGCCTCCCTTGTCATAGATTAGTTGACCATAGGTACGTGGGTTTATCTCTGGGCTTTCTTCCTGTTCCATTGATCTATATTTCTGTTTGTGTGCCAGTACCATACTGTCTTGATTAATGTGGCTTTGTAGTATAGTCTGAAGTCAGGGAACATGATTCCTCCAGCTCGGTTTTTCTTTCTCAAGATCGCTTTGGCTATTCAGGGTATATTGTGTTTCAATACAGATTGTGAAATTTTTTGTTCTAGTTCTGTGAAAACTGCCATTGGTAGTTTGAAAGGGATTGCATTGAATCTGTAGGTTGCTTTGGGTAGTATAGTTATTTTCACAATGTTGATTCTTCCAATCCAAGAACATGATATATCTCTCCATCTGTTTGTATCATCCTTAATTTCTTTCATCAGCATCTTATAGTTTTCTGCATGCAGGTCTTTTGTCTCTTTAGGTAGGTTTATTCCTAGGAATTTTATTCTTTTTGTTGCAATGGTAAATGGGAGTGTTTCCTTAATTTCTCTTTCAGATTTTTCGTCATTAGTGTATAGGAATGCAAGAGATTTCTGTGCATTAATTTTGTATCCTGCTACTTTACCAAATTCATTGATTAGCTCTAGTAGTTTTCTGGTAGCATCTTTAGGGTTCTCTATGTATAGGATCATGTCATCTGCAAACAGTGATAGTTTTACTTATTCTTTTCTAATTTGGATTCCTTTAATTTCTTTTCCCCCTCTGATTGTTGTGGCAAAACCTTCCAAAACTATGTTGAATAATAGTGGTGAGAGTGGACAACCTTGTCTTATTCCTGATCTGAGTGGAAATGCTTTCAGTTGTTCACCATTGAGAACGATGTTGGCTGTAGATTTGTAGATATGTTGAGGTAAGTTCCCTCTATGCCTACTTCTGTAGCGTTTTTATCATAAATGGGTGTTGAATTTTCTTGAAAGCTTTTTCTGCATCTATTGAGATGATCATATGGTTTTTCTTCTTCAATTTGTTAATATGGTTTATCCCATTGAATGATTTGCTTATACTGAAGAATCCTTGCCTTCCTGGGATAAAACCCATTTGATCATGGTGTATGATCCTTTTAATGTGCTGTTGGATTCTGTTTGCTAGTATTTTGTTGAGGATTTTTGCCTCTATATTCATCAGTGATATTGGCCTGTAGTTTTCTTTTTTTGTGACATCTTTGTCTGGTTTTGGTATCAGGGTGATGGTGGCCTTGAAGAATGAGTTTGGGAGTGTTCCTCCCTCTGCTATATTTTGGAAGAGTTTGAGAAGGATAGATGTTACCTCTTCTCTCAATGTTTGATAGAATTTGCCTGTTAAGCCATCTGGTCCTGGGCTTTTGTTTGTTGGAAGATTTTTAATCACAGCCTCAATTTCAGTGCTTGTGATTGGTCTGTTTATATTTTCTATTTCTTCCTGGCTCAGTCTCGGAAGGTTGTGCTTTTCTAAGAATTTGTCCATCTCTTGCACGTTGTCCATTTTATTGGCATAGAATTGTTTGTAGTAATCTTTCATGATCCTTTGTATTTCTGCAGTGTCAGTTGTTACTTCTCCTTTTTCATTTCTAATTCTATTGATTTGAGTCTTTTCCCTCTTTTTCTTGATGAGTCTGGCTAATGTTTTATCAATTTTGTTTATCTTCTCAAAGAACCAGCTTTTAGTTTTATTGATCTTTGCTATCATTTCCTTCATTTCTGTTTCATTTATTTCTGATCTGATCTTTATGATTTCTTTCCTTCTGCTAACTTTGGGGTTTTTTTGTTCTTCTTTCTCTAATTGCGTTAGGTGTAAGGTTAGGTTGTTTATTTGAGATGTTTCTTGTTTCTTGTGGTAGGATTGTATTGCTATAAACTTCCCTCTTAGAACTGCCTTTGCTGCATCTGAAAGGTTTTGAATCATTGTGTTTTCATTGTCATTTGTTTCTAGGTATTTTTAAATTTTCTCTTTGATTTCTTCAGTGATCTCTTGGTTATTAGTAGTGCATTGTTTAGCCTACAAGTGTTTGTATTTTTTACAGATATTTTTCCCTGTAATTGATATCTAATCTCATAGCATTGTGGTCAGAAAAGATACCTGATACGATTTTAATTTTCTTAAATTTTCCAAGGCTTGATTTGTGACCCAAGATATGATCTATCCTGGAGAATGTTCCATGAGCACTTGAGAAGAAAATGCATTCTTTTGTTTTTTGATGGAATGTCCTATAAATATCAATTAAGTCTATCCTGTTTAATGTATCATTTGAAGTTTGTGTTTCCTTATTTATTTTCATTTTAGATGATCTGTCCTTTGGTGAAAGTGGGTTGTTAATGTCCCTGCAATTATTGTGTATTATTGTGTTACTATCGATTTCCCCTTTTATGGCTGTTAGTATTTGCCTTATGTATAGTGGTGCTCCTATGTTGGGTGGATAAATATTTACAATTGTTATATCTTCTTCTTGGATTGTTCCCTTTACCATTATGTAGTGTCCTTTGTCTCTTGTAATAGTCTTTATTTTAACATTTATTTTATCTGATATGAGAATTGCTACTCCAGCTTTCTTTTGAGTTCCATTTGCATGGAATATTGTTTTCCATGCCCTCACTTTCAATCTGTATGTGTCCTTAGATCTGAAGTGGGTCTCTTGTAGACTGCATATATATGGGTCTTGTTTTTGTATCCATTCAGCCAGTCTATGTCTTTTAGTTGGAGCACTTAATCCATTTACATTTAAAGTAGTTATCGATATGTATGATCCTATTACCATTTTCTTAATTGTTTTGGGTTTGTAGGCATTTACCTTCTCTTGTGTTTCCTGCCTAGAGAAATTCCTTTAGCATTTGTTGTAAAGCTGGTTTGGTGGTGCTGAATTCTGTTAGCTTTTGTTTGTCTGTAAAGGCTTTGATTTCTCTGTACAATCTGAATGAGATCCTTGCTGGGTAGAGTAATCTTCGTTGTAGGTTTTTCTCTTTCATCACTTTAAATATGTCCTGCCACAACCTTCTGGCTTGCAGAATTTCTGTTGAAAGATCAGCTGTTAACCCTATGGGGATTCCCTCATATGTTATTTGTTGCTTTTCCTTTGCTGCTTTTAATATTTTTTCATTATATTTAATTTTTGATAGTTTGATTAATATGTGTCTTGGTGTGTTTCTCCATGGATTTATCCTGTATGGGACTCTCTGCACTTTGTTGACTTGATTGACTATTCCCTTTCCCATATTAGGGAAGTTTTCAACTATAATGTCTTCAAATATTTTCTCAGACCCTTTCTTTATCTCTTCTTCTTCTGTGACCCCTATAATTCGACTGTTGGTGCACTTAATGTTGTCCCAGAGGTCTCTGAGACTGTCCTCAGTTCTTTTCATTCTTTATTCTTTATTCTGCTCTGCAGTAGTTATTCTCACTATTTTATGTTGCAGGTCCCTTTACTGTCCTTCAGCCTCAGTTATTCTGCTCTTGATTCTTTCTAGAGAATTTTTAATTTCATTTATTGTGTTGTTTATCATTGTTTGTTTGCTCTTTAGTTCTTTTAAGTCCTTGTTAAACATTTCTTGTATTTTCTTCATTTTATTTCCAAGATTTTGGATCATCTTTACTATAATTACTCTGAATTCTTTTTCAGGTAGACTGCCTAATTCCTCCTCATTTGTTTGGTCTGGTGGGTTTTTACCTTGCTTCTTCATCTGCTGTGTATTTCTGTGTCTTCTCATTTTGCTTAACTTACTGTGTTTGGGGTCTGCTTTTTGCAGGCTGCAGGTTTGTAGTTCCTGTTGTTTTTGGTGTCTGCCCTTAGTGGGTAAGGTTGGTTCAGTGGTTTATGTAGTCTTCCTGGTGGAGGGGACTGATGCCTGTGTTCTGGTGCATGAGGCTGGATCTTGTCTTTCTGGTGGGCAGGACCATGTCCAGTGGTGTGTTTTGGGGTTTCTGTGAACTTACTATGATTTTAGACAGCCCCATGCTAATGGGTGGGGTTGTGTTCCAGTCTTGTTAGTTATTTGGCATAGGTCGTCCAGCACTGTAGCTTGTTGGTTGTTGAGTTGAGCTGGGTTTTAGTGTTGAGATGGAGATCTCTGGGAGAGCTTTCGCCGTTTGATATTATATGGAGTTGGGAGGTCTCTGGTGGACTAACTAATGTATGTAACATTTTGGATTGGCTTGTTAACTCAGCACAATTCTCTGGAATTCTAGAATTCTCTAGAGCTTTAACCAAGTTGTTGGTGTAACAATAGTCCATTTCTTTTTGTTGCTGAGGCGTGTCCCTTGACAGAAATATCACAGTCTGTGTAACTATTCACCCAGTAAAGGACAGCTGGACTGTTCAGTTTTTTATTAATTAAAATTATTTTATTATATTAATAAAAGTTGCTATAAACATTCATGCACATGTTTTTGCATAAACATAAGTCTTTAATTCTCTTTGTTAAATGTCCATAGATGAAATTAATGGGTTGTGCATAGTTTCATGGTTAGTTATTTAAGAAACTACCAAACTGTTTTCCAGAGTAACTGTACAATTTAATAGTCCCACCAATAATATATGAATGATACAGCTTCTCTGCTTTCTCACTGGCATTTGGTGTTGTCATAGTTTTTAATTTTAGGTATTCTGGTAAGTGTGCAGGGACATCTAAATGTAGTTTTAAAACATGCATCTTCCTAATGACTAATGATGTTGAACATCATTTCTCATGCTTATCTTCCATCTTTACATCCTAATTGGTGAAACATTTCTCATGTCTATTTCCCATTTTCTAACTGGATTTTGTATTTTTACTGTTATTTATTTTGAAAGCTATTCACGTACTCTACATACTTGTCCTTTGTTGGATATGTGGTTTGCAAATATTTATCCCTATGTAGCTTATCTTTTCATTCACTTAATGGCCTTTTGCAGAGCAAATATTTTTAATTTTGACAAAATTCAGTTTTTTCAATTTCGCAATTTATGGGTCATGCTTTTGCACAATCACAGTCTATTCATTTCATATTTTTCCCAGTTTAAGTCAAGAAACTGTATCTCCTTTTATATCTCTTTATCACCCACTGCTTATAAAATAATTTTCAGAAATATTTCATCTATATACATTGAGAACCATGTCAGACAGTGGTATGACTTTGCTTCAATCATCAGACATAATTTAGAAAGTCCAAGATGAGAAGGAAGCTTATTGCATGTGCTCTTATTTTCCTTACCATGTTTTTTCTTCTTTCCTAGTGTTCCAAGATCCCTTCTGTTATACTTTCTTTCTTGTTTAGAGAATTTCCTTTAGCCATTTTTTTTTAACATGTTTATTGGGTTATAATTGCTTTACAATGGTGTGTTAGTTTCTACTTTATAACAAAGTGAATCAGTTATACATATACATATGTTCCCATATCTCTTCCCTCTTGTATCTCCCTCCTTCCCACCCTCCCTATCCCACCCCTCCAGGCAGTCACAAAGCACCAAGCTGATATCCCTGTGCTATGCGGCTGCTTCCCACTAGCTTACGTTTGGTAGTGTATATATGCCCATGCCTCTCTCTTGCTTTGCCACAGCTTACCCTTACCCCTCCCCATATCCTCAAGTCCATTCTCTAGTAGGTCTGTGTCTTTATTCCTGTCTTACCCCTAGATTCTTCATGACATATTTTTTTCTTAAATTCCATATATATGCGTTAGCATACAGTATTTGTCTTTCTCTTTCTGACTTACTTCACTCTGTATGACAGACTCTAGGTCTAGCCATTTTTAAAAGTGGGTCTGTGGGTGACAAATTGTCTTAGTTTTTCTTCTTTAGAGAATATTGTGATTTCCCTGTCCTTCCCTGAAGGATATTTTTGCTTTCAGCACCTGAAAATCATTGTACCACTCTTTCTGGTCTCCATGGATTCTGATGAGATATCTACTGTCATTCAAATTGTTTTTCTTTTATAGATGTCATTTTCTCTAGCTGTTTGCAAGATGATTTTCTTTCTCCCCCTGTTTTTAAACGTTGGTATGTATTTCTTTGACTTTATTCAGTTTAATGATTACTCAATTTCTTGAGTCTATAGTTTATGTCTCTTTAAACATACAGAAAGTTTTCAGCTATTATTTCTCCAAGGACTTTTTCAGTTCTTCCCTCTTTCTCCTCTCACTCTGAGACTCTGGAAAGTAGAATGTTAGATTTTTCTTTTTTTTTTTTTTAAGTCTCCCTGTCCCTTAGGTTCTGTTTGTTTGTTTGTTTTTGGTTTTCTATTTTCATTTTGTTTCCCAGTCGATTTGCTCTATTGTGTTCAGATTGAGTAATTTCTGTTTTTCTCTCTTATATTTCATTAGTTATTTCTGCAATGGAAGAAAATGTGGGGAGTGACCACATTTTTCTATAGCATTTGCCTGGTGTAGAGAAGTTATTGCCTAAAAATTTTCTGTCTTGCAACACCGTCCCTTTCCGTGTCCTTTGACGAGAAAAAGTAAGCTTTGTTGGAGCATACTTTTGTTGAACCATTGACATTTCTGGATTGCTGGCTTCTCCATCTCCAGGTTTGGGGTAAATGAGGCAGAATGCTCACTCCTTCTCGCATTCCACAAGTCCCAAGGCCCTAGCTGGTTGGCCTTCTCTCCAACTTTCAGAGTCTTCTGATGTTTGTTTCAGATATAATGCACAGGAGTTTTAGTTACAGTTAGTGGGAGGAGTAAGGAAAAGTCTGTATACTCCATCTTCCTGGAAGTCGCAGTCCCTTAACACTTTTGATAAAGGGACTCCATTTACCATTCTTTAACTCTTTCATTTCTTAAAAATATGTTTCTCTAATTTTGAATTAGTGAATTCAAATTAATTGACTAATTAGTCAAAAGTGAATGAACTATTTCTCACATATAAGTTATATCTTTATTAAATGAGGGTTTAGATGAGATATCCAAAGTCTTCAAAATCAACCTCCAAATTACACTATTGATGTTTTATTTCTCAACTAAGTTCCAGAACTACAGAGGGAGAAATATATCTAAGCAACATGACATGACATTAAATTCTTAACCAAAATGTAGCTGTTATCCTAGTTTGGTTGTTTTTAACAGGACATAATGAGAGTCAAGGTCCCCTAAGAGATGTTTCAGCATAACCTGTGGGTCATTTCAGACTACACATGACTCAATTTCTAAATTGCTCGTAGGAATTACACTGGAGATGATGGGTGAGTGGAGCGTGATTGATAATCACTGCTTCAGTTAGAATAAATGAAAGAAATAAAGTTTTCTGTGATCTATTAGGTCAGAAAAAAATGAGATTTGTTCTAATGCTGTAGTTAGCAGTATGGTACAGTATAAACAGATTAAAACTGGGATACGAGAGTCATATTCTTCATAGTCCTAGGTCTACAAGAAATTTTGTGATGATGGATAAGTAAATTATCCTTTGAGACTCATATCCTTATTTGTAATATTTAAGAATTAAGTTTCATCTCAAATACATTTCTATCATGAAGTTCTATATTAAATATGAGACATACATAAGAACATCAGGATACAACTGAGATAAATTTAATGCTCTATTTTATATGATTTTGTTTTTTTGTTTTTTTTTTAGATGTTCCATGTTAAACAATTTTTTGGATGGGATAGTTCATAAGAATTTTATAGATGATTAACTATGATTTTCTCAGATCTACCATACTTCCTTATTCTTACAATTATATCTTTGAAAATAATCTTGCTCTTCTAATCCATTAAATTATATTGTCACTGTGGTTAAACTATCAGATATTGTGCATCTTTGAAAATTGATTTAACTGTATCTGGTAGCAAAGAAAAAAACACTAAAAAATGTTTTATTAAGTGAATATTTGCCATTATATTTGATTGATTTTTCAATTAGTAAAGCAAGGGTAAATGTGCAATTTAACCATTATCAGTGGTTCCCTGCACGTGAGCTTACATATATTATCTCATTTAACAGTTTCTGTAAATGAGTTTCATGATGGGAATGAAGTAGACATCTTTCAAGCAAGTTGCTTTCTTTAACTACTACATCAGTAGATTTCATATATCCTTACAAATGACTTTTGATTCTTTTCTTTGTGTCTGTTTTTATCTCTTTCTTAAAGAGTATTGGTTGAAACAATTAGTTGTCTGATGTCCTTAGTTTTCACAACATTCACATTAAGCTCTTGTAAACCTTTACAGAGTACAAAAATCAATGCTGAGACTTTGTCAGGATTATTGTGTCTGCTTCTTTTAAGTGAGCCATTGAATGCACTTCAAGTAATTCCAGTGCATGTGTGAGAGAAAAAACTAAATCAAAGCTTCGTATAGAGTAAGAGAGATGATGATGATCATTAGTAAACCCATAAAAGGAAGCTAGGATAAAAAGCCAAGTAATTTGAAAAGCACACAAGCATGAAGATCTAAAGATAAACATTCTGAGAATGTAAATAACTTGTTTAGAAAAAAAAGAAAGGAAGAAAAGGCATATGCCAAAAAAATTACAAAGCCCAGAAGCATAGACAGATAAATTGGATTCACAGAGAACAAGGAATCACACAGCTGTCATATTCAGTCAAGAGATAAAAATGTTGTTTGGTTCTGAGATAGGTAGAAAGGTGTTAAAGCAATAGTAAGGGTCTGTGCATGTCAGCACCGTCCTTTCAAATCACATGGCTTAGACATAATCACACCAATTTAAAGCAAGTGCCAGTTACAACTTTGGAAAGTGACTATTTGGAGATCTCCATCACCCTTAGGTGACATATTCACAGCTTCTAGATAGGGCATTATGCTGAGGGACGTATATAAATAAGAATAGCACTCAAATAATTCAATAGTATTCGCCTACACATAAAGGAGAAATTGTTCCCATTCAAGCAGGGTACCAAATAATGGAGGCAGAGAGAATGAAAGTTACAGAGCAATCGTGTAAGGGATGTGAAACATACCCCAGCTCGTGAAAGACATCAAACCACATGAGCTATCACATCAGCAGTACCAAGAACAGTTTCTCCTCCTTCCTTTTAACCTGCTGAAAGAGGTGCTCTGCTAGGCTGGAACAAAAGCTTGAATAATGCAACCCCAGAATTACAAAATAGCTTCTCTCTTTGTCCTAATATTAGCCTCGTTCAGTCTTCAGCTTATTATTATGCTCCTTTCATTTTCTTCCCGAGAAGAAGTACTTTGTAATATTGGTTTATTTTTAAGTACTTTGTAATATTGGTTTATTTTTCACATTTAAGAAATATTGTCAGGTATATAATGGAGTGCAGGAACCCAAATGTCCTATCCTGATTTTATGCCCCCCTGTGATACTAAGTGTCTATCTTCCAACCCCAGAATCCTGTTTCCCTTCTCCCATCCCAACCTTTGTTCTGCACATTATGAAAAACCCCAGTGATGGATAAAAGTCTATCCATACATCCTCATCCACTTAAAATAATACATTCCCTGAGGTCGTCTCCAGCAGAAGTTGCTCATTATCCCTTCATGCTAGTCAGAATACTGGCCTTCAAAAAAATGTCACATCTTTTTTTTCTTTTTTCTTTTTTTTTTTTTTTTTGCGTTACACAGGCCTCTCACTGTTGTGGCCTCTCCCACTGCGGAGCACAGGCTCTGGACACGCAGGCTCAGCGGCCATGGCTCACGGGCCCAGCCGCTCCGTGGCATGTGGGATCTTCTCAGACTGGGGCACGAACCCGTGTCCCCTGCATCGGCAGGCGGACTCTCAACCACTGCGCGACCAGGGAAGCCCATAAAATGTCACATCTTAATCACTGGAACCTGTGAATACATTGTTACATGACACAAAGAGGGACAGTGCAGGTATAGTTAACGTTAGGAGTCTTATAATAGATTATCCGAGTCTATCTGGGTGGGCACTGTCTAATCACATGAGCCCTTAAGAGCAGAACTTTCTCCAACTGGAATCAGAGAGATGCAGCAGAAAGGGGAGATTTGAAGCACACGTTTTTCTCCAACCACTAATTCTAGAAGGAGCCACACAGAGAGCAGGGGAAGGAATGTGGGTAGCTTCTAGGAGCAAAGGCTGACCCTCTGCCAACAACCAGCAAAGAAATGGGGATCTCAGGCCTATGAGGACCTCAGTTCTATGAGCACATGGAAATGAGTTTGGCCAATATCCTGAATGAACTTGTAGACAGTTCATCCCTAGAGCCTCCGGCAGGGCTCAGAGCCCTTCCAGCACCCCGATTTCAGTCTTGTGGGGGTCACTTCAGAAGGCTCAGCTGAGCCATGCTGCACCCAGACTTATGATTTGCACAAGACTAGGATAAGAAATGGTTGTTGGTGGTGGTAATTTGCTACGACAACAACAGAAAGCTAAAGCACCCTGCTCACCTACGGATCTAGAATCGGGGTGAATCCTCATTCTACCCTGTTGCTTCAAGATCATTCCAGGGATGATCAGGAATGCCGACTTCTATTCTAATTGCTGTTATTTTTCCCCTTTATTAATTGCATGCTTTGGTGCCACTTCCTAGTCTACGTTATCACTCTACCAACAGCAGGAAAGCTCTCAAATGCCACATGCGTGACGTATCTAATATCCTGGCCTCTCAATTTTCTTATCTCCTTATATCCAGCTACCATCACTCGGCTCTACTTCGGCCACTCATTCTGTTGCCATGCCCTAGAATTCAGATTGCAGAGAACTGCTTCACCTTGAAAATACTTTTAGAAAAATCTCCTTCCTAGTCATGCTTTCACATCTTTCTCTCTAGAAGATAATTCTTCATGGATCTCTCATGTTTCTGCATACATTGGACAATTTTTATTCCAGATGATCTTTCTAAGGATGTTTATATTAACAACGTTGGGCTACAGAGACAGTGTCTCGCTTGGGGCAGAAGGCAGATTTTTGGCACATCAGGATAATAAAAATAATGTCTTTCTTCAGGTTTCTTCCCAGCCCTTTTTTACACTGGATGTTTCCTAAGCTGGGGGTTTCTAGCTATAAAACAGGTCCACTGTGGATGTAGCATTCACCTGGGACGCTCCACAGCATGCTATGAAACTTGGGGGGAAAGGGGAAATAGTGCAAGCATTCAGTTCATGCTACCTGCTGTGCAACAAGTGATGAATAATAAATCTTTTGTCTTTTGTCTTTGTCTCTGACTCAGGACTCTTGTGTCTTCCGCCAGCACCCAGAGACTGGAGAGGCTAACTTAGCTTGCAAATAGAGCAAAAATCTCAGATCCTTTACAGTTTTTGACTCCTTCTTGTTCACTTGCAATCTTTGGATTCTTAAACTTTCTCCTTTTCTAGTAACTGCCTCATATTTTAAATTATTTCCCTATCCAGGTATATAAGGATACAGTGGACTTGCATCTGGTCCTGGGGGAGCAGTAGGCTGACCTCCAGGGACTTCTGGAAGGATGGTGTTGACACTTGGCCAGGATAAGGATGGAATGTGCTATGCAGTGATTTATAACATGCTGTTTAACGTTCACACTGCTCCAGAGGCTGAGCAGCGCTAGTTTGTCTACATTGTTTAGAGAAAATGTATGGACGGATGGTTTGACCATCCTTGACTTGTTAGACTGATTTTAGTTATGTGACCAGCAAGGTATCAAAGACCCCCAGTAAACCTGTGCCTTAGCTTCCCTAACCAAGATACCTTCCATGTTTCTTGATGGCTCATAGTCTGAAGGCACAGTGTGTTCTGTATGTTAGAGAAAGGATGGGAGGTTGCATTTAGAAGCCGTGGGCCTCTCAACGACTGTGTTTATTTCCTCTGCTTTACTGACCATGTACCTTTATTAAAGCCTTACAGGACTGTGGAGTCTTAGGAGAACTTTCAATTATCTGAGACTTGGATTATGGGGTAAATTATTTAAATCACTTTATTGCCAAGTTCATCAATTTTATACCTATTTTTCTTTCATCTCACCAATATGGCAAATATTAAGATGGGTAAATTCAGTTGTACATGTGCTACCTGGCAACACTACACAGAGTACCAACATATGTAAATGACCTCTAATTGAAACTTAACTCTGAATGCTACCTTTACAATTGTGAAATCACTTCTTCACTCTTTGTATCACTTAGTATCTAGGTTTAATAAGTGGAAGTTACATCTCATCTTTACATTTTGAAACACATACCCAGAGGCAGTATCTTCCTAGTATTAGCAAAACTGCTGCTGGTCCAGGAAATGAAGATCAAAGACTTCCTTATATATTGAGAAAGAAAGTTCCCTTAATTCTTATTGTGATAGTATACTTATCAAGTGGAACCCTTCTATGATTAAGGATGACGTATTTCACATGTGGAAGATTTTCAGTGAAAGATATATGTTTGTTAATTCCTCAAAGAGGGCCCACCCTAGAAAGGGCAGAAACCCTACTTTCTACCTCTTAACTTTAGACATATTTTCTTTCCTATTTTTTTCTAAATTCTTTCCCCAAACACTTTTTTCAGTGGAGGCAATTCATATATTATTCAATTCAATTAAACATATATTTTCTGATTATGCATTTATGTGCTAGACATAATCCTAATGCTTTATATAAATTTATACAAAGGCAAATTCTCATAAGGTTCTCAAATACAGTAATTAGCAATAATATAATGGGAAAGGTAGCATGCTAGTGGTATGCACAAAATTCTTTAGGATCACAAGAGTAACAATTTTTTTTCTGGGTCTTGAAGGCTTGGGAAGGGTCTGTGTGACCAGAAGATCTGATATGATTAAAATACTGCACAGAAATGACACTTGAGTTGGACATTAAAGATTCAGACTTTTCATGCCGTTTTTGGAAAAAGGCAGTCTATAAGCGGTCTAATAAGTTAAGAAAATGCATTTCAATATTCATACGTAAGTTGTACAGAAAGAATGAGTAGTCTGTCCAATGACTATGTTATGTAAGTGGTGTGAATGGCAGGAGATGAAGCTGATCATTATTATTCCATAAATAACATATAAAGAACATTTAAACTGAAATCACTTGGCTGATGGCACATTATATTCTAGAAGATAATGCAAAGACAGAAGGGAACAACAGACATAACAAGATATCATAATGTGTGGTAGGAAACAGCAACAATTTACAGTGAAAACATGATTGAGCTTGAAGATTTTACTTGAAAAACGGAGGTAAGTTTACTTAGAAAATAGTATTGATATTTAAAAGAAAAACTGGCTAAAAGGTTTTACCTTGTATGAAAGAAAAAGACATCTTTTCTTGTTGTGCCTATGAATAAGCCCAGGGATCACTATACTACATTCAATGAACATAATAATTACTTTCCTGAGGCCATATTCTTGTACCATTATCTGCCCCTGTTGTCAGCACTGTGACCTTGACTTCTTCTGATTGATCATTAATGAAGATGTTAAAAGGGCATTCACATCAAACCTTCTTGCCCTGGTACTGCCATTTATGGTACTTTGTCCAGAAAAAAAAAAAAAAAAATTAGGCATCTTTTCATAAGTGTATTGGGCATTTGGAATTTCTTTTTGGGAAGTGGCTGTTCAAGACATTAGGCATTTTATTCTGTCTAGTTTCTTACTAATTTGTAGGAGTCTTAAAATTTTAAATATAAGTTTGAAATTATGGAGATATAGATAGAACTTTCATCTTTCATGTAATACTTCAAATGATCTCTTACAATAATGAAAAGGGGGCTTTCAGAGTTGAAGACAAAATTTGAGAATCAAAAATATAACTGCAGACTTAAAAAATTTAGCATAACCAACAAGAGAATAAATAAGCACAAATGAAAAAATAGCACTGGTATTTAACAGGAAAACTGGCCAAAGGATTTTACCTTGTATGAAAGTACAAAGTACTGAAAATGGAATATCTTGCAGTAATTAACTGAATTCAGACAAAATGACAACTTTTATAGCTCTTAATGACCATATATATAATTGTTTCATTGAACATATAGATATTTTATGGCCTCTATTTGCGGAATTAAATAAATGGAAGAGAAAAGATCTTCAGAGCTAGAATTCATGAAACATTCCCTGGAATGTAGGAATAACTGAATTTTTAAAAAATATGTGCTTTTCGTATTCCAGGAAAATTTGACATAGAACAATTATATCAACTACATTTTATGGTTATTTACCCTCTAGGAAAAATAAACACATCTTCAGGGATTCAAACAGTAAAGGCATGTCATCCACAAGAGAAAGAAGTCAGGCTAGCCTGAAAGTAACGGTAGTAATTAGCCACAGTAATCCCAGTGCAAAAAGAGGGCAGAGCAAAATCAATGTTCTAAAGGAAAAACATGTGTGAGCCAATAACATTACAGCCAGCCAGTTTATATTTTATATTCAAGCCATATATTCCCTTGAATATAAAAGCAATCACCTCTTATTATCAATTGCCTGAGTTCTTAGAAACAACGATTACAATTTCTTCTTTTAAAAATAAATTATTGACAATAAATTCAGCTCTTCAATAAATAAATAAATTATAGAGAAGATACGTATAAATGGAATATATTAATTAGAGAAATAAGAATAAACAACTAAGGGGATTATTGTGACAGATTATAAATATTATAAATCTTGACAAAAATATGAATAATGATTTACTCACCCATCCAGTGAGTGGATGTGAAATGCTGTGTCGGAGTACAGACTTCACCATGCATGACAAGAGATCTATACGTAGTTCAACTCCTAAAATTGAAAACGGCATTTATAAATCCATATTATTCCAGCCTCCTAATATTTTTGCATATTATTTATTCACAGGGAAACTTTCAAAACATATATTTCTTGTATCAATAAAATGTTTGTCTGCAAGTTCAGCAATTCTTTTTTAACTTTAAAGAAATAAATAGATATTATGATTTCAAATGGTGATGTTACCTCTATGTCTAATCTCAATCTGGCTTTAGGGTTATTTACTGTAATTTATTTAGGAATATTACTGACATGACTTTACAGTAGTACCAGAAAGGAGGAATTGGGTGATGAGAAAAGGGAAATAAGTCTTAGAAATTACATAGCTGCAAAAAGTTGAGGTACATGAGTTAAGCTGAATAAAGTGACGCATCAGAAAGATCCACTTTGTTATAAAGCAGCAACTAACACAACAATGTAAAGCAATTATACTCCGATAAAGATGTTAAAAAAGTAAATTTTAATTAAAAAATAAAATAATAATATCTAAAAGCTTCCATATATTAAACCAAAACATGCATACGTTTCTTTTTCATTTACTCAGGACAAATGATGATGTATTTCTTTAAATTATGCTTACACGTTTCAAAATATGTTCTAGTACAAAGGATAATCATAAGTGGCTATATTTTTATTTGCATTAAAATAATTTTCCTTTGTAATAAATGTTGTTAAATTTCCACTTGACACTAGAAGCTGATTTTCACTTTGTATCAGGCAACAGTGACAAATGTTGCTTGAGAAACTTGCCCGTGGGAAGTACATTAAGCAGAAGATATCTGTGACAAAGTAGTAGCAGCGTCAGCAAAAGATTAATGCTGAAGCTGTGGAATAAGAGAGATATGAGGCCAAAACCCTGGAGAAGCCGTGGGTAGGAAGCAGCATGTTGGACAGTAATGGGAACAAAACTGCAGAGTAAGAAGAATAAATGCCAGAGTGTCAGGAAACTGTTACAAAGCAAGATAAGTCATCGAAGTTAATGTGAAAGATAACACTGTGAGCGTCTGTGAAGATAAGTATTTAAACTTTATCTATTCTATGCAAGTGGAAGAACAATGAGCTGTAAAACAAAAAGTATGATGTTAGTATCTGAGTGGGTAAATCCGTTTCCTATTAGTGCTGTAATAAATTATGACAAACTGAGTGGCTTCGAAGAACACACATTTATTTTCTTATGATTCTGGAGGTCACAAATCTGAAACGGGTTTCCAGGGTTAAAAACCAAGGTGATAGCAGAGCTATGTTTCTTTTTTGAGGCTCTGGGGGAGAATCTGTTTTCTTGCCTTTTCCAGCTTTTGGGCACTACCTGCATTTTGGGTGCTCATTTCCTTTGGTTCCACCTTCAAAGTCAGGAGTTTAAGCATCTTCAAATTTCCCTCTGTCAATGCTCTTCTTTTCTGCCTCTCTCTTACACTTTAAAAGACCCTTGCAATGACAATGAACCCACAGAGATAACCTAGAATAATTCCCTTTTTTTAAAGTCAGCTGATGAGCAACCTGCTTCCATCTGCAACCCTAATTAGCCCCTGCCGTGTAACATAACATATGTAGAGGTCCTGGGGATTTGGACATGGATGCCTTTGAAGGGTCATTATTCTATTTACCACAAGAGGTTTGAAGCTGAAAATTACAATTTGATGCCTCTACTTAATCCATCTCAAATTTTGTTGTTATATTTTATATGAGAAACTCTGTGTTCTCTCCCCAACTCTACTAAATGAAACTTTTTAAAATCTAATTTTTTCTAACGATACAGGTGTGAAACCATGAGACTTGATGAGAACAACGAAAATATGAGTGCAAACACCAATGAGGAAAAGACGGAAGATTCAGTTCTGGCAAAGACAAATATTAAGAGGTCATGTAGAAAGAGTTAAATCAGCCAATGAGACTAAAGAAGGAGCTCCCCAAGAGTGAGGAGCAAAGTGGAGAGAGTTTAGAGAAACCAATGTGTCTATAAGGACGGAAACAGTGACGTCAAATGCCGCTGATGAGCCATTGAGATGAAATCTGGTAACTGGGTGCTGCATTAACCACTGGCCTTTTCCACATCAAAGGAATTGGCTCCGGGCACTTGAGGAAATGGTTCCTATTATCAAAAAGCACTCAGTAAGAGTGTTGCTTTAATGAGCTCTCTCTCCTACAACTGTCTCCACCTTTCATTGTTTAAATAGGGGGGTCCACTAGAGGCTATCATAGGTCACCTAGCCTCCTTTGATTCCAGTCAGATTAGGCGTTTAATAAGAGCTTAGTTAGTTTTTTTTTATTGGACTAATAAGTATTCCCTGTGTATATGAAATGAACAGGGCCTGAGACTTACCAGTGACCGCTGGCATATAGTCCCTCTATGCTGAGTCATCTGATCGCGATGTAGCAGGTCCAGGCCTGGCAGGTGGGTTTGGTCCCTGACATCCTTCCTAGGATTGACTGACTCTCCACCTTAGGCCTTCTAACGTGACACTGAATGCTGACCTACAGTCCCTGAAATAGCACACTGTGCAGCGTGATGTTATCTTGCCCTGGATTTTTTCATTACTTTGTCCAGCCGCTATGATAGGATACTTGGTGACTTGAAAGCTTCAAAACAGAGTGAATGAACCAGGATGAGGCTGGTGCATCTTTTCCAAGCTGCACCAACAGATGCTGCAGCACCAGCCAGACGCATAGCACAGCCCTTCTAAGTCAGTAAGTAAATCTCCTGAAAGGTCCTAAATACAGACTCCTGCTCTTACACCCTTTCTCTGATCGCCTACTTCCTGGCACTGCAAGAAGCTGAAATAGTTCACTTTTCACTTCCATGTCTATAAATATAAGTATATTTATGAAATATTTAAAAAATTTCTTCACAAAGAGTCACTCAGTTGCTCCCATGTTAGATACATCACTGAAAAGATAAAGTGATGTTCCTTAATTTCTTCCTTGTCTTCTTTAGTAGGAGAAACGATTAAAGCATCACCCAGGTTTGTTCTTCCTCACTTCTGCTCATTGGTGTAGCCTCCACAAGATATTCCATCGTGTTGACCTCCTTTGCTTTCAAATAACTACTTGACTGTGGGTAACAGTAATCACGGCGGTGCAGTCAGAATGGAGCTGATTCTGAAAATACCTAGCTGCATAAAATTAGCACTGACATGAATAGGGAATATTACCTAAGCCAACCCCCTCTTTTTAAAAACAGGTAACTGAGCTCTGTAGAGGTGTTTTCTTTTATGATTCTAACAGTTTATGCTAGGATATAGAGAGGAGATGACACAGACTGTGTTATGACTGCAGTGTTGCAAGTACAGGGAATGTGGGCTAGCTTACGAGCTCTGGGAAGTTTGTATTAGACCGGTGCTCCAGCACCCATGTGCCGCCTATAGGGTGAAGCTTAATGTCCGCCACCACTCTTGGGCCCTTGTTGTCACCTGTGGCAGTGGCAGGTGCCTCCTGCCTTTAAAATAAATTAGAGCTGCATGAACTGTGTTCAGCAGCATCTCACATTAGAATCTCCTCTTCCTGTCAATTCACAACGTGGTGCCTGGCACCCAGTGGGAACTGAATAAATGTCACGTCAAGGACAAATGATGAGGTTTATGGAATCAGCAACATGATATAGAAAAGATTTTGAATAAGTTTCTCGGTTGCAGATTATTTTTATAAATGGCGATTTGAATGTAAAAGCCCAAACTTTAAAACATACAATGATTAAGAATAGTGACAGTTATATATGTATCTGTGGTTCAATACCAAGTTAATTCACAAGGTATATACTGATAATGCAACTGAGTGTCTAACTGCGCTTTCAAACACTAATTGTTGTATGCTCTTGTATAATGACGATATGTCTGTGTAGTATTTATCCACTGCCTTATAATAAGCTCACAAAAATCAGCTCTGTTAAAGAGAAAACAAATGAGCTACATAATACTACAAAGATCATTATTAGTATACATCTCCTCTGTATTTACTTGGCTCTAGGCTTTACTTCAAGGCACTCTTCAAACACAAAAATGACCTTCATATATATCCAGACTATGGGAAATGAGTAAAAATTATCTGAGTGATTAGCCAATTAACACTAAGTACTCATGCTTACTCATCTGCATATTAAAAACCCATTAATAGATCATGGTAGAATTTAGCACCTATACATTAATCAAAAGAAAATAACTGTCAAAAGAAAAAGAAATATTTTCAGAAGCAATCATGTTAAGCAGGATAAAAGTGAAAATAGAGATACAGTCAGTGTAGGGACTTGAAAGAGTACGAAATTTAAGAGCCACCCAGACTCCACGGGAATCAGGAATTAAAAATCCCCTTACTCTGCAGCTCCATCATCAGTAAAACATGGTTTAAAGCACCAGAATGCCAAGATTTTACACTTGCATTTATGTTGGAATAGTAAGTAATGGTGACTTTGGTAGAATGACTTGATTTAATTTTCCCTTGTACTCTGCTCCAGCTTCAATCATTTCATCCATCTCATTATCAGTCTCTGTCTACCTTGGATTCTTTTATTTATTCTCTTTAATATAGAATGAAACATGGGATAGTGAATTATTCACAACTCCTATCCCAGAATCTTTATTGATTCATTTATTCACTTAACACTTGGTTGGCTTGAGGCAGTTATTTAACTTTCTAATTCCCAGTTTCTGCATACATAAACTTGGTATATTTGCAACATCTTTCCCAGAGAATTTATGTAGTAATTAAGTGAAATCGTTCATGTAAAGCACTTAGTACTGTGTCTAGTATGAAGTCATATGTTCATAAATATAATTGCATTCTTTTATTCTCACTTGCATTTTTATTTGTATTCATTTTCTTCATACCTATCCATTGAGTTCTGTGTGTGTGTTAGGCATTCTACTGAATTTGGGAGATAAAACATGAAGTAAAAACTGGGTGCCTACTTCCAAGTACAGTAAGTCCCCTACATACTCACAGTTAAGCAATAAACCATTAAATAAAATAATTCTATTATTAAAAATTGAACACATAGAGAGAAGTTGAAAGAATGATACAATGAACATCTGTCTACCCATCACCTAGATTCTACAATTGTCAATACTTTAAATTTTGCTTGCCTTTTCTATATGTATACATGTATTTGCTCAACCATTAAGCTATGTAATTCTAAAGTTTTCATATTTTACCATCTGTCAATAGTAGCAAACCTCTTTATAAAAATGAGAAACATAATAAAATATATGTGGGATCATCACATTTCTGGAAGACAAAATCCATTTCCTAAAAGCCAAGTGAAAGAAAACATAGGTAACAGTTCATGACTTCCTATAAACATCATAAAGACAATAAAATTAAAAGAAAAACACCACCATTCATAAGCAAAGCTATAGTTTTCATTAAATTTGAATGAGCATTTTTAGATACTAAAATATGTTTTATCACTTCTGTATTTAAAAATTAATAGAAATAAAAATTAGTCCAACCACTTCTTACCCTAGATGTGTTTGGGACATTTTGACTTCTTGGAAATCTACTCTATATCTACAAATAATGTCATCTATTTGTTTTGGAACTAAGTTTTTTTATAAAAGATATTTACCTAATTAATTGATGTTCCCATATGAGCCTTCAATTTACTGTTTTTTTAATCAGAAGCATATTGACACATATTGCATTTTCTAAATAATTGGATATAAATTTTGTTTCATTGTGTATATGTATATGTTTAGGGCCAGTATTGAAACAGATAATGTAGACAGTGCTTATAGCAAAACATTGTGCTCTACAGAGATAAACAATAATTCTGCCTTTTGTTTTAGATTCCATTCATTCACCTATCACAGTGCTCTTCTGAATACTCAAAGCCCCTTGGAGAGGTAGGTAATACCTTCAGATTGCTCTTAGAAAAAGATGCCTACAAATGCATATATATGAATATATATTGTAAACATGTTATAAATATGAAAGGTGTACATATTAAATAATTTAACAAGGGAAGCTTCCTTATGGATTAAAAAGTGCACTGATATTCATATCCTAGGTTACTCTTAATATCACTGATAAGAGTCAACTACCTGCTTGACCACTGAATGATTCATAAATGTATTAGTATATACATATTTGTCATAAAACATATCACTGAAGAGCATCTGCCACTTCCATAATAGTTGTTTTTCATGTGCCCTGAGAATCTATACACTATAAAAATTACCTAATGTATACACAGAAATTTAAGCTGTTCTCCCTAAGTAATAAATATAAATCAAATATAAGTTTCTACATGTAGGTAGCTAGTGCTAAAATTATGTTAACTCACAAATTTACATATTAGAGTTAAGAGCTTAAGATAAAAGGGATACTATGATTTTGAAGCTACTTGAAAAATAGAATAAAAGGTTTGTAAAAACTTAGAAAAAATGATGACAACCATTAAGAAAACAGAACATATTTTGGAATGCACTCAAATTGGGTAGGATGAATATGATTGTATACCATTCTTTAGATGGAAATCAAAAAAGCAAACATTTGGAAACTCCTTTAGTTCCAAGGGGTGAAGAAAGTGTGATGTAATGGAGTATATTTATAATAAAACTTTTTTTTTTTTTTTTTTGCGGTACGCGGGCCTATCACTGTCGTGGCCTCTCCCATTACGGAGCACAGGCTCCGGACGTGCAGGCTCAGCGGCCATGGCTCACGGGCCCAGCCGCTCCATGGCATGTGGGATCTTCCCGGACCGGGGCACGAACCTGTGTCCCCTGTATCGGCAGGTGGACTCTCAACCACTGTGCCACCAGGGAAGCCCTATAATAAAACTTTTTGATAAATAGTATGTAAAATAACAGGGCCCCCTAGGAATTTAAAAGGAATTCATCTCTTACATTACAGGAAATTATAAGACAAAGTGGGACTGGATTTTCAGGAATCTTCAGGAACAAACATGATATATTGCAGAAGAATGAACATCGGCTTTAGACTCTTGGCTCAGCCACTTACTAGTTATTTAACCTTTCTGACCTTCCTGTGCCACGGTCTAATTGGGAGCCTAATCACATGTAGTGGGCTTCAAGCAGCAGGACAACCGGAAGAATGAGAAGGAACTTTACAAAGAAAATGTCAGTGCTATAAAAATATGTGGTTGTAATGGGAAATTAAATTTAATTAGTGTTGCTAACACTTATTTTATGGTTTAGCATTTCTTTTTAACTGCATGTGGAAGTACACACAAAATCTTTTCAGGGCTTAGAGCCCCTAAACATCATAATCCTTTTCTTTGACCTTCAGTGACCTCACATATAAAACTGAAGAAATAACATCTACCTTGCACATTTGTAATAATAACTAAGTAAGCCAAATAATTTGTACTGTGTTTAGCCTATAGCATATACCTAACAATTTATACTTTCCTAAATATGTTGGGCCACAGAAGATCATGTAGAATATTTAACAAGAGTGGTCTGAGTTTGGTTAAATTATAGTTTAAGAAAGGGTTGGGGCTTTTCGGGTTTAATAACAAGGTCTATCTTTTCCTTTAAGTTCAGAATTGAGACAGAGGTGGCAATCTGCCTTATGGGTATGAATTTTTAATTTTTTAATATAAAAATCTGGATTGCAGGATATGACTTAGATGTACAGGCATTTTGGGCTTCACTATACTTGAAACTACGGTCAAAATACAGGTGACCATTGCAGGACTAGGGTCTTCCTCTGGGAGTTTACCTGGTGAGAAAGTAGAGATATTTTTCCCTCTATGCCCTGAGCATAGACTAGGAGACAGAGAGAGAGAGAGAGAGAGAGACAGAGACAGAGACAGAGAGAGAGAGACAGAGACAGAGACAGACAGACAGAAAGGGTCTACAATAGAAGAAGCTCCTTAGGTCAAAAGAAACTGTCATCAGTCCTGCTGGATTTCACACTGGGCTTAAAAATTAGCTTGTTTTGGAAACTCACATTGCATAAGTATGTGAATCCAAGCTTGGAGTATTAGAAAACATAAAATGCTTTTTTCCTAATAATTTTGTTATATATTTTCTTGTCAGTGGTTGACATCATTTACTTTATGCCAATTCTGGTCACTACAATTCAATTGAATACAATGTGAAATGGATGATACAAGTAATAATCCTTGCTGCTGGGGTGAATCATAGTGTGTTGTGGCATTGGGATTGCACAATGAATTTGTGAATTTTAATCTTCTCAAATTTATTTTAGAAACTTCAAGAGTTTTACTTGAAGACAAGATTTGAGATTTTTTTCTTTGAAAGAGGCAAATGCCCTTTATTATAAATGATTTATTTTAGCTTATAGATATAGCAAGATATCTTATTTGAATCTAATTTTAGTTTTGATGTCTTGCTGACATTACTATAACTGAAGAGTATCATTTCTTGCTCATTAAACCTGCAAGGAGGGTTCACAATACTTGCGAGTCCTACCAATCTGTTTATCATACAAATGATTAAACAATTGAGAAATGGTGACTTGCAAATAATCAGATACCTGCATCTGTTTGGCAAGAGATCTGCTGACTGACTCAGTGCAGTGCAGTTTCTACCACTCTCTTTATCCTTTATCCCTCCTTCCTGTTGTATAGATATAGTTGTGTGTACATATAAAGATTTACTGCAGTAGTAGGTTCGTTTTTGTACATCAAATTTCCGTGGAACAGAAGATCACAGTTCCTTTTCAGCTTACTCAACCTTCAAAAAGAAAATGCATGGCTAAATAGGAAGCATAATTTTCTAGTTGTAAAGGCTTAATGAGAGCTATCAAACAAACCTGTGGTGGAAATTATTCTCTTTTCTTATCATGAACTTCCACCTTTAACCTATTATGTTCCCTGTAAGTGGTAAAGTCTGGAATTTGTAGTGAACTTCTAGAGAAAGAATTCAAGGAGTTAATTCCCTGTTTTGTGTCTAAATTTCAGGTCACTGCAGCTTAAGCTTGACCATCCCTATGCAGTTCTACCAACCTTTTATGTAGACTACTTTAGGGCTGGGGAGTAAATCTTCATATGGCAAGAATATTCTTTAGAGAAGAATATTTCCTGGGCCTTTAATTTCCCAATATGAAAGGGGAGAGGACAGATAACTTGGTGAACTTTAATTTCTCTCTAGTTCAAGGGTTTACATAAAGATGCATGGATGTTTATTTGCTCAGGGATATAGTGGAGCAGCAGGTTATGGACATTTAACAGGAACCATATCACTTAAGCTATGCTATCTTGAGTTGCACATTGTATAATCCAATAAAGTTGTTAAAGTAATTGCTTCACTTAATTAGAGAAGAACAGAAAGAATGGAATTACTCCTTTTTCTGTTGTATTATATGAAGTATAATTTTAAATAAATTTAAGTTTGGTCCAAATGGAAATCAGACTTTCTTCAGCCAGGATCAATATGACATTTATAAATATATTAAAGGGCTAGGATTCCTGTTTTTATTATTCATAGAAAAACACATGAGAGCCATAAGGATAATTATGTACATGATTCCATTAAGGTAACAAAGCATCTCTGACATTTCTCCTCGGAAACATCAATATCCCTGTAGTCTCAATGTTTGGCTGTTACACTCACTGAATTAAAAGAAAACAAGAAAATAAAAACAGAAAGTGGTGAACTGTTGTCAATTATTAAATTACTCTCTTTTTATGCCTTCTGTGCTCACTCTCAAGGAGGGGGAATTTTTTGTATAGATCGGTTATAGTTAAGACATTAATGAGGTCACCTATAACGGGAATGGAACCTTCGCACAATTTGTATAGATTAGCATATATTTAGAAAATCTTCTCATTTTCTCTTTCATGTATGTGGTGTAGGGTGGTGTCTGGGAGATTTGCTTGCTTACTAAGTGGAGCATATTGCCAATTTATTATAAATCCATGAATTGAGGCTGGAACAAAGGTTCAGCCAACTAATCTAAGAAGACCAAATAGGTTCTCGTTTCTCCAGGTAGTCTAGGTCTGTTCATAAGAAATCAAGTTTTGTATTGGATCTTAGGGCCAAAGAGGCAACCAGTAAGGAGAGATTTCTTTGCCTACCCATGTTCTGAATATAGATATCCTACTTGAGATTCCTGAGAATTAGAAGGTGGCTGACAAGATATATATGTAGATGAGTCCAGTTCCATATGCCAAAGCCTTCTCACCTTTTGAGACTCAGCTTATAATTACTGTACAAAGCTTTCAAAATTTCTGATGCACAATCTGATAAAGGAGTTCTTAACTTGGCATTCATAGATCTTTTGATGCTCATTGAGAGTATTTTAGGGGTTAATGGATCCCTGTAAACAATACATAAAGACTTTTTTCTGTACATTTTTCTGGAAAGAAAGTTGAGCCTGCATTGGAGCATCAATAGGTTGTGACTTCCCCCTCTTAAATATAAGAACAATTATCTGCTAACAATAACATAGAATCCATTGTCAAGTAGAATCCACAGATGTGTTGCTGAGTGACTGCTTCTTGAGACCCTCCAGGCTAGTAATGGCAGAACTTGCAATTTACAGACTAGCTGTCCCACAAATCATTCAGTGACTGTTATTGCTAAATACCAAATCCTTTCAAGGTAATACATGTTTTGGGGAGTATAGTGAGGAATCAGACTCAAGACTGTCAACAAATTTATGTTAGTGGTATTATTATTAGTAATAGTAGTTACATTAATGTGATCATTTAAATGGAGTTTAATCTGTAGCATCTCAAGGCCACATATATATATTTGTCATATATTGAGATAATATACATGCAGATGTTGCATGATTAAATCGTGTAATAGGTATGACTAGTAGTAAGACCTCTAAACCCTGGTTTCCGCATCTTTAAGATAGAGTAAATAATACATTTTTAAAGCACTGCTAAGAGGTTAAATTAGAAAATTAAGGGGGACTTCCCTGGTGGTGCAGTGGTTAAGAATCCGCCTGCCAATGCAGGGGACACGGGTTTGAGCCCTGGGAAGATCCCACATGCCATGGAGCAACTAAACCTGTGCGCCACAACTACTGAGCCTGCTCTCTAGAGCCCATGTGCCACAACTACTGAGCCCAGGTGCCTAGAGCCCGTGCTCCGCAACAAGAGAAGCCACCGCAATGAGAAGTCCGCGCACCACAGCTAAGAGTAGCCCCCGCTCACGACAACTAGAGAAAGCCTGCGCACAGCAACAAAGACCCAATGCAGCCAAAAAATTAATTAATTAATAAAAACAAGAAAATTAAGGTAATTTGTACAGTTTTTGACACAAGGATTTAATGAATAGTAGACATTCTAAAGTTAATCATAATACTGGGGGAACATAATTTACTTTATTATCAAAAGTAAACATTCCATTATGCACTGCTCTTGCAAAATAATAATTTAATTTTAATTAATGCACTGGGCTGAGCTTTCAATACTTTTATGTTAAGATTGTACCCAAAATGTATTACGAAATTTGAAAGATGAATTTGTAAAACAGAAATGACACCTAGTTTTACTATGAATTACTTGGTGTATGGAAAGCCCCAGCTATTTTTCTATTTAATAGCCATTTAAATTGTCTGATGATAGAAGTGGATATAGTTGCAGAGACCCAGGAGGGTGAGGAATTTGTGGAATAGATCTGCATTTCAGTGTCAATTTGCTTGAATTAGGAAGAAAAAAGATTAATGGAGGGATTTAGAATTCTATTAATAGTTATATTAAAGGTAAAAAGCAAGTATTTGCAGTAAGCTTCTTGTATGTAAATCCTATGCAAAAATATCAATGATAAATTATGAGAAAGCTTTTATTTTGTGACAAAGGTTCTAGTCCTCTTCTTTTCTAAGAACATAAAGTCAACCACTTATGCCACATCGATTTCAAAGGTCATTTTTTTCTACTCATTTAATCGTGTTAGTCAAAAAACTAAACTCTTCAACACAAAAAGGTGCACATATGCACACACACACTTCCATGCACCATGAGTGATTTTCACTAAAGACACTTCATAAAACATGTCTGTTTTCAAGAATGTGCTTTAATAACACACCATATAGAAAGGCAATATCAGAGAAGAATTTATTTATGAGAGTTTCTTGGATGAATGATATGAGAAGTTGGGAAGGAAATCAAAGATGTCACAACAATGATTTTTGAACAGAGAAAAGAGATGGTTGTCATCATAAATCAAGTTATCTTCTCCACTGGAAATATACCAGAACTTCCAGTGACAAGGGAATGTCAAGTCAAAAGAAAACTGAACATAATAAGTATAACAAGATTTCTACAATCTGTGGGTCCCAAAATACTTGTAATAAAAGAATTCTCTCTCCAGCCCTCAGAAAAGGTAAAGGAAAGGTAGCAGTTTAGTTAGAGCATATCTGAAAGAAATTTCTCACACATTTATAAATTTCTATGTGAGCTGCACTTTGAACTAGCAATAAGAATGGGGTACCTCCTTCTCTTCCCTGCCATCTATAGCATAAACCTGATGAAAGCAGCTACATATAGTTGAGTTCTGGGAATTTGAGAGTTTGTACACTTGATGAAGGTACAAAAGCAAAACTCTGGAGAGGACCAAAAATGCAGGAACATTACGTACACAAACACACACACACACACACACCTCTGTTTACCAGTAAAACACTGTATGTGTGTGAGAGGAAGATTTAAATACTTTGGGTTATCCAAATTCACCATAATCCAAAGTGAGAGAGAAATGGATATTTGAATACTTTGTACCTCAGAGCATTTAATTTCCCTTTGGTCTTTTACAGTGCACATGTTGCTCTCTGTCTATAAATATTGCTCAAAATATAACTCTACGTGTACAATGTGTCCTTCAAACCCGGGTCAAGTATATCGCTCCGGGCATAATGAAAGAAATAACAATCTGTTTTGGAGAAACATTTGGCTGTACAGTACTTGGAATTATTGCTAGATGATGTATTTCATGACATGCATTTTGGGTGATTTAATAGACTTCCTAGGGTAATTTTGTCTAGAAAAGGTTTTTGCTTTATACATCAATTAAAAAATACCGCTGTCACCATCGACTCTATATTAAGACTCAAACATATCAGTAAAATGCAATAGTAAAATGAACATTTCCTAAAAACTTAGATTATCTGGGAAATTTTAGTTCCTGTTTACAATCTCTCACATAGTTTTGGATATATATGATGCATTATATGCTATGTTAATTCAGTGTCTAAGTCTTTATATTTAGTACATATTCTTGTTTGTTATTTAGAATAGTTCCAAGGGCCTAGGGAAATGTGGGGATAAGATAGGCTGACCCAGTAATTTCCATGAAATCAATTACCTATAATAATTTCTGTAAAAATAATTATGAATTATTTTTGTACTAATTATGTGCTAATACTGTTTAGAAGCAAAGAAAATGGTTATTAATGACTTCTGCTATTATGGAGATAACAGTAATAAAAGATAATATTTAGGTAACTGTCCCATTAATACATCAAAACTCTCCTTGACAAAACACTCTTCTCAATCAACTCCCCAGAGAAAATTTAAACACAAAAGAAAAAGCTAAGAAACACTTTAATGCTAGGTGGGTCTTTCACAGATTGCAGGGGGTGAGAAGTCTATTTTGACCTTGGGTACAAGTGCAGCTGTCTGATCCATTTTTAACAGCAACCAAGATGGCATTTTAAACTCTATATGACTCTTCCATTTTTTGCAACTGGTTTAGAGTTCAAATGGAAAACTGTAAGTGGCTTTCTACTCTAACGTGCAGAACTACAGTGGAATGGGCTGTACCATACCAAAAAGTGGGCTCTTTTTACTGTCATATAAGTTCAAGGAGCATAAAATTAAGACAAGTCAAAAGGTGATGATTTTTATCTTCAATGATATATCAAAAACAGTGTTTTCAATTTTGTAACTAAAAAGGGACAAGAGGCACACAGACACACCAATATCAGAAGACAGAAACAAGACAGAAAAGGGAGGTATTGCCTGACTGCGTAGGGGAAGCTATTCTAGGTCACAGATCCAGATATTTGCTCAAGTGAGGTTGAACTTTCCAATTCAATCTCCATTTTCAATAGAAAAGAGAAGACAAAAAAAGAAAGGGAAAAATTAAGAAAAACAGCTGGAAAGCCATCACTTGTGCAGGCACCTCCAGTCCGATTTAAGTCTCCTTTGAAAAGGAAGCTCTTGTGCATGCAGGTATCATCTCCTTGGCCAGCAGTGGCAAGAAGGGAAAAATATCTCTCCTTCATATTCTAACCATCTTGAACTTGCAAAAGGTCATACCCCCAAAGAATGACAACCACTAACTGATCATAAACAAATAAAAGAAATTTCAGCACCCTTGAGCTGCTCTTAAAGCTCATAATGGGTATGTTAAATAGGACAGACTCATAATAATTTGAAATGACTAATTTTATCATTTGTATTGGTTACCTGGATTTTGAGATACATAATTTTATTTAAATAGGAGTCTTATTTCCTAACTGTGTATAAGCAAGTGATATTGGAAAACTGGGCCTCTTGATTGAACAAGGGAAATGAGTCAAATTGAATATTTAGATGAAGTAAATTCTTTGTTAAGTATACAAAAAGAGGCAATTTGAACGGCAAATTGTTTGTTTGATACTCTTAATGATATATTTTTATCTATATTTTAAAAAAATAAACAAATTTGTGCTTAAAATAGAGTACTGAAGCTATGCTGTGAATGTTCATAATCATTGGTAAGAACAATAAAATTCCTAAAACAAACACTTACACAAGCTTTAAAAACAAATCAAAATGATCCATGATGCCAAGGGTTGTTTAAGAAAGAAAAGAGTTGTGACTTAGCAGTCACACTTGTTACCTATGCTCTCAAGATATATAGGCACAAATAGTTAACATCCCCTAAACATCTTTAGATGGTATTCAGATAATGGGCTGTGATACTAATATGGTCAAGAGTTAAAAAAAAAAAAAAAGGAATCTGTAGGTATAGAACATGTAATGTGACAAAACAATATAATACCTTAAAATGTAGGTTCATATATTTAAAAGAATTAAGGACATTCTAAATCTGAATATTATTTTAAAACAATAAAATGATTCTTTACTTAAATGATTTTAACCATGTAAAACAGTACCGTCAAAGTTTAACAAAATATATATATATGATGAATTGGTAAAGAATTTGAGTATTAAATAAATAAAATTTCAAGCTAATGTAGATAAACATTTTGGTGGAAAGCCATATAAGACTAATACAGAGTAATTTAGGTTTCTTCTAAGTGCCACTTTTAATTAAATATATTTGTTAGTTTTAAGATGACTTTTAATTACATAAAAGTAATTTTAGATTAATATATCTTATGATTTTCTTTCAAGTAAAAAGGCAAATAGTTTAAAGGTCAAATATGCCTCAGATATGAAACTGATTCAAATATTTCATTCCATGCAACACAACCAACAGTTTAATGGAACTATTTTTTTAAATGCTCTAAATAGTAATATTTACTTTTCAATGAAATTAAAAGGCATCTTTCACAATATGGTGTTAGACTAAATTTAGATTTTTTTACTGTTAAAACTGATTTTTTAAATTTATATAAAATCACTTTGGATACCTGTACTCAACTGCTAATTCAGATAATTCTAAAGAATCAATATCAAAATTATTCAGACCACATATTTCCAACCTGTTCTCTGTAAAGGACATGATTTCATAGATTATGTACACCCTTCTGAGTTTTCATGTTTAAGTCTTAACTAGAAATGAGGCAACCCTTTTCCTTTTACTTTAGAAGGCTGAATGAAAAGCTCAGAATTTTTATCATGTTGGGCAGGTCTTGACCTTCTGCTGGTCCAAGAGGCTGATTTCTAATGGAAAATAGTAACAATGGGTGGGTGGGGAGGAACGTTTTGAAGGGAGGTACTCTATCCCCCTCTTGTGCTCCACTTAAAAAAAAAAAAAAATTCTCACAGTTATTGATTCTTTGGTTTCCAGCCTTAGACAATTGCAATCTGAGTGGCCAAAGAAAGCCAGTTGGTATAGCTCCTGCTGACATCACTTGAATAGCATCACAAAAGCAATTAGAGATATGCTGAACAGTTTAAGTTCACTTCGTGTTTGTATCCTGAGATGTTTGGAAGCCAATAAGCGAGAAAAATAGTATTGACTCTTTGTTCTGCTCCTGTTCTCACTAAGCTTGTTTGTCAGACAAAATCTGAGAATGTGCCAGAAATATGTCTTATTAGTAAAACAAACTGAAAGGCTGGCTTAGGTCACACTGCAGTACAAATGACCGAATTTACTACAAGAAATCTAAAGAAATAAATTACTTTTCAGTTGAGGACCGTAACAGGGAAAATAGTGGTCGCACATTCCCATGATAAAACTGCTACCATTGGAACTAAAATGGATTGTGAAGCTTAATAAACATTCCACTAGTTATTTCAATTTAAGTGTAAGTTCTTTGATGTGGAAAATTTTAGCACATGAATTTTATTTTTTAAGATTATTTTAAATGTGGGAGTTCAATGTTTTATTAACCTCTCACTAAAAGAACCGCTTAGTTCTGAAAAGAAACAGATGAATTTAGATATTTAATATTTTAAAATAAGATTGAATAAATGCATACACATACATTATTCATGTAATAGCAATCTAAATATTCATACTTGCTCTAGAATTGAGAGAAATTTAAATTGGTATATACGTTGATGAACCAAAAAATAGGTCATTGCCTGGTGATCCTTCCATGTATTTGTAATCAACTAATATTATTCACAGTTGTTTATTGTTCCAAGATATTTTTTAGCGAGTGTACCTGTCAAATTTCCTTTATAACAAATTATCCCCAAAATCTAAGGCTGAAAGGAACAGGAACATTTATTTTTTCTTGTTCATGTGTCTGAACAAGTCATAGGTCAGCTGGGACTCAAGTCAGCTCCTCTGCTTCAAGCTGCTCGTCCAGAGCTTGGTTCTTGCTGTAGTTTGGGCTCAGGTCTGCTGGTGTCTGCTTAGTAGGAGCTCAGAGTGAAGAAGCAGTGGTCATCGGGGGAAAGTTCTTCTCCTGGCAATGGCTAAGGCTCATGACAGCAAGCTCAATCATACAGGCACACTTTGGGTTTCTGCTCTTATCACAACAGTTAAAATCCCACTGGTTAAAGCAAGTCACATGAGCCAGCTTATACTCAAGGGGTGGGGATCCTCTGCCTCTAATGGGAGGAAATTTAAGGTCACATGGCAAAGGACCCAGTTGCAGGAAGTGGTGAAATCTTTGAATATGTGCTTTATTTCCATAGAAAAACATTGTGCTTACTAAATGAGGAGAGCATCTTCTAATGAAAAACACAAAAATTAGAGTCTATTCTTCATGACAATTAAGAACTCTTTTCACGTATGCATTGGACACTGTAAAGTAGCTTTTAAACACTTTTATCTTCATTTCATCAGTTTTGATATACTATATCTTAATTTTCATTCAGTTGAAAATATTTTATAATTTCTTATTTTTTCTTTGATTAATCAATTATTTAAAACTATATTGCTGAATGTTCAGACAGCTGGGTATTTTCTATTTATATTTTTATTATGATATCCAGCTTAATTACTCAGTGGTTAGATATATATTCTGAGTAAGTCCAGCCCTTGGAATCAGTAATTCCAAGTATACTGATGCTTCTTATATGCATCAACATATCAATATATTAGGTAAGGGTATATATTCCATATATCTTTTAAAGATTATGTACTTCGCAATTATTAATATCAGGTCAAATTTTTGAAATGAGTTTTTAGGTCAATGATCTTTTTCTGTTTTCTTTTTCCAATAGATATTAAGATGTATTTTTTCTCCTTTTGTCTTTTTAAATTTTTTTCTTTATATACTTTGAAGGTATAATTTTAGTCTTCTGAAAACTTTCTAGTAAATTATTCCTTAATCACTATGACATACACATTCTTAATCTCAAATTACATTTCTTGCTGTAAAGTCTGCATTTTCTGCTGTTAATATAGCTACATCAGCTTGTTTTTGGTTAATGTTGCATGATGTATGTTATTTCATTCTGTTACTTTCAACCACTTTTTGTGCTTATATTTAAAAAGCATCTCTTTTCAGTAGAATTTAGTAGGGTATATTTTTATCTACTCTCAAAATCTTATTCCCTTCATTTAGTCCATTTAAATCTAATGTGATTACTGATTTATTTGAATTTGTATTAGCTATTTTACTGTTTATTTTTTACTCCATGATTCTTTTATATTGCTTTATTGCTTCTTTCTTGCTTAATTTTGATTAATCAAATGTTTAAAAATTATTCTAATGCCTTCTATTTACTTGTTCTATATACATACATTCTCTATTATTTTGTGATCACACTAGAAATTACAGCACCTATGCTTGACTTCTTACTTTACCATTATCCTGATAATGATAGAAACCCTAGGCATGGTAACTTGTTTTACCTTATTCCTATTTAACTTGTTTTACCTTATTCCTATTTTATGCATTTAACTTTAAATATAATTTTTGTATTTATAAATTTAAATATACATTTAAATTTTGTATTGCATTATAACATATTTTAAACTTCACAATTAATAAACGATATATGTGTGTGTATGTGAATATATATATATATATATATTTTTTTTTTTTTTAAATTTTACCACATCGTTACCTTTATAGTACTATTTACTCCTCCCTGATTTTTCTGCTTCCATTGGGGTTCTTTTTATTTGCCTTCAGGATTCCCATTTGTACATTTCTTAACTTATACTGTTGAAGATGAATTGTCTCAGTTTTGTCTGTTAGAATATATCCGTATTTTTCCTAATTTTTAAAGAAGCCATTATATATAGAATTCTACGTGGGAAGTTTCCTTTCAGCACCATACAGTTACCATATTATTGCGTTCTGGTTTCTATCATTTCTTTTGTGATGTAAGCAGTCTGATATTGTTGAATCATAGAATGTACAGGTATTAGTTATTTGTAAACCACTTTATTGAGGTATGATTGTCATATAAAAAGGTGTTTATACTTAATACATGCAACTTGATGATTTGGGGATAAGTATACACCCATGACACCAAGAACAACATCAAAGCCATAAACATATCCATCACCACCCAAAGCTTCCTTCAGCCCCTTTTATTATTATTATCATTATTTTTAGTAGTAGTAGTACTAAGAACACTTAACCTAAGGTCTACCATCTTAACAAATTTTAAGTGTACAATGTGGTACTGTTAGCTATAGGCACTGTGCTGTATAGTAGATCACCAGAACTTATGTCATATATCTGAAACTGTACATTTTGACTATCACATTCCCATTTCTCCTCACCCCAGGCCCTGGCAACCATCATTCTAGTTTCCGTTTCAAGGAGCTTGACTATTTTAGATTCTATATATAAGTAAGATAATACAGTAGTTGTCTTTCTGTGTCTGCTCACTTCTCTTAGCATAATGTTCTCCAGGTCCATCCATGTTGTCATAAATGACAGAATTTCTTTTTTAAGGCTGGAAAATATTCCATTGTGTGTATCTACCACATTTTCTATATCCATTCATCCATCAATGGATATTTAGATTGTTTCCTAAAATATTGTGATAATGCTGCAATAAACATTGATGTGCAGATATATCTTGCACATTCTGATTTCAATTGCTTTGATATACCCAGAAGTGGGGTTGCTGGATCATATAGTAGTTCTGTTTTTTAAAACATCTATTTACCTTTAAGATTTTATCCCTTCCTTCCTCCCTTTCTCCCCCCCACCCTTTTTTTTTTGTTCCTATGTTTAAATAAGTGCTGTTAGAATATTTCTGCATGGAATTCTCATAGGTTTTCTTGTTTGCTTGTTTTGACTCTGTGAGTTGATGTCATTAATTTGTTACAAATAATTCTTACCAATTCATTTTTCAACTAATTTTCTGAGATTTCAACTGTATAACTTTTGAGAGTGACTCACATGTCTCATGATTTTTGTCTACTGTGTATGCATATTTTCTATTTGTATTATATACGATCTCTCTCTCTCTCTATATATATATATATAGATCTATATATAGATCTATATATAGATCTATATATACATTTTTTTTTTTTTTTTTTTTTTTTTTTTGCGGTACGCGGGCCTCTCACTGTTGTGGCCGCTCCCGTTGCGGAGCACAGGCTCCAGACGCGCAGGCTCAGCGGCCGTGGCTCACGGGCCCAGCCGCTCCGCGGCATGTGGGATCTTCCCGGACCGGGGCACGAACCCGTGTCCCCTGCATCGGCAGGCGGACTCTCAACCACTGCGCCACCAGGGAAGCCCCTATATTTTTTCTATCTGTATTCAATTTGGATATTTTCTGTGGACAACTTTTCCATTTTATTAATCCTGAATTCTATAGTACACAATCAGTGGTTAGGCCCATCCATTGATTTCTCAATTTCAGATACTGTGTTTTGCAATTTCCAAATTTGTTTATAATAACTTTATATTTCTTAAAATTTCACTTATCTGGCTACATTTCTCCCATCCTTTTATCTAGTTTGCATTTTCTCTTTTCTGGAATATATTACTCATTTATTTTAACTCATTAACATCCTCATCTACCAGCATCACTATGAGCACCACTTCTTGTTTCGCTCCTATTCTAGAGTTTTCTTTTGATTTTTGTCCGTACGATGCTACCTGTCAGCATTCATAGTGCATTTTTATCACATGCTCTGTAGACTGTTTACACCGCAGTGGTCCAGACGGTGATAACCTTCCGCCACAGTCCGGGGGCAGTGAGTGCAGGGTCCGTGCTGCTTCCCCAGCATACTTCTAGTCTGTCCCTATTCCTGACGCACTTCCGGCTCTCCAGAGCTTTCAATTCAGAATCTGACGAATTATTCAGACCTCCACACTGATAGGTTGGAGGAAATTCCACTCTGATTTTCAGAGGTGCATTCCTCAAATTCTCATGCTCTTTGTTCTGCCTAGCTTGTTGAAGGACCTTCCAGCTCTACAACAAGCAAGAGCGCTGCTGATGCCAAACTCATCCAGGGACGGGACCTGGCCTCTGAAGTACCATTGCTCTCAGTGCACGTCCAGGGAACAATGGCTACGGAGATTCTTCTAGGTTCACGTTTCCTACTAGGGTCCTCAACTCTCCTCTGGTTTCTCTAGGGCAGATATTTGTGTGTACAGCATTAAATGGGAATGAGGGAAAATCTACTATGATTTTCAGAGTTTTTCAGCCTAACTCTTTAGTCTCTGACCTCCTCCAAATGCAGGTTTCACCAAGGGATTTTGGTAGAAACTGAACATGTGTTTGTGACAACTGAAGTTTCTAATATTCACTGCAGTCCCATAAAGCTCCCTGAAGGATTGCTGGGTAGTTTGTCCCCCAGCAGCGACCCTTTTCTGGTCCAAGCCTAGATTCCCAGCCTACAGGCCATGCCAAGAATTGATACGTTGCTCTTGGAGGGAAAAAGGGATCTGCACATTCCCAGCTCATACATTGTCCCGTCCATAGAAATCTTCATCTCCTTAGTCCTGTACTCCCTCAGCAATTTGATATATGGAAAAAATATGATGTTTGTACTTTATTCACCTATTCTATTTGTTCTCTCTGGGAGCAACGAGCTGAAAGAGATGACTCTATCTTATCCAGAAGCAAAAACTAATTCTGTTCTAACAACTCTACAGTAATTTAGCCACAGCTTAGACTTACACAATTTTATTTTCCCCAGTTATATTATGACATTAGCTACAGTATAGTATTTAGTATGTAGACTAAATACATAACAAATCCTTTGGTCCTCTCTGAATTCTCTGGAAGTGAGGCTGATACAATCTGGTTCCTGGGTGTCTGCTTTTTGGGGTAGGGGGTGCTACCATACTTTCCTATGGAGACATTAAACCTTATTATATCTCTAGTTTCCCATACTCTGCTGCTTCCTCCAGACACTGGGCTCTCCCAATCTACAGTCCTCTCAACAAGTGAAAACCTTCCCCACCCTTTCCCTCTAGGAGGGGCATGTAGGCACGTAGAAAATACTTTTTCATGCTATTTCGTGATCCAGCACCCACCTAGAAATCCTCCTCCATTTAAGCTGCGCTTGCCTGGGACTGAAGATGGCAGGGAGGCAGAAGCCTGACAGGTGTTCTCAGTTTCTTTCTCAAGCTACCCTTCGTTTCCACAGAGCTTCCCTGCCCTATCCCGCTGCACTGTCCCTTACCAACCCTGAGGCTGTGGGGCAGGTGGGCTTGGCGGTGGGTTCCCTGAGAAGGACATAGATCCATTTGTATCCTCTGAAGATCTCTCTCTGCCCCCAAAAGTCCTTTCCTCTTGCTGTCACTGAAATTTCTCACAAGCTGTATTCTGATGTGGACTCTCTACTTCCTGGTTCAAGAGACTTATTTAATTCTTGACAGATAAAGATATTAGGAACTGAGCAAATATCATCTTCCTGTAAGAAGCTTGGTTAAAATTATTGTTCCTATACATATGAAAAATGTCAAAATTTAGATTCAGGGCTAAAATATGTACTCTTATATAAGGTTTTTTCTTTTCATGTTTATTATACAACAATCTAGCACAAATGCTCAAATAGTCGTATATTTTTGCCTAGGTAAGACAGGGCAAATATTAAAAAGTGCATATATTTTAAGTAAAACATACTTCTGCTATGAAAAAGACTTGGAAATGTTGTGAATATAATTATTTTAACTTCAGTTAGGCACTGAAACAAAGAAACAGTGTTTCAGAACTGGAAAGGAGCATAAAAATCTCTTGCTCTACATTTTTTATGGATAAGAAAATTCAAACACTGAGCTTTTAGGTGATTTACCATCTCAGTTCTGTTTTCTTTTTCAAGAACTGTTTGTCTCATTTGGAAATATATACTTGGTGTAGTTTATAATCTTATCTTCCTAAGCTTCTTACCAATTTGCCAATGTATGTTTTCTAAAAGGATCATGATATAATCTTTAATACCTAATGGTATGTGTCATCCAATTTTCATTTCAATAATAAACTGACAGTAAGAAAAGATTTTACAGGATTTAGAAATACTAAATGAATTTTATAGAATGAGTGAGTCATGCTATATTTTAGTTCCTTACAGTGATGTATAAAGTAACATATACATATATTATTAATACTATCATTAAATATATATAGTATTACCTATATATACATTTAAAAGTACTGAACATATAAATTTAACAATTACATGGCACAGCATAAAAATAGCTAATATTCACCAAACAATATGTGTCATGTATTTTCTTTGGGTGTAAACATATGTGAAGCTATTTAGTTTAAGAGGTAAACATATCATCTTCAATTTTCAGATGGGGAAAATTATGTAGTACTATATATATAGTATATAAATATAGTTGTAATTTGTCCAAGATCACACAGAATATGATTCCTGAGTCCACACACTTCATACTGAAATCTATCGCCTATATACCAATTTTAATGATGAATACTATTGAGAACAGGACAGAAGACAATCTGGAAACAAACAACTGGTTCATTTTGGGGTAGGGAACTGTAGGAGGCTGTGACTAATGATTCCAGGAAAGTAATTTGCCAGGGATTGATAGGTTTAAAATGATTGAGAAAGAATAATCTGATTTTTACCCTTTCTCACTATTAGAGACCATAGTACCATTTGCAAATGTAGACGTATTTTCTGTAAATATACATACATTTCTTGCATAGTATTTTGTCTAGTCTAGTTTAAATAAGACCACAGAGCTGTCCCATAGATTTATAGACTACTTCTGTGCTACACTTTCATGTTGTTATTAAGAGTTAAACTTTACAAAGAATCTCTTTAAAGATATTTCATCAAAGGTAATTTGAATTTTTTTTCAAGTCTCTCAGGATACATAATTTAGTACTATCTTTCTCCAATGTATCTTCTGAAAAGCTCAGGGAACACAGAGGTCAGAAGTGAGGCCAGAGAAAGAGTGACCAGGCTGCTGAGCCTGGACTGGCTTTAGCAAAACAGATTCACTTGTATGTGGCAGATTGGTTTCCTAAGGATGCTGTGACAAAGTAGCACAAACTTGGTGCTTTAGGAGAACACAAATTTATTCTCTCATCATTCTGGAGGCTGTAAGTCCGAAATCAAGATGTGGGCAGAGATGACTCTTTTGCAGGGCTACTAGCTGTTCCTTCCTGTGTCCCAGCTTCTGGTGCTTTGTCTGCAATCTTTGCCATTCCATGGCTTGAAGATGCATCACTCCCATCCTCTACTCCACAGGATGGGTTCATGTGATAAGCTAAAAAATCTCCTTATTTTAAGCTCAATTGATTTAGGACATTAACTACATCTGCCAAACCCCTTCACAGCAGTACCTAGATTAGTTCTTTAACATCATAATTGGGAGAAGGTATGTGTATACAAGAAGCTGGAAACTTTGGGAACTCTATTAGCTTCCTAGGGCTGAAGTAACAAAGTACCACAGACTTACTGGCCTAGAACACCAGAGATTTATTGTCTCACAGTTCTGGAGCCTAGAAGTCCAAAATCAAGGTTTTGGTAGGGCCGTGCTCCCTCTGAAACCTGTAGGGGAATCCTTCCTTGCCTCTTTCAGGTTTTTGGTGGCTGGCCAGCAATCTTCAGCACTCATTGGTTTATAGAAGTATCACTCCAATTGTCCATCTACACGTGGCTTTCTCTCTATGTCTCTTTCTATCTTTTTTCCTCTAGGGGTGTCTGCCTCCATGTCCAAATTTCCCCTTCTTATAATGATACCAGTCATATTTGATTAAGACCCACACTAAGGACCTTATTTTAAATCAATTACTTTTGTAAAGACCCTCTTTCCAAATGAGGCCATATTCTGAGTTACTAGGAGATAGGACTTCAGCATATGTTTTTTGGGTGGACACACTTTACCCCACACCATCTAGTTTGTGTGTTGGCCTTCTGACTGCATTTGGTTTGAAGCAAAGAATCCATGCTTAAAATATAACAATTTCATTGACAACATTTTAAAATTTTGTCTTAAAATTTAATACCAAGTGATAGCAAGTTTAATACAAGAATATTTGTTTTAGAAGAAAAAATATTGTAATGTATATCATATATTTAAGCTTTGAACCAAAAATTCCATTTCTAAGTATTTACTCAAAAAAAACCCCAAAACAAACAAACAAAAAAACCCCACCAAACTCTTACATATGTTCACAAGTAAATAAGCACAGCAATATGTTTTATCATTGCTGTAAAATGGAAATTAGGTCAAATAATCATTTACAAGAACATCTATAATTGTTTTATAGTTGTAAAAGAAAATTTTATAACTTCCTAAAATAGGAAAATAGAGTTACACCTATCGACTTGAATAAAATTCACCAACTATGTTATATAAATAAATGAAAGATGCAGAGCCATACATGACACAGTAGCATGATACTATAACAAAATCCATACAATTGATTAATGCTGAATATGAAATTGTATTATAAAACCTGCACAAGAAATAAATGCCCCACATAGAATATTGATTACTTTCAAAGTATCACCTCTAGAATGGGAGAAAAGGGAACCAGTTTGGGAAGGTTTAATTGGGCTTCATTTCTTTCCATAATATTCACTTAGAAAAAAAAAATCTGAAGCAAATAGGGCCGTTGTTAAGATTTGATAAAGCTAGGTGCGAATCATTATTGCTTTATTTTCTACATTTTATTTTCTGCACTTTTAAATATTTTAAGAAGGCACATTGTTCTAGGATTGAATTCTGCAGATTATAATTCTGAAAGTAAATATATTACTTAAACAAGGCATGCAACCTCCCTGTGGTTCCTTTTTCTTATTAATACAACAATATCTGCCTCTAAGGAGTCTTATGAGGGGAAAATGTGGAGGAAAGTGTTTTGACACTTTGAAAGTCTTATTCAAAACTAAAGTATTCATGGACGCATAGAAACAATTGGCCAGAATTATTTAAATTAAATGATGTAGATTGGTGATCTGAAGTATGGAGAATTATGGTGAGATTAAGGTAATGTTTTGGAGCTATTTTCTTTTCAATTATGATTAATTAATATTGGCTAAAGTCAATTTAAAGTCAAATTCGAAAGAAAACCATGCTTGTAAAAAAATCAAAAGTATTTAGAAATAATTTTACTTGTTTCAATATATGATTGATGTTACCGTATTTTCTTCCAAAGAATTCTATTGATGGGATGATTTTCATCCGGAGTTAATGTTAGTGTCAGGGCATGGTTGGCTGATTACTAGTGAAAGCTTGCCATCTGGTGGACAATCTAAAGACTGCGGCACATTCTCCGATTAGAAAAACTAGCAAATCCTTGTAAATCCCTTTTAGTTTAAGCACTTGCTTTCCACATATTTATAACTCATGGCTGAATCGTCCGAATTACTGTTCACATACACACATACATATTTACACACATATACCCACCCAGCAGTTCTAATGAGTTTCATTTTGTTTTCAACGAATAATATGAAGTGCTATAGTGAGGAGGGTTTAGATGAATTTTTGCCCAACAAGATGTGATATTTGTTGAGATCTATTATCTCGTCACATCTATTTAGACACTTCATTTGAAGTAATTCAAAGAACACAAATTCACAGACATTTGAAAATATCAATAAATGTGTCATGTATATCTCATATTTTTTGGGTGCACCCTCCCTTTCTAACTCCTGAATAATTCATCTAAGTGTTATATTCACACCCCAACCGGAACCCTTGCCAAACTCACATACACACGTTAGCCATAAAAGTAAGTACAGTGAGTTCTGTTTTGTCCTCTAGACTACAGTGTGTCAGTGGAGATTCTGTAGAAACTTAAGATTCCATGTACTTTCTCTAAGGGGTTCTGCAAGAAATTATGATTAAAAAAATGCTTTTTCTTTTTCACTTTGCATGCCACATGCCCATGGGGTGATAGAGCATTCACTGTTTCGTTAGAGGTCTCTCAGGACCACATAAAAAGGCACAGAAGGACTGTGTTGCTTGCCTAAATCCAATCTCAGTTTTTGGAGAGAAACAGAGATGCCCGTTGACAGATGGTGAGTACTGCACTGTACAGAGATGTTCGTAGCCTGGCAACGTTGGTCTCTTCCTGCATTAACTCTTCCAAACTCTTCTTACACACCTCTGACTAATTTTTATGAGACAAATAAGGTCTTTAAGTGGAAAATAATAGAGGGGGATTTATAAACTAAAAACAGCATTTTTTAAAAACATCTTTATTGGAGTATAATTGCTTTACAATGGTGTGTTAGTTTCTGCTTTATAACAAAGTGAATCAGTTATACATATACATATGTTCCCATACCTCTTCCCTCTTGCATCTCCCTCCCTCCCACCCTCCTTATCCTACTCCTCTAGGTGGTCACAAACCACCAAGCTGATCTCCCTGTGCTATGCGGCTGCTTCCCACTAGCTATCTACCTTACGTTTGGTAGTGTATATATGTCCATGCCACTCTCTCATTTTGTCCCAGCATACCCTTCCCCCTCCCCATATCCTCAAGTCCATTCTCTAGTAGGTCTGTGTCTTTATTCCCGTCTTACCCTTAGGTTCTTCATGACCATTATTTTTTTTTGTTAGATTCCATATATATGTGTTAGCATATGGTATTTGTTTCTCTCTTCCTCACTTACTTCACTCTGTATGACAGACTCTAGGTCCATCCACATCAGTACAAATAACTCAATTTCGTTTCTTTTTATGGTGAGTAATATTCCATTGTATATATGTGCCACATCTTCTTTATCCATTCATCTGTCGATGGACACTTAGGTTGCTTCCATGTCCTGGCTATTGTAAGTAGACCTGCAATGAACATTTTGGTACATGACTCTTTTTGAATTATGGTTTTCTCAGGGTATATGCCCAGTAGTGGGATTGCTGGGTCATATGGGAATTCTATTTTTAGTTTTTTAAGGAACCTCCATACTGTTCTCCATAGTGGCTGTACCAATTTACATTCCCATCAACAGTGCAAGAGGGTTCCCTTTTCTCCACACCCTCTCCAGCATTTATTGTTGGTAGATTTTTTGATGATGGCCATTCTGACCAGTGTGAGATGATACCTCATTGTAGTTTTGATTTGCATTTCTCTAATGATTAGTGATGTTGAGCATCCTTTCATGTGTTTCTTGGCAATCTGTATGTCTTCTTTGGAGAAATGTCTATTCAGGTCTTCTGCCCATTTTTGGATTGGGTTGTTTGTTTTTTTGTTATTGAGCTGCATGAGCTGCTTGTAAATTTTGGAAATTAATCCTTTGACAGCTGCCTCATTGGCAAGTATTTTCTCCCACGCTGAGGGTTGTCTTTTCGTCTTGAAAAGCGGCATTTTTATATGCTGCCACTCAGCTGCTTCCGCTTTGTCATTTTGTTGGTATTGTAGGACTTAGAAACACAGATGGTATGGGTCAAAGGAGAACTGTATTGTAAAATGTTTAACTTTTAAATTGTTTTGGAGCTTCCTCATTTATTTATTATTTCCTTCCGTTTGTATTTTCTTAAGAGTTGTGTTTTGCAGACGTGTGAATTCCTGATATGGTGATTTTGTTTTAATTGGGGTATAGCTGCTTTACAATGTTGTGTTAGTTTCTACTGTACAGCGAAGTGAATCAGCCACACGTATACATATATCCTCTTCCTCTTGGACCTCCCTCCCACTCCACCCACCATCCCACCCATCTAGGTGATTTTTGAGACAAGATGTGACATGTAAAAGGATGGTTACAGTTGTTGGCCAATGGACAGTTCAAATGAGGTTACTGATGCAGAGTTATGATAATCTGAGGCACTTGAGCTCATCAGTGTGACAGAAGACACACGAGAAGGCCAGATGCACAAAAAGAGCTACTTACCAATGGGGCTTACAGGGGCTAGTGACCCATGTTGCCCTTTTCCGTTATGAAATATCTGTGAAAAACAGTGTACAAAGACAACAATGGCTTCTGCAAATCCAAGAAGGACTTAACTACAAATCAGAGCTTTTGAAGGAGTAAAGGTGCTGAATATTTTAAGTGGCTATTGGGAATCTCAAACACAGTTAAGACTTTGTTAAACAAAAAAGTCACATTCTTTAAAAAGTCTCAGGAAACAAGATCTTTATTAGCAGAACTTTTTGCCCAGAAGAAGAAAAGGTCCACAACTGGTAAAGACCTAATAGCATTTGCCTGTAAATTTAGAGTGAAGTAACATGCAAGGACACAATGAAGAATGAGAACTTGAAAAGATCCCTTTCTCCAACAGGACCACGAGTGTAAGTTTCTCTCCAGATTGATTGTATCAAGATATGCGATGTGTAGCATTGTAAGTGTTGGGGCTCAAGACAGGTCATTCCAAAATATGTCAAAGTGAAATACTGATTATTTTGGATTAAAGTTAACTGAGAAACAGCTGATATCGACCCTCTGTCTGACCATCTCCATTCCCTCCATCTCCCTGAAAACAGGAAATAAATCTCCCATGTGAAAGGCACCCTCCTTATATCAGGAGGTAGAGAGACATCCTTATCATCAGAGAGAGGGGATCCAGGGCTGAGAAAGCTGTGCAGACAGACCTTGATATGATTGACCCTTCAACAACGTGGGTTTGAATTGTGTGGGTCCAATTATATGCAGATTTTTTTTTCAATAAATACTACATGATCTGTGGCTGGTTGAATCCAGGGATATGGAGGGTGGACTATGCGATTTGAGCATCTGCAAAGTTTGGTATCCACGGCAGGTCCTGGAACCAATTCCTTGTGATACCGAGGGCCAACTATACTTCTTTACTAATTTAGTACCCCAAGCCCAAATTCTGTTTATATTCTTCAATAATTAAGCACCCAAGCCCAAGTTTCTTTGTCCTGCCAATTCCTCACAAATTTTAAATTTCTTTGTCTAAGAAGTATTTTAAAAAAAACTGTAAAAAGGTGTAAAACCTGCCTGCTTTGGCCACTTCTTAGGTCTTATTTCTATGAGCCCTCAGTACATATAAATTAAATTTGCTTTTTCTTTTTTTCTTCTACTAATCTGTTGTGTCAATTTAATTATTAGACCAGCCAAAAGAACCAAGTGGGCTAAGTGGGCAATCATTCTCCTCCTCAACATAAGATTTGCAAGTAATGGTGAAATTCCACTGTAACATTATATTTTTCTTGCGGTAAGTTGCCCCAAACTAGCAGAAGCTTAAAGATATTTAGTGTTCTGTCTTCATCTGGAAACAAAAAGTTTATCTCGGAGGTACTTTGTTGGTGTCTGTACTGATGATGCCCATTAATCAATGTTTGGTTGTTAGATGTTTCACTCCTCTCATTGCAAACAAACAACTAAAATACTGATGTTTCATTACACACTGCCTTCTTCACAGAGAGAAATTTTTGGTAAAAACACTTGGATAGGAAATGAAAAATAGTTCTGGAAGATGTTACATAATGTTACATAATGGCTGGTAAGGCTGTAAGGCTAGTTCAACTGAGGATGTTCAAAAGTATATGGAAACCAGAATAACAGATGCCTAATTCTCCTGCGACAGTAAGTAATCTAGTGGCTTAGCAGAGGAAGACTTCTCACCAGGATATTTGAAGTGAAAGGTGAATTTTAGGAACACTCCTAAGAAAATAGGAGGCCATATATTCTGTCTGCTGTGGAGAGGAAGGACAGCTGACGAGCATAGCCTACTAAGAAGAAGAGCCTCACCACATGAACCAGACGGACAAGAATCTACATGACCATAGGGCACATGTTTTGTCTTCAAGTGATTGAGAAGGAAACAGATCTCTGGAAAGACTGTGTCGCAAAAGGAAATTCTGAAATGTTTCCATTCTCACAGGAGATTCAGAGCGAGAAAGCTATCAGAAAATCTCGAGTCTTATTGAAAACCACCTGGATGAACTGCAGAACCAAAATTGAAAGAGTTTCCCTCCCTTTCAACACAAGTGCAGGACCAGACGACAGACCTGTTCAGGGGAACTTATGTTCAGCCTCAGAAATTGACTTTGTGAGAAGAGGAAGAATTCTGTGAGGTAAAGGCTGGTTGTGGAGTCCAGATGAGAAATATTGATCTGCCCCTAGACACACTTTGGGTTTCAGTGAAAACAATAAACGTTTTGCTGCAGTGTTCAATTTCTTACACATGAAAAGCTTCCTCTTATCTAACAAGCACTGTGAGCCAGGACAGATATTGACTTATTTCACTTGAAAATGAAATCCATGTGAGATTCTCTCTACTTTTACCAAGAATTGAGTCTTCATTCAGCTAAAAGCAAGTTTCATATTAAAATGAAAATTTTATTATTAGGTTCCAGCTGGAAATTGATGACCCACTGGATTCTCTTTTTGAAAGACACCATTGACAAAGATGAGTGTGTGGGAACACCAGAGATGGTGTCTAACTTCTAGCTTAGAAGCAACGAGTGGTTAATGCTCATAAACCTGAAGGATAGATAGGATGGGACTTTCATGGAGAAAGTCCCATAGAGCTGGGCTTCTCAAACCGTGCTGAAGAATCAGGTTTAATTCTTTGCTTGTTTGTTTTCCACATTTCCAGTCTGTTGAAGATCAATACTTGAAAATTAAGGTCAATTAAAAAGAAAATAAATTACTAGAAATTTGTGAAATTAAAATTTGGAAAATGAAAATCGCTAGAAAAATGAAGCAAAAAGATACTTTAAATACAAGTCTAGTTTTGGTATTATTAGATTTGACAGATATAAATTTACCCTGTGAAATTGCTATAACATTTTCTATGTTTCAAAAATGCTCACCATTTTTGTGCATAGTTCATTGCAGGCTTGTAACAATAACTGACAGAGCCATACTGGTCAGCAAAGCACAATTTGAGCAGCAATGCCATATAGTTTGCCTCCCAGGAGGAGTAGTAACCTTCGCCATGGACAGCACAGCACCAGGCTGCTGAGAGGGGATGGGGATAAATACGCTGACCACAGTTTTCCCTCTTAGTCTCTCTGGGGCAGCCCATTGACCTAAGCCAACTGAAAGCTACATGCATGAGAAACTACAGCAAACAGAGTGGAGAAGGTGGAGAGAGAGACATCATGACAAAAAGACAGCTGATACCAACTATATTTTTTACTACAAAATGACTGCTAAATGCCTTGATATCAAGGGAATTTCTTGCTAATCTTTTTATAGAGTAACTAGGGTTAATTGTTGCCTTCTTTGCCTTTATTAATTTCTCATTTTTTTCTTTTCCATTAACTGCTAATACGTGTTTAACTGGTTTTTGCTAACTGTATCAACAAAAATACTGGAAAAAAAAAAAGAGAGAGAGAGACAGACATGAATAGATCTGAAGTATATCAATTCATGACATGTGCACCAAATCATCTTAAATATCCAGGGAGTAAGGAAGTGAGAAGAAGATGTCTAACAACCCTATAGGTTTATTCTGTTACACTCACTACATTATTCACAAAAAGATAATTTAAAACGTCCCATTCCAGTTCCTTATTCTCTACATCTACATCACGTTAAATGAAATGCAACTTTCCTTCTTTATCATGACCTTTTTCACTCTCTACCAGATATTTCAAATTGGCAATTCTTTCTATTATTTTCCTCAACTAAAAAAGAAAAATGTTCCTTCTTCCCAACCAGTATCCAATATCTTTTTGTACCATTCTCACCTCCATTCAGCAAACTCCTCAAAGGCATTGGTTATACTTGTCTCTATATGTTTCCTCCCACTCCCACTTGAAATCAAGCCCATCAAATTTTCTTTTGTCAAGTCTACCAATGGCCTCCACGCTGAAAAGCCAATGGTCATTTCTCAGTATGTATCTTAATTGACCCAACAGAGGTATTGGTTAAAGATGGCCACTACTTCTTTTTTTTTTTTTTCAAAATTCATCAAGCTACAAACTTAAAATTTGTACACTTTATTATATGTTATACCTCAATTTTTAAAAGTGGAAAAATAAACCTTGGAAATAAAGCAACAAAGTAATATGTACTCATTATAGAACCACACTGTCCAATACAGCAGGCACTAGTCACATGTGGTTATTTAGATTTAAATTTTAATTAATCAAAATTAAATGAAATGAAAAATTCAGTTCCTCAGTCACACTAGCCACATTCCAAGTACTCAATAGCCACACATTGCTAATGGCTACTGTATATTGGACAGCAGAGAGACAGAAAATTTCCATCATCACAGAAAGTTCTATTGGTAGGGTCACTACTTCTTGAATCATTTTCTTCGCCTGGCTTCAGAAAGTCTTCACTCTTTGTTTTCCTCCATTTTTTTGGCTACTGCTTCTCAGTCTCCAACAACTTAAAGTTGAGCTCGAGGACTCTGACTTTTTTTCTTCCCTATCTTCATTCACTCCTTTGGTGATTTTTATTCAGTCTCGTGTTTTATGCCATATATATGCCTGCAACTCCCAAATTTGTATCTATACCTTAAACCTTTCCCCTAATTTACTAATTCATATAGGCAACTGTCTACTTGATCTCTGTACCTGGATGTTTAATAGGCAGCACATATCTGCATGTTACAAGCTTAAATCCTGACCTTGCTTTGGAAGCCTAATTGTGCTGTCTATCTCATGTATTGGCATTTCAGTTCCTCAGGGCAAATTTAGAATCATTCTTGACATTGTTTTTCTCAAAGCTTACTTTCTCAATCAGATAATCCTCAGGGTATATCCAGTGTCCATGCACTGTTAATGATCTAAACAATACATCTTATGTCAAGACACCATCTTCTCTTAGCTGAATAATTTGATTCCTGTCCCTATCTGTGCCCTCTTTTAGTCTGTATTCAACACAACCACGTCCTGTCAAATGTACTTATTTATTTTTCTAAAAACCTTCAGTGGCTTCCCATATTACTCACATGAAAAGCCAAAGAGCCTATCATCCCACTCCCAGTATTTTTCTCCTAATAACACCCCCTTCCGTACTCCCTTCATCATATTGCTCTTCCTGGTGTGTCATCAGAAAACAGCCCCTCCCCTTGAAGGCACATGCACTTGCTGTTCCCTCTGTATCGTTCTCTCCTCTGAAGACCTCAAGTCTCACTCCCTCACATCCTTCAGATCTTTCCTTAAGTGTCATTTTCACACCTTCCCTAACCCATCCTTTGAAACTTACAACTTCTCTCTATTCTCTATCTATGCCTTCTATATTTTATTTTTCTCCAACTCACATGTTACTTTCTATCATACTATATATTTCCATTTTTGTTTGTTTGTTGGCTATTTCCACAAGCTAGAATATAAATTACATGAATGCTTAGTTAAATGATATATCTCCCATATTCAGAACAGACCCTGTATATAGTAAATGCTTAAAACATTTTTGTTGAATCTAAAAAATAAATCTCCTGTTCAACCTTACAATGTTTTTCAATTAGTGCTGATTTATATTATGAGTTCTTGCTTGACTCGCAAAATTGGGTATTATGAATTTTACAAAATTTTTTCTAATATCCACATATATAAAAATCACCATTATTATTCAAAAATAAAGCATAATAACTCTTGGGGAAACAAAAATGCTAATTTTCCATGGGAGTTAAACCTTTCTTTTGAAAAAACAAAAAAACAAAATTAATTCTGCCAGTTCGTTTTCACATGCTGGTAAATAGAAAGAATTAACTATTTTTGTATTGCTACCAAATTTATAGATATAAGACTTTTTAGAAATTTTGAGATCTTTCTTCTCTTCTGCTGCCAGAGCTATAGCTCGAAGGATAAGCAAAATATTAGAAGTTAACCTGTCATATTCAATTTAGTAATATATTTTTGATTTATAAAATTATGCTCCATTTAACTTTTTCTCATGAATAATTTCTCATGATATTAGCCAACTGTATAGTTTAATCACTTAAACTCAATATTAAAATTAAGTACTTAGACAACAATTAAGATCTTTCTGGGTCATAAAGATACACTCATCCATGCATGTAGCCAAATATTTTAATTAACTGTGATATCTGTATTGTAGCTAATTACCTCCAGTCATTAAATTTAATCAAGAGATCCATTATAAAAATAGTTTATTAAAAGTAACACTAAATAATTTATTCAATATAATTATCCATAAGTGTAACTAAACATGAGTAGTATCTAAATGAGGGTTAACTTATTGTTGATTTTGGCTATAATTGTGCTTCATTATTCTCGCTTCTAACCCACACTCCCTGGCAAATTTTACATCAACCACTAAAAAGGAAGTCAAAGTAAATCACAAAGAAGATCAACTTAGAGCCTTATGAATATTTATGATTTACTTTATTTCACCATTCATAGCATATTTCCAAAATCTTAAAACAATTGAAGAAAAAGTCAGATTTTACATTGGTCTCCCATCAGTACCTTGGCCTTAATTTCTTTTAATTTTTAAATATTTCCAGTATTATATCTTTATATATGTAATGGAAATTTACTGAAAATTCTAACAAAATTATATAAGAATAAATGAATGGATTTAAAAGGAAAGAAAAATATATCATATTATTTTGTATGATATAATATGGACTACAAAAAATACTATTAAAACATCATTGCTGAGCTATAGGATACTGCCTTGAAGAAGAAAATATTGGTGACATCATTATAAATGACTTCCATACCAAAAGTTTATGATTAGACTATTCTAATTTTCTTTAAACTGAAGTATTTCAACCAAATTAGGAAATCTTGAAAACTATGTAGTAAAGAAAGTAGGGAAAGAAGGAAGGAAGAAAAGATGGAGGAAAAAGTGGGGGAAGGAGGAAGAATTTTTTTTAAAAAAAGGAAAGTGATAAAAGCCTTGGAAGGTTTCCACATTCTGGAGGATATAGTAGATTTGATATTCTTTCTCAGTAAAATATGGGGGAAACTAAAACATCAAATCTACTTGGGCTTGATGTCTTACTTGTTGAAAGAGTTTTATATATGGATTCAATTTCTTTAGTAGCAGGATTATTCAGGTATGTATTTGAATATTTTATCTATTTTTATCAGGCTTGCCAGGGATTCATTAATTAGCCTTTTCAAATAAATAACTTTGTTTTTAACTATTTCTTTCATTGTGTTTGTTTCTATTTTATCAATTTCAGCTTTTTAAAAAATGAGTTAAGCAGTGGTAAAACAATTGGTAGGACACTTGTCTATGGTAACTTGGAAGCATACTCACTGAACTTGTGGACTTGGACAAGATATTTTTCAGATAGAATGCTAGAAAGTTAAGCTGGTTCCTATACCTATAAGTGATAAAATATAGTAAGGAAGTATGTAAGCAGAATTAGAGGAAGTATAGAGATTTAGGATAGAAAAGTGAACTGTTTCACATTTTTATCCTTTGTAGGTGGTAAAAGATCATTAACTTGATATATTGACAGGGCAAAAAATTCAAATTATAAGCCTGACCATTAAGACATACCTTTTGGCCTGAATCAATTTAAGTGCATGGCCATTATTACTTTGTTAAAAATCTTTGAATTAAGTATCAAGACCCTTGCTGCTTTAGGAAAGTCCTTTTTGACTCTATAATCTAACCAGTCAGACACAATTTCCTTCTAAAAGAAGGAAAATGTTTTTCTTAAATCTGTTTTTGAAAACTTATCTCCTTTTTGCTGAAAATGTTTTAAGGTAGACTGGCCTACTGAGAAAGAAATTTTGACTATTGGCTAAAGAAAGACAATCTGAAGAACCAATGTCTGGTCCTGGCAATACTGCCCAGATTAAGTAATAGGTTTGGTCACAGCTTTGGGGAAAATAACATTTAAAAGAACAATAATCTTACTGGTGCATTTACAAATTTAATTTATAAATTGTAAAAGAAGTTAATGTAGTACTACACAAATTAAATTTCCTATTTTTGTTGTGGCCAGAACAAAAACCTTGGCAAACTCTCATTTTACCAGTTCAGAAGTTTTAGGAACAAATCCAATACAAGAACAGTATCAAATAAGAAGCATTCCAATCATAACTATAATTGTTTTTCATAACTATAATAGTTTTTATAATCCCTTGCTGCATTTAAACAGCAAGGGATTACATATATCACACTATTTTAATTTATCCTAATTTTTCTAAATGTAAGGAGAGTTTCCTAAAAGAGTACAGTTCATAAGGGGCCTTGTTGGAAGAGGACAAAAAACACCAATTATCTTTCCTTCTATTACCACATTAATTATGCCTGAACTCACATGGTCTAGACCAAATATAAGGTTCAAACATTCAGAAATATTTAGATACAGTATTAGAGGTAATCTGTCTATTAAAAAACTATAAGTGCAACTACTTTAAACTTTAGAAATTATGGGAAAAGAGTCATGAAACTTTGATGACGTGCTCTAATATTATATGATAGATTAAAACAAAAGGAATCAAATAATTTTTAGGGTGGTTTCCCTGTCTCTGTACTTTTATAACTGATTTATTACAATCATGTGGACAGGAAGAAGACAAACTTATATGGATAGAGCATAGCATAAACTGGTGACCACTGAAAAACCACAGCCTGTGAAAATGCCCCAGCAAGGACAGGGTAAATGTAAATATTTACATACTTAATACCAGTAGAAGTGATTCAAGCCAAAACTACCTATAGGGAGTTTGACAAAATGAAGATAATTGCATCTGTGCTTCTCTGAGAAATCAATATTCCTTTTACTTATGGATGTCTGCTAAGACATGACAAACAGTAGGTTTTCAATATCTATTTGTTGAATTGATGAACTCTTATTTAAGCCACAGGCTTGGATAATCAAACGACAAATTGATTCTAGAGGTTATATTAGTAAACACAATTTAATTGACATGATTAATATCTTACAGAGATTGAATATATATTCATCTTTTGCTCTAAATTGCTAAAAATGACATCTTAGTTGTTTGGGATAGTGAACAATAGCTGCAAAGTCAGAGAGAAAACTGCAAGCCTTCTCGAGCACACATCACCTAGAAACAACTCTGAATATCTCAGGTGTCTATTTCATGTCACAGAGCCTTTGAATGGCCCATGTAGGGGAAATATAAGGCCCAAATTTGGAATTCAAGAACTATCACTTCCCTAAATCTGTTATATGAAATACTAGTCCCTTTGAAAGTCAGTTGCTGGATTCTCACTGTGACTTAGTTGGAGGAAAACAAATTTTAACGATCACTACCACTATCACCATACAAAAACAATAATAAAAAGAGTCATCAAGGGACCTTATGTCCATCCAGAATCCAAAATTCCTGTATGAATTGGATCCTTTCCAACTCGGCAAATGAGAGCTGTATTGGGAAATGGAAATAGGACATCAGGGCTTGCATTAGAGTTGGCTCTAGCTCCTAAATTTCCCCCATAAACTACTTGGATTTTGAGTGAGAGCAGATCTTATGTTAAGTATTCTAACCACAAAAAAGTACTAAGAATAATGGAAGTTGGCAGAAACTTTGTGAGGTGACCTTTATGGTTGTGATGGTTTCATGGGTGTGTACTTCTCCCCAAACTCACTGAGTTATAGATATTAAATATGTACAGATTTTTTGCATGTCAATCACACTTCAATAAAGTAATTTAAAAAAGAAATCTGAAAATACTAGATCATTATTTGGAAGATACTTTAGAAAAACAATCAAGATTAAATTTAATATCAGGATGGAGAATATATTTTTTCTTTATCTATGACAATATAATGGCAAAGCAATTTTTCAGTTATATGATGAATATGTTAAAGAAAATATCCCGGTTGTTTGGCATCCTATCACTCTCTAAACATAGTACAATTTAAATAAATAAAAATCAATGATTGAGCAACCCAAATAAAGTATATTTAATTCCCTGTATCACTTTGTATGTGTATATAATACCACAAGTTGAAGTTTTCAGTCATCTAGAATATTCAAGAAAAAAATTTTTAAGATTTTTACTCTTCTTGAAAAATTTGAAAAATAAGAACAAAGCTGAAGGGTTACCTCTGTCTTGGTATCTTGTTTTTGTTGTTCCCTTCAATTTACTAAATCATGGATGTCATGTCTTTGTTCCATTTTTTCCTGAAGTGCTATGGGAATTATATACCATATTTCTGCTTCTTACTTCTAACAACTTGCTCTGTGTTCTAGATTTACTTTAGTTAATGTAACAGGTTTCCTTTTCCATTATATTTGCTCTGCTCTTCTACGCTATTAATTTTTAGTTAGATGATCACATTATGATCACTTTGTATTCCCAATATTATTGATATTAATTATTCATAGGAAGTTATTCTTATTTTATAGGTATAATATCTTAGCCATTTAAATTGACTATAGTGATTATGACTACATTATATGAGTTTCCTCTGGTTTTAGCTTTTCTCTGTTTATTGCAGTGACTGGATAAACTATTTATTGAGTTTTGTACACTCATATTTGAGAAATGTACATTGGTTCTTTAGTACTGTAGTCAGCTTCTTCTGACTGTGGGGGAGGATAGCTGGGTAGGTTGTATTTATAAGCGTAGGTTGTTTCTGGATGAAACACTACTCTCCAGCCCCGGGTCATGTTTACTTATACTGCCACATCTTGGAAGTCGATACTGCACTTTTTTGCCAGTCAGCAAGATGGATGGAGTATGAACACATACCCAGTTCCTAAAAGAGAGTTCCCTCATAAATTATGCTTCTGGTTACTTCAGGAATCCTACATACTCCATAGCTGTGCTACCTCTAAGTTAGTGATTTCTGGAACTGTCTTACCTCCTCAGCTGTCTGCTCATGTGCATCTATTGGGTTTTAGTTTGTCTTTCTTCTTGCTTTTTTAAAAGATAAACCTAATAATGTTGGCATTTAAACAATTTCAGCAATTCTTAAAATTGTGAAATGTACTCTTAGAAGCCTTTCTAGTTTCACTGCATTCTTATGGATTGATTGATTTAAATTCCATTTTCATTCTTTCATGACATTTTTGTCTGAAGAAGAGATAAATGCTGATACTGATCTGATCATATTATCATAATTTTAATCATGGAGTTGCTCCTTTGAGAAGGGATCATGATTTATTCATCTTTCTATTTCATCAGGCATTTAGAAATGGATCTTGCTTATAGTATAGTTTTGATAATAATGGTTAAATTTACTGCGTTTACCATACACAGGCCTTTGACAAGTCCTCAGTAATCCTCACAACAGAATTATGAGGTAGGTACTGATAGTATTCACGTGTTTAGATAAGGGAACAGAAGCACAGAAAGATTAAATAACTTGCTCATGGTTAAATACCTACTGGATGTCTGATTTAGAATTTGAACCCTAATACTTTGACCCTAGAGCCTGTACCATAAAATATGTTAACCTAAGTGCTATTTTTCAAGGCCAGGCCTCTAATTTCCAGCCTTTTCCTCACCTGCATGATATACTTATCAAACATATAGTCTTGTATTCAGAATATCTCTCCTAGTCCTACCAAAATATGATCTGCAGACAAAATGATTTATTATTATTTGTTAATTTTTTAATAGAATACTTCACCTACAACTATATAAGACCAATACCTGACTCTAGAATTAAAAGTTAATAGTCCTTAAAACTTTAAAAATGAAAATCCATATGTTTGATAAGATGCAATACACAGCTTTATCCAAGTTTATAGTCTTGATTTAGTTTTCACATGTTCTATAGTCATAACACAAACATATAAACAAATGATAAGCCCAGGAAAATAATATTTATATTAACAACAATCTAGAGACTAACTTTGTTAAATAAAGTCAGTGTTAAACAGCCGAAAACAGCAAAATGGAAACTCACAATACTTCTAATGCACTATTCAAATGATTATCAGTTAAATATAACTCAGACTTGTGAAGACATAACATTTCATTTTACCAAAGCATTCACATTTATGGTAACTCTTTATAAAATATTTTAAATTGCCACACTCTGAGCCTAGTCATTTACTGGTCTACAGATTAATAGCATTGGTTTGGTGTCATACTTTCCTCGCATAATTCACCATCTCACTAGGAATCCAAAAGTAATACTCAGAAATATAATTCACAGCTCATTATATTTTAACACAACATTTTTCAACACATACACCAAGTTGTCTGCATCTTAATCTCCCCAAGTCACAATTAAAATGAGTTAATGAAATCATTATTCAACTTGCTCATTCTCATCATTTATATATGACACAACTTGTTATTTATGATATTATTGATCTTCTACTATACACCATAAAAGTAAATTCTTCTTCTCTTTTGAATGGTTGCAGTAATGAAATATTTTTTAAGGAATGTTACATGTACCTAAAAATAAGATGAATCTTACATAAAATTGATTTATGTATTTAATTGATTTAAATACATAAAATGTATTTAAACATCAAGCTGATTTGGTAAAATAGAAAAATGTCTTGCTTCCATTTAAGCAACATTTCAGTTCCCTGTTATATTTGATAATATACTAAGGAGAACCATCACATTATGAATAATTTTCTGTGACTGGCCCAAGAAGATAACCTCAAATTATTCTATAAATAGAATAAATAAATATTATGAAATACTGAAAAGACAAAAATTAAAGGATGATATTTTATTAAAAATATGAATTAGTTTGAACATATTTCCTCAGTCATATCTGAGATTATTTGACAAACTATGAGATCTTAAGTTTTGAGAATAAGCTTTGGCTTGATGTTCTGCCCTCTGGACTCACTGGGGTGGCAGTCCTGATCCCAGGATCTACAGGAGCAGGTGGTATATTAATAAAAGATGTCAAAAAGCAAAAAACAGGCATAGGCTAGACTCCAAGGAGAACTTCATGGGTGTACTGTACAGGAGTACAGGAGTGGATATGACCATGACAGATGAAGTGGTCTGGGAAAAACTAAAGGAGTAATTATTTTATTTATTAATTTTATCATTCACACAGGTGTCAATCAATCAATTAGTCAGTTAGTCTTTGATGAGTATAGGCAATGTATCAGACACTGTTTAGGGGCTGGTGCAGTCTTCAGAATGAATCCTTATACTAGAATGGCAGCTCCAGGACAGCAAGAATTTTCATTTATTGTGTTTACTGCTATATTCCTAGTGCCTAGAACAGTGATTGACACATGGTAAAACTCAATAAATAAACAGGGATGTAATAAATATTACTGAATGAAGAGATGTAATTTCTTTTTCAGAGTCAAGAAATGTATAGCTTTCTATGTGCACTCAAAACCAATAATTCTAGTTTTTTGAAAAACGGTTTCTATCTAGACTTACTCAATAATTCTACTTGAAATTTAATTTTACAGCCATTTGTTATATTATTCTTATTGGACTCTTTTTATTCTGATACTATATCCTCATATATCATCATATATATCAATCCCACTCCTTCCAAACTCCTTTTAATAGTGTGATTTTAAATTATATAATATATGAAATCAAAATAATATCACTATTTTTAGCAGTAAATCGTCATCATATTTTGTGTTTAAAAATAGAGAAAGTAAGGCAATTTTCAGTAGTAGTCACATTTAATAAATCTAAAATAACTTCAAGTATTTACCTGATACAACACGCTCATTGAAAAAGCTCACTGAAAAGCAGAAATATTTTTCTCTCTATCTGTATTAAAAAGCAATTCAAGTGAAATGAATCAGATCTCAGAAGAAACAGACTTTGTTTATTTAACAATTTTCTAAATATTAATTCTTAGCTTGTACACTCTGAACATCAGAATTATGACAGTCAAATGAATGCCAATAAACAGACACCCATGTTAAAAAATACCCAGACATATTTATTAACTTTTGCTTTATAACTGTTCAAACTTCAGATTGATTGCCTTTCCTTTGGATAAGATGCCACTTATATTAATGAAAAATAAACTTCATCTGTTCATAGTTAGTGATAGAGTTGCTCTTATCATAAATACTGAGGAATGTTGGAGATTAACACACAAAACAATTTCACTTCAGACATGATTACAAGAAACTATTTGCATTTGACGGTGTAAAGGTGTCAAGCTACGCATCAACACTTTTGTCTGCATTTGTAAATTTTTATTTAGCTGAGGAATATTTTCTTCTATTATATCTTTATTTATTTCTTCTGCAGCACCATTTAAGACCAATCATTTAGTTGTTGACTCCTCCTTGTCTGACTCCATGCTATCTTTATTTTCAGCTCATAATTTTATTTAACAATTTTCTTTATTAAATGAAGCATGCTTTTTATCTCATGTATCCAGCAATATGTATTTTTCATTCTTACATACTCAAGCAAAGCTTGAGAAAACTACAAGGCTCATTGTATTTCTACCAAAGTTGTTCTTATTAATGCTGCTACATAAAATGATTTCCACGGAGATTTTAATCTCTCATAAAACAGATCACTGCTATCAGATTTTTCTCTGTTCCTTTCAACTTTTTGACCTTTAGTTTTCTTATTCTTCCTCTGAATAGGTAAATATAGAAAAAAGAAGATAGGGAGAGTTATACACTTTTCTGCATCATTTTCAGTGTGCCCCAGAAGTCAGAGCAGGGCATGAGTTTCTGGTTCCTTAAATGTTCATACACAAATCTATGATTTAGGATTTGACGGTGAGGGTGCATAATGCTTTATTTTTGTTTTTCTTTCTTTTTTCATGCAAACTTAAGACTGTAGTACTCTGAAGTCTGTACGGATTTTTCTCAATCTGCCTCATAGTTATTTCACTCTATCAGAGATCTAGATAAATATTTGTCAGTTTTCATTTTCAGTCTTCTGAGCTACAACTTTGCCTGCATCTGACTTGAAATTTAAAAAGAAGTAGAGCACTGCTACATTTAAGATGTTAACCAAATTCTATTTTTAAATAAAAAGCTCATATATGTTATTACTTTACACAAACAAAATAGATTTTTTCCTTTAAAATATCAATTACAAATTTTGATAAATATATATATATATATATATATATATATACATACACACACACACACACACACACACACTTAAATTAGCATTGTTAAAATATAGCAAAACATAATACTTGATTTTCATTCTGGAACTTAATGTGACTTTACACATGTAATTTATCTCTTGCTGAACTCCACTAAGCCTTTATAAAATTAGAACTCACCTCATAGGGTTTCATGAAATTTATAATCTGCCACTTATTAGTATTAAATTAGTGGAAATTTTTATTGTAATTATCAATAACCATGTACTGTTTTATTCATTGTTATTAATTACTTTTGAAACAGTGTTCTAGACTGTTTTAGACACAAATCATTCTCAATAATTTCTAAGGTCACTTTATGAAATGCCATATTGTAGCAACAATTTATGTAATTGGAAAAATGAGCTATTTTATGACTGTTAGCGGAGACTTAGATATGTTCTCATTCCTTAAAACTTAGTATGGAGGGCTTCCCTGGTGGCGCAGTGGTTAAGAATCTGCCTGCCAATGCAGGGGACACGGGTTCGAGCCCTGGTCTAGGAAGATCCCACATGCCGCAGAGCAACTAAGCCCGTGAGGCACAACCACTGAGCCTGAACGTGTAGAGCCTGTGCTCCACAACACGAGAAGCCGCGACAATAAGAAGCCCATACACCGCGAAGAAGAGTAGCCCCCGCTCGCCGCAACTAGAGAAAGCCCACGCACAGAAACGAAAACCCAACACAGCCAAAAATAAATAAATAAAAAAAAAAAAAAACCTTACTATGGAAATTGTGTTTAAATACATATAAGTTGTTTTTTTTATTATTTTGCAAATTTACCTTCAATATTTTCTTTTATTTCATTATGCATCATAAAAATATTTATTTGATGAATTCATAATTTCCAATGTCTATTATAACATAAATTTCATTTGATATAAATCACCCAAAATATTAAATGAATGTCTGTAATACATCCAATAAATACATATAGAACATTTATTAAATAAATTGTATTGCAATAATTATAATTGTTACTTTTACATCCAATATTTATTATTTGAAGGATTTTCTCTCCCCTAGAATGGATATATTCTAGGTCAGATAAGCACTTATTTAAATGTTTCTTTGGAAATTTACTTCATAGGCATGGAAAACTTTGTGTTTCACAAAAGGCAACTTGTCATATGTTGTCATATATATATATATATATATATATATATATATATATTTTTTTTTTTTTTTTTTTTTTTTTTTTTGCGGTATGCAGGCCTCTCACTGCTGTGGCGTCTCCCGCTGCGGAGCACAGGCTCCGGACGCGCAGGCTCAGCAGCCATGGCTCACGGGCCCAGCCGCTCCGCGGCACGTGGGATTCTCCCGGACCGGGGCACGAACCCACGTCCCCCGCATCGGCAGGTGGACTCCCTACCACTGCGCCACCAGGGAAGCTCTGTTGTCATATGTTTTATGTTTTGAAACTGATCCTCATTATTGATGCTATGTATGCATTTTTTGAAGAATGATCTAGCAACTGAACAAAGTCTTGTTTTTCCTATCTTAATGTTGATATAGAATGGTACAGCATTTATAAATCGGATAAACCAATATGAACAATTACATGGTGAAATGGAATATTGAGGAAAGACCACCAGATGTCTCCACACTACACTTTTTGGAAAGAATCTCCCTCAGACTCACTGTTAAATGAATAAATGGACAATAATAGTGACAGGGCACAAAAAATAAGTACAAACAAAATAAATATTGTTTTTCAGAATAACAGTTTAAGAAAATTGACAATAGGGATGCAATCATATGGATTTTATTTTCTCCAAACAAACATATCTATGGTAGAAAGTGCCTAAGGCCTCAGTCACCATGAATATTGTCCTTCAACAGCAGTGACTGAAGGATAAGCTCTCTGGGGAAGGAGTCCTTAGGAGACTGCCTGCATGCTGCAACAACCAAGGATATGGTAAATGACCACTGAGGTACAACCAAAGCCAGATGTGGAAGAGTAGCCCGATTCCAGGCCGGCATGGGATAATCAAGGGAGTGTTGTAAAGGCTTTGGTAGGATATCAAACAGGTCTACATGGAACAGTGAGGATGATGCCAGTTTACAACTTAATATGAGAACACGCACAAGGACACACACACACTCTGGTAGGACAAGGCATGGAAAGGGAGAAACTGGACTGATTATGGGGACCAGATCTAGAAAGAATTAGTCAGGAAAATAAGACCATGGCAAGGCACCTGGCACAGGAGAAATCTCCCCCAGCACCTTCACATTCGGAGCTTTTCTCATTCAGGTGGCAGGGACCCTCCAGGCCAGCAAAAGAATCAACTCAATACTACCCTCAAATAGCTCCACCAGCACAAGGAGCTGTTTGTCTTAGAAGTGTCTGTGTTACTCCAAACATGTGATAGGGCTCATAGGGTACTTCTTAGAGTACAGAGCACTAGAAGGCTTGTTTGACCCACTCCAAATGCCACCAAATGCACTGGTAATACAGCTGAGGGCTGCTTGCTCATTGGAAAAATAAGGAAAAAATATGGAATGGCTTTACAATGGTAAACAGTTACTGACAATCTCATTTTAAAGAACAAATGCATACTAGAAACAGTAACAAGACTTTGTTTGAGGTACATTACCAGAATGTAAGTTTCTTATATAGTATGTAAGTTTATTTTAGGGCCATGTGGTTGTCAAGAAATTTGGTTATCATTTTATTTATTTTATTTTATGTTCATCAGTTTATTATACATGATGAATCCCACATTTCCCTAAAGTTATAAAAGGTATGTTAGTCACTTATGTTTTGAGCTGAAAACATTTCTCATACTGGAGGGTGGATAGCCCTGAAAGAGAAAATCTTTACAACATGGTATTCGAAATCTGAAGGCCTAATTGACTATTGTGTCTGTAAACATGAATTTTTAAATTGGATTTTAAAAGCCTAACTTTATTTTTTATAGCAACCTCTTCACAACTTCAGATTTTACTAATAGCCAGAAGAATTCACCAACAGCCAAAACTTTCAAAAGCCAGAAAATAATTATTTTGTTAAAATCACTGCTAAACGTGGATAAGTTTCAGTATAATAAGATTCTGTAGAGTATGCCAATTTCTCATTTGTCTCACATAATTAAAAAGATACAGGCAACAGAATGTAGGTATTAAGAAGCTCTCTGTGGAGATAATCTTTTCTCATGTGAATGAGGTAAACATATTTCTCTAGACTACTCTTTGTAGATAGTTCTGCATCTACAGATTCTCTTTTATACTGTTCATTTATTTATTTACCAAGACATTATTATTTCTGTGTTTAAAAATAATAAGTACTGATTGATTATAATATCTGAAAATGCTCAAAGTTTATTAATGTGGTTTTACTGAACTACAAATAAAAGTAATGTAAGGTTTTCTGTTTTAGGCCATTTTCTATATGCATCACTCCAAACACATAGAAAAGATAAATAGAAATAGAAAATCAATGGTAAAAAGAGAAGATTAAAAACATGGACACTTCTCAAAATGTGAAAGAAGCAATGAGGGTCTTTTGCTCACAGAAAAATAGAAAGCTGCTGCTCACCCGCTGTTTCTTGTATGTTACTTCCTAGGGAGAAGGCACAGGCACTGCCCACGAGTAGGGCCTGAACCCAGCCATCCGTAAGCCAGCTCTGTGACTAGATCTGGAATGCCGCCAATTTCAGCAGACGACAACTCCAAGCTGAAAATGTAAGACCTAACTGGCAACTAAGAATCGAGAAGATTTAAGGAAAAAAGACAATGATTTTAGAAGGAATGTCTGAGCTGACGGAAGGATAGGCAAAAACCTTGGTAAATAAGCAGATAAACTGAAACAAAAAAAAAATAAACAAACAAAAAAAACTCCACTGCTTATAGCTACAACACCGACAAGAGTGTTTGATTTGGAGATAATGAAAAAAATATAACTGAAGACAAGAACACTAGGTAAGTCAGAGAGAGGTACCAAGAGCCAAGGCTCTAAAGTTCGTATCTTCTTCTGGGGGAGGACCCAATGTTGGTACAGGTTTTTACAAATTGTTAAGGTAAGTATGCATGCAAAACATTAAAAGTGATCAGCAATGGGAGGGAAATATATTGATTCCAAATGTGTACGGAAAAAAATGGGCATCTTGTCCTTTGAATACAATAACAAACAAAAATGCAGTAAAGAGGAGTAACAATGCCAAAACTTGGTACTCTACAACAGTTAACAAAAAATATTTTAGACAAAAATATTGAAAATGAAAAGGGAGCATCACACCATAAATCAGCTTTTTAAATGACTGAAAAAATGGTAGTTAGTGAATAACCAACTCCATGTCACTACATTAGGGAGCTTGTGCCAAACACATGACTTTCTACACACAAAAACTAGTCCATGACAGCTGGCTGAAGGAGGAAATAGGTTGGATAAGACTAGCACAGATTAGTTACATGTGAACCACTGGATTTAAAAAAATCTTCCCACAAAACACAGGCCCAGATGTTTTCCTTCTTTTTCTTTTTTTTTGTGGTACACGGGCCTCTCACTGTTGTGGCCTCTCCCATTGCGGAGCACAGGCTCTGGTAGCGCAGGCTCAGCGGCCATGGCTAACGGGCCCAGCCGCTCCACGGCATGTGGGATCCTCCCGGACCGGGGCACGAACCCGTGTCCCCTGCATCGGCAGGCGGATTCTCAACCACTGCACCACCAGGGAAGTCCAGGCCCAGATGTTTACAGAGGTGAATGCTGCCATAAACTTTCTGATAATGGAGAAAGAGAAACCATTTCCCAATCCATTGTTTAGGCTCTTGACCCTTTGAACACAAATCCAAAAAATATTTTTAAAGTACAGACATGTTCATCTATAAACATAGGTGTAAAAACTCTCAGCATAGTATTAGGAAATTAAGTTTGGCATTTGATAAATAAGGAATATATATATATAATATTTTTTGCTTAATATTTTTCTGATTAATTTTTTTAATTGCTTTATTTTTAATGATATGAAATAATTCATGGCTTATGTCTACCTTTTTCAAAGTATCTAATTAGATTTTTTGCTACATTTAAATTCTAATTTGACAGATGTTCTAAAAGATTAATTAATTTATTGAGGATTATTGTGACTAATATTTCTAAATTTTAATTACATATAAGATTTGTAAGTACTAAAGAATAATTGTAACATGTTGGTTAGTTTAAATGTAATAATAATAAAGTGCACACATATCAACCAGAAGTCAACTTATCAGTGGTCATAAGTTGAGTTTAGAACCCAGGCATATATATTTGTGAAGGGATATTGGACCAATTTTTGACTGTTGGCCAAAGAAGACAGTTAAGTGGGTGTTAAGCCTGATGTGAACAGCTTAGTGAGAAGGTCCTGAAGGGAGCAGGCCCAGGAATATGGATTGGACTCCTGAGGGAAAGCACAGAATTTGGTAGTTGTGACTTACTGTGGGCAAATGTCCAGGGAGAAGTTGTTGCAGAAAGAGTTCTTTTAATTTATAACGCTGATTTACAAGAAGATTTTTTTTAAAAAGATGATTAATGGTACTTCTTCCAGTTGCATACTTGGCAATAGTCGCTGGATTACCCTCCATGTTTTATAAGTCATTTTAGTTGACAGATCCCAGAGAATATATGTCTCTCATGCTCAAACTATATCTCAGTTTCCTCCTGCAATACCCTTTCCTTTTTATTTCATTAAGATCATATTGTTATTTTATGTTTATATCATTTCTATATATCGGTTTCCCCAGAGAGTAAAGGCTTATGAACTTTTTCTCTCTTTTTAAAAAAAGTTTTCTCCAAAATTTTGAGAAACAAAAAGAGATCAGTGTGGATTACATTTCCACAGGACCGGGAGGGTGATGTGATCAATACCATCAAATGTATGAGGTCAGGGACACTGAGACAGTCCCTGCAGAGTGTGCTGTGTGACAGGGGGCAGGTGTCTTGCAAGCAGATAAGCCAAACTAGAATCTGACTATCCTGCTTTCCATTTAGCCTGGTGTAAATCTCGTCTCTCACCATGTTGCCCTCATTAAAAAATATACAAAGTGCAATATTTACTTTGCTACGTTGTCCTGAGGTTAAATAATAAAGGTGTAAAGTTTTTAGTGCCTGGTAATCCCCCAAAGCACCATTTAGAAAACGCCTTTTTCTCCTACTTCTCCTGCTCCCAAACTCCCCAGTCTCCTCAGTTCTTTCTCTCCTCCCTCCCCCTCCCTCCGTCCCTGTCCCTTTCTCTTCCTTTTCTCCTTCTTTCCGTCCTTTCTTTTCTCCCTCCCTCCTTTTCATATGTTCCAACTCTCTGCTTTACTTTCAGGCAGCCTAATATATTTCAATATTCTTTTCAGCAAAAAAGAATGAGTTGAGTTACCATATAATCCAGCAATCCCCCTCCTGGGCATATGCCCTGGAGAAAAATATAATTAGAAGAGATACATGCACCCCAATGTTCATTGCAGCTCTATTTACAATAGCCAAGACATGGAAGCAACCTAAGTGTCCATCAACAGATGAATGGATAAAGAAGATGTGGTACATATATACAATGGAATAGTACTCAGCCATAAAAAAGAATGAAATAATGCCATTTGCAGCAACATGGATAGATCTAGAGATTATCATACTAAGTGATGTAAGCCAGACAGAGAAAGACCACTATCATATGATACTGCTTATATGTGGAATCTAAAAAGAATGATACAAATGAACTTATTTGCAAAACAGAAATAGACCCACAGACATAGAAAACAAATTTATGGTTACCAAAGGGGAAAGGGGTGGGGCAGGGATAAATCAGGAGTGGGATTAACATACACACTACTGTATATAAAATAGATAGCCAACAAGGACTATAGCACAGGGAAATATGCTTGATATTTTGTAATAATCTGTAAAGGAAAAGAATCTTAAAAAAGAATATATATATGTATGTATATATATATGTGTATGTATATATATATATATATATATATCTGAATCACTGTGCTGTACACCTGAAACTAACACAACATTGTGAATCAACTATAGTTCAATAAAAAAATATATATATATAAAACAAATGAGTATCAGAATCCACAGAATTTGCATAACATTTGAAAAATATATTGGTGAGGCTAAGTTTTGTTAGTATTTGTGCGTGCGTATGTGTGCTGTGTTGTATGTATGTGATATGACTATAGAATGTAGAGTTCTTCAGGCCAGAGATTATAAATTGTAAGTTATAAGATGAATAAGTTCTGGGATCAAATGTACAGAATGGTGATTACAGTGAACAATTCTGTATTGCATACTTGAAATCTGTCAAGAAAATAGATCTTCAATGTTATCACCATACATAAAAACCAAAATCATAGTAACTATGTGAATTGAGGGATGTGTTAATTAACTTGATTGCAGTGATCATTTCACAATGTATACACAAATCATCACATAGTACAACCTAATTTATGCAATTTTAATTTGTTAATTTTGCATTAATAAAGCTGGAAAAATAAAATAAAAAAGTATGTTTGTGTAAACAAAAACAAACAAGTGAACAGTCAATAAACAGTCTTTTAGTTTATTAATAAATAGCCAATGGACACTAAAAGATGTATCACTAGCCATTTTTTTAAGCGGTATATTTGCTTGATTGTTTAGTTGCTTTCTTCATAAAGCTAATTCTCAAAATTCTTACTCTATAAAAAAGATATAGTAACACCTACCTTACAAAAAAAATTAAGCTAAATTTTTCCTCATATTTTTTAGTTACTTCGCTTAGTGTCTGACAATTCAAGAAGCTCACTATTTCTGTAGGTGGACTCATGATCAGGAATGTTGCTATAAAGAGCAGCATGTAATCAGTATCTCCAGTCTGATGCATCTCAGCCTCCATCCCTTACCAGGCTGAATGATAAATGTCATTGTGTGAAAGCTTGAGGGTGACTGCCCTAACTGGTGAAGAATCCATCTCTCCTGAACCTGCTGCTCTTTGCTATGACTGCTTTACTGGTCACTTTCACACCTGGTTTCCGTTTAACCTTTCCAGCTCTGTTGTAGATCCATTTACTTGCTTCTGGCTCTCACACTCTGGCTCTATTCTGACTCCTTAGTTTGGAGAGCATTTTCAGGTTTGATGCTTTGAAATGAAATCCAGAAATAATGGCTATGTGTTTCCCTCTTCTTTACATATTTACAGGAAAAAGCCTAGTCAAGGGCCCAGATCACTGTAGATTCATAAATGCTGATGTATTAGCCAAACAGAAAAAAAAAGTGTCTCCTTGGTTTGGAAAGGGATTTGAAAAGCATTATGAGGATGAAGACTGCGTAAAAAGGAAACCCAAATTCACAAATCCTAGTGTGTCTTTATTGCCAAGAATTTTTATCCCAAATAACTTCTTAGGGGGCAAGAATAGAAGTTTATATCAAAGAAAGACAGGAACTAAAATTATCTGATTTATTATATAAACCATATATATAAACATAAAGTTATATGATTACTGTAGTATAATCACACATTTTCAAAGAAAATACTCATTTCAACTGCACATCTACTAAATTTGAGTATTTCTTTCAAAATTTTTGAGTTGATCTATAAGACAGCCTTGGACTGTTTTACGCAACATGGTACAAGTTATGTGTTTAGATAACTGGATAACTACAGATGAAATTCTCCTTGCCCATTATTTTTTATCATTTCTAAGTATGTGAGGAGTGATGTAAAGGAAAAGAGAATATAAACAATGAAAGTAAATGATCTAATGTGCTTTTTGACATAGAGTTTATAAGTAAAGATATACAAAGTGCAGTGAGAGCACTTATATAGAAATTAAAAGTTGGAATCCAAGAAGATTTTTCCCATGATGAATTAGCATTATGTAAAGAGTATAAACATGTCAAATAGTTAAAAATAATCAGGGCAGTGATGCTTCAAAAATTCTTACATTTTTGAAGAGAACAAAACTTTTAACTTGAAACCATTATATCAGTTTATCATCCTCTGGTGCTATATTAACCTTTACAAATTATCATATAGAGTGAAATATAGTTTTTATCCAACTGAAAGAGGCCAATTTTATCTCTTCTTTTATGAAAAACATGGTATTATTTTTAAATGACTTTCATCCACAAATATCTTTAGAATATTGGAAAGGAATCATTTGCTTTTTAGATTCATAAAATATTCTGGATATCTCCATGGACACATCTAGACTATCTACCATGTCTTCCTTCATTTACCATGTTACATCACCTGACTTACGAGCTATACAATTTATTAGAAAGTAGAAAGATGTGTGTTATTTATAAACCTGAAAAATAACTACTTTCAGTCTGTTTGTATCTTTAATATGTAGCCTACAACTAAGTGTCCTAGGTGAAGTAATTTGATTTCTTCTTTACTTTTTATTAAAGAGCAAACTTGGCTTCAATAAATGTGTTTTTAAAATCTAGTGGCTTTGTTACCTGCAATCTGTTTCTATTGAATTCTTACCCCTCCATTTTCAACAAGGAGGATGTTCTCAGAAAAAGGATGCGAAATTGGATGTATATTCACTGCACCTGGCTGGCGACAGAACTGATGTTCTGTTCATCTGATTGAGGAGAAACCTTGAAAAATCTCAACCTCCTACTTTCAGGCTCTGCTGAAAAATATTTCTCTTTTGAATAATAGCTAAGGCGGTATTATGTAATAAATAACAGAACAATTACAGAAGACATGCATTTTTCTGTCTCCCTAGGCAGACGTCTCTTCTTCCCTTTTAAGCTTCAGTTGAAATATTTCTTTTTCTTTCATGTGCACATTCTTGGACCTGAATCCTGAGAGATTCTCTGTTTTCACACTGGTCTCAAGCTACCTAAGTCAGCCACTCCTTCTCTTATGTGAGTCTTTTATTTTTCTAATCTGGTAAAATCAGCATGCTACACACAAACACTGGTATGGAGAAATACCCACAGATTTTTAATGATAGCTGAGACTGTCCTCTCTTTTTATTTGGAAAGAGAAAAACTTTAAATTATTATATTTGTCACTATTAATAAACAGTTTGACTTGCAAAGCTTAATCAGACTTGATATTTAAACCCTTAAAATTTCACAATTAATTTGAATTTGAGATGAATATGAGAATATGAGATGCATATATAATAAAGGACGATTGAACATTTCAATATGATATTATTTATTTGTACCAGATTATTACCAACTTGGAATCATCCCCAAAGCCTTCTAAGTTTTTCTCTGCATTTCAGAGAATAAGCTAAGGACTTCACTTCTCAGAATCCCCTTCCCTCTGTGCACCAGGTTACGATTTGCCAACACAATAAACTCACGTGATATTTGGAAGGTGTTCTATTTGGAAGGTGTTCCATTTGTAGGTAGAACTGCCTCCAGACTCTCCTGTAGGCCTGAGACTCTCAGCAGATTCTTGGTGAGTCCTTGGGAAACACTCATTTTGAGGCTGCATGAGGAGAGACAGGATGGGAGTTTGAGAGCTTCCTGAAAACTGAAGCAGCTTTCTGGTGGTCTTCTTAGAACTACACATTTTAAATAACATATTTGAGTGTGAAATTACTGTTCCCTTACTGAGAGCCTATGGTGGTCAGTTTTGTTTGCGCCAAAGGCAAGACAAGGCTCTCCAGCCGCTCCTGACTGCCATGTAAGCTCACGTGCTACCTGGGCCACATGATCCACCCAAGGAAACGGTGATTATAGGAGTGAAGGGTCTGTGTCATTCCGTTTGGAGGCTCTGGTAGGTTTCCATGACAGGTTCTCCTATCACTGACTTGCTGGGTCAAGGGTGCCAAGATCACCGGCATGTTCATTGCTTCACTACAAGGACTCACAGTACTCAGCATATGATTGTACTCACAGGTATGATTTACTATGGGGACACAGTGAGGATATGCCACTGGGCCAGTCAGGGAAAAAGACACATCAGGTAGAGTCTGGAGAAATCCATGAGTTGACTTCCTATGCTTTCTCCCACTCCTTGGTGGGGGTCACGCAGAGCATGACCTTTTCTCAAGCAGCAACATGCATCAATGTGTGTGTGCAGTATTTTTGTCCAGGGAAGCCCTGTTGTGACTTAATGCCTGAGTTTTACTGAGGACTAATCACACAGACACTTTCCACCCACCAAAATTCTGGACTTCTAGAAGGAAATCAAATATTCACATGGTAGAAACACTGGACAGGCTGGCACCATCCTGTAAGTAAGCCCTTCTTAGATCAGGCCTGCATATTCTTTCCCGCACACACGCGTGCAGATACCTGAAAATATATGTGAACATCTGCAAATATTTAGTATCCTATTGAAAAACGGTTTCTGGCTGGCTATTGATCCCTGGTATAGATTGAACACTTGATTGTGGGGTGCCCTGAGCTGCCCATCATGAAACTGATGTGGATGTGGTCATAGTACTACAAGGTAGGTCAGATTTAACACAATTCTGAAGGACAGAAGCACAGCAAGTAGTTTAGATTATTATCGTAACTAGGACTATTACATTAAATCCTATCCCTCAACCCACATCTATAGGATCATAGGGAAATCACTATGACTCACTGACTCTTGAAGAAGGTATTATTTTTCCGGTTTTTGGACGATTCTACACATGAAAGTGGAACACATGAAACTAGATAGCTTGAGGATTATAAACTTCACCTAGTCATGGCTCCAAAAGACAATGACAAATTCTTTTAGCGAACAAAACTTGAAACAATGAATGTGGAATTCTCCACTCTCTTTGGAAGAGGGTATGGAAGAAGTGTAGACTGATGCTGATTTTTTAACAATTTTACTGAGGTATGATTAACATACAATGATTCATACATATTTGCACTGTGCAATTTGATAAATTCATACATACATTTGTGAATCCATCACCACAGTCAAGAAAGTGAACAAATCAATCACCCTCATAAGTTTCCACGTGACCTTCTGTTATCTCTCTTCTCCATCCCTCCCCAGATCCCCTCCTAGATGACTACTGATCTGTTATCTGTCACTACAAATTAGATTTTTTTAAAGTTTCTAGTGAACAGAATCACATAGTATATATTTTCTTTTTTGCCTTTTTCCCCTTATAATTATTTATGACATTGTATGTTTCAATAATTATTTTTCCTGAGTAGAACCCTATTGTTCATATACACTACAATTTATTTATGCTTTTACTGATTGATAAATTTTGAGTTATTTCTAGATTTTGTGATTACAAACACAACTGTACAAAACTTGTATGAACATATGACTTCGTTCCTCTTGGGGTAAATTCTTGGGAGTGGAATGGCCGGATCGTATGGCATTTGCTCTCTACCTAATTGCTGAGCTGGAACATTGATCTTCTCCTGCCCTCAGCACTCCGGGTCCTCAGGCCTTTGGACTCAAACTGGAACCTAGACCATCAGCTCTCCAGCTCTCAGGCCTTCAAACTTCACCTTGGGCTTTCCTGCATCTCCAGTGCAGACTGCCGGTCCTGGGACTCTCAGCCTCCAAAATCACATCAGCCAATACCTTATAATAGTTTCTCTCTACGTAGATACTATTGCTTGTTTCTTGGGAGAACCCTGACTAATCTAACTTTTTGATAAGCTGTCAAACTCTTAATGTGCCTACAACATTTTACATTCCACCAGGATTGTATGAAAGCTCCACTTCTATTACAGCCTTGTCAAACTTCCAAAAACAGAAAAGGAGGGAACATTTCCTAATTAATTCTATGTTACCAGTATTACTCTGTTACCAGAACCAGATGAAGACACCACAAGAAAACTACAGACTATCCCCCTTATGAACACTGATACAAAATGTCAACAAAATACTAGCAAAGTGAACACAACAGCATATTAAAAGGATAATACCCCATGACTGCATGGGATTTATCTCAAGAATGCAAGGTGTTTCATAAGAAAGTCAGTTAAATAATACACTACATTAGAGGAATGAAGGAATGAAATACATAACCATCCCAACTGACACAGGAAAAAACATTTCTCAAAATCCAAAAACCCCTTCATGATAAAATTGCCCAGGAAACTAGGAGCATAAAGAAGCTTCCTCAACATGATAAAGGGCATTCACGGAAAATCCACAGCAAACATTTTACACAATGGTGAAAAACTGAAAGCCTTCCCTAGGATCAGAAAGTAGACGAGAAAGCTCACTTTCATCACTGCTATTCAATATTATACTGGCAGCTTTGGTCAAAATAATGAATCAATAAAAGGAATAAAAGGCATCCAAGTTAGAAAGGAAGATGTAAAATTGTCAAGAGTTGCAACGTCTGAGTTAACACTTAAGTGAAAGAAATTTTAGGTTAAGAGGCAGGAATTTTCATTGTGTGGCTGCTTCAAATACCAGGACCCACAGCCCTAGAGAAGCTACTTATTTTTCTGACAGTCTCAGAGCCCTGCTCAGGACCCGGGGTGAGGGGAAAAGAATATTTGTTTCTTTCAGCATTAACTTTTTTGCTGGATAACTATTGTGATTTCCGACTCAGTTGCACTGACGGTTATTTTCTCTGAGTTTCTGGCACATTTTGGCTTTTTGATGTTTTCAAGTATTTTTTTCTCTATATATTTTTACAAGGATCATTTTTTAGATGCTCTTAGGTAGTAGCTACTTGAAAACAAGCTAGGGGACTGGTGACAACACAGGAAAGCAAGTGAAGATTATTAACTCCTCTCATCTTAGTAAGAAGCATATGAGAATTAGAGATTCCAATATAAAAGTGATTGTAATAATAGAAGATATTTAGTTATTTTTTTTTTAATTTACTAAAATATTTAAAATTGACATTTTTGTAGTTTGGGGTTCTTATTAAAGCAATTTCTTTTCATTAACATCATGTGGAAAATAACAAGTTTTATTTAATTCTTTTAATATATATTAATTATATGATCATAGAATCATGAATTTACAGGGGCAGAGAGGGCATGAAGGATAAGAGTGAATCGAGATTTTGTGAACCTCAGTTCTCTATTTCTTGCAATATAAAAATACAAAGAAATAGAGAGTTTGCTTAGAGTTTGAACCCATGAGTACTGAATTTGAATTCTACATTTTTAAAGTGACAATAAACATTACAGAAGCTGCAGAGAGTCCTAGGGTTCATGGAATGAAGGTATTAGGTACAGGGATTTAAACCAGCCTTAAGAGTGTGTAGCCATTAGAAAAGCAGTTAAAGAAGATAAATTGAGTTACTTTCACTTTGCACTATACTTTGATTTATTGTAGTTTTTTCTATTGATATTGGCTCACTCCATTCAGTTTAATAAGTTGCATTTAAAATGCTGTGCTTTCCTAATAGATATAACCTGGGTACAAGGATCCCCCCCCCAACAGACATTTCTCTGCTAATTATTTAATACCAACAGCATATTGAGTCAATTCTAAAATATAAACACAAGCCTAAAATGGCCAACTCAGACACATTTTCAAGAGACAAAAAGCTCATTTTATCAAAGGATTCAATACATTCCCTAGAGCTAGCCACAGCAGGGATTTTCTTTCTTTCTTTTTTTTTTAAACATCTTTATTGGAGTATAATTGCTTTACAATGTTGTATTAGTTTCTGCTGTATAACAAAGTGAATCAGCTATACGTATACATATATCCCCATATCCCCTCCCTCTTGCATCTCCCTCCTACCCTCCCTATCCCACCCCTCTTTGCAACACTAATTACAATAGCCAGGACATGGAAGCAACCTAAGTGTCCATCGACAGATGAATGGATAAAGAATATGTGGCACATATATGCAATGGAATATTACTCAGCCATAAAAAGAAACAAAATTAAGTTATTTGTAGTGAGGTGCACAGCAGGGATTTTCTATGGCAGTTCATTTACTTTCCCTGGAGCCAAATTATTTTTGTTGTTTAGGAAACATGCACAGAGTTGTTTAAGACACACACTCAGCAACCTGATAATGGCAGAAATTTTCTTCAGTGCTTCCAAGACCCTTGGTAAACACTTAAATCTTAAGGTAAACCAAATTTACAGAGTATTTGGAGTGTGTGTGTTGCCAAATAACTGTGGCAAGGACCCACTATCTATGTCACACATCGGTACACACCACACCATCTCCAAAGGGCAAAAAGTTTTGTCGTATCATGCCTTAATAACAAGTTTTGCCTTTACATTCTGTATAATAAGGCAACCTCCAGAGTTGGAGTAAATATTTGCAAGCCACACATCTGATAAGACGTTAATATCCAAAATGTGTAAGGAACTCATACAACTCAATAGCAAAACAAAGCAAAACAAAATAGCCCAATTTTAAAAAATGGGCAAAGAACTTGAACAGACATTTCTCCAAAGACATACAAATGGCCAAAAGGTATATTAAAAGATGCTCAACATCAATAATTATCAGTGATATGAAAATAAAAACTACAATGAGATATCACTTCATATCTGTCAGGATGGCTATTATCAAAAAAAAAAAAAAAATCCAAAGTTAAGTGTTGGTGAGGATGTGAAGAAAATGGAACAATTGTACACTGTTGGTGGGAATGTAAAATAGTGAGGCAACTATGGAAAAACAGTACGGAAGTTCCTCAAACAATTAAAAGTAGACTCCCATATGAATCACAATCCCACTTCTGGGTATATATACAAAAGAATTGAAATCAGGATCTTAAAGAGATATTTGCACTCCTATGTTTATTGCAGCATTATTCACAATGGCCAAGATATGGAAACAACCTAAATATCCATCCAGATTAATGGGTAAAGAAAATGGTATATACATACAATGGAATATTATTCAGCATCATAAAGGAAGAAAGTTCTGTCACTTGCTGCAATGTGGATGAACCTGGAGGACATTATGTTAAGTGAAATAAGCCGGTTACAGAAAGAAAAGTACTACATGATTCCACTTATATGAAGAATCTGAAATAGTCAAACTCATAGAAACAGAGAACACAAGTGTGGTTTCCAGAGTCTGGATGTTGGGGGTAAATGGGGAGTTGTTCCATTGGGTGTACCATTTCGGTTAGGACAGATGAATAAGTTAGAGAGATGTGCTGTGCAGCATAGTTACCTACAGATAACAGTATCATATTGTGCACTTCACAATGTGTTAAGAGGGCAGATTTCATGAGAAGTGTTTTACAACAAAAGAAAACAACTCCAAAAAACAAAAACACCACTGGGAGGTGGGAAGGTGTTGTATTTCCTTGTTTGTGGTGATGGCATCACTGGTATGTTCATATGTCCAAACTCACTAAACGTCATGCATTAAATATGTTCAGTTATTTGTATGTCAATTATACCTCACTAAACCTGGGGACAGAAAGCAAAACAAAAAATCTGCATATTAGAAAACCACATATGAGCATTCTTCCTTGTCTTCCTACTCATTCTAATTACACTGTATTTTCCCTATGTCTCCTCTTTCTTCAGTTATGAATGTTATTTAAATAAGCAAAGCCTTACTGAATTCTGTAAAAGAGTTGTTACTTTTAGCCAGATTCACAACTGAAGTGAGTCTATTGCAAAACAGCCTGGGAAAAGAGTAATTTTTTGGAAAACAGAGTTGCATGAAAAATGTCCTGATTGGGAGATTCATATACATAAAGGTGTTTGGCTATGGTGTTGACTGAATTTTAGAATAATTCTGGACATAGTTTTTATTTGTATTTCTAAAGAGGGAATTAAAGATCTTAGAATTAGGACTTTCATAATGGTTTTATTTGTGAAAATGTTCAGTAATGTTTTATATTTGAGGCTCTCAGAATGAGGAGAGTTCTTTATCCTCTATGAGAACAAAGCTGTCCAGCTTTTCCTGGACAGTTGGTGGACAAATGCACTGGAGGTTATATTCATGAAGAAATGTGTTTCTAAGGGTCGTTTTGGTGTTAACTTTTAATCCTATGATAAACTAAACATATTGTTTGAAATGTATTCTTAAACAATCTGCTTACGTATCCACAAATTTAAGAACCCAGAAAGTGGCTTCATATTTCCACAGGGTTAGGAAATTATTTCTGTGGAACATCAAGTACATGGGCTTTTTTCCTATTGTTATTTTTGAAAGACTGTGTTGAATAATTGCTTTTTTGCTCTAAAGAAAGCACTCGGAATCAAATTCAACTATAATCGTGAAGATTACCTTATTTAAATTAAGCTATTTTATAGATGAAGAAAACTAATGTCAAGAAGGCCAAGTTGATTATCATAATCATGGATTATTACTGGCATGCGAGATGAGAATCTTGAATACCCACCTTACATTCTATTCCTCCACTGTGCTACTGCAGTTACATGAGATAAATAGATTTTAATATCTGACTGTTTAATTATTTAAAAAGTCTCAGAATTCCTTCCTCAACGATCTTATTAAGAAACATCGTCAAAATGGAAGTTAAAACATGTCAAAATGCTTTTAAAACTAGGGCACTTGTCACAGTTCTTAAATTAGCCTGCCATTATTGAGATGGAATTCTTGATTAAACCAAAAATTCTGGGCAGGGCAATTGCTTGGCCCTCCTCACAATGAAAACTGACAGTGATTCAACCAAATCTTTCCATTATACCTGTTCTATGACTTCAATATATGACCTTCATCTTTAATTAATCTTAACTCACCAAACCCTCTCCTAAGTACTTAAAGTTTTCAAAAATAAATCCTTTAATAGATTATTTAGATGACAGTCTTGCTCTCACCTTTCACTTTGCAGATTATAGATTACACTTATACATCTTAGTAATGTCATCAGATTAATGATAGATTACAGAGGCAAGTAATCAGCATGGTATTTCCTTAATAATGTCTTCCCTCAAGTCATCAGCATCATGGCACTACAGCGGTATTACATCGACAGTGGTTTTTACCCGTCTATCATCTATGCAATTGTACATCACTCCAGCAATAGGGATGTGAATAAATCATTTGCTGTCACCTTAGTATAGAATATTAACAATGCTGCCATGAGGTAACTGAAGGTATGAATTTTTTTCTTCTGTTACTCATTACCATTGAGGTGGAACCCAATGTCTGGATGCAACTGAGGTTTAGTGAGGCTTCCCTTCAAGCAGGATAAACCCCTAGCACTTCAGAAATATTTGGATCTGCATTGTATCATCTGTTGGGATTAGAAGTTGTTTCAATCAACAAAATGATTTTTAATTTGACTAAAAACATTTAAAATAATTCACCAAACTAGAAAATGCAGATAGGTATAGATAAATAATATATAAATATATTTATAGATAGATATTTCATAGGTGATTATATTCGACTATAACTACACTTGTTTTTAGATTTATTGATCTGCATGTTTGCATTGTGATTTGGGCAATTTATAGTAATTTAAAAAGCAATATACGGGAGTCATATGTATTTAAAACGAAGTCTCCTATAATTTAGGTGTTACTCTAAGGATAATTGTGGGGTGTGTGTGTGTGTGTGTGTGTGTGTGTGTGTGTATCTTCATTGTTGTACAAAATGGCATGACTTTTAAATGTTTTGTGTAATGATTACTGGAATATTCTTACATCTAATTGATATTTTAATCTTAAAAGATGGATTCCTTTGTATTGTTGTTAATTGCTGCTCTCCCATCATTTCCCAAGAATTATCTAAATTGTGAAGAAATGCAAAATTTTATACAAAACTTTAGAAAGCAATATTTTGTTATATAATCATATTCAACATTATATATGGTGTAATTGCTTTTTACTTCAAATAATTATATTCTCAGTATAGTTTTAAAATTTTTATTTAAATTAATTAAATTGAAATAGGTTTATGTTATGAGGATTATTTCCCAAACCATGTTTTATAAAAATAGTGATTGAAACATCATTTTTTTAAGTTGTGAGAGTGGGGAAACACATACATAGTATCAAGGAATGAGGACATGTTGTTGGAAATGAAAAGAAATCTCACAGAATATTGTGTCAATCATGTGTTCCAGTATGAGGGATAAGATATTTTCACATGATTTCTGTAATAACTGAAGTTTTATGTAAGGAATCACTAGTTTATTTAAAAAAATCACAGTTAAGAAACAAGCTTGAAGGAAGCAAGTGAATGCAAGGGAAACACAGGGAACTCAGGAGAGACTTTGAGAATTTGGGGTGGACTGAACCCTGAGTTCCAGGAAACAGCTTCCAAGGAAGATACACCAGAGATAAGAGGAAGTGATTAATGCTTGTTGGATACTCAGGACTTCAGAAGATGCTATGAGGTATACGTACCCTGATGATTTATATGCAATAGTATTCACTGGGTGCAGGGTGAAGCTGCAGAATTTTAGGGTTGGTGGAATTGAGCTAACGAGCTTGGGGTATCATGGAGGCTCATTTCCAAGAAAAACACATTTGTGACCAGGAAACCTTGGGGTGAGGGCCTCTGTGCTATATGGTAAGGACATGGTATGCATAATCATGTCAGCAAAAGCTTGATGCAGATGCACCAGGGCTGTGGGCATTGGTTTTTGCTGGTTGAGTTTTCTAACTTACGTAGGCGACATATCGAGAAACATGTGAAAGTCAAAAGAAACAGAGGAGAGAAGATTCTGGTCATTGGATTATGTCAGGAGAGAAGTAGTTTCAACTTGAATGAAGCTTGGACTTAACTTTCAGGAAAAAAAAAAAAAGTTCTCTGGATAAAGGAGAAAAGTTGTCCTGATTCTAGATACAGTATAAACTTCCAGTGAAACCACGTTTCCTTAATAATGTATGCTGCTTGGTTTTTGTTGTTTCTTATTTTTTTGTAAAATTATCTTAAGACATTAGTGTGATATCGTATTCAATTGATCATTTTAAGATTATGAACATTTAAAAGATTTGAAATGCAGTACTGATATCATAGTGGGGAAATGAGAAGGGGATAATTAATTATTATTGTTTTAATATCAATTCGTAATCTTCAGTTAAGTTAGTGAAGAAAAATAAGAGGCTTAATGCCAAATCTTTCTTGGCTGGCTGTGCTAAAGAAATCACGCATATCTTGGTCATATATTAAAAGCAAAAAACCTGCTTCATGTTTAAGAAACTACACAGCAGATGCCTCTCACAGTGGTACTTTATGTTGACTTCTCTGTGTAACAGATTCTATCAGAGCTATTCCAGCAGAGTGGGTAAGGGAACTAGAGTCAAAAGGTTTGGGTTTACATTCTGGTCTGAGGTTTAGTTGTGTGCCTGAGTCAGTATTTCTTCATTTATTTCCATACCATCTTTTTTTTTTCTTTTTTACAGTTTTACGAAGGCATAAATAGCATACAATAAACTATACACATTTAAAATGTACAATTTGAAAAGTTCTGTCATCATACCTCTTTTCTGGCTCTTTTTTTTTTTTTTTTTAACTCCCATGGCTCTACTTAACTTTCGAACATGTGGAATGTGGTAGGAATAACTTTTAATTTTCTTGTCTCCTAATTCTCATATCAGTGTTGATCATGGGTTTATTCTGATTTTTTTTTTATCATTTTGGGTTGCTTTTTCTGCTGCTTTTCATACCTGGTGATCTTTGACTGGATGCTAGCCATTATAAATTTTAACTTATTGATGTCTGATATTTTTGTATTCCTATATTCTTGAGCACAGTTCTGGGATGAAGTTAAGTTACTTGGAAATAGTTTGATGCTTTCAGTGCTTGTTTTTAAAGATTTATGAGGTGGGATCAGAACTATGTTTAATATAGGACTAGTTATCCAGGACTAGTTAGTGAGGCAATATCTTTCTAAGTGCTCTACTTGTTGCCCTATAAATTATGAGATTTTCATGTTTGGCTGGTGGAAGTAAGCTCTATTAGTGGCCCTATGTGGATCCTTGGCCCTGTTCCCTTCATTCTTTATGAAAGTTTGTTTCTCGCCTCTCCAGATCTTGAGGGTTCTTTCTCCTCTGTGATATAGTCTCCTGTGACTTCTACCAGTTTTGTTCATGGAGTCCACTGAGCTGCAGTCTGGGTTTCCCCTCCTGAACTACTACCTGAAGATGCTCTTCAGGAAGTAGCCTTGAGCAGTTATAGGACTCACCTCATTTGTTTCCCATCTCTCAGGAATCATTATTCATTGCTGCTTGATACTAATGTCTTAAGGTTCATGATTTCAAAAAATATTTTGTCAAAAATTTTTGGTTGTTCCAAGAAGAATTTAAATCTCTTCTTTGTTGCTCCATTTTGCCTGAGCCTTAAGCAATCTAATTAATACCTGTGACTGTATTTTCTGTCTACAAATTAGAGACAAGGTTAATATTTTCCTAAATGTTTTCTGAGATTACCGTTTAGTTATTATGTGTAAAGGATGTGCAACTTTATTTGATACTTAGTAAGTGCCCAATAAATATCAGTTTGTATTATCAATGTGAAGAAGTATATATTGTTTGCATTAGTGTAGTTATACAGAGTATTTTAATATTTTGTTTCTTTTAGGTCTACAACCTTCAAAAAAGAGTAACACCATAGGAGTAGCATGAATATATGTTACAATGCTGTGAGACTTATTTAACCTTTTAAGCTTGTGTAAATTATTTGACCATCTAAGCCTCAATTTCCTCATTTATTAATAGATGTTGAAATAGCACTTAGCTCATAGAGTCATCATAAGGAGTATATGTGATATTCAATGCAAAGCACTTGACACAATAAAAAGCCTTTGATTACTCATTGTAATTCTTACTCTTATCCCTAGAAATGAGTTTGTCAAATAAACATTATGAAGTTGCATAAAAAGACTAATAAAATGATTTAATTTGTTGCAAATTAAACCTGCTTTAAATATACATTAAATGTCATTTTGTATATATGTTACAAATTAAACCTGCTTTAAATATACATTAAATATCATTTTGTATATATTTGTGTCAATTATTTTTTTAAACATATATATGTTTTGTCAATGGATTGAGAATTCTTGAGTGTATAAAATACGTAAGTATACTTTTGTCCAGAAACTGCTAGTTTTGTCATCTCTTCTTCTTATCCTTTGGTTTGTTTGAGCATCAGTCTTCCTGATAAAAGATAAGAATGCTGCTGCTACCAAAATTCCACAGGTTGACCTATTGTCTTAGGAGATGGGGTACATCAACAATCTGTGTGATTTTATTAGCTTGACTCTATTGCATCACATGTAAAGCATTTTAATTAAGGTATTTTGTTTAATTGGACTTTTAAATAATTGTGTGCAATATATCAGGCATTGAAATTAATTATAAGTGAATCTATTAAAATGTTTTTGACCAAGATTGAAATAGTAGTTACTAAATGACTGAATCATTATTGGATTTAAATGCTTTACGGTTATGACCCACATATATTAAAAAAGTTTCAAATTAGTTCAGTGCTGCCTTATTTCACTATTGATTAGAAACTTTTAGTTACCATATTCTGAACTTTCAGAAAAGAACAATGGATGAAAATACATATCAACATTTTTACATGTCTTGTTATTAGGAAGATTTTTATTAGAAAGTAATGCTTATTAGAAAGTGTTCACAATCCCCATGGAAAATAAGCATTGTTTATGTACTTAATACCTGTTGTCTCACAATTATATAGAGAAGTTTATTTTAAAACATTACTGAATTTATGGAAACCTTTGTCATTATTCTTTTGCTATTTGCTCTTGATACCAAAAATTCAACTATCATACATGTCGTCGGGGTCCATAAAGTTATTTGAAGTATGTAAAGAATCTCCATGCCTGAGATGATTAGATATTTCAGCTTTAGATTATGGTAGAAGTTATAGGACAAATCTAGCCTGCTTTGGGGATTCCATAATAGAACTTTCATGGGTGTGAAAAACAAGGCCACCTTGACTCTGGCAACTGCCACGGTGTATCTCTTTTTTGATCAGCGGCAGAATTTTGCTAAGAATACTGAACTTACGGGGGTAATTACTTAAAATATCTGGGCTTATTACTAATAGCTATCATATCGCAAAGTTAGCTATTTCTAACAAATGTGAACTAAATGAGAGTAAGCATCTTCTGTTTGAGAAATTGACCTACAGTGCAGAAAATAAAATATAAAATAATGATTAAAATCAAATCACAAGTTCTATTGGTTAAAGTTTAACTGAATGCAGAACTCCTGAGTACACAGTCTGATTTATATTTTTGTTACAACATAAAGCATATGGACTACACACTGAAGGTCGTTGATTGAAAATGCACGTGCGCACACACACACACAAATAAGACTTAACTATATGTTGCCTATTGGAAGCTTACTTCATATATAAAGACACAAAATATTAAAAGATAATGGACAGACTAAGGTATAATGTACTAATAATAGTCAGAAGAAAACTAGAGTGGCTATTAATATCAGACAAAGTAGGTTTCAGAACAAAGAATATTACCAAGGGTAAAGTGGATGTTTCCTGATGATAATGGCATTTATTAATGAGGAGTACATAAAGAATATAAGCATTTATGTATCTAAAAATAAAGCTTCAACTTACATGAAACAAAGACTGATAGCATTTCTTTAAACAGAGAAATATACATATATAATTTTAACACCTCTGTTTCTCAATAACTGAAAGAGCAGGTAGACAGAAAATCAGTGAGAAAATAGAAAACTTAAGCAGTGCTATCAAACAACTTGACCAAAGTGATTTGGATAGAACTCTCTAAACAACATCAGTAGAATGAACGCACACTCTTTCCAAGAGCACATGGAGTATTTATCAAAATGGGTCATATTCTGGCCCACTCACTGAGTCAAAATAAATCTAAAAGGAGTCAGTTCATACACAGTAGGATCTCTGACTACAGTGAAATTAAATTACATATCAAAAACTGCATGGTATTATTCAGCACTAGAAGCAATGAGTTATCAATCCAAGAAAAGATATAGAGGAAACTTAAATGCATATTATTGATACTAAGTGAAAGAATCTGAAAAGGCTACATAGTGTATGATTCAACTGCATGACATTTTGAAAAAGGCAAAACTATGAAGACAGTAAAAAGATCAGTGTTTGCTAGGGATTAAGGGTTGTGGGAGAAATGAATAGGCAGGGAACAGAGCATTTTTAGGGCAAAATACTCTGTGAAAATACTCTGTATGATACCATAATGATGGATACATGTCATTATACATTTGTCCAAATCCACAGAATGTGCACACCAAGAGTGGAATGTAGTGTAAACTATGGTCTTTGGGTGATTACAATGTGTCTAATTAGGTTCATCAACTGTAACAAATGTACCACTCTGATAGGGGATGTTGAATATGGTGGAGGCTATGCTTGTGTAGGGCAGGGGAGATACAGGATATCATTGTATTTTTCCCTCATTTTTGCTGTGACCCTTACACAGCTCTAAAGAAAAAGAATTATACAAAATCTGACCATGTTTGTATGGATAAACACACATTAATAGATGTTCGTTATACTATCTTTTCATTCTTTAAAAGTATTATTGAAATTTTCAAATAAATACTTCTTGTATTTTAGTTTAATTTATTTATGGATGATCTTAGCATTGATATATGGATATATCTACATATTTGCTTTTCTACATTTTCTAAAAGAAATACATTTTATTTTCATTACCAGAACAAATTTGAGTAACATAAAATTTGTATAGTATTAGTTACAAACCTAGAGGCATGCAAGTATAAACTAAATAGTATGGTGAAATTATTGAATAAATTATAGTATTAGGTAAAATATAGGACTCTAGACCACTACAATTTTCAACTTTGTTTCTGTTTTTATTATTTATAAAAATATTTCTGTTAATTATCCACAAAGTAATTTAACACATAGCTTAGTATAGTTAAACATAGGGATTGGATCTAGGTTTAAGAATGAGTATGGAAACTAAGAAAATACAAATATCTTTGCAATTGAGGGAGAACAATGCACACAATATAAATGTTGGTCAATATGTGTGATTCAATTCTGAAAATATTTAGTAGCTATTATTATACATTTATAATGTACTGATACAGAGAAATGTAACTAATTTCTTGAAGTTCAATACTAGTATCGAAAATAAGTTCAATTAATATATTCAGACAAAATTAATTCTACAAAAAGGCTTTTAATAAGACACAATTGTTCTCTGACTCAAAACAAAGAGTAGTTTTACATAGAGTGTTCCACAAGTGAAAATGGTAGATACCTTTTTGGTCTAACTGAAATAGTGATTCCTTCAATGGTCTGATGAATCATATCACATCTCATTCCCAGTATAATAGTAACTGAATTCACACAGTGGAAACTGACATAGCAATGTAGGAAGTCAGGAAACTAGGCATTCTTTTCCTTCTTTCCTTCTCTCTTTCTTTTTTTTTCTCCCCCTCTCTCAAGGAACAGAATCCCACTTCTGACTGTGCGACTAAAAGCTTGTAGGGTCCTGGGTCCCTATGTTTCTCAGAAAATAAACAAACTAAATTTCACCATCTGCTCTATTGCTATATATCTGCTTTTGAAGGCAATGGGTAGTTTTTAACCAAACTCCTCTGATGACATAAAATGCTTTGTGACTGCCTGGAGGGGTGGGATAGGGAGGGTGGGAGGGAGGGAGACGCAAGAGGGAAGAGATATGGGAACATATGTATATGTATAACTGATTCACTTTGTTATAAAGCAGAAACTAACACACTATTGTAAAGCAATTATACTCCAATAAAGATGTTAAAAAAAACCAAAAAACAAACAACCAAGCAAAAACAAACCAGGGGAAAAAATAGAACAGTTCTTTGAAGGAACTATAGAGCAACTGAGTTAGCCAGGATGAAATAGCCAAGATCCTTGGAGAAGGGACATGAATTCAGGCAAGTCCATCACTCTCCACTAATTCTCCATTTGAGAGGATTGACAACCCACAGGCAATAGGGGCCCAGGGTCACACTTTCTGTAGTCTTACAAAAACGGAAGAATGCTGCTGAGAGTTCCTAAGCATGGTCTGAATTTGAGCAGCCAAAAACGTAGAGATAGGGAACCACAGTGAAGTCAGCCTGATATTCTGTTTCACACTTTGTCTCAAAGCATCTGGGGCGCGTAAGTTGCGTGGAGCAGGAGACCAATAAGAGAGTATCAACTTACAAGGCCAAAGAGTTAGGCAGGACTTTCAGCTGTCAGTGCTGCGAAGGGAAGCAGTGTAAACCCAGGATCTACAAAGGGAGAGGTAGCCTGGTTAACAGCCCGCACTTTCAAAGAAGACCCCTTGAGGCTAAAACTTAAGAGTAGGGGTGGGCCTTCCCTGGTGGCACAGAGATTGAGAGTCCGCCTGACAATGCAGCAGACACGAGTTCGTGCCCCGGTCCGGGAGGATCCCACATGCCGCGAAGCGGCTGGGCCCGTGAACCATGGCCGCTGAGCCTGTGCGTCCAGAGCCTGTGCTCCGCAACGGGAGAGGCCACAACAGTGAGAGTCCCGCGTACCGCAAAAAAAAAAATAGTAGGGGAAAACTTATCAATACTGTAACTAGGCTCAAATCATCTCAAGGAGTAAGTTTATTCTTACAGGAAGAAGATAACATTACACTGAACCTGTACAATTTTTCATACACTGTGCAATTTTCAAATAAAGTATTAAGCAATTTTCACATTCTCCTGCAGCCAGAGAGCAGTAAAGCTCATTTTCAAACCCAAGTAAAGGAAGAGTAGAGAGCAGAAGAACAGTAGAGACTAAGGTAAATGATATTTATACCTAGCAAAGGGCACCCCTCTTTTTCTGTCAGACTTCTCAACAGGGTGTGTGGGCTGTGTGTGTGTGGTAATTTAATCCTTTATAGTAGGAAGTAGCTTGACTCACACCGTGCCTATTACAATATACACTGGCCTTTGCCGACCTCTGTAACCTCCTCCCGTAGACATACAGTCAATTAGCTTTTGCTCTACTATTTAAAAAATTTTTATTCTGCCTCTAAGAGGGCATATACTATAGTGCATAATATATTATTAATTGTTTGATTTAGAACACTTTTTTTAAATGAAACATAGTTCAAACAGTACAGCTAGAGTTTAAAAATTTCTCAGAGTAAAGGGCAGCTTCAGTTATGCCAAGGAAAAGTCAAGAAATCTCCGCTTACAGTGTGACTTACAGTTGGGCCTGTTATAAGTTGGCATGCTTTGTACCTTCTATTTAATGGAAAAAAAAAGAAGTGCAGCTTAACTGGAGTGATAATAGAGAGAGAGGAGAGAGAGTGAAAAAGAAGAAGGAAGAGAAGAACAATGTTCTGGAAAAGTATTTTGTGACTTGAAGCATTATTGATACAGTGCCAGCCATTGTCAAATGGGACTATTTTGTGCCATTTTGGCAGCTGAGTGTTCTGCCTTCCAAGTAGAAAATTACTTCCTTATCCTCAACTGAACAGTGACATATAGGGAAAGTGTTGGGAAAAAATTGAAAGGGAAAAAATAATCTGTCATAGGGAATCATATTTTACCATTTAGGATCCTATGTCAGAGCGACAAGACAGACTGATGACCGATTAGGAGATAATAATACAGACACATGACCTAATATCGAAGATGGACGTTCGCTTGATGAAAGATTTTTCTCCCACTAATGTTGAATTATTACAGGCAAAGTTCCCTCTGTGATTCACTTCATGATGTTGCCAATTGTGCTGACTTTTCAAATATCATTTATAAATAAAAGTTTGAACTTAATATTTCAGCAGCATTAATGAGACTAAGTCAAAGATAATGCAATTCAAGAAAGGATATACAACAGGGAATGTCAGACGCACAACTTTTCTCTGACGTAATATGATTAGGAAGAAAAAGTCATGAGGAGTTTAAAAAAGTTTCTACTTATATACAGGGATGCTAAGAGCTCTCCCAAGCCAAGGGTCCTCGAACAGATATGGAGGTTCAGGCTGGGGACACAGCGTGATACACAAGAACAGCTGTCCAAGGACAGCACATGCACAGGGGTGTCCCTCAGACTTGGAACTCGTGTTCTCTTTCTCTTACTCCATCATGTCCCTCACTCTAAATCTCTGTAGAATCTTGTGAGTACTTTTAAATATCTAACTTGGGGAAGATGCACCTAGATATTCTAAAAAAATTAAATATGTAATTAAACCTCTTCAAAAATATTCACGATGAACAAAAAAGTAATGAACCAAAATAGTACTCCAGATCCAGAAAGATCTGCTTGTGTATTCTTCCATATACTTAAGGAAAATATGATCTCCATCTTAAACTTCCAGAAAAAGGAAGAGGAGGTAGACGTTCTCAAATCATTTTATGGATTCAGTATAACGATTGTACTAAAATCTGAAAAAGGTACCAAGGTGGGGGAACTACAGATGTAAAATTCAATAAATGTGTCAACAAATCAAACCTACCAAAATATAACAAAGGATGCTGTATCATAACCATGTAATGATTATGTTGAGAATTGAAAGGTGATTTAGCACTTAAATTTACTAACAATGTGATTTTTCACATTAGCAGGAAGAAGTAGAAAAAACATATGAACAATTCAACGGATGCTGAAAAAATCATTTGCTATAAAACAAACTTTCTTAATATGATAACGTATCTAAAATAAATACAAGTAACATCATTCAAATGGCAAATAAGTTAAGAATTTTTCTTCTAAGTTCTTTAATAAATCTCTCTGTTTCTATCAACCATTTTGTAGCCTTAGAAGCAGAGCCTACCACATGGTAAATGTTCAATAATTGTTAGCTCTGCAACTATTATTTCTGATGGAATGTAGTTATTTTTTATTAAATGATGGATATTAAAATGTTCCATTTCATGTTATTAAGTCCCTATTACTTCATTTCAGAGTTCAATATGCAGGGATAATTTTCTACCCTTGCAACTCTTCCTGTTTGCCAAAATAAGCTTGTCCAGAAACTTCCTATGAAATATGATTCCCTCCCTTTTTTTTTTAAGGTTTGTCCTGGATTCGGTAATCTTACAAAGTTTTCACAACCAGATCTTACAAATTCACTTATACTAATTCACTGCGTGAACTTTCTGATCAATTTACATTAGTCCCTCCTCCCAAAGCCTCCAAATTCTAACCTTTAATGGCTCATGATATTTCCCTGAAATGCAGTGTCCTCCTGGTCTCCTCAGTTTGATTATTACAAATTCTGAAAGCTCCAAATCAAGGTCCATCTACACCATAACACCTTCTCTAGCTCCTCTGACACATTCAGATGCTGCTGTTGTCAGAACTAGAAAGCAAGTTATTTTTATTTTGAACTTGCCATATGCTCATTCCTATAGTGCATTTGCATACTAATAGTTTATGGACACAACCTGAAAATTTCTCAAGCCCAAGACCATGACTCTGATTCTTATTATTCCCCAAGATGCCCATCCTATTTTGGTCTTGTAGATAATGACTGAGTTTTACATGGTTCCCTAATAACCAACACCTTTCTTATTTACAGGGCTGGGGCTCGGAGGAAGTAAATGTGGTATTCACTTTGAGTACGAAACTAAGGGGAGCACAAAAAAACCCTCTCATGCAGCAAGATAAATAATAAATTAATATATTTTAAAAATTACAATTAATGCAAAAATTCATAATGAACAAAATATATAATTTTAAGTAAATACAGCATCAGTATTACTAATTTTACCTTATGTCTTGGGCATAAGGTATTACTCAGTATGACAATGCTTATTTATAAGGTGAGAAAAAATTACATATATGGGGTCTTTTCATCATTCTTTTAATCTATTGGTAACTGTAAACACAAAGCTGAAATGACAGAATGACACCAGCAATCCTATGGAACATCTAGGTGAATTCAGTTTTTAAATACTTTTATCCTGCTAGGAAATGAACTGCAGTGGTCAGAGCTCAGATATTGAAGTCATACAGATTTAATTCATAATTGTGGCCCTTTTAAAAATTATTGTTAACTGGAATCTCTTGAGAAAATACCTAACATTTAAGATATGGTTTCATGATAAAAAGAAAAAGATATTGATGTCTTTGTAGGGCTATTAGGAAGATTAAGGGAAAGAAATAATACATATAAAACAATTGCTGGAAGAATTGTAATAATCTCTAGATTACAGATATCATGGTTACTACAAACCATTTGTAAGATATGTTAAAAAGAATTCTTTCTGATCTATAAAAATACAGATGACTCCTGAGGAGAGGAAGAAAAATGATCTGTGCTTTTTGGAATTTATAAGCAGTTCAGGGTAAACAGGAAAGCTGGAGTTCATCAAGAACCCAAGAATTCTCTAAATGGGTCATGAACATCTGTAAGACGCCTTTGTCCCTTTCTGATGAAACCCTTCAAAGTTAAAAACTAACTCTTTAGGGCTTCCCTGGTGGCGCAGTGGTTGAGAGTCCGCCTGCCGATGCAGGGGACACAGGTTCGTGCCCCGGTCTGGGAAGATCCCACATGCCGCGGAGCGGCTGGGCCCGTGAGCCATGGCCGCTGAGCCTGCGCGTCCGGAGCCTGTGCTCCGCAACGGGAGAGGCCACAACAGTGAGAGGCCCGCATACCGCAAAAAAAAAAAAAAAAAAACTAACTCTTTAAAGTGAAAGACTCACTTCCCAAAAGAGTGAGCTGAAGGTGGACAAGACAAGCAGATGGAGCAGGAGGGACATTGCTGCTGTGGGGGCTGCGGAGCAAGTCTGATGAGAAGAAATTAAATTTTACTTTCTGTAGAACTGGAGAAAAGAATACAACATTACTGAATCCTTGAAGAATGGTTTGGACTCTTGGGAAAAAAATTTTATTTACAATCTTGCTTAAGAAGGAATCAGTAAGCACATATTATGGGTCAAAAATAAAAGAAAGAGATAAATAATTAATTAATAAATGAAATTTTTTTTACATTGTAAAATTGTGATAGAACATGATTTCTATATCCAGGGACTCATAATCCAATGGAGGAACAAACAAATATTAATGACTGTAACGCAAAGAACACTGGAAAACTATTTAAACTATCACAGAAGTATAAAGAAAGAGCCTAAAAACAGCAGGGGGTCTATTTTGTCTGATATGAGAATTGCTACTCCAGCTTTCTTTTGATTTCCATTTGCATGGAAAAACTTTTTCCATCCCCTCACTTTCAGTCTGTATGTGTCCCTAGGGCTGAAGTGGGTCTCGTGTAGACAGCATATATATGGGTCTTGTTTTTGTATCCATTCAGCCAGTCTATGTCTTTTGGTTGGAGCATTTAATCCATTTGCATTTAAGGTAATTATCGGTATGTATGTTCCTATTTTCTTAATTGTTTTAGGTTTATTATTGTAGATCTTTTCCTTCTCTTGTGTTTCCTGCCTAGAGAAGTTCCTTTAGCATTTGTTGTAAAGCTGGTTTGGTGGTGCTGAATTGTCTTAGCTTTTGCTTGTCTGTAAAGGTTTTAATTTCTCCGACAAATCTGAAGGAGAACCTTGTTGGGTAGAGTAATCTTGGTTGGAGGTTTTTTTTCCCTTCATCACTTTAAATATGTCCTGCCACTCCCTTCTGGCTTGCAGAGTTTCTGCTGAAATATCAGCTGTTAACCTTATGGGGATTCCCTTGTATGTTATATGTTGTTTTTCCCTTGCTGTGTTTAATATTTTTTCTTTGTATTTAATTTTAGATAGTTTGATTAATATGTGTCTTGGTGTTTTTCTCCTTGGATTTATCCTGTAGGGGACTCTCTGTGCTTCCTGGACTTGACAAATCAATCAATGTGATACACCATATTAACAAATTGGAAGAGAAAAAACATATGATCATCTCCATAGATGCAGAGAAAACTTTCAACACCCATTTATGATAAAAACCTTCCAGAAAGTAGGCATAGAGGGAACTTACCTATACATGATAAAGGCCATATGTGACAAACCCACAGCCAACATCATCCTCAATGGTGAAAAACTGAAACCATTTCCACTAAGATCAGAAATAAGACAAGGTTGCCCACTCTCACCACTATTATTCAACACAGTTTTGGAAATTTTAGCCACAGCAATCAGAGAAGTAAAAGAAATAAAAGGAATCCATATCAGAAAAGAAGAAGTAAAGATGTCACTGTTTGCAGATAACATTATACTATACATAGAGAATTCTAAAGATGCTACCAGAAAACTACTAGAGCTAATCAATGAATTTGGTAAAGTATCAGGATACAAAATTAATGCACCTGTATGCAGAAAATTATGAGACACTGATGAAAGAAATTAAAGATGATACAAATAGATGGAGAGATATATCATGTTCTTGGATTGGAAGAATCAACATTGTGAAAATGATTATACTACCCCAAGCAATCTACAGATTCAGTGCAATCCCTATCAAACTACCAGTCGCATTTTTCACAGAACTAGAACAAAAAATGTCACAATTTGTATGGAAACACAAAAGACCCCGAATAGCCAAAGCAATCTTGAGAATGAAAAACGGAGCTGGAGGAATCAGGCTCCCTGACTTCAGACTATACTACAATACTACAGTAATCAAGACAGTATGGTACTGGCACAAAAACAGAAAGATAGATCAATGGAACAGGATAGAAAGCCCAGAGATAAACCCACGCACATATGGTCACCTTATCTTTGATAAACTAGGCAGGAATGTACAGTGGAGAAAGGACAGCCTCTTCAATAAGTGGTGCTGGGAAAACTGGACAGGTACATGTAAAAGTAAGAGATTAGATCACTGCCTAACACCATACACAAAAATAAGCTCAAAATGGAGTAAAGACCTAAATGTAAGGCCAGACACTATCAAACTCTTAGAGGAAAACACAGGCAGAACACTCCATGACATAAATCACAGCAAGATCCTTTTTGACCCCCCTCCTAGAGTAATGGAAATAAAAACAAAAATAAACAAATGGGACCTAATGAAACTTCAAAGCTTTTGCACAGTAAAGGAAACCATAAACAAGACGAAAAGACAACCCTCAGAATGGGAGAAAATATTTGTAAATGAAGCAACTGACAAAGAATTAATCTCCGAAATTTACAAGCAGCTCATGCAGCTCAATATCAAAAAAACAAACAATCCAAACCAAAAATGGGCAGAAGACCTAAATAGACATTTCTCCAAAGAAGATATACAGACTGCCAACAAACACATGAAAGAATGCTCAAAATCATTAATCATTAGAGAAATGCAAATCAAAACTACAATGAGATATCATCTCACACCGGCCAGAATGGCCATCAGCAAAAAATCTACAAACAATAAATGCTGGAGAGGATGTGGATAAAAGGGAACCCTTTTGCTCTGTTGGTGGGAATGTAGATTGCTACAGCCACTATGGGGAAAGGTATGGAGTTACTTAAAAAACTAAAAATAGAACTATCATACGACCTAGCAATCCCACTACTGGACATATACCCTGAGAAAACCATAATTCAAAAAGAGTCAGGTACCACAATGTTCATTGAAGCTCTATTTACAATAGTCAGGACATGGAAACAACCTAAGTGTCCATCTACAGCTGAATGGATAAAGAAGATGTGGCACATATATACAATGGAATATTACTCAGCCACAAAAAGAAACAAACTTGAGTTATTTGTACTGATGTGGATGGACCTAGAGTCTGTCATACAGAGTGAAGTAAGTCAGAAAGAGAAAAACAAATACCGTATGCTAACACATATATATGGAATCTAAAAAAAAAAAAAATGTCATGAAAAACCTAGGGGCAAGACAGGAATAAAGACAAAGACCTACTAGAGAATGGACTTGAGGATATGGGGAGGGGGAAGGGTAAGCTGGGACACAGTGAGAGAGTGGCATGGACATATATACACTACCAAACGTAAAATAGATAGCTAGTTGGAAGCAGCCACATAGCACAGGGAGATCAGCTCGGTGCTTTGTGAGCACCGTGGGATAGGGAGGCTGGGAGGGAGGGAGACGCAAGAGGGAAGAGATATTTGGATATATGTATATGTATAACTGATTCACTTTGTTATAAAGGAGAAACTAACACACCATTGTAAAGCAGTTATACTCCAATAAAGATGTTAAAAAAAAAACAACAGTAGAGGATTCCTGTTTATTTTGATAAGCAGAGTTCAGAACAATGTACTTAATACATGAACATTTGCACTTTTAAAAAGAAGGAAAAAAAAGGAGGTGGTAGATGTAGTCAGAATACATATTTAAATCCACATGAGTATGTATTTTTCATACTCACATGGAAATTCAATGACCCTACTGTATAACCAAGAAACTAATACCATTAGTTACCTTTAGTAGGTGAGAGGTTATATGGTCACAAGTTTAAGGGGGAAGGTAAGACAAATTTCCACATAATCTTTGTTTTTGATCAAATAAATACACTCCTAATTCCAAAAAATAAATACAAAATCTAAATTACAAAAAAGTTCTATAAATGAATAAAAACAAACAAATCAACCTAATCTTGGATCAATTTCATAGTATTAACACAGGAAGAAATAACTTATGTCAAGTAATTGAAAGGAAAGGTGTTGACTGTACTGTAAGATTGTACTTTATGTGATGCATGAATGAAAAGTACAAGGACGTTTAAAATTTCACACTATGTGTTATTTTTAGCAACAAAGTTGATATTTTGTTTTGGAACTACTGTTACATATTGCCAGGTTAAGTAATTACTATGTTAACTGTGTTACAAATCAAGATTTTTGGATTCGGAGGAAATATGTACAATTATAAAGCATAACAAAAGAACTAAAATATTAAAATTAAATTAGAAACTTCAATACAAATTCATGGACTTAAGATATATGCATATATAAGCTTTTAGTTCATAAAATGTAATTTTATAATACATGTAATATGTGATATATAAATATATACGTATAAAGTAAATACATGTATTTTAATGTTTATATGTTTATTTATAGTTAAAATGTTTAAATACATGTATGCATGTATGTGTACTTTTTGTTTTTTAGCTCTGTCAATTGAAATTTCTTGGAAGCAATTTTACCTCAATAAAATGAGTAACCCTAACATCATGTAGATAAAGTAGAGATTTCTAATGGCAATTTACATTAAACAGAATCAGGATTCCTTGAAAAACTGCTGATTCCAGGAGTAAAGCAAGAAGGACACAAGATGAACTTGGAATATGATAATATATTGTGGTGGAAGAAAAGGAAACAGTAATTTAGAGAGCTATATAAACAGGATATAGACATCTGCTTGAAGGTAATTCCACTATTAATGTTTGCTAAAATGATAATTATTTTATTGGATAAATATTAATTGATTTATTAAAAATCCATTAGCTCCTCATTTTGCTCACAATAGGGAAAGCTGGATAACACCCATATGTTATCATTAGAGAGAGCTATTAAACCTGTTTCTTCCTTGAAAATAAGGTAATTAAATAGAGAAAATTAAAAATTGATCCAACATTCTTAGTAGAAACTCTATGTCAGGATAACCAAAGGGCATCAGTCAATAAGGGAATGAACTATTTTGAAAATCATAATTTTATAACCTGATATTAGATAGATAGATCGATAGATAGATAGATAGTGAGAGAGAGAGAGATTATTTCAAGTGTCAATAACTGCTTTCAAGACTGTTAAGGGAATGGTTGATGGGAATAAGTTATTTGTATGATGCCAAAGTAATACTATGCGTATTACTTGCTACTTAGAAGAGGAAAAGTGACTAATATCAATGCCTAAATTATTAATGAATCCTAGCAACAGTACGGTTGGACATATAGGATGATTAGTATTATGGGATGTGAAGCACTACAAAGTAAATAACCATTAAGATGTATTTTAGCCCAAAACCTGAATCTACATTTTAAGAATTAATGTCTATCTTACAGAAAATATTGAATATTGAGGAGGAAGATAATACCTCAAGAAAGTAGTTAGAAATGTTGAGGAGTTGGAATAATCTGGGGAATAAATAGTCTGATCTTTTCCATAAGTCAGAGACAGGAAAAAATAATAAAACTGTTCTAGATTAAAGGAGCTGTAACAATAAGACTCCAATGAAATGAGAGGTTGTCAGTTGATCTGGACTGGAACAAACCAGCTATGAAGAAAATTTTAGGGACAATGGGGAATTTGAATATGGAATGAGTATTAAAAATTAAATGTATAGAAATGGAAAGGTCAAAATTACTACCTCAAATACATAGGATAAAAATGTAGAACAGGAAAATATTTGGAAGGATCTACACAGATGTGTTAACAGTGATAATCTATGGATGGTGAGGCTATGAGTTATTTTCTTAATTTTTTTTACCTACTTCTATATGTTTATTGTGTATACTGTTTTGGAAGTGCAAAATGTATTTTAACTAAAATATGATAAGGTCCATATAGAAACCACTGACAAAGTGCTAGCCTTCAATATCCTTGGAGTATCAAGCAAGATCCAAGAAGATGGAGAAAGAAGAGGTAAAGTCAGGAAAATAACAGAATATGAAACAATAGCAAAAGCATAAAAAGCAAGAGAATTCTGAGGAAAGAGACAAGACTGGAAATGTGTAGTAGCATAAGGCCAAATGATTAAAAAAAGGCTAAACGACAACAGGGTACAGGACATCACACAGAGAACTGGTGATTAGAGTAAATCTTCTAAAGTTGTTTCTACCAATAACTAGCTAACTGACTTGGACAAGTCGATAGATTTGAATGGGCCTTGATTTTCTCATCTGTAAAATAACAGACCTTAAAAAATGATTTCTTATGACTCTTTCATCTTTACCATTATAAAACAATATTCTAAACATGACTCTTACATCTCTATGTCTGGAATACCCTTCTCCTCAACCCAGCAACTCAGCTCAGATTTATCTTTCTAAAGCCACGTTGCATAATAAAAGCTCTCAACAAATTAGAGATAGAAAACACATCTTAACATAAAAAATGCCATATATAACAAACCCACAGCTAACATCATACTTGATGTTGAAAAGCTAAAAGCTTTTTCTCTAAAATCAGGAACAAGACAAGTTTGCTTCCTCTCCACTTTTATTCAACATAGTACTTGAAGTCCTGACCACAGCTATTAGGCTAGGAAAAAAAATCCAGAAGGAATGAAAGAAGTAAAATGGTCTCTATATGCAGAATACACTATCTAATATATAGAAAACCCTAAAAATTGCCCCCATCACACACACACAAAAAAAACTGGTAGAACTAATCAATGAAGTCAGGAAAGTTTCAGCATAAAAAAAAAATCAACATACAAAACTCAATTGCATTTCTATAAACTAACAACAACATATCCGAAAGCAAAATAAAGAAAACAATTACAATTACAATAGAATAAAGAAAACAATAAAATATTTAGGAATAAGTTTAACCAAGAATATGAAAGATTTGTACACGGAAAACTATAACATGTAAATGAAATAAATTGAAGAAGACACAAATAAATGGAAAGATATACTGTGTCTGTGGATCAGAAGGATTAATATTGTTAAAATGTCCAAAGTACTCAAAACTATCTATAGGGTCAATGTAATTCCTATCAAAATTTTTATGATATTTTTTCGTAGAAATAGAAGAAACAACCCTAAAATTTGTATAGATCCACAAAAGACCCCAAATAGCCAAAGCAAGAAGAACAAATCTAAAGGCATTGCACTTTCTGATTTCAAGCTCTAATAATCAAAACAGTATAGTACCAGCCCCAAAATAGACACAAAGAACAATGGAATAAAATCAAGAATCTGGAAGTAAACCCACGGTCAACTAATATTTGACAAGGAAGCCAAAAATACTCAATGGGTAAAAGAAAGTTGTTCAATAAATTATGCTGGGAAAACTGGATAGTCACACAAAAAGAACAAAATTGGACCCCTATCTTACACCACTCACAAAAACTGAAATGGATTAAAGGACTTAAATGTAAGGTGTAGAAATGTAAAATTCCTGCAGGAAAATATACGTAAAAACTCCTTGACGTTGGCCTTGGCAATGATTTTTTGGATATGACACCAAAAGTACAAGCACAAAAGCAAAGAAAAAAAAAAAGTGGAACTACATCATCACACTAAAAACTTCTGCAGAGCAAAAGAAATAATCAACAGAACTAAAAGGCACCTACAGAATGGGAGAAAACATTTGCAAACCATACATCAGTTTGGAAGTTAATCGCCAAAATATGTAAGAAACTCATACAACTCAATAGCTAAAACAAAGCAAAACAAAATAACCTACAAACGATCCAATTTAAAAATGGACAAAGGTGCTTCCCTGGTGGCGCAGTGGTTGGGAGTCCGCATGCCGATGCAGGGGACACGGGTTCGTGCCCGGGTCCGGGAAGATCCCATATGCCGCGGAGCAGCTGGGCCCGTGAGCCATGGCCGCTGAGCTTGCGCGTCCAGAGCCTGTGCTCCGCAACAGGAGAGGCCACAACAGTGAGAGGCCCGTACACCGCAAAAAAAGGACAAAGGACGTGAAATAGACATTTTCCCAAAGAAGACAGAGAAATAGCCAATTAGTACATTAAAAGAAGCTCAACATCACTAATCATCAGGGAAACGCAAATCAAAACCACAATGAGATATCTTCTCACACCTGTTAGAGTGACTAGCATCAAAAAGCCAGAGACAAGTATTGGAGAGGCCTGTGGAGTAAGGGAAATCCTTGCACACTATTGGTGGCAATATAAGTTGATGCAGCCAGTATGGAAATAGTATGGAGGTTCCTCAAAAAATTAAGACTATAACTACCATATGATCCAGCAAACCACTTTTGGGTACATATACAATGGGGATGAAATCACTATCTCAAAGAGATACCTACACTCCAATGTTCATTGCAGCATTATTTACAGTAGTCAAGATATGAAGACAATGTAAGTGTTCATTAACAAATGAATATATAAAGAAGATGTTTTATAATATATATAAATGAAGATGTTTATATATATACATAAACAATGAAAAATAAATATAAACTCAGCCATAAAAAAAGACGGAAATCCTGCCATTTCGATAATGTGGCTAGACTTTGATGGCATTATGCTAAGTGAAATAAGTCAGACAGAGAAAGACGAATACTAATCTCACTTAGTGGAATCTAAAAAAAACCCAAAACTCAGGGCTTCCCTGGTGGCGCAGTGGTTGAGAGTCCTCCTGCCGATGCAGGGGACGTGGGTTCGTGCCCCGGTCCGGGAAGATCCCACATGCCGCGGAGCGGCTGGGCCCGTGAGCCATGGCCGCTGAGCCTGTGCGTCCGGAGCCTGTGCTCCGCAACGGGAGAGGCCACAACAGTGAGAGGCCCGCGTAACGCAAAAAAAAAAAAAAAAAAAACCAAAACTCAGACGAACATAGAGTAGGTTGGTGGTTACCAGGGGCTAGGGTCGGGGAAATGAGTAAATGTCAGTCAAAGGGTATAACTTCCAGTTATAAAATGAATAAATTCTTGGGATCTAATATTCAGCATGGTGATGATAGTAAACAATACTGTATTATATACTTGAAAGTTGCTAAGAGATGAATCTTAAATGTTCTCACCACAAAAAAGTTATAATTATGTGATTATGTAACTATGCACGTGTTAACTAATCTTATTGTGATAGTCATTTCACAACATATACATGTATCAAGTCATCACGTTGTATACCTTAAACTTACAAAATGTTATACATCAGTTATATCCTCAATAAAGCTGGAAAAAACAATGAATATATTTCTGCTTGTAGTTAATCCATAGTGCCTCCAAGCAGATGAAATGACTGCAACCCAAATCTGTGGCCACTTTGTTCATACTTTGTTGTTTTACTTCTCACAGCGTGTTGCTTTGTCAGCTTGCATACTTGTCCCTTCTAGGAGCTTGTCTCTTTTCTGAGGCTGCGTGTTCTCGTCTCCACATCTTTGATTCTTGTGTGCCTAGCACGGTATCTAGCTCATAACAAGGATTCAGTAAGTATTTGCAGATAGCACTGAATGATTCTGTAGCTAAACTCCCAGATTGCGTTGAATGATTCTCTAAGCTCCCAGCATAAGAGAGAGAGTCTGTTGTGATTAAGTGATTGATAAGCCGAGCAGATGTAGGGAAAGAAAAGGGGATTCCAGAATCACCACCATGTGTGCTATGCCACATTATTTCCTCTCACTGGGTTGCCTGGAAGGTTGTTTTACTTGGTGGTAGAGTTTGATTCTTTATCCAACTTAGATCTTCTAAATATACACGTTGTGATTATCGTTGAGGTATTAAAAAAAACAAAATCCAAAATAAATAAAGCTTAACTTGGGAGTGCTAAGTCAATTCAAATTAGTATTGCATCTGCAGACAGGGAGTGATAAAGTAAATTCTGAGTACCAACAGAATGTTCTCTATTTTGTGTCTTTCAACTTCATGTATCCTCTGTTCATCCACTGTGATTTCAAGTGTCCTGTCTCTTCAAACAAATCTCCACTGTTCTTCCACTCTGATGTTAAATTCAGTTCTAGATTTTTGCATATGTGCTCCATGTTTGAATTTAGTTTAAAAGCGAACTATTAGTTTTGCTTTTTTTTTTTTCTATGTTGATATGTAAAACTCACCTGACAGGGCTATACCCATTCATTGCAAAACCAAAGCATCCACTCTACACCATAAATATTTGGGCCGATTTCTTAAATATGTTATTTTATCTTTACATTTGGAGGCTTTATTTAATCTCTTAATTGGAGAAGTAAATGAAAATGTCATTTTGTAATGCTGATCAGTATAACACTGATTTATTAAGCTAATTTTACAAGTTGTATTTTCTTTTACCCTTTGCTCCTTGGTGACTGAGAATTGAGATACACTGAAGTGTACAAGACAGAAAAACTAAGGTGTAAATCTAAGTGCATTTTTGAAGCAGCAATAGAGATAATTCTGCAAGTGTGATGTGCATTGAAATAGTAAAGGCCTCAATTATGTTCAGAGCTACTTCATCAAGCAAATACATTTACAAAGCATTGGAGCCAGCAGGTTGGCTCCTTCTATATGAGATGTCTGAATTATGTTGACAATCTAATAATGCGGCTGAGTAGCTAAAGGCTGATGCAGGCCTTCAGGAGTTAGTAATGTCGCTGCAACATTTTACAACATTAATGGCATCATGGAGATAAATGAGACTAATATAGTTTGAAAATCATCATCTCTCTTGTTTTAAAGAAAGATTTAAGATGTATCAATATTATATATTTATATGCTATGCTTCATCATTCACATTATGTGTCCTAGCAAACTGAGCATTGCATATAAAGTAGAAGAAACCAACTGTGGTAGAAAGTCTTCGTGAAATTCAACTCTTGGAGAGGCTAATTAATGTATAATAAATAGTAAAGATTGATTTCAAATTTGAAGATGGTTTTTAAGAGAGAAGAGCATGCACATTTCTTCATTTTCCCCAAACATTGGCTATATCCTTATAAAAACCCATAAAATGATACATGAGAAAGTAATGAAGTGTGGGTGAACACATCCACAGAGATGATGTACACAATAAGATGCTTATAACTATACGTGATGGCGATTTAAATACAGTCAAAATACTGCTCTATACAGTACCTCAAATGAATGGCTGGTGATTTTATTTCATTCGATTTTAAACACTAACATATTAAACCAAAGGAGACTTGGTATAACAAAAGTTAAAGACCATTTATTGTGAAGTGCTTTGTATTCAATATTATTTTCTTAACATAATTTTAATACGTATTAAGAAAAAATTCAGTTAGAAAGTAATATGATAAATATTATATTTGTCACTTAATCCATTTTAACTAATTACTTATATATTCATTTGCAGAAATAGGCATTTACTCTGAATAATTACTTTAACAATGCATTGGCTGCAGGTGAAAGATTCTAAGAAAACAAATACAGAAAAATATTGTCCAGGCATGAGATAAAGTGACATTTTTGCCTTTCAGTTGATACTAAGGAAAGGGTTAATGTGACCATTCATTTTCAGGATCTCATGTTTCTTTGTTTCAGAGGCTGGGAAAAAATATATGTCCAAGGGAAAATAAAAAAGTGAAAGTAATGAGCCCCAATGGACATCACCAAGGCGATTTGATACTGGGGAAGGAAGTCTGCACAGAAAGGGAGGGATTCACACGATAGCTTGAGCTCTGAAAACCTGCACACGGCAAGAGTCGGGAAGCAGTTTGTAGCACCTAGAACTCCTTGGGCATTTTGTGAAAACTTGCCAAAACAGCAAGAGAATTATGATTTATTCTGGGACAAACAGAAGGCCACTCACAGTTATCTGGTTCAGAGAGCACTGTCATTATCCACGTATTCATCCATTCAACAATAGTTATTGTGCACCTCTTATTTGGAAAGCATTTTGATCAGATACAGTGAGGAATACAGAGGTGAATACTATAAAGTCTGTATTTGAGAGGACCATATGAACACCAGTCAGTTCTTTAAGTGCAGCCAATCCACCAAGTCTTTGTCATTTCATGAAAACAAACTAAAACCAAATTAGTGATTTTTTTTTTCACATCAATCCCTCCACCCTTTGCTTCTGATTCACATCTTCTTGTCCTCATTTCCTTGGCATAGGACTTCTAATTTCCATGCTCCTTTTAAATGTACCGACAATGTGGTTTACCCACCTTCCTTTGGAAGACTCAGCATACTTGCATGCTTTTTGACTTTGTGTGAACCTTTGTTTTTGGTGTCCTCTGCCATTTCAGTTGACAATATCGACAATACTTTGTTTGGACTCTTTTCAGCACCTGTAACTAGCCTGTCCCCAGCTAGTTAAAATATACCCTATCAACTACTTGTATCATAATAGAGGGAATTTGGATATTTTATTTCAGATAGAATGAAAGTGGATTAAAATACAATTTGAGGACACAGATGAAAGAAAAACACAAATGCATATGCACTAAAAGAAAATAAAATGAAGCCACAAAAGCATAAACTATGTTTATTTATTTAAATTGGAATTACATGTATTTGCTATGCCATGAATTTTTTATTCTTTACCTTTTCTTAACCCTGGTTCCTCTACATTAATTTGGTCATATGGGGAAACTTAATATTTCATATGGAATATAAAAGCAACATGAGAAGTAAGTGCTGATTAAAACAGAGTTGAATGTGTTTTGGGGAAACATATTTGAGGATTGACATTAAATATTCCAGAAATTTTGGGCAGTTTCCAATAATCATAGACAAAATTTTTGGTTTTAGCATGCAAAACTGGAAGATCAAATCCAGCAAAATACATATTTGGATCTTCCAAATTCTTTGGGGGATGGAGTTGTTTTTGAAATCTATAAAACCTTAAATAAACCCATAGTTACAGAATTTCCACATTTATTTTTAATTTCTAGCTCTTAATTTTTCCCCCCTGAATGTTAACCATTTCCTGGGTACCTTGATTCCTGGTATTATTGTTAACATGCCTTTGTGTTAGTGACAGATTTTTATGGTGATAACTTGAGGCCATCGAAAAAGACCATCTGTATTTCCTGTGAAATTTTAAATCAGCATTTTAAATTTTATGCTGATATAGAGAAAAAGGGGCACAGTATATGAGTCATATAATAATCAACATTTAATTAGTTATTGAATAAATGACTCATGTGGAGAAATATGATATTAATGTTTAAATATATGCTTTTTATTTATGAGAGCATCTTGGCTGGTCTTATTTTTTCTTGGTAGAAAAATATGACTTGGAACAGTCATTTATCTCAGTAACAAGACCCACACTTTCTACCTGTACCCTATCTTTCTGTTACGGGTAATGAAAACTGGCCTTAAGCAAAATAGGTAAAGAAGAGTAAGTGAAAGCAACAAAGGAAGCAAACTGTCCATTTCCCTCTTAGTTCCAGGCCCCAAGTGGCTGCCAGGTGCACAGTAGTTGTCCCACGGTGGTGCCTCTCTCAAAGTTGACAGACTGTCCTCCTCCCACATGAATGTACATTAAAGATTTTTAGTGTTACACCCACAAGTAAAAGTGTAGTTGCCTCAATTTTCACTTCCCATTTATTGATGTCATGGCTTTAGGTACAAAGAAACAGAAGGAGAAGAAAATACAGTTAATACAGGAAGGATTTAATCTCTCTGGAGTCCAGGAATGTCTACATTTCATTTCTTCCCTTTACTTCTCGATTCACATTTGAATGTTTTTATTATCAGTAAGTCTGCTGATGCAGTAAATATAAAGTCTATTAAGAAATATCTATGTACAAAATCTAGGAAGAATTTCTTCCCTGTTTTTTCTTGTTGGATGTAAACAATGTTCTAAGATATAAAAGTTATGCTTTTATGATGCCATTGTGCTGAACTTCAGCCTGGGCATCAAGTTTCTTACGGTGTGAAATGTATCAATCCTGTCTACTTTCAACAGGAGAATAAAAAGTATCTAGCATTTGTAGAGATGTGGATGGACCTAGAGACTTTCATACAGACTGAAGTAAGTCAGAAAGAGAAAAACAAATATTGTATATTAATGCATATATGTAGAATCTAGAAAAATGGTATAGAGGATCTTATTTGCAAAGCAGAAGTAGAGACAGACATAGAGAACAAATGTATAGATACTAAGGGGGAAAGGGTGGGGTGGGAGGAATTGGGAGATTGGGATTGATATATATACACTACTGATACTATGTATAAAATAGGTAACTAATGAGAACCTACTGTATAGCACAGGGAACTCTACTCAATACACTGTAATGGCCTATATGGGAAAAGAATCTAAAAAAAGAGTGGATATATGTATATGTATAACTGGTTCACTTTGCTGTACAGTAGAAACTAACACAACATTGTAAAGCAACTATACTCCAATAAAAATTAATTATAACAATGATATATTGGAAAATAATGGTCCTTCATAAAACCAGCATTTAAATTCTTACCTAGTGCAGGGAAATTTGATTTACTACAATTTATGCACCTTGATTGCTGTAGGAAAATGTTTACAGAGGTTTTGCTGTATTAAAATTTCATCAAATTTCTTTGAATTTAACTGTAAAGAGAATGTAGTGAATGACGATCACTGACTGACTAATGTCAGAAGGTTCTATATTTGTAAACATATGACACACTGATAAGCCTGTGATGTCATTAATCTACTTGATTCATGTGTAAGTATTAACTTTCTATGTTTCTGATGATACATAAAGGAAATTATTATAATAGTAGGGAAGTTTTGTTGACATCAATCCTAATGCTCAAACAATAGTGAGCTCCCTGGGACAGGGAAAGCTGTTACTGAAACATCATAGATCAATATTAAATATGAAAACAATAAAGAAACACTATTTTGCTTTTTCTTTGTAATCAAAAAAAAAGAGAAATATCTAGCAATTTTAGGAAGATGAGCAAAAAATCATTTACTATTTGCTATACATGCAAAGGGTATAAGTATAAATTTGAATAGTTACATAAGCTACTTTTTAACTTTGATTACTTTACTGATCAGTGATGCTCAGTTTGGAAATTTGAATTTCATAAAAACACATCCTAGACATACTATATATTTTATTTGCTACCTATTCTTTTAAATTTTAATAAAAATGGAAGGAAGGACGGGAGGGAGGGAGGGAAGGAAAAGATAGTTTGGGCACTTCTTTTTTAAAAATCCTAACTCTATTTCTACTTATAACTCAATAGGATTTACAACATCCAAGAAGACTTTCGCCTTTTTCTGCAATAATGCTATACAGAAAGCAACAATAAATCTCATTGTCTTTTAATAACAAATATTGTATTGATTGATTGATCTTCATGGGGGCAAATGGAGTGGATAGGCTTTATGAGCCATGGCTGGTTAGGTTCAGGTCTACTCCGTATTTCTTTGTGATCTGGGACCACAGGCCCTCACTCATCTACAGGAAGTCAGAGAGTGAGCAAAAACATGTGCTGTCTTCTAAGACCTATGCTGAGAACGGATATAGTTCTGCCCTTATTGTCTGGGCAAAACACAGTCATCAGGCAGCCCAACATCAAAGGGATGAGAGATAACATTCTGTCTCTTGTGGGAGGAAATACAAAGCCAAATGTCAAAGAGCACAGATGGATAATTCCAAAAGAGTGAAGGTATGAAAACTTGCGAACAAGCATCCAATTCACCACTGATTTTTAGGGATATCAGAAAGGCCATCATCATAGTGAGGTAAATCCAAGCTGAAGTTATTCAACAAATACCAATTGACAAACTTTTCTTAAACACCTGTCTGAGTTAAGGGTTTTGTAATGTGTAGATGTTAGAGTTAGGAAGAGGTATACACCTAAGTTTATTTTTGAAAGGCTTATTTTTGGTTGCTTTTGAAAGTTAATATTTAGCTCCTTCCTAGGATCATCTGAAAGGCTTATGGGCTCATCATTCAAACCAAATTCTTGGATTGAGCAGACAAGAACTAAGTTGTTTTCTGTATGTTGAAAGGAGTTTGTTGTCATTAATCAATATGCTTAAATGTTCCAGATAGATGAACACTTAATCTTTCAATCAAAAGAATTATCTTTTAGTTCTTTTTGTATGTGTAACATTTATAATGAAATACCCTATACATAGCAGTTGCTTAATAAATGTTTATTAGATACAACTATCTTCTTGCAGCAGATCAATACATATTAATTTATACTGCAATGTATATTATAGTATATTTGAATTTAAATAGATGACATTTTATCGTGCAAAAAAGCTTATGTATATTTTCTTTTCAAATTATTTTCAAGCACAAAGTTATATTTGTGGGTCGTTACATTGCATACTATATAACTAAATATTATATTTGTATATATATTTACTGTGAAGAAATAATATATATCGTATATACAATATGTATAAGTACTTGTGTTTTTATATATACATATATATTTTTTAGGTGAAGAAAATAAAACTTGGCTTGATTTCTAACACTGATTATTTCAATTGCAAAGTAATATAGAATGGTAATTAAAAGAGAAAAATATTTGTCTCTGTGTTTTCCTTTTTGAATACCATGACTAAAACTACTAAAGTTTATTAAATCATGTATTTTACTATTATCATCAGTGTTTTACAATTATGTGTAATTTTATGTATTTAAACCTTATATTATTTGCATATTTTTGGTTTGATGTCTAACTTAACAGGCTAAGAAAATTTACTGTCATGTAACTGTATTGTAATTGAAATACTCTCCTATGCATCAATAAAACTATTATTTAGCTTTTTTTTTTTTAACATCTTCATTGGGGTATAATTGCTTTACAATGGTGTGTTAGTTTTTGCTTTATAACAAAGTGAATCAGTTATACTATTATTTAGTTTTTACCTTCACTACGCTCCACAACTGCAAAAGATTTCAGAGTAAATAAAACAGTGAAAATTGTCTCTTTTTTTTTTTTTTTTGTACACAATGTTAATTTATTTACCACTAGGCAAACATGAATATCCCACAAAGAGCTTTATACGGCAAAACATTTAGCTACTTGTTAGGGTAAGATACTATAATCAAATTTAGAATGAAATATTTGTATATATCTTTTATGAAATGGTAATGTTCTACTAGCCAAGAAAACACACATGGCCAACCTAGATTTAAGAGTTTAATAACAGATCCACTTTTGATGAAAGGAGAAGAATTTAAAATTAATTTTGAAATCTACCCTAGTCTTTGTTGCATTCCTCATGTGTAAAATATCACTTCCATCCAAAGACTTCCAAAATTATCATCCAATTATGATATCAAAATCCCAGATTATGATTTACATTACACACATTATATATATGAAGTTCAGACGGAAAGGAGATGCTTCCAGTGCAGTCTTTCAAGTGTGCTACCTCTTAATTCCCAGTCCTATAAACTAAGAAACAAATGATCTTTTCACACTTGTAAATATCATGGTGAGACAGTTGGTGGATAACTGTAGTAAACCCTCATGTTTTAAGACATGAAGAATGAGAGGTACATGGAGTCACTGGTCCACAAACAATATGAAATTCCAGTGGCACCTGGTGCCAGGCCCACCTGCTGAAGCAGTAGTGTATGTCACTTCACCTAGTTCTAATCTGTGGGAAGCCATCCCTAGTTCATTGTTCTACACGTCTTTTGACTCTACCATGTGGGATCTTTACTCTGCCTCCTGAAACATCCCATTTTTTCCTTAAGAAATTGCCAACATTTGTAGTTTAATAGCTTTCTCAACAAACTTCCTGTTTGTAGAAAGTTGGCAATCCTGAGGGCCTTTTGAGATTTGATCAATTTCAATTCCTTTTGGTCAAAGCCACCATGTTTCCCTTAAAAACTTTTGTGAGGATATTACCTTTAAGTTTATAATCCATTTATAGCAAAAAAGAAAACAAAAAAAACTACAGTTCTTTTGGAGACCTCTCTCTCTACTTTGCATGTTTCAACTTTGTGTAATGCCTCTTATTGTAGCTGAGAGGGTGTATTAGGTATTGTATTAAATCTTTTGAAGATATTAATACAGATAGCCATAACTTTGATATTAACTATGGCATTAGTCCTTCTTTTACTTCAAGAATCTTTTACTGACTTGGAGACTAGAGGTGAATGAGAGTTTATTTTCCAGCCCAATAATTTATGCCTCTTCTGTAACCGTTTTAAATTTTTCTTGCAATCTTAACAGTTTCTTCCCTCTCTCCTAAAGTTCTTTATCATATGTAGTTAGGAACATCCAGCTGACACTTTCAATATTCTGCCTGGAGATCTCTTTGGAAAAATCCTTGTTTATGAGGTAGATTTTCTATCTGCCAAGCTATTGCAGGTTACAGTTCTGCCAATTGTCTCATGATGACATAAATAAGTTGTCATTTTTTTCCACCCTTCAGTAATAGTTTCTGCACCATTTCTCCAGCCTTCTTCAACAGTGTGCTTGGCGATTTTTCATTTTCTGACTATCACCCAGTTCCAAAGCCAATGCCATATGCTTTAGGATTTACAAAGACAACACCCATTTCTAGATAACAATTTGTTCCATGTAGGTTTTCTCTTTGTAAAAAAAATCTCATAAGTTAGTTACAACAGCAACGTTATATCACAATTTATTTATGGAAAACAACCTGTGACTGCTCTGGCTCATCTGCTTTGTTGCTCTCTGCTGGGTTCACTCATGCCTCCAAGGTGAGAGAGTGAGCTGGAAGCTGCTGTCTGGTGTTTGGCAGACTTTGGTTTAACTGGGACAGCTTGTTATTTGTTCCACATGGTCTCTCAGTATCTAAAAGTCTAGTCTGGACTTATTAATGTGTTTGTCTTAGGGTTTGACAGAGCAGCAACTGAGTGAGCTCTCATGTCCAAACACTTGTCAAGCCTCTGTGTGATCGCAGTTGGAAAAGTTCTAACTGGCCTTTGAAAGTCATTGCATGCAAGTCATTCCATCGCCAACCTAGACTCAAAGAGTGGAGATGTAGGTTACATATTTTGATGGGAGGGGAAGAATTCATGATAAGTGATAATTTTTAACTCTGCCAATGCATACTTCTGCTACTCTTTTGTTTTTCTGCCCTCAGGAGGAGAAAAGCTTCTCCCAGATATTGGCTGGCCTGACGGGGCAGTGGCAGTGCGCCATTTCCCCAGCTCACCCTAAAAGGGATTGTGTGCTTCCATTTGACTTCTTGCACTTCTTCTATCACGAAGAAAAGCTTTCTTCTGGTAGTTTCTGCCCCCTTAGCTTGGACTCCACAATTTAAAATATGGGAGTGCTAACTACAAATGGGCACCTGCCATCAGCCTCTATAAGGATTAGCTCATGAGCAGCTGCAGCTGCTGACCTTCAACACCCCATGCAAGGAGTTCAGGGTGGAGACCAGGAACGAGGCCCTCTGTGCTCTGGGACAAACTGGAAGAACAGGTCTTTAGACAGATATTTTCAGAAGAAGATTTTTATGAGCCCAACTCTTGCATTTCCTCGTATCTATAAAAGCACTAAAATCATTAATGGTGACATCTGCTCCTCATGACTGGCAGCAAGTCTCTGCCAACATGTGTGCTTGAGTGCACGTCCCACCCTCACTGACATCATATATAACACTGACCTTTGCCGCTACCTCTTTGGAGCAGTTCCTCAGAGCCATATGAAATGCTGTCTCCCAGGCTATAGTTCTCATTTTGCCCCAAATAAATGTTAACTCACGACTCTCATATTGTGCTCTTTTTTTTAGCTGACAAGAGTTATGCTTTATCCAAATGCAGTGGGAATCAGTTCAGCTAGTTCTGCAACTATATGAAGTATACATACCCATTGTACCTCAGCCAACCACAACACATGTGTTGGCTGAGGTCCAGTGGGTATATCTCACATATGTATGAGTAAAAATAAATGTAATGTTATTCTATGCCACTGAGTTTGGAGTGTCTTCTAATGAAACAATAGATGACTAATACATGCACTTTCACTTTGATGACCAGGAAGATACACTGAAGCTTTGACCTGTACTAGTGGATTTATTTCCTTAGATAAGCTGAGAATGTTCATGATGCTTACCTAATTATTTATCTATATGAAACAATACATTTTCTTTTTCATTGATAAGAACTACGTGTTATGTTATTGACAAATGCAGTCAATCTGTTTTCATTGCCATGACTCCGCATATTCATCATGGAACCTGTGGCCAAATCAGTTTTTTTTTTTCTTTTACTGATGAGAGGAATATCACCAATGAATTCTAAAAATATTAGCTTAATATATCTACACTCAGACACCTGTTAATGAAGGCAAGGTCACTTCTAAATAACAAATGGGCAAATTTGGGCCTAATTTTAAAAAGCTTTTATTTCTTATGCAATGTGTGCTTGATGCTTTCGCCTAAATAGTTGCTTCAGTCTTCCAGTTTGGGTATCTGTTAATACTAGTTTATAGCAATCTTTGAAATCAGGACTTTTTTTGACACAATGAAAGTTTTGTTGAGAAAAATTTAATGGAGACTATAGAATGAATAATGATGGCTTCAAGAATTACCTTCAGGGCTTCCCTGGTGGCACAGTGGTTGAGAATCTGCCTGCTAATGCAGGGGACACGGGTTCGAGCCCTGGTCTGGGAGGATCCCACATGCCACGGAGCAACTAGGCCCGTGAGCCACAACTACTGAGCCTGCGCGTCTGGAGCCTGTGCTCCGCAACAAGAGAGGCCACGATAGTGAGAGGCCCGCGCACCGCGATGAAGAGTGGCCCCCGCTTGCCACAACTAGAGAAAGCCCTCGCACAGAAACGAAGACCCAACACAGCAAAAATAAATGGATAAAATTAATAAAAGGCAGAATAGGTGATAGTGTGCCCCGAGCACACTATTAAAAAAAAAAAAAAAAAGAATTACCTTCAGCACATGCTAAACAACCCTCCCCCCCCCCACACACACCCCATGCACTCACACACCAAGACATTCTCACTGGGACAATGTTTAACCCCCAGGAATTAGAAAACGGATAAGCGTCTACAACAGTTCTTATATTATTAGCTTTACAATCTGCTGATTCATGTCTACAGTACATGATTTTTCAATTGCATTTTCCTATATCAAGACACAAAAAAACTGATTACTTCCTTGATTCAGTTGTTATATTTATTCAGAGCTCTCTATCTTTATATCTACATTTTCTCCAGATATGATCATTAAAACTTAGAGAATCTATTATTTGAAATAATTACCTCCCTATTTCCTACTGTAAGGGCTGGTATGATATTGAAGGCCCAGGGGTGAAAACTTTTTCCACTTTAAATGAACTCCACTAACACATCCTACAAAAGCTGTTATACAAATTATACTAGACCATATTTTTTGCGTTTGGAGTGATGAGACAGAGTCTATAGAAGTCGATGGCGTCGGAACAGAAATGATTCTTTGGGGGTTTGAACATTGCTTGAGGAATTCCCCACCCGCTCAGAATCAGGTTCTTCAGCTGCTATTTACAGCAAAGCTTATGGATTATCTGGCTATCTCAGCCAAATGGATGGCGACCTTTTAAATATTTCATGGACGTATCACGTTTATGAGAATCCTGAAAAATTATCCTAGCTTCTGTCATTTGCTTTGGTAGGAAATCCAGAGATTGATAGGGCACTGGGTACATTTTATTTTCTTTGGGTGTTTTATTTCTATTCCTTATTTTATTCTGTAGGTCTTACTCAAGCATTTATTTATGAAACAGGGGAGGTAGGAGGCAAGGCTAAGAAGGGCAAGTTTCTGAAGTTTTCTAGGCAGTCCAGCATCTCTGCTGCATCTTGTTATTCTTGCCTTCGTGTAACTGCAGGTGCAGGTTTCCTTTGATACAGTAATTGGATTCGGGAAACTCTCAGGCATGAACATATAATTATTGCTCCTGTTTTCTTTTTGCTCCTCGGACCCACAAAAAGACATCTGGCTCAACTGTACCATTAGGAATAAAGGAAAAAAACATAGAACAATTGATTCAAATTGTAGTTTTTAAATTCCTTATGAATCTTCTTTTCAACCAAGAAGAAACAAAGGAATCTGCTCTTGACAGCCCTTAAGAAACATAACAGGAGACCTAAAATAGAGAATGTACCAATTCAAAACAACATTTTAATTTTCGAAGTAAAACCATTACACACTTTCATAAGAAATAAAATGGCACTTTAGTTTGTGTGATCAACATGGAATAGAGGGAAATATCTAAAAATGAAATGAAATATTGAAGAATAATCATAGAGCTGGCAATGCTTTTCTGCTTTCTTCTCCAAAATTGTTGTTAGAACTGTTATATCAGCATTTTCAATTTTAAAAAGAAAAATGCATTCTTAAAACGCCACTACTTTGAGGTTTGTTGAGCTGTTCATTCTGTCTTCATGTCAGTGGTAAAACACAGCTAACTGAGGAGGTAGGTGATATTTTCTGATGTTTTCACATGTTCCATTTTTATTATTAAAATGGCACTTTTTAATGTGATAACTAACGGTTAATATAAGCAGATGGAAAATCATGTTTGTTTTTCAACTGGTTACTAGGAAGGATTTTTTTTCCTTTTTTTTTAAACATCTTTATTGGAGTATAATTGCTTTACAATGCTGTTAGTTTCTGCTTTATAACAAAGTGAGTCAGTTATACATATACATATGTTCCCATACCAGGAAGGATTTTAATCGCAGATCTAGCATCCAGCAATTAGATATTGAATATCATTTCCATGCTTTAAAAATGTGCATCAACCTGTGTTTACATGACTGGATGTCACGCGGCAGGTTACACACACAGCTTATTGCTTGCTACTGACAGGATTTCAATGATCTATTTGTTCTGAAGTTTTTTAAACATCGCAATGCCTTCCCCACTTTACTCCACTCTTATTATATAACATACCCATTTAAACAATGTCATTTTGGACTTTTAGAGACTATTTTAGAATATTAGGACAAAAGTAATAAGATAATGAAGGAATGAGAAGCAGTATTTTGATATCCTACACTCTGTAACTCATTTTTCCATCTAACCTCAGGTAGAATATAATGGTTATTTCTGGAGGACTGTCAAGGGTTAAGAAGCAAATTACAAATGATAACTTGATTATAAAGTTTTTTAGAGCAAGAACATTATTGCTATAAAGTCTTAGTGAAAAATTTAGTTTTACTTATAATTTTATAAAGAAAAAAATACACACACACAAACCCAAATGACTTTATTCCTACATTTGAATGGAACTATTTATCAAGGCGAGAATTCAGTAGGCTTCTGCCATTGTGGTAAGATGAATGATGAATCAGATGCAAGGCAGGATTCCTTAATAATTTATTGGGTCAGAAGTTATGGTTTTGCTCAATTGAAAATTATTAGATGGGTTTGCCTCAGGCGAAAAGCATAGCGTATGCAAAAGGAAAATACATTAAGCAAACATTCCATGAGTTTAAGCATTTCAAACAGTGTACTGGATAAAGGCCCTGATGCAGTTGTCATTAATTCAGGGGACAATTTTACCTCCACACAACATAATCACAAGATGGGAATTGTCAGCACAGTTCTGTAAATGAGATGTTCATAATGAATAGTCAGTATAAGTCATTACTTTATCCAATGTTCTTCCTCGTGAATGAGGATAAGGAACAGTGCAGAAGTCAAAGCTTGACTTTTTTTTTTTTTTTTTTTTTGCCGTACGCGGGCCTCTCACTGTTATGGCCTCTCCCGCTGCGGAGCACAGGCTCCGGACGCGCAGGCTCAGCGGCCATGGCTCACGGGCCCAGCCGCTCCGCGGCACGTGGGATCTTCCCAGACCGGGGCACGAACCCGCGTCCCCTGCATCGGCAGGCGGACTCTCAACCACTGCGCCACCAGGGAAGCCCTGGACTGTAGTATTTGATTCTGAGAACCATGATAATGTGGATTGCATTTTAGAGAAAAGTTAAATAAAAATGTTAGGTAAACTTTTAAAGTAGTCACTAGTACTAAGGGACAAAATATATAGTCCCGACTTACAATGTTTTGATATATAGTTTTTTGACTTTATGATTGTGTGAAAGTGATGCGCACTCAGTAGTGGCCATGCTTTGAATTTTGAGTTTTGCTCCCTTCCTGGGCTACAATCCTCTCGGTGAGTGCTATGCCCAGCCTGTCACGTGACCACGAAGGTAAACAACTGATACACTGACAGCCATGCTGTACCAGACAACCATTCTGTTTTTCACTTTCAGTACAATACTCAGTAAACTACATGAGATATCCAACATTTTATTATAAAATATGTTTTGTGTTGTTAGTTTTGCCCAACTGTAGGCTCATGTAGTAAGTTAAGTAAGTAAGGTGTTCTGAGCACATTTAAGGTAGGCTAGGCTAAGCTACGATGGTCGGTAGGTTAGGTGTATAGTCATCCCTGAGTATCCAAGAGAGATTGGTTCCAGAGCCACCCTGGATACCAAAATCCACAGATGCTCAAGTCCCTTATATAAGATGGCATAGTATTTGCATATAACCTATGCTCATCCTTCAGTGTATTTTAAATCATCTCTAGGTTACTTCTAACACCTAATACAATGTAAATACTGTGTAATTAGTAGTAAAATACAAATGTAAATTATGTAAATAGTTGCCAAAATCATGCTGGAAATTCGAGTTTTGCTTTTTAACACTTCCTGGAATTGTTTTCTGAAATATTTTTGATTCACTGTTGGTTGAATCTGCAGATGTATACCCATGGATACAGAGGGCCAGTGTATTAAGTTCGTTTTCAATTTACGATATTTTCAATTTATGATGGATTTAACAGTACGTATCTGGGGAGTTAATGAAGAAATTCAAGAAGGAAAAACCTAAGAACAGTAAAGATGCAAAGTTGTCCTTAGAAAGTTGACTTGGGGAAACAGTCTGTTCTCCAGAAGTTTCTTATTTTAAAGTTACCTGTATCTGTGGATACGGGAAAGGAAAAACCAATAAAATTGCAGACTCAGAGTTGACATTTTTCTCAGAAAGTAAACATAGGAAAAGCAGGGCAGATTTTAAATTAACATTTAATGTAATATAGGTAATCAGTAGTAGATACAGCCAATATGGATGTGGGGAAAAATACACTAAAGGACCAGATACATGCAGGTCATCACTCTTTTTTTTTTTTTTTGACGTAAAAATTTTTAATCCAAGAAACAATATTGTGGAAAATGCCTTAGAGAGTCTTAATTAGAGACAATAGCGAATGGAGCACAGTGGCTAACATAGGGAAGAGCAGAGTATAAAAAAATAACCGAAATATTCCCAGGAACTAATTTTATTCTTAAGCTGTTGTAGCTCTAAAGCCTTTTCAGTGTCTAGAACATAGTTGCTGTGAATCGCTGAATGAATGAGTAAATATCCACTGACAGACGTGGGGAAAGTGCCTGGCAAGCCAGTGGCATATGCATGTAAGAGAGTGTGGAAAGGAGTTAGGCAACGTGAGCTGGGTGATTAACTGCAACAGTTTGTAACTCAGGAACAAGAAAAACAAAAAAAGCAGAGAAAATCGAGCATTATTGTAGAGTTAGGATATTCTAGTTGGCTAGGGTTTCACAGAAAATACTATGCAAGAGAAATTTAATTAAATATTTTCTTTATAGGATGACATAATAAAAACGTTTGCTGCAAATCTGTCAGATCAGAGGTATTAGAAAAGCTTGGAAAATGTTTTTTAAAATAAATCTTCTGCAGAAAATGAACAAAACCAGAAGCTGCTCTGTTGAAGTGGAGGTGTGGGTTCCAGAGCCCTGGTGGGGTTCCTGTTCCTTTCTCACAAGTAGTGGCGATTAATCAGACTCTCACTTAGAATGTTCTAGAACCCTCTTGATCACAGCTGGCATCTTTGCAATCTCATATGAACAAATTTAATCCTCCATCAAGAGTCCCCTTAACCTCTTACCAAACAACAAAAGCCACAGATGTTGAAAGTATGTTTGAAATGCTGAGCTCTTTAGAACTCTCTATATCTACAGACAGAGCAAACATTGTGCACCAGTTTACCTGTATTCGTTTCATGGCCAACATATAGACCTAAGAACCAAGTGTGAATCACAATCAGCAAGATGAGTAAGTCATCATAAACAAGAGAACACTGTCCCCAGTCTAAAGGGTTTAACATCTGTGCGTGTTTTGTATAAATTAGGCATTTCATAGAAACTTGGAGTTCAGTGAAACAATTCTCTGCTATGTAAGAACCCAGACAGGGTGAATTCTAGGTTAGGTTTTTATATTTTCATGACTGATGCAAAGTGAACTACATATATAGATTATAGAAACATTTCTTCCAGTTCTGAGACCATAATTCAGAGACTTAATAGCCTATTGCTATATATTACAATTATACATATAGCATTAATATAATATTAGCTAAAAGGCTTGCCATGTAGCCATGAAGTTAAGGGAAATTTTTCATCTGTATTTTAATTTTAGCTTTAAACAAACAACTCTGGGAATATTGTTCAATCTATATTAACTAAGACTAATAACCAAGGCCTTCCTTTAAACAAATACTAACGCATGCAGCAGAATTAAATCCAACGACTTTGATTTTTTTCCCTGGAGCTATTGTGAAATTATTTGATCCATCTTTCTTAACATTTTGAATCTGGTCCGTTAAGACTTTGAAAAGGCAGAGAAATGCTGCATTAAGATTAAAGCTTATATATCGAGAAGCAGCTAGCTAAACTTTGAGACGTTAATGCCTAGATGTAATATTTTTATTGTACATGAAGGGAAATAAGCTTCTGTTGTTTCTGACCTTCAGAAGTTGTGCTTTATGTGTAGTTAAAATTAATAAACTCCCATTTGCTGATCAACAAGCGAGGCTGTTTGTGGGAGTCAGTAGAAATAATTATGTGTATACATGAAATTGTAGGAAGGTCTAAACTTTGTACCCTACAGCTAGCTATTCAGCTCTATCCATTACTATTCTACCTTATTCAAATACAGTCAATTATTTATGCACTTTTATCCATCTAAACTAATTAATTTCTGCCCTGTTTTTTTAGCTTACAAATTTGCTTGACCAGTAGAAAAAAAATCTGTTGCTTTAGGTACTGGTGAATTATATTCTTTATTAAAATAAAATTATTTGATGCAGATATTTCTCTCACTCTTCTCAGGTTGTGTCATATTTTAATGATTATCCTTACATACTTTAACATATCATGTCTACGGTCCTTCCAGAGGTGTCATTTTCAGCCTAGACTTTTAGGATATGATGATGCTTGATTGCATTTACTTATAATGAGCATCTAGAAATAGATTTCCACTTCAGTCTTGTAGACCTTGCCAACCAATTAGAAATGAAAAGCCAGAAACCCTGTTACAATTAGTGAACTTACACTTTAGCTAAGCCATTCCTACACACCTTTTATATAATTATCATTATTTTTAGTCTGTCCTTTTCATTCCTTAAGGTGGGGTATCTCAATTTACAATGTAGAAAGTTCAGTGTTTTTTTAAACAATACTGAAAACCATCAAAAATTAACTTAACAGTTTAATAAACAAATACACTCTACTATGTCATTCCATTTGAAAATATTTCTTTCCTAAGCAATTCTTCATTTATTATTATAGTTTGAGGATAATATACTGGTAAGATAATGTTTCAAATGTAAGCATAATTTAACTCATATTTTTAGAAGTTTTAATTGGTTTTGACACTTCTCTGAAGATTCACAGAGATTTCTTAGATATTAAATATCATGTAAATATTAAGTAATGATTATGGCTAATGTGGTATTTTCTAAATGAGGAATATCAAGGTATCTAAGTAATTGATAGTCACTCTGGAAACATGGGCAAAAGCTAAAGGACAGGATACACAATATCATTTTAGCCCTATACATAATTAAAAAAGAATAAAACTGAATATAAAATGTTTCACTCCACCACTCTATCATAGAAGGAATTTGTACTTAGGTTTTTAATGTTTGTTTTAAGAATCAAACGTCTAAAAAAAAAAAAATCAAACGTCTATTACAATCAGTAATGAGTTTTTATGAGAATGAACAGACACATTTTTTTCATAGGTCTATGTTTAGCTATGAACTTATTTGAGACCCAACAATCCCAAGACTAGGTTCTTCATATCTTATGAAGGATAAACTGCTGTCTTGGCATCCTTCAAACTATAGTTCAAGCTGGAGTGGCCTGCCATTTCTTTCTCCTCTTACAATTAATTCATCCCCAAAATAAAGCTAGAGTCATCACAATGATTTGTCACAATCTATATGGAAAGGGATATAAGAAAGTGGCCTCTGGGATCACATTGCTAAAATTTGAATCCTGGATTTGTGACCTCAGGCATTTAGCCTCTATGATCTGTTTCTTCACGTTAGAAATGGGAAAACAGATACTATACCTATTTTATAGTGTTGCTGTGAGTTCTAAATGAGTAACAATGGGAAAACTCTTAGAACTCTATTTCACACATAAATATGACCTCTTTTTAATATCATCCAAACTCAGTAATAATATATTTACATAGAATTTCACATTTAAACTATTCCAGAGGCTCTGGTCAGAAGTTAATATGAAAATTATATACCAGTCCCTTGTAGATTTTATATACAATTCACACACTCTACATTCCACAGTAATAAACACTGTTCCATCTATTTTTTAAAAGATCTTCTGACAAGTGTTTTGCAGAAAATATTGTAGATTGGGAATAAAATTTTCTTGAATCCTACAAGTCCCTTCAATGTTGATAACATCCTTGTTTCTAGTCAAATAATTCCAAAGAGATCCACATTTAACTTACTTTCTTCTCACACAATTGTGCTATATTGTCTTACTATATGTTTATATATGGTCACTGATTGCAAGTCGATACCAAAAATACCAAATAATCTTACTCTATATATTTTTACGGAATTTTTGTTTCCTTCATCAGAAGAGACTGTTTTATTTCTCCCTAAACTTTCCATGCTGCCTACAGATTCTCAGCTGATGACCTTCCCTTATGCTTCACTTAGAAAATACAGGCAATTAGTGAGGAACTAATTCATCTTTCCACTGCCAAACAGACACATCTGCAAACACTTCTGCCCAGACACTTTGACTTTTATGTAGTTCCAATTAAAAGACTTCTGTTCTACATTTCTTCCATTTTCTGGTATTATGGATCCCAAATTCTATCAACTTTTCATAGAAGCCGCTCCAGAAATTATACTCTTAACTCTGCATTATTGATTTCACACTCACAACTAATTCTTCAGGGAAGTGAAATGTTATGATCCCTCTAAAAATTCTCGTTCTACAAGAGGATTATGTTGTTTTGACACACTCATGTATTAGGATTTGCCATGTTACTTTCTTTGGCAAGTGGTATGACAGTGAGAATGATACATGCTGCCTCTTAGCAACAGCTTAAGAGCTATCATATGGTTTGCTTATTGTTGTTTTCCTTCATTATAAGGGGAATGATGACCCAGAAAGGGGATGCTATTTCATCCAGGCTACATACAACCAGGACCATGTATCAAGTATTCAAATTAACACCAATGAGGCAAATTATATATATATATATATATATATATATATATATATGAGCTTGAATCTGGAGCCCATGTTCTTAACTTCTGTTCTGAAATATATTCACCATTTTCCTAAAGGATAGAAACTCAAAAGTCACATTAACCTAACATATTCAAAAGTAATATCTAGAGATCACTTCAAAAATTGCTTTTCAGATTGAAAACTAATAATCTCAATCCTCCTAGTTCTTTTGTAATACTAACCAGACTATCTACTTACTGACCTTCTATCATTGAAATCACATTATGAAGATGAGCCTATGCTTCTACTGTCCATAATGTCTTTATAGCTCAATATTGAAAGATAAAAATTCTATATAATTGCTTGAAAATATTCTCTAAACTTGGATGAAATATGATAGTTTTCAAACCCTGATACTTTCAGGAGATCGGTTAATAAAAACATGAATCCTTTATTCATTCACTCATTCATTCATGCGTTCAACACTTATTAACCTTCTACCGAGTGATATATGGCCCTGAGACATATGATAGGAATAAGGATACACAGAAGACACAGTTCTTGCCATTAATTGGCTTTCAGTTACAGGGAGATAAACAGAACTGAAAATAAATTAGTACAATAAAGTATTACAGGTATTCTTATAGATTCATACACAGGATGGGACATTAAAGAGTGCATCATCAACTCTCCTAGGAGGAAACAGGACATATAAACAGAGTGCTGTTTTTAAAACTGACAGACCAGAAAGGTGGAGTGGTCCAAGAACCAAGGAAAAGTGGTACCATAAGCAAAGACAGGAAATAAATATGAAGCATCCCAGAATGTTCTGGGAATCACAAGCATTTCAAATTATCTAGAGTTTAAATGGCTGTGAGAGGAGTGGTGAGCAGGGGAAACCTTAATTAGAACTTGTGGCATAGATTCCTCTCCATTCTAGGAGATAAATAGATCAAAATTGCACAATAAGTGTATAATTTTAATTGTCTGTATCTGAGACAAATATATTAATTATACCATGAATCCATGTAAAATAAGCTACTGTCTTCAGAAGCAGCTTTCATGGAATCATCTCAATGCCTACAAGACAAGTGACTTTATGGTGTTAATACTGTAAACTTAAGTCAGTAAGATGAGGGTAAAAGTTTTAATTGCACTCTAAAATTGATTTAATCATAATACTAGGAAAAAATAACACATGACACTTGTGAAGTTCAGCATAGGAGAACAGCATAGGAATAAAGCTATAGCAAAAGAGATTTGGGACATGCTAGGAAGGCCATTTGACACCATATTAAAAAATATCTCCACTCACCCTTGAATAACTTTTTAATTGACTATTAGCCTATTAATTAGGCTGAAGAGTAAAACAATAGACTCAGATCATTACTGTGAAGATAAAACAAAATGAGTTTTTGAAGTTAGGCAAAATATTAGGATAAACTATTTTGCCCAGAGTAGGATTCATTTGTTTTCTTTTGTTATTTGCTTTTATTTTTAAAGTACTTACTATGTAAAATTTAAAACAAATACAAAAGAATATTATAGTAAAGCCCCTTTTATTCATCAACCAGCTTCAATTTCTTTTTTTTTTTAACATCTTTATTGGAGTATAATTGCTTTACAATGGTGTACTAGTTTCTGCTGTATAACACAGTGAATCAGCATATGTCCTCCCTCTTGCATCTCCCTCCCACCCGCCCCATACCGTCCCTCAAGGTGGACACAAAGCACCGAGCTGATCTCTCTGTGCTATGCGCCTACTTCCCACTAACTATTTTACATTTGGTAGTGTATACACGTCCATGCTACTCTCTCACTTCGTCCCAGCTTACACTTCCCCCTCCCAATGTCCTCAATTCCATTCTCTATGTCTGCATCTTTCTTCCTGTCCTGTCCCTAGGTTCTTGAGAACCTTTATTTACTTTTTTTTAGATTCCATATATATGTGTTAGTATATGGTATTTGTTTTTCTCTTTCTGACTTACTTCACTCTATATGACACTATCTATGTCCATCCACCTCACTATAAATAACTCAATTTCATTTCTTTTTATGGCTGAGTAATATTCAATTGTATATATGTGCCACATCTTCGTTACACATTCATCTGTCAATGGACACTTAGGTTGTTTCCATGTCCTGGCTATTGTAAATAGACCTGCCATGAACATTGTGGTACATGACTCTTTTTGAATTATGGTTTTCTCACGGTATAAGCCCAGTAGTGGGATTGCTGTGTCATATGGTAGATCTATTTTTAGTTTTTTAAGGAACCTCCATACTGTTCTCCATAGTGGCTGTATCAATTTACATTCCCACCAACAGTGCAAGAGGGTTCCCTTTTCTCCACACCCTCTCCAGCATTTACTGTTTGTAGATTTTTTGATGATGCGCATTCTGACCAGTGTAAGGTGATACCGCATTATAGTTTTCATTTGCATTTCTCTAATGATTAGTGATGTTGAGCATCCTCTCATGTGTTTGTTGGCAATCTGTATATCTTCTTTGGAGAAATGTCTATTTAGGTCATCTGCCCATTTTTGGATTAGGTTTTTTGTTCTTTTGACATTAAGCTGCATGAGCTGCTTGTATATTTTGGAGGTTAATCCTTTGTCACTTGCTTCATTTGCAAATATTTTCTCCCATTCTGAGGGCTGTCTTTTCATCTTGTTTATGGTTTCTTTGCTGTGCAAAACGTTTTAAGTTTCATTAGGTCCCATTTGCACATTTTTGTTTTTATTTCCATTTCTCTAGGAGGTGGGTCAAAAAGGATCTTGCTGTGATTTATGTCATAGAGTGTTCTGCCTATGTTTTCCTCTAAGAGTTTGATAGTGTCTGGCCTTACATTTAGGTCTTTAATCCATTTTGAGTTTATTTTTGTGTATGGTGTTAGGGAGTGTTCTAATTTCATTCTTTTACATGTAGCTGTCCAGTTTTCCCAGCACCACTTATTGAAGAGGCTGTCTTTTCTCCATTGTATATTCTTGCCTCCTTTATCAAAGATGAGGTTACTATATGTGAATGGGTTTATCTCTGGGTTCCCTATCCTGTTCCATTGATCTATATTTCTGTGTTTGTGCCAGTAGCATACTGTCTTGATTACTGTAGCATTGTAGTATAGTCTGAAGTCAGGGAACCTTATTCTTCCAGCTCTGTTTTTCTTTCTCAAGATTGCTTTGGTTATTCGGGGTCTTTTGTGTTTCCATACAAATTGTGAAATACTTTGTTCTAGTTCTGTGAAAAATACTATTGATAGGTTGATAGGGATTGCAATCTGTAGATTGCTTTGGGTAGTATAGTAATTCTCACAATGTTTATTCTTCCAATCTGGGAACATGGTATATCTCTCCATCTGTATGTATCATCTTTAATTTCTTTCATCAGTGTCTTACAGTTTTCTGCATACAGGTCTTTTGTCTCCTTTGGTAGGTTTATTCCTTGGTATGTTATTCTCTTTGTTGCAATGGTAAAAGGGAGTGTTTCCTTAATTTCTCTTTCAGAGTTTTCATCATTAGTGTATAGGAATGCAAGAGATTTCTGTACATTAATTTTGTATCCTGCTACTTTACTAAACTCATTGATTAGCTCTAGTAGTTTTCTGGTAGCATCTTTAGGATTCTCTATGTATAGGATCATGTAATCTGCAAACAGTGACAGCTTTACTTCTTCTTTTCTGATTTGGATTACTTTTATTTCCTTTTCTTCTCTGGTTGCTGTGGCTAAAACTTCCAAAACTATGTTGAATAATAATGCTGAGAGTGGGCAACCTTGTCTGTTCCTGATCTTAGTGGAAATGGTTTCAGGTTTTTACCATTGAGAACGATGTTGGCTGTGGGTTTGTCATATATGGCCTTTAATATGTTCAGGTACATTTCCTCTATGCCTACTTTCTGGAGAGCTTTTATCATAAATGCGTGTTGAATTTTGTCAACAGCTTTTTCTGCATCTGTTGAGAAGGACATATGGTTTTTCTCCTTGAGTTTGTTAATATGGTTTATCACATAGATTGATTTGTGTATACTGAAGAATCCTTGCATTCCTGGGATAAACCTCACTTGATTGTGGTGTATGATCCTTTTAACGTGCTGTTGGATTCTGTTTGCTAGTATTTTGTTGAGGATTTTTGCATCTATGTTCATCAGTGATATTGGCCTGTAGTTTTCTTTTTTTGTGACATCTTTGTCTGGTTTTGGTATCAGGGTGATGGTGGCCTCATAGAATGAGTTTGGGAGTGTTCCTCCCTCTGCTATATTTTGGAAGAGTTTGAGAAGTAAAGGTGTTAGCTCTTCTCTAAATGTTTGATAGAATTTGCCTGTGAAGCCATCTGGTCCTGGGCTTTTGTTTGTTGGAAGATTATAATCAGATTTTCAATTTCAGTGCTTGTGATTGGTCTGTTTATATTTTCTATTTCTTCCTGGTTCAGTCTTGGAAGGTTGTGCTTTTCTAAGAATTTGTCCATTTTTTCCACATTGTCTATTTTATTGGCATATAGTTGTTTGTAGTAATCTCTCATGATCCTTTGTATTTCTGCAGTGTCAATTGTTACTTCTCCTTTTTCATATCTAATTCTTTTGATTTGAGTCGTCTCCCTTTTTTTCTTGATGAGTCTGGCTAATGTTTTATCAATTTTATTTATCTTCTCAAAGAACCAGCTTTTATTTTTATTGATCTTTGCTATTGCTTCCTTCATATGTTTTTCATTTATTTCTGATCTGATCATTATGATTTCTTTCCTTCTGCTAACTTTGGGTTATTTTTGTTCTTATTTATCTAATTGCTTTAGGTGTATGGTTAGGTTGTTTATGTGAGAAGTTTCTTGTTTTCTGAGGTAGCATTGTATTGCCATAAACTTCCCTCTTAGAACTGCTTTTGCTGCATCCCAGAGGTTTTGGGTCATCGGGTTTTCATTGTCATTTGTTTCTAGGTATTTTTTGATTTCCTCTTTGATTTCTTCAGTGGTCTCTTGGTTATTTAGTAGTGTATTTTTTAGCCTTCATGTGTTTGCATTTTACAGATTTTTTCCTGTAATCGATATCTAGTCTCATAGCATTGTGGTCGGAAAAGATATTTGATATGATTTCAATTTTCTTAAATTTAGCAAGGCTTGATTTGTGACCCAGGATATAATCTATCCTGGAGAATGTTCCATGAACACTTGAGAAGGAAGTGTATTCTGTTGTTTTTGGATGGAATGTCCTATAAATATCAATGCAGTCCATCTTGTTTAATGTATCATTTATAGCTTGTGTTTCCTTATTTATTTTCATTTTGGATGATCTTTCCATTGGTGAAAGTGGGGTCTTAAAGTCTCCTTTGATTGTTTTACTGTCGATTTCCCTTCTGTTAGCATTTGCCTTATGTATTCAGGTGCTCCTATATTGGGTGCACAAATATTTACAATTGTTATATCTTCTTTTTGGATTGATCCCTTGATCATTAGGTAATGTCCTTCTTTGTCTCTCATGATAGTCTTTAATTTAAAGTCTATTTTGTCTGATATGAGAATTGTTACTCCTATTGCTACCACACTTATCTGGATCATAGCTATTTCTCATGTGGCCAATTAACACAGACTTCTAATAGGTCATCCTTCCCTTACTGTGCTAAAAGAAGACAGCCAAGCAGAAGTAATGCTACTCATATGCATAATTGTTATATTGTATCTAATTATATTATGAGGTGTGTTTTTTTAAAATGTAAGTTCTTCAAAGAAGGGAATCATAATTTCAATGGATTTTTACAGTATATCCAGTGTTATCTTTCAAAATACATAAACATGATTATGGCATCCCTTTACTTATGAGATTACTCTTATTTTATATTTGCCATATTATTAAACTTTTCAGTGGTTTTTCACAAAGCCCAAACTTTTTGATATGACTTACAAACCCCCATATATTCTGATCTTCATCTATCTCCTCTGTTTATTTGCATTTTACTCTTACACACAATGTTCCAGTCCTAATACCCTTCCAGTAGCTTTTATGAAGTGGCAGACCACACCCCTTTAATCTACCACACATATAGATTCTTTTTCTATTGGTTCTGTTGCTCTGGAGAACTCTAACTAACACACTGACTACTGAAAGAGAAGTGTTGTGGTTTTTTTTTGAATAAGCAATGCTCAGAATTGAAATTTTAAGTCAGTACTTTAAAATATTCTGTACCTGTGCTTGTTCTGTTATTTGAGGTCAAACATAAATATAACACTATTTGTAAAATACATTACTTCTCAAAATTTAAAAATGTCAGTTTCTCCACAGTATTTATACATTAATATTTAAGATAACCTACAATTAATTTTTTTACTTTGTTTATAAATATGCCTGCATTCTTATCAAGATATTACTTTATCTCAAATTAACAAGTTGAATGGCAAAAATACACAACTTTTGGCAAATGCATATGCTCCCTATAAATATTGACTGATGCTGATATTTTCGGTGAACTACATATAACTTTTTTTTCAGAATTTTAATGTCAACATTTTTTTCAGTTTTAAAACATCACATTGAAATGAGCACATTTGCCCCTAAAATTTTGGGTGCATAATTCTAGGCAAATTTATGTTGATTGTCCATGCAATCTCCTTAAGCTGAGTTTATTGACTTATTTCTACAGTGGTCCACAAATTTTATCCATGTTATCCAAACTCTTCTATGATAATTGTCCAAATTTTGTCATTCACTTAAAATGATCCTCCTTATGAAATTAAGTCAAATATACAAGTTTTTTTCTGGTTCATTCAGGGGTTATTCAATGAATGTTCTTGAGCCTCAGACAGACCCCTCCCTCTTGAGCCCTCATTTTCTCCCTGTTATATCAACTGCATGCTCTGTGAACGTCTCCTTTTTAATTAAACTCAGCAATTATGCTCTGTTGCCTTATGCTAGGAACACCTTTACCCTAGATCAATCCATCCAGGTAGCTTCTCTATAGCAAATCCAGGACTGATGAAGTCTACTGGAAAAAATTACAACGTCTCAGATTTGATCTCTTTATCAGTTTCCTAACTCAACTTCAACTGAGCCCTAATTAGTGCTTAGAAAACCTTTTGTTTTAACTGTTTTTTCTTTTTTCCCCATCCTCTCCATAGTGATGTTTCAAATATTTTTCTTTTCTTTTTCTTTTTTTTTGAACCTATGGCACTGCTACTCGTGCATAATTTTAATGAACTCAATCTCTACTTCAGTAACAAAAATATAAACCATCAAAAAGAATTTCCCTCAACATTATGCCAACAATCCTAAAAAATGATCTTAACCTATGCCTTTGCTGTTCTCCGAATGTCAGACTCTAGTGGACAAGGAAAACTTCCTATAAAATAGGGGTTATTCTTCCCCTAGTGCTGGGTGTTACATCCACCTTTCCTCCTCAATCCGTGGAACTCAAATATATTGTAGAATAGGGAAGGAGGAGGGAGTGACAATATTTACATACATCCTCCGTTATTATGAAACAAGAGGTGATCCAGAGAGTGTCTTGTGAGAAAAAAGCATAGAGAATGTCCTTAAAATTATCGAAGGCAGCAGCATCCTATTTCATCCAGGCAAAAGATTTTGATGATGTTTTATGCCATATCTCTTTCAAAGAGAAGATAGTTAACACTTTTTTGAAAGTATGTTGGAAAACCCCATCTCTCTGTTTTCATCATTCTCAATATTGAGAATGCTTAGGGCACATTCTCAGTCATCCTTGTCTCATCTGGGTTTTAGCTGCACGCTTGCATTTTTTTTCAAGCAGGTATATGGGGGGTTCCCTGGTGGCGCAGTGGTTAAGAATCCGCCTGCCAATGCAGGGGACACGGGTTTGACTCCTGATCCGGGAAGATCCCACATGCCGCGGAGCAACTAAGCCCGTGAGCCACAACTACTGAGCCTGCGCTATAGAGCACGTGAGCCACAACTACTGAGCCCGCATGCCACACCTACTGAAGCCCACGTGCCTAGAGCCCGTGCTCTGTAACAAGAGACGCCCCCGCAATGAGAAGCCCAGGCACCACAACGAAGAGTAGCCCCCTCTCACTGCAACTAAAGAAAGCCTGCATGGCAACAAAGACCCAACACAGTCAGAAAAAAAAAAAAAAAAAAAAGAAGGCATATGGATAATTTTCCACTTTTAATTCCAACAGATAAATTATGAATCTTCAAATATCTGATAGAGTTAAGGTGACGCTTTATAATAATTTAACATCTTTTCAGACTTTAAGAAGACTAATTATTCATTGATTTTGCCAAAGTATTATTGGAAACTGAAGATTCCTATTTTCCACTTACATAATCTTACAGCACACTCTTCTGTCAAAGTGTTTATTCCTATCATATACTTATTATATTTAAATTAACATAATAGGAGTATATGTATATATTATGTGAAGAAAATTAAATAGAAATATGTGCTGTAGGTTTAGAAAGAACAAATTAAAACAGCTGATGTTTAATAGTTGATAGATGATATTAAATCACTATGATATTAAATTTCTTTTGGGTACATTTAAAAATTTAAACAGTTTCATTGGCTGACACCAATATGATCAAATAAGTAACAATGTTGAAAATAATAGGAGACATATTTCTATAAAAGTAATGATATATATGAAAATTGTTGAGAGTAAATCCTAAGAGTTCTCATCACAAGAAAAATTTTTTTCTTTTCTTTTTTTGCTCTGTCTTTTTATTGTTTCTATATGTGATGATGGATGCTAACTAAAGACTGGTAATCATTTCACAATATATATAAGTCAAACCATTATGCTGTACACCTTAAATTTGTACAATGATACATGTCAGTCGTATCTCAATAAAGCTGGAAAAAGTTTAAAAATATAGTACAAGGGTGGGCAAAGATTTCTGTGTAGCACAAGATAGTAAATATTTCAGTTTTTCAGCTGCATAGAATTTTTTTGCAAATTCTCTTTTTATTTGTTATTGTTGTGTGTTTTTATACCACATTTAAAGGTGTAAGAACATTCTTAACCTATGGGTCATAGAAAAACATGCTGTGGGCCAGATTTAACCATGAGTTTCTACTCAATATAGAGTCCAGAAACAGGCTCAGGCATGTATGATCATTTGATTTTGAGAAAGGTTTAAAGTAGTTCATTAAAAAAATTTTACAAGTACTTCTACATTACCTAATACAGAAGAAAATTCCTTCTACATTAAGCTTGGAATATTTCTAACAGTATCAATGTTTTTGCTTTTTCATTTTTTTTAATTGAATGGACTATTTGATTTCATTTAGGGTTTCACTGCATTTGTTTTAAATTACATAGATTCATTTATTGTTACAATCAGATAGTGTTTTTCTTATATTGTAGAAAATAAATTTTTACTCACATAAATCATAAATAAAATCACATATTGACTGCTCCTTGAAAACAGTTTGAATGTGTTTTCAAACTATAATGTTTTGAAATTTGAGGAAAAAGATGTGTGATAGCACATATTTGTTATGATCATCATAATCATACTGAACTTTTATCTACTATGAAATAATTGTAGATTTAATCAGCCTACATCATTATTACCTATAGACCTCACAATTAAAGCTATTAAACATATGCTATACGATATAAAGTGTTACAGATATTTACCCATTCTAAGACTTGCATCACATTTAAGTGAGGAGCAAAAAAACATATAAATAATGCTTACTTCCACTCAAATACTATACTCACTGGGAAGAACAAACACTTATAAATTTATAATCAAACTTTGTTTAAATCACAAATATCTTGTGGCCTTTCTCTCTATGAATTGTAAATTGTAAAAGGTAGACATAATTTTTTTGAAAGTCTATGTAAAATTGGAATGAAAATATTTTTCATGAGACCCATTTTGTATTTGGGAAATTCACTAACTTTTGCACTATTCTAATTTATTTTTATATGTAATTATTTTAAGATAAAATGCTATAACATGATTACTACAAATTTCCTTTGTTCTTATGTGTGTCAAAGAAACCTTGTAAAAGGCACATTGCTTAAAGTATTTTAATTAAATAGCAAACACATATAGCATGTTTGGTAGATAGTACTATAATTGGATGGAAAAACATCAATATTTTGCAGTTCCGATAACATGTCTTTTTAGACAACCATATTTAAAGCAGTATGACAGCCCTGTCTTTCTTAAAATTTTCATTAATAAAAAAATTAAGCTCACTTTGCTGTATAGAAGAGAGTGGCACAACATTGTAAATCAACCATACATCAATAAAAAATAAAATTCAAAAAAAAAGGGTTAAATTCATATAAGAATGTTTGTATCATGCCTGGGCCTTGCTGAAAAATTGAAAATAGAAATAACTGAAATACAATTAATCAAAATGAATCTCCAGCTTTGCCAAACTTAGACTCTAACAATTAATAGGGAAAGAGAGGGAAACTGTCCCAGCAGGCAGGTAACACTTAGCTGATTGCTACTTTGATGGCTACATATGGGGTGGGCGTTCCTGAGACACCAACAATAACTAACAACTAATTCTCATTATAAGCTAACCAAGAAATATTCCAAAGCAAGAAGTTATGAAAATACCAAAAAATAAAGATTTTTAGAAACCTTACTTATGTTTTCTAACATTTCCTAAACTGCCTTTTACTCACACTTTTTTCTGTTTCCCATTGTTCCTAAAATTAGATTGAAATATCTTTACGATTATAGGCTGTTGTTTATCTTTCTATGAGGTAAATATTTTAGTAAAAAAAAGGCAATAGAATCATAGTAGGAGAAATATCCTATAATTTCATGAAGTGTGTTGATAGGAATCAAGAGAAGGTGAAGGTTAAGAAAACAGCACTGCCCACCTGTGTAGAAGTGAATTCACCCTTCCCCCAATTCACTTTGTGTGTAAACCTATATAATAGATTTCCTTGGGCATTTTCTCATCCAGAAAATCAAAATGATAACTGTATACAATTCATAGGTTTGTCTACAGATAGAACTACCATATGACCCAGCAATCCCACTACTGAGCATATACCCTGAGAAAACCATAATTCAACAAGAGTCATGTACCAAAATGTTCATTGCAGCTCTATTTACAATAGCCAGGACATGGAAACAACCTAAGTGTCCATCATCAGATGAATGGATAAAGAAGATGTGGCACATATATACAATGGAATATTACTCAGCCATAAAAAGAAACGAAATTGAGCTATTTGTAATGAGGTGGATAGACCTAGAGTCTGTCATACAGAGTGAAGTAAGTCAGAAAGAGAGAGACAAATACCATATGCTAACACATATATATGGAATTTAAGAAAAAAAAATGTCATGAAGAACCTAGGGGTAAGAAAAGAATAAAGACACAGACCTACTAGAGAATGGAGTTGAGGATATGGGGAGGGGGAAGGGTAAGCTGTGACAAAGCAAGAGAGAGGCATGGACATATATATATACACTACCAAACGTAAGGTAGATAGCTAGTGGGAAGCAGCCACATAGCACAGGGAGATCAGCTTGGTGCTTTGTGACCGCCTGGAGGGGTGGGATAGGGAGGGTGGGAGGGAGGGAGACGAAGAGGGAAGAGATATGGGAACATATGTATATAAATAAGTGATTCATTTTGTTGTAAAACAGAAACTAACACACCATTGTAAAGCAATTATACTCCACTAAAGATGTTAAAAAAAAATTCATAGGTTTGTGTGAGAATTAAGAGTATAGATGCATGAGAAAATTCTTAATAGAGTCATTACTGAGCAAATATATCCTTTTTTGATTCAGATTTATATTACCATAAAGTACATATTAATTCATTTTGTTATTACTCTTTTTCTTTTGAAATAGAGTATCAAGTAAGACCTAAATGACAGGTGAAATAAGATCTAAGTAAGATCATTCAAATTATTTTAGTAACCCTCCTTAACAAATTCTATGGTCATGAAAGTTACGGTTTTCACTGTACCTGGGCTATTCCAAAGTATTTATTACAAAAAATACCATCTGAAGTGCTTGAATCAATCACAGAAAGTTTGTAATGTGCTCGTTCAGACAGAAGGATGCAGGGGGAGATTTGTCTCCTAGCAGTATGTTGGATTCTTAGGACTTTGAGGTCAACAGTTCGTCAAAAGAAGTTTGGGAGAAAATAATACAAGAAAAACAGTATTCTGGAAAGTTATCTTTGGGATAATATCACCTGGAGATTATCCTGGTGAAAATGACATTTTCCTCACACTTCTTTGTCTCTCTGTTTCTGGGATAAATAGAAATGATATTTTGACATCAGCAGTTAACATCATAATAATATTGCCAAAAAGAAAAACTGAATGCAGAAATGCACTCTCCATAGGAAGAAACTGATGCCAGCAACATGCATGCTGAGAAGGTACAGACTGTATGGAAAGTAACAGTTATGAAGAAATCAAATAGTAATACCTAATATATGGGGAAAGATTATGTAACTCCTGTCATATTTCCTGTTTCTCTCTAGAAGTATCCAATGTCCTATTTGTTTATTGCAATTGATAAACTGGGCTTGATTGGAATAAAACTAAGTTTAACTTGGAAAAGGTGGGCGTTTGTATATTACAATATAAGAAAATGTAGTTGTCAAAATAAAAATGCTGAACAACAGCATTAGTCAAGCTACAGTTAACATGGATTTATCTTCCACATTATGATTCTGCATATTTTCTATTGATTTATTTAGTATTCATGCAGAGACCTTGAAAAAAGATTCATTTTGCTGATGGATGTCGGGGGTGGAACTGCATCAGTGCACAGAAAATGCATTAACTGATATGATAATATAGTCATAAATGTAATAGGATTCATTACTACCAAAAAAATAGTGCTATGATGCCTACGAACTTTTTCTCTAGTTTTCAAAATGTGTATTAAATAGAGAGTCCACCAAGGTTTTAAACCTATAGAGATTTACATTATAGTCAATAAATAAACTGAAATTAATCATCTCAAAAGGCAAAGAATTATTTCTGTTCTGCTCTACATGATATCCTTTTTATTTTTTATATGATTAAGATGTAAAACAAAATAAAGTGTGTGTGTGCAAACATGTACCTCTATGCCTACCTATAGTCAAACATCTATACAGTATTTTCCTTGGCACGCAGTTTGAAACATTCCATTGGAAAACTCTCACCTACATTAAGAAACTATGATCCAGCTGTTTTAGTCAGGGTTTTCCAGAGAAACAGATTAGATAGATAGATAGATAGATAGATAGATAGATAGATAGATAGATAGATTCAGACAGATAGATAGGTAGATAGATTTATTATGAGGAATTGTCTCATGTGATTACTGAGGCTGAGAAGTCCCACAATCTGCTGTTTGTAAACTGAAGATCCAGAAAAGCCAGTGGTATAATTTGATCCAAGTAGGAAGGCCTGAGATCCAGGGGAGCCGATGGTGTAAACCCTGGTTTACAGAAGATGAGATGGGATTCCCTAGCTCAACAGTGAGGAAGTAAAAAGGGGCTGCTTTCTTCTTCCTCCATCTTGTGCTCTAATCAAAGCCTCAAAAAATTGGGTGAGGCCCACCTACTCTGGGGAGGGCAATGTACTTTACTAAGTCCATTGATTCAAATCCTAATCCCATCCAGAAAAACTCTCCCAGACACACCCAGAAATAAAATAATGTTTAATCTGGGCACCCCAAGGCCAGTCCAATTAACACATAAAGTCAACCATCATACCAGCTATACTAAATATTTGGCATTTCAAGAATGAGTAGATTTTCCTTCTATGATCATTTCCCCATTTTCTTTTTTGCATTATATTTCTTATTGCTTTAGCATGAGTATTGGGGTTAAACTCAGTTTTTGTTTGTATGTATATTTTCACCTTTGACTTTGAAAGATAGTTTTTCTGGGCATGCAATTCAGAGAAGACATTGAATTTATCTCAGTACTTTGAACATATTGTATTACCATCTTCTGGCTTTAATGTTTCTTGTTGAGAAAATTATTGTTCTAATTGTCTTGACTTTGTAATTGTTCTCTTTTTTCTCTGGTGGCTTTAGGTTTTAAAATATTTCCTTCAGTGTTTGCAGTGTAAATAAAATGTGTCTAGATGTATATTTTATCTGCCTTAATTCAAACAACTTATGTCTTCTGGATTTGTAGCATCGTGTCTTCTTCAATTCTGAAAATCCTTGTCCATTTCTTTCTCCCACACTGTCTGTCTCCAATTTCCTCTATTCCCTCTCCTTAAATCCATTTTTCAGTTGCATGTTAGACTTTCATTTCTTTCCCTACCTTTTGATTCTGGAAGTTTCTTTATGGAAGTTATTCGTGTACGAAGTGTCTCGGGATCAGTTCCTTTACTCTGCAGGCCTCTTGGGCTGGTCTTTGATATTCTGTCCATGATAATTCTCAAAATTGATTGCTTACTTTTGTCAATAGCCGTAAGTTTTCCTTTCACTTGATATTTGGTTAAAATTCACATGTGTGTGTGTGTGCACATATGTGTGTGTAAGCAGTTCCTTTGCAGATTTTTCTTTCTTTCCTTTGAACTTCAAACTTATAGAAAATAATCTTTAGTGTAATTTATCCCCTAGCGCACTTTTTCTTTTTTGAGCCTGGAGAAAATTTCAGGAATTTTCATTTTCCATCCCGTCTGAATCAGTAATCCTGTACAAAAATTTGGCTTTGTTGTGATGGCTGTGATTCTGCTTTTTCAACTGTTTTAACTTCAGTGACAAGTACAGTTCCTGCTACATGTAGACAATCAATACATTGTATCAGATTAATGAATAAATTAATGAATAAGGGAACACATATCTTTCTGATTATATTGTAGTATATATACTTTGTGGAGGCTGTTGTTTACATAAGAAAGAAAAATGATTCATTAATTTTACATAAGACATGGTAAATATACTGGCAATAACTTCTGGTTGTTTTACTTGATTAGTGGCGATTATTCATATTTTCCTTGATACACCAATTTTACAACCCATCAAAAATATTCTAATCGTTGTCATTTAAATGAATAATATGAATGACATTGCTTTTGGAAAACTACAAATTTATCTTATTTATCTATGCTTAGATTAAATGCAACCTGATCAAAAATAATGAAGAAAATACTAAGGTGATATTTCACTGGTCTCTGAAACATTTTTTATAGTGTCTATTAATTGCTGCCATAGTATTTATTTTTAATTGAAGTATAGTTGACTTATAATAATATATTATAATAGTTTCAGTTGTACAAGCTAGTGATTCAACATTTTTATAGATTACAATATTATTGACAATATTCTCTCTACTGTACATCTCTGTGATTTATTTATTTTATAAATGGTAGTTTGTAGCTCTTAATTCCCTTCACCTATTTTGCCCATCTCCCAGCCCCCTTACCCTCTGGCAACCTCGAGTTTGTTCTCTATATCCCTGAGTCTATTTGTTTTGTTATGTTTTTTGTTTTGTTTTTTTAGGTTCCACATATAAGTTAAAACATACAGTATTTGTCTTTCTCTGCCTGACTTATTTCACTTAGCACAATACCCTCCAAATCCAGCCATGTTGTTGTAAATGGCAATATTTCATTCTTTTTTATGGTTGAGTAATAATATTCCATTGTTTATATATAGGACATCTTTTAATTCATTTATCTGTTGATGGACACTTAGGTTGCTTCCATATCTTAGCTATCGTAAGTAACGCTGCAATGAACATTGGGGTGCATATATCTTTTCAAATTAGTGTTTTCATTTTCTTCCGAGAAATACCCAAGAGTAGAGTTGCTGGATCTTATAATAAATAGTTCTATGTGTAATGTTTTGAGGAACCTCCTACTGTTTTCCATAGGGGCTGCACTGATTTACATTCCCACCAACAGTACATGAGGGTATCTTTTATTCCACATTCTCATCAACTCTTGTTATTTGTTGTCTTTTTTCTGTTGGTTTTTTCTTGGGTTTTATCTTATTCTTTTGTTTGGAATATATTCCTCTGCCTTTTCATTTTGTTTGATTTTCTATGTTTGTCTTTATAAATGAAGCAAAACAGTTATTTCTCCCAGGTGTGCCCTTGTGTAGAAGTGTCTCCTACAGACTACATATGATGCATGGCTTTGGAGCCAGCCAGAGCCTGGTGCCAGCAGGGGCTTCTCCCATGGTGTGTTGGAGCTGGAGTTGGGGGTGGGCTGGAGGATGTGCTGGGGCAGCTGCACTTTTCAATCTGCTGCCTCTGTGCTGAAACTGGGAGCAAGTAAGCTTGTAGGCAAGCCCTTTAAGACTGAGTCTTGGTTTCCTCCAGCTCTCCAGCTCTCCTGGTCATAAGCCTTGCTGATTTTCAAAATCATTTAAGGGGGCTCATCTTCCTGGTGCCGGACGCCAAGCCTGAGGTGTCCAATGTGGGGTTCGAATCCCTTGCTCCTTAGAAAGGACCTGTGAGTCTGTGATATCCCCTTCCTCTTTTCAATCATCCCCCAGGAATGTGGGTCCTGAGTAGGCTGTTTGTCTCCCCCTCCTACCTGTCTTGATGTGTTTTTTTCTTATATCCTTAATTATAAAAGAGCTGTTCTGCTAGTCTTCAAGACATTCCAGGCTTGTTCTATACGTATTTGTAGTTTTGGTGTGTCCCTGGGAGGAGGTCAGCTTAGGGTCTTCCTACTCTGTCATCTTGATCCCACCTTCTGCCATAGGTAGTCTTAAAATATCTCTTTATGAGAAATATGTGGGACTTTTCTTATAGTTATTCACAGTAAATAATTTTTAAACATTTTAGGTTGTTTGGGCATTATTGCATTCTCTATTTGTGTGCAGTTCATGTGCTCCTATACTTTCTAATCATTTTTTATTACAATAATATCTGGCTTTTATCTTTTACTGGGAGATATTGATGTTATTGTCAGTTTGTCTCCATGTATTTCAGGCAAAGCTTCTGGTTAAGAAGTAATATTCCTTTATTAGTCTCTGCTAGGATATCTGAACATAGATGGACACCTGGTGTGACACAATAGACACTTTCATTTAAGTCAAAGTGGAAAAAGCTCTTTTGGCTGAGAAAAAAAATATTTTCCTCACTTTCAAAGCAACAACAAAAAAGGAAATGAATTTAATGTGTAATTTTCTTTGTGAAATTTATTTCAAATTACTCATCCTTAGTCATAAATTGAGCTTATTTTGTGGCTTTCTTGTTTTAGTCAATGGAATATATAAATATATCAGTATAAGAAATTCACAATTTTTCTTTTGGCAGATATTTCCATGTACTACTTCAAAAATTCTTATGAGTAAGGTCTGCTTGCTTATGAATCAGATGATAAATGTATTTTGCCTAATGTCCACCCTATACAATCATGAAATCTTCAACTTAGAAATGGATTAGTAGTTATATCATTTAATCTTCCATTAGTTAAAATAGTTGCTCCTTTAAGATTCTTTTCAAGCTATTATTCAACCAACACTTCAAGTTAAGTGGAAATTTTTCTTTTATATGGCAACATGATAAATATCCAATAAATGCTCTGACAAAAAATGTGCCTCATATTTTCTGCTGGTTCTTAACCAAATTAAGCAGTAAGTGGTCACATTCTGTCAGTGAATGATTTCAGTCATAGTGCATAAATTCCTCTCCATCTTTAAGTATTTAATAGACACAAAATCAGAACATTGCACATTACTATTGGAAAAAATATCATTACAAATTTATTATGAAAGCACACACTATCTTCTTCTTACTCCTTTCCCAGATATTTTGAAAGAAATAGATGTTCATCATTTGTTTAATATTAAAATACCCATCAAATTTACAGCACAATTGATCAAGTCATATTAAGCCATGTAAATTACATAGCTACATTTATTTATTTTTCCTCCTGGTGATCCATCTTGCCCACCTTGCAAAAGCATGTGTATTTATGTTTCACCCAAATGTATTCTTCAACATAATAGGGAAAAAATATTTCTCTACCAACTTACATCATTAATAAATGATTTTAGTGTGTCTTTCTAGGAAGTCCATTTTCATTGTTTTGACCTATATATAAATTACATGCAGCTATTAATTAATGATCATGTTACTGAAGGTGCATTAGGGTTGCTGAATCCTCTATTTTTAATTACAGAAATTAGTTATCTTAACAACAAGCTTATTAACACTTACCCAGAAATATTCCCTCTCCACTCTAACTATTTGAAACTTTAAAGTAGACACTATTTGAATGAATCAAAGAGAAATGCATGCAATGCAAAATAGAATTTTTTTACTATTGTGGATGGTAACTAAACATTACAGGTCTAGGATTAGTAGTACATTTAATAACTTATACTAGTATTATTTTTCTTTAAAAATATTTACAGACATTCTATTTATTGATAGTAAAAGAAAAGGTTCACAGCTATCAAACTATTTTTAAGTTCATGTTTAAATGAGCCCTGATACTGTATTTGAGATTTCAATTGCTACTTTCTCAAAATTTCACATGATAAAGTTGTATACCATTGACATATTTATTTCCTAAAATATATTTGTTGATGCCAAATGGGAAGTTAGCATTGTTGAAATGTCAAATATTTTTTGACTCTAATATTAACTTGTGAAATTCATTACAGAAAAACTCCATAAAATTCCTTTTTTTAAAACTCTTCGTTAATGGCAGGAGTATCCTATGCAATATTTTCTTCTAACTTTTCAAAAGAAAGAAAGAAAGAAATGTATTAATTATTGGAAGAAAAGTAAAACAACAAATGAATGCATTTTGGTATTGAAAAGTCATGACTAGAATCATGGACAGACCCAGATTGCAATGAGTATGTATAATATGTAAAGCAGGATGGGTGAGATTGACAGTATAACTAGATTGAGTTGAGGAATATTCCATTCTCGGAAATCAATAAAAGATTATCATCAATAAGGTAAATTTTCCAAAAAAGTTAATTACAACATGAAGTGATCTGTAAATTTAGGACAAGAGCTTCAAAGCAGAACGCTGAGATATTTAACTAGATAATTTATTTATGAAAACAAAGCAACAAGATAATGTCTCCACATGTTAACTTATTCACAGCAACTGGCTTCTGTAGTTTGTCCCAAGGTAATTTAAATACTGCTCTCTAATGTAGAAAATCTTAAAAGTCAGAATTCAGTGTAAACACTGGATATGGAAAAATGGAGTTTGTCACAGGTAACCCAGCTTTCTGGGGAAATACAGGAATCATTACCGGATAGAAAAATCACTGACACACATTGAAGTTAAACCATCCATCACCAACTTCCTTCTTTCTTCCCACAACATCACCAGGATCAGCGCTTAGTCATCAGAATCCCGCATTTAGTGCTGACTCAGGGGTAGAAGTAAAATGTTTACATGGGGTGAGCAAATTAACTCAAATTACCAAATCTTATTAATCTAGCCATTTATCCTTAAGTTTGACTAGTACGTTTAAAATTTTACCAAATATCAGAGCATAACAAAGAATGAATTTAGGAAACAAAACCACAAAACCTAACCACTCATATTAAAAAAAAAAAAAGTTGATACAAAAATAGAAGGAATATTTTAAATATAATTAGTCACATCTGAGACATCTGAGATATGTCTAATTGGAGAAGAGCAGGCAGCTATGAAAAAACACATATCTTTGAAAACTAAGAATAAAAAGTAATAAAAATGGAGAAGTCATTATCATAATGCCCAGAGAAAATTCTTTTATCTGGGGATTTGCTTCAACTTCTAATTTCAAATAAGCCTCATTATTTTTCCAATGAAATTTTTACATACTGTGACTGCTAGGCTAGTGGTACAGAGCCACTGGTTTTGGAAGCACATATTTTGCAAGCAGGTAATTGGGTATAATTATCTGAAGTGCGATACGTTATGTTAGTTGCAGAAACCATGTTCATTGACTTTGGGGGAAATGTCAAAGATGAGTGGCTAGATCAATTTATGCACAGCAGCTTGTAAATCAGCATACACTTAGACTATAATTGAGCCTTCTGAAGTTGATTTCTCCTTCTACAAGGTGGGCTGATTTTATATTGCAGAAGGCATATTAAGAGGACAGTCCACTGCCTAATAATTTGTCTATGAAGTAAGTTCTTAGATTTTGCATGAACAGTCATGAGGGTGGAGAAAGCCATCAGTGAGTTTGTGGTGGGTGGAATTGACTGAGGCAGTGAAATCATATCCAAATGTAGAATAAACAACTATCTCGGTGATGATGAAAAATAAATATTGAATTTACTATACAAGTAATAGGCAATCGTAGGACTCTTTGTTGTTTGAAGCCCAGTAGGTGAAACCACTTCTTTTTTCAGGGACTATTCCAGAGCAGTGCTGTCCAAGAGAACTTTGTGTGAAGACAGATGTGTTTATACTGCATAGTCTTATACAGTAGCCAGGGGCCAGCTGTGACTTTTGAGCATTTGAAATACGGCTAGTGTGATGGAGGGACTGAATTTATAACAGTTTTTCATTTTAAATTATTTAAAATTAAATAGCCAGGAATAGCTCCAAGAAACACCTGGGCTAGCAGAGGATGGAAGAGGCAAGGAAGGATTCAGCATTAGAATATTCTGTGGGAAATGAAGCCCTGCCAGTGCCTTGATTTTGGACTTCTGGCTTCTAGAATTGTGAGAGAATAAATTGTTCTTCTTTGAGCCATCAACCTTGTGGTCATGTGTTACTGCAGCCCCAGAAAACTAATACAGATGGCTTCAGTGTGGAATTTGAAACTGGAGAAAGGGGTAAAAAGGATCAGAAACAATGAAGCATTCATTCATGACAGAGGTCCAGTGGCACCACCTAACTTCCAGGTCTGAGTGGGTGGCAGCCGCATTACCCTCATCAGGCTGTCCTTGTCCTGCGATTTCACTGATGTTCTGAAACCTAGTCTCTATGGTTGCCATCCTCATTATAAGCGTGTTTCTTCAATCTTCCCATTAATTATGTGAGTTACCCAATATGATCTATCATCTGGTTTAGGTTAAACAGAATCTATTTCAGTCATCTACAACCAAAATCTAATACCTCAGTGGCTTTGAACACTTTTCCAAAGCTCATTAAGTAAAACTGTATACATTTTATATTCAAATAAATAAATAAATTTATGTGCTTTTTATCTCTCAAAACTTGAGGTCATACAAATAATATGTATCTCAGAAATATGATGCCTTTTTCAAAATAAAGCATATGATGAGTTGTCCTTTTGTCTAGGGAAAAGCAGAGAAGTGCCTTTTTTCATACTGAGAATTATGATCGCCATTAGAAAGCCAGGAGTGAAAACATAAAAGCTGCCACAATAGAAATGTAAATTGAACTGAAATGCTTCTTTTGTCAGCAATTCAATTTTAAAATTATAAACAAAGTAATCTGTGAAAATGTCATATATATTAGGATTCTTATTTAACAATGACTGTGATTTAAAAAGCTTATTGCATTAGAGAGAAAAAAGCATCCTTCACACTGTAAAAATTTAACATTCCAGTAAGCTGTAAGAAGTATTATTTCACATTATTGTAGATAATTCATATATTTTAAAAGTATTTCTGTCTTAGCTAGAATTCAGAAACTGATTGGGCTAAGTGCACATTTTCATTAATTTCCTAGTCTAATATTTTAAAATCCACTTTCATGTAAATGATTTGATGAAATAAATTGCCCTGAAATATCCAAGAAAGTTATATACCTCATTCAGTTTATAGAATATAAATGAATGTACAGCTATGTTTTTATTTATTGTACTATTTCTGCTTTTTTTGTATAGAATTTTCTTTTTTTCCCATATTTCATATAATTATAGCTCTGTAATATATTAAAACATCTTTCAATATATTTCAGTCACACCACTTTTTCATTCTCAAAATTACAGAACTGAGATGAGCATTTTCCTTTCTCCTTTGTGTTTCTTGCATGGTATACGTTCTCTATTTTTCTGTAATTATCTGCATCTATCTTCATCTGTGCAGTGATCTATACTTAGTCTTGCTATGAAATGATGGAGTATGTTAAATTCAGTATTTGATAACTGTAAGATATGAATCTATCTTTCTTGTTTTTTTCTAAGTGTATGGTTGTCTCATGGTGAAATGGTCTTGTTTTTATCTCACTCTGGTGTGGTCACAGAATGGTCTCATCTGAGGTTGGTGTTTTGTGAAATTATCTGTTTTACATGTAAAACACCTTGGTCCAGGTGTAAGTATCCACACAACCACAAGCTGAGAGCTGCCAGGGTTTATTTTCCTATTTCCTTATCTTCTGCTAGCTACATCCTTTGCAAGGGGAGAAATGCTCATATGCGAAGGTTGCCATGGAAATGTCCATCTGATTTTTATACTCATTGCATTTAGATAATATCTTCCATGAAATGTATATGACCAACTGCTACAGTTGTGGCCATTCTCCATCTCTCAGGGTGAGAGGCTCCAGCACACAACAGCATGCAACAACACGTAAGGAGATGTATTGCTTTGAGGTATGTTCTGGATATGTGGAAGGTACTGTGGGACAATACACACTCTTTGTAATATAGGACAATTTGGATATTTATCCATGCATTGTATTCATGTATTTATTTATTTTCTCATTCACACACTGCTTTATTATTAGGTATGAGTTTTGAATCATATTACTTTGGATATTTTCTGATAGTATTGGTAGTTTCTTTTAGGACATTCAAGTCATAGTACCTTGGGATATGAGATCCCCAACCCAATTAGGATACTTCATTAGGACATATCTGTAGTAGAAGACAGTGCTATTACAGCCCTCCCAAAGACATAAAGAAAGAGACCCATTTCACCTCTCTGCCTTTATTTGTCTGTCCCCCATTAGATAAAAAGTCCACTTCACCCAAGGGACAACCTCCACGGGAAGTGACAATGGGCAAGTCAATGTCATCCTTGCAGTGATACAAGGAAGTTATATATAGTCCCATACTTCATCTGCTTGATGCAGATAATAATGATTATGCTGATGCATTAAAAAAAGAAAAGCGGCAACAAAAAAGGGAAAGACATATAGAATATTCAGTATAAAGAAAGAAGGTAAGATGTACAAGTGACTGCAATTATATATTCAGGCACTTAGATAATCCACACTTAGTTAAGAAGAATAATTCTTCTAACCGGACATTTAAACTTCATCAAACAGTTTATCACTGAGTTGTACTAAGGGCAAAAGTTTGAGATTTTTTCCTGAAAACTAGACAGATTATCTATAAATTACCTGAGAGAAAATTCATTTCAGTTGGGAGCACAAAGAATCTAAGAGCATTAAGGCTTCTGTTATGACAAAATAAACTGGATGTTGAAGTTTACAAAGTTGGAGATATTGCTATTGGAGCTGAGAATGAAAAAAGTTAAGCTGAACAATTAAAGGAAAATCATGGTAATAACACTCTACTTAACAGACATTGTTATTATTGTTGGATTTGGGAGGGGGCTAAGTATATTCATTGTGTTTGCCTAACTTTAAAAGGATTTAAAGCATTTAAGAGAATCCAGTATTTGTGACTATATAAAGAGCTAGACCTGTGGAAAACTTAATTTATTAAGTTTACAATCAGTTTTAAATGCTTTGGAAAACCTAATTCATCATATACATACATTTTTAAAATTTATTTGTGTAAATAATATTTGAGTATTGATAGGTCATATCTAAATAGCAATGACTTTAACATTAGGCAAATTATTAAAAAGGGCAAATATTTCTATTCCTGAAATGTTTTCAGAAGATGTATTTTTCACATTAGTGCTACTTTTTTGCGGTACGAGGGCCTCTCACTGTCGCGGCCTCTCCCGTTGCGGAGCACAGGCTCCACACGCGCAGGCTCAGCGGCCATGGCTCAGCGGCCATGGCTCACTCACCGCTCCGCGGCACGTGGGATCCTCACGGACCGAGGAACAAACCCGTGTCCCCTGCATCAGCAAGCGGGCCCTCAACCACTGCGCCACCAGGGAAGCCCAGTGCTACTTATTCTTGACCTTGATTTTGATTGCATCGATTATTGGACCCTTTTACATGAGAGAACCAGCAAGAATATTTTCTCAGGCACAACATGATGAATTTCAGGCATTTTAAAACTTCTCCCAATTGTTGTCTTTATCATTCTTTGTCACTCTATTATCATAAACTCCACTCCCTCAAGTGGGCACTTTTTTTTTCTTTTTTCTTTACCATTGCTGGGACTCCATCAAAAGGAAGAAGGGGAATTGTTTGAAAATAATTTTTAAAATTAATCTTTCAAAGAATAAAAGCTAAAGCTTTTTTTTTTTTTTTTAAAGGGAAGAAATTCATTGGGTAATTACTAAGGGGAAGACTTAGGACTTTTTAAGTGCTAGAAAGGGGAAATTCAGGATGACTAAGCTAATTAAGCGTTCAAAAATAGCAGTTGGAATAAGATAGAATTAGTTCTGTGTATACACAGCTAGTTAAAACAAGTCCCTTTGTTCACTGGATAGAAAAGTGTTTTCATTACGTGCAGTAAGAATCTGACATCCTGAGGTTACCAAAAGTCAGTGGTCCTTATCAGCTCCACTTTATTAGAACCTGTTGTGAAGAAACATGATGTGAGTTTTGATATCTCCTGGGCAAGAGCTGCTGTAATTGGAAATGTTTACTTTATGATCCCCAGCCTTTGAAAAGCAGTAAAAGAAAAATAAAGCTATGTTTCATCAGTTACTTGGGTCCTTTATATATTAATTTCACAAAGGAAAAAAATATCTGAGCTTTGATTTGGACTCAGAAAGATCTTATGTGCTTGGAGTGTGGAAAAAAATGAACTGATTAGAAGCATATGGACATTGATGATGATGATGATGATGATGATGATGATGAAGATGGTGGTGGTGGTGGTCTCTTTAGCATGTGCTTAGTGATAAGCCCTGTTCTGAGATCTTTGCATATGTTGACTCATATTTTGTCCTTGGAGCAACCTTGTGAATTGAGTGCTGCTATTTTCTCCATTTTGTGGATCATTAAACAAAACATAACAATACTGGGTGGCTCCCCTAGGTTGGTACAGCTGGTAAATGGCAAAGGCTACTCATTAAATCTAATTATATTAAAACGAGAGGACAGAACCTGTATCCAGGGCCAGCAGCTTATTAAGAAAAGAGATCACCCAAGTTTTCATGATAATAAAGACAATCAGTAGTTTATCTGTATGTAGCATTAATACTGAAAACGTATTTTAAACTATTTTAAAACATAATACCTATGCTAGCTTCTACACTATCACTTTTAACTGAGTATATTTCCTTTAAACTATGCCTACTAAATGTTTGTTTTATAGGCAAATCTTGCATAGAAATGTTATCATTTTTATAATAAATAAAATTAAAATAATTATAAAAATATTTAGTTCCAGAAATGTTTCCCTCCTTAAGATAATACCCCTTTAAGCAGAAAATCAAAGGTACTAAATTGAGATCTGAACCTTCCATTGATAAAGAGTAGGGAAAATAATTTCTTGAGAAAAAAACCAGAAAACCCCCCATAAATTTATGTGTTAGCTGGACTGTTTAAAGCAGGTCACTGATTAAATATGCATGAGAAATTAACACTAAAAATGTCATTATTTTCAGAATGATCTCTGATCCTTAACATAGCAATTTAAAATTTGCTTGTGGTAATTTAACAAATGGGTTGACTCTTCTATTTCAGGTAGTTATTGTTCAAGTAAAAACGATCTTAAGTTAAAAAAAAAAAAAAAAAGCGCAAATCTAGCCTCACTCTGAGTCATCACATACATTTCAGGACTTCAGTTTAGATCAGTTTGGTATTTTGCTGGTGGCCATGTGTTCTGTGGTTTCTGAACTGAGATAGGAAGCGGGTGTGGAGGGCAGTATACTGCTCCTTCCAGCTTTTTGTAGAATAACCAGAAAAATAATATTAACAGATGTATCCAAAAGATACCAGAAATCTTGTTGAGATGAAGGGAACCATGAGGTTGAAGCCGACACAGCAGAAAAAGTGAGGGACCTGAATTTCACCAGATGGCGCCTGTCTACTGTTTCTGCTCAGGTGTAGCCCAAACCCAGGTAGCTGCGAAGGGTATCAGAAATGGGAGAAAATCTGGTGAATACCCAGGTGGAAGAGACAATTATAGAAATAGACAAAGACTCAGAGAGAGTCTGGTGAAATAAAAGGTGCCCTTGAAAGGGAAGGAGCACACAGTTAGGCTCAAGAAAAAAAACAGACTTAAAATAGGAGCCCATAGAGGCACAGTTAATCTGTGCCCCATAATTTTAAGGATAAGAGCAAGGTATTTTTGCCTTTTCACTAAGGAAGAATAGCAACGCTTCCTGGAATTAAAAATGATAATACCTCCCTAGAAACCATGTGATCTCTCTTGAGATCACATAAACTATGCAGATGGTGTTTTCTTTAGTTAAAACAGTTGCTAATTCCACAAGTAATGTGAAAACACAGGATTACCATGTCCAAAGAAATTGTTAACCTAAAATTACTAAAAATTGCTTGGATGAAATGCCATTTAGTTAAAAATACATGAATGGCCCCTTTCAGGTATTTTTTTAAAATTTGGATTTTATAAAATTATATACCATATTATTGGATCCTATCAGCAGTGTAGCAAAGTGATTGTGTTCACTTTCTGAGTTAACTGTGCAGATACAACAAAATGGGAATTGGGGACCATGGTGAGTTTTAATTGATGCAAACAATGACTATTTCCAATAAACTTTCTATGCCAATAATTGCTAAATTCTGTATTATTTTATGTAAAAGTTAAAATGTCCATGTAGGGGCTAAATATCTGAAAGTCATTTGTTACATTAAAAGACATCTAAACACAATTCAAACGGAAACTGAAACACAATGTGTGAGTTAAAATATCTTTTAGGAGTTTGTCATTTTGGAGTTGAAAAAATAGTCTATAAATATTGAACTTCAGTACTCTCCCCATTAAACTCTTTCTAGTTTAGTAATGGGCTTCTGTCAACATCCAATGCCAATGAGCATGAATATTGTAGGACAATTTTTTTTCAAGTTATGTAAAACCTATCTCCTCATTCAAGATATTTAAACTGAAGTTAATGGGACAATTTTAAGTGGCTTGATTCTGTTACAGGTTGTGTGTTCCTACTGTCATTGTCTAAAGAAAATATTTCATTGTTTAGGTAGTAAAACAAATTTGTAAAATGTATTGTATGACAGACAATTTCTTTATGTTTTTCACATCCTTAACCATGCTGGAGCAGTTGAGGAAAGAAATAGGATTTTAAAGAATAGATTGACTAGACTTTGTGTATTAGTCAGCATTCTCCAGAGAAGTAGAATCAATAGGCTGTATGTATATACATATACATCTATCTATCTATCTATATATATAAACTGTTCACACAATTACGGAGGCTAAGAAGTCCTACGATGTGCCATCTGCAAGCCAGTGGTATAATTGAGTCCAAGTCTAAAGAGCTTCAGACCAGGAGCACCAAGGGCAGAAGAAGATAAATGTCTCAGTTCAAGTAATCAGTCAGGAAGAAAAATGGGCAAATTTCTCCTTCCTCTGCATTTTGTTCTATTCAGGCTCTCAGCTGATTAGATGGTCCCCACACTAGGGAAGGCAGTCTACGCTAGTGAGTTCACTGATGCAAATGCGAATCTCCTCCAAAACACCCTCAGAGACACACCAGAAATATTGTTTAACCTGAGTATCCAAAGGCCAGTCAAGTTGACACATAAAATTAGTCATCACTCTCTGTGACAAGACGAATTCAAATTTGGGTAAGCCACACCATTTATCCTAATGTTGTGGGCAGAAAGCGCACCACAGGGGGCAGCGCTGGGTGGAATTCTGATCAGTCTTCATTTACCCTTCTAGCCTTCTTTAATTGCCAGCCTTGCAACTTTTGTTCACCTGTAAACAGTTTCCAAAAGTTACCATGTCCTTGTTTGCTTTTACTGTAGTCAAATAAAGTTTGGGGGACAATTCCCTTCTGCCTAAAATGTGCTTTATTATTATCTCCTGGGTTAAATACTAGACATTTCACTACTTAGCATAGGCTCCCTTATCTTATTGAAGCTCTTTCTGAATCCTTCAGGTAGAACTAAATGTTCCATCCTCCATGGTCCTGTAATACCTATAAGTACCGGTAATGAAACATTAGTTACATCTTAGCTTTTAATCTCATTTTTATTCCTACCTCCTGCCTTAGGAATATGTGTGTGTGTGTGTGTGTGTGTGTGTGTGTGTGTGTGTGTGTGTGTGTGTGTGTGTGTGTGTGTGTGTATAGAGAGAGAGAGAGAGAGAGTTCAATTTTGGATATTCAGCACTTAGGAAGAATTAATATTTAGTGAATATATAAAGAAATGAATAAAGAAGCAAAGGAAATTAATCACTAAGCTAGCACAAATGAAACCAAAACAAAATCAATCAAATAACAAAGGACAGTAAAGATAAACTCGGAGGTACAGGAATTTCTTTACCAAAAAGAAATACCTGGAAATTTCCATTCAAGAAAAAGAAAAGAGTAAAAGATGGCACAGAAGGGAGAATCAGAAATAGAAATCACAAAACATTTATGAACAAGTATAAATAATGCTAAATGAAGAAGAGCAGAGTGGGCATCTGAGATAACATAGGCTGTAAGTGAGCCCGTGTGATAAACTGATAACGTAGGCTGTAAGTGAGCCCGTGTGATAAACTGAATGGATGCTACTATCTATATAAGTTGGAGGAGGAAAGTTTTGTAAAAAGAACTCAACTGCTTCTTAATCGCTAATTAAAACTCAGAAGGGTACTTTGAGACAAACTTTATCTTAGTAGGATAGTGTTACAGGCTATGCAAGTTGTAAAGGGTTACTCTCTGCTACACGAGATCAATGAAAGGTGTAACTGCTGATGGTGAACCAGATCCATCCATTTAATAATGCTTCCCAGGAGACACCTGAGCTGCATTACACTGAATAAACTGCTTTGGGCCAGGGGAACAAGTGGGACAACAAAGGGAATTCTTAAGGTTAAAAAATAACTAATAATAGAACACTTTCAATATATGAAAAAACAACTTGCATTTGAGGAGAATTGTCCATAACAGTAGACGGGTCCTCTGGGAAGAACATAAGTGACAAATTCCTTTACACTAACATGTAGCCTCTTTGCTCATGTATGAGATCCTTCAGGTACACACACAGGTACACACAATATAGAAATATAGAGCCACATAGACCTAAGTTGAATTCTGATACTTAGTACCTGAGCAAAAGACATAATATTCTTCATTTTGTTGTCACATCAGTAAAAATGCAACATTAGGAAATATCTTGCATGGTTGTGGTGAAAATTAAGTGAAATGCTGTATGAAAAATGCTTACTAAGTGTGATGAAATAATGAGTGAAATTTATAGTAGGAGGCTAGCAAATATTAAAGTGTATTAAATGAATTCTCCTTCTGCTGCCATTTTTATTGACCTGTGAGAGAGGCTTACTTGTCTCACTCTTTAGTGCCTCTCCTCACTTAGAAACCTGAATCCTGAGAAAGAAAACATACAAACTTTATAGCAATGGCAGATTTTAAAACTTTAAGTTCAGTTTATGATGAAGAAATGTTGGCACATTGTAAATATATATAAAAAGCAGTCATAATCAACATGTAAATTGCTTTCTATGAGTCCACAAATCTCCAATTCTTAATTATTTCGTGGACATTTTGTGACAAGTAGAACATAAAAGAAGAATTTATGGAAATTGAAAAAGTCTTGCATTATTATTATTACAATAAAAGACTCTTGATCAGTAAAGTTATTTAGTTTCTGAGAGTATTACAGATGAGAGAAATTTAAAGAACATGTAAAACATGGCTAGACCTCTGAACCTTTTAGTGCTAAGCTATTATTTTCACTTATGCTAATAGACAACAGAGGGAATTTAGATATGATATACATAGACTTCAATATTATAATGAACCTGAAATTATTCTCATTGTTTCAATGTCATCTGTCAGACTGGCTGCAGTAAAACGGAAGAATCAATTGCTGAGTTCTGTCACAGCAAATCTTTGTGCTTCAAATAAAACGACAAACAGAAGCAGAAATAACAGCGCATTATTAATACAAGAGGTTTTTAATCAGCTAAATTTAATTAGACAGCTTATTATATGTCAAGGCCCTAAAAGACCAGGAGAGCCTTTGGAACCAGACAGTTGGCTCAATTTCTTTGTGTGAGTAACCCTTCCTGTTTTATCTGCCCTTATTTGCTGGTTTGGGTTTTGTGTCCTGATACTGTTTCTCACCAGCTAACTTTGTTGTACACTCATACCCTCACTTTTTCCTAAATCTCCCAAGATTTAATTGTGTAGAATATCCTTATTGAAATTTATGGGTATAACTGGAATGTAATCTTACCCCATTCAATAAACAACTTCAAATTCAATGTAACCTCTAAATTTAGTTGCCATTTTTGGATGCACAGTATTTCTCTCTCTTGTTTGTTCTTCAATATTTCTTAAAATCTTGGCATGCTTTTCAGTGCTTAGCATCTTCCTTCTTCCTTTTTTTACTGGGTTCCTGATACCCTCTTTCTCCTTTGCTTCTCCCAGAATTCAGGATTATTCTTATATTAATTTACTCCCTAATCATTTCTCCATACACATAATCCAAACAGAATGAAAATGCTAATCCCCACTATATACTGTCTACCTGAGAAATGCTTTAAATACAAAAATATACATGGGCTGATGGTAAAGAGATGGAACAAGATATACCATGCAAACAGGAATCTTAGAGCTGAAAGGTCTAAATTAACATCAGGTAAAATAGACTGTAGGACAAGAAATATGACTAGAAACAAAGATATGTTTCATGGTGTTGAAAGAGCCTAGGTGCTAGCCAAATGCATCAGTTATGAATGTACATGCATCTTGTAACAGGGTTTCAAAATATATGAAGTTAAATCTGATAAAATTAAAAGATACTTAAACAATTTCTCAGTTATACTCAGATATTGCAATATGCCAATCTGAATAATTGAAAAAAAAGATTAAAAAATCAGCAATGTTATAGAAGACTTGAACACACTATCATCTTACAAAACATGTATAAAGTGATCCATCCAACCACAGCCACTGAATGCACATCCTTTTCAAGTACGCATAGAATTGTCCAAGGAGATAACATATGCTAGGCCATAAAACAAATCCCAATGAATGTTAAAAGGATTGAAATCTTACAGAATGTATTACCTAATCACAAAGGAATTTAACTAGGAATCAATAACAGAAAAAATTTTAGGAAATCTCCAAATATTAGGAAAGTAAATATAAAATATACATTCAAATAACCTATGTGTCAAAGAAAAAAATTACAAGGATTATTAGAAAATATCATGATTAATTTCAACATATTTGAATTTCTGTGATGCAGCTAAAACATTTGAGGAAAATTTATAGTTTGCAATGCTAATATTAGAAAGAATGTAAGATTTCAAATTGATAATTTAAATCCAGAGACATTTTATTAAAGCTGCAAGATATTAAATATAAGGTAAAATCCTTAAGGCAGCTAGGCAAAAGATCAAACAACATGAATACAAAAGGAACTAGACTAACATCACACTTTTGAAAACCAACATACCAAGCAAGGCAACAACAGAACAATATTTTAAAATATGAGTCAAAGAAGGTGTGAACCAAGCATTTTATGTCAAGTCAATCTTTTCTTCAAATATCAAAGTTATGGAAGACAGGATTTAATATGTAAGTACTTAGGGAATGCTGCATCTATCAGTTAGATTCACGCAACCAGATGATAATTGGGAAAAACTAAGCAAAACAATGATGGTTACCATTTCTAACCTTTTTGTGTCTTATGTGTCTATAAATGGACACATATAACTAAAGAATATGTGACGATGAAGGTGCATGACTAATTCTCAAATGTTATATATTGAAATAAAGTACAAAAAATGCAACTAAAATGGAAGAAGAAATAGTTAAAGAGAAAATTAGAAAAAATTCATTTGTGTATGCGTAATAGATGGGTTAAAGGATATCATATAAAATGTATAAACCATTTAGCAGTGCTCAGTGAGTAAACAGGGAACTAATGGCATTAAAAAATTATAAATATAAAGGTAGATCCAGAACACCAATACAAACTATCTAAATTAAAAATAAATAAATAAATAAATAAATAAAAGATAATGCACATCTAATAGAGGGAGAATCATAGAAAATATCACTAATGAATCATGAGAAATATACATAGGTATAAAATATTATAATTATCATATAGGATATATTATATATAATACATAACATGTACAATATATTATGTAACATAGTATTATGATACGTTAAATACTATAATCATATAACACTATGACAATGTTGAGAACAAACATGTGAGTTAGAAGAATAATTGTTAATGGGCTTAACCCACACATTAAAAGACAAAAATTTTCAATGTGGCTTACAAAACAAAAACTACAACAAAGTGATTCAGAAAGGCTGAAACATAAGAGGATAAATTCTATCAGGCATATGGAAACAAAGAGAGAACAGAGGTTCTGGTATCTGTAAAAGTGAAAGTCAAGCTTTAAACAATCAAGCATGAAAAGAGCACTTGTTAAGGTGGAAAGCCCAGAATCCACAATGACAATATAATATGTATCAATGTTCATGTATCAGTTAATAAAGCAACCACCTTTTTATATAAAAACTACAGAAAATGCAAGAATAGATAAGAACCCCTAATAACAAAATACTTTAGTACAGCATTCTCAGTAAAAGAAAGATCAAGTGGACAAACAATAAATAAGGAGATGAAGGATCTAAAAACAAAAAAATAAGGTTGATCTTATTGATTTATTATATATGAAACTCTACCCATGATAATAGAGAATGCACATCCTTATAGAGGGCCTGTAAAATATTCAAAGAATAGAGCTATGTGTCCCACATGAGATCCAACATCAGGAAGCCTGCCAAATGAAGTCCATGTACAGCCAAGATGCTATATCTGTAATACCTTCTCCCTCTACTCCAACCAAAAGCAGCTGAGTGGAGAGTGAGGGACAAGTGAAAGAGTAATCCATGCTTTCCACTCCCTAATGGCAAGTCTTTCCAGTTACAGATTAAGCTTTAACGTGAGGGAGGTTAAGAAAGTTAATTGAAATATTAAACTAGACTGAGCTATCATTCTTTAATTATAATTTCTTAATTATAATTTAGTTAATGATATATTATTTTTTAAATATTGGAAAATTATAGAATATGCGTGAAGTAGAGTACAAATTTAAGACACAGGAAAGGGAAATATCTAGTCTCTTGTTTGAAGATAGTTATTTGAGGAAAAAGAGAAACAATGTATATTTCTCTCTTGAGTTTAGAATGTTTCACATATTAAAGCATTAAAGCATTTCAAATAAGGAAGTAGGAAAATAATTTTGATTTTTGTGAGAAAATTCCTAGTTGCAGCTTGACAAATGATGGAGGTGAAAGAGTTGATATGGAAATCAAACTAGGAATCTAGCACTATAGTACATGTATATGTATATATACATATAATATATATGCATATAGTACATATATAGTATATATGTGTATATATATATATATTATATATATATATATATATGGTTGGGTTGTAAACCAATTAATCACATAAACGTGGTATAGAAAGAAGAGGACAGATATTAAGAAGTAGACTACAAATTGTGAAAATATTCACAGAAGTGAGAAATTTTTTAAAAGTCCCTTCTGACTGAGGTGCATGGTGGTACACCTAACTTTCTATTTGTTAGTTCAAGGTGACTGGGTCTCATCTAGGAGGAGATATTGAGGAGTTGAATACATGTGTCTGGATGTTAAGGAAAATGTAGGTTGAAAATAAAGGTAAAGGGCTTAAGATTTCGTAGGTCATAATTAAAGTGCAAGGGTTGAGTAATTCATACAGGAAGAGTGTATGAAAGTAGAAGAGAGGAGAGTCAGGTAGAAAAGCCCAACTGTACTCTCAGTAGTCAATGCTTAATAGTAGTTTATTTAATTTTCAATAAGATAAGCAAATGGTCCTTTCTCTCCAAAGATATTATCCATAATGTATCAGCATACAGTTCCACACATTAATAACTGTTTTGTTTTCTCCTTTTGATATTAATTTTGGCAGCATATAGTTCAGCTTCTAGAGTTACCTTAAATAACTTTTGCACATTTCAAATGAAATTTTTTCCAAATAATATTTATTTGCTTTATTTTGAACTAGTTTATGTCTTACTTTTTGAAACTATAATTAAATTTAAATTTTTCTATTTTGTTTCCTTCCTCTGTTTGTAGAAAACATATCTACCGTTTATTTGGGGACCTAGTAAAATACACTCAAATATATTTTGCTGTCAGGACTTTGGTTTTTAAATTATAATTCTTATAATTGAGCATCTACTTAGGGTCATACACTAGGCTGGATGTTGGTACCTATACCTCAACTTGGAAGTAAGCAGAAAACATATTTTTAAATGAGTCAAGAGAGTTCTAAACCATTTTCAATATATTGTTACACACGGTTTCCTTCAAAGTCAATAAATTATATTAAGGTTCTGTGAAAAATATAGGCTCTGGGGATAAAATGATGGTTTAACTCCTATCTTCAAAATACTCATATTTTGCAAAGCAAAGAGACAGAAACGATGTAACAACTAATCTACTTTTCACTGAATAATTCTATGCTGTGAAAATCCAAATTTAAGAATGTCTAGATAGCTAGGTGAGTCTTTTGTCTTATGTTGTTCAGACAAATTCAGTAACAAATGTTATATATCACAGAGAAAACACAAAGTTTTTAATGCTCAGATTTTTTTTTTTTCCTGGAACAGAGAATGATGAGGTGGTGATATGGGAGTGACAGGGGTGTAAAAATTTTAGGGAAGATTTCCCAACAGAGATAAAATTTGTGCTAGTTTTTCATATGTACTGTTTTCCCTGCAGATGTCGAATATGGCTGGGAGTTGGAGAGTAAAAGTGTCTGGAAAGAAATAACTCTTGTTGCAGGACTTACTACAATTCAGAGGTGAAGATCTCTTGGGTATTTGAGACTGGGATATCTTTGGTTAACTTGTGATTAATATACTTATCCCAGGAAAGCTAAAGGGGAAATCCTGGTAAGGCATTCTGAGTTGTCTACACTTTGTGGTACCTACATTTATTTATAACATTAATAATTTCCATGATGTCCCAAAGTTGCAGACTATCAGAATTTAGAAGGCAGAACACTACCCTCTAGTTCTGTTTATAAGCCTCCATTAATTCAGTCTCAACCAACAAATAGGGAGAGATGTGGATGCAAGTCTCAAGCATACTTTACCTTGGTTTCCTTTGTTTCTTCAAGACCAAATAGTATTAAATAAGTAGATAGATTATATATATATTTTATATATGTATATGTATACACATGGATATACATATATAAAATGTATATACAGCAATTGACTTTAGTTTCTTTCTCTACTCAATATCCTCTGTTTCTAATAATCACCAATAGAGACAGCAAACATATGAAAAACTAAAAGGGAATCAAATGATTAAGCACAAAATCCAAGAGAATTGGGAAATGGTAGAAAACAAAGTAGGGAATGAAGTTGAGTCATATCTGAAGAGTTGTTTGACAAGCATGGAGATTACACTCAATCTTACAAGTCATTGAAAAGTTCTAAGTAGATCTCCATGTCATTAATTTCATTTTGTGGGAAGTTTGAAGGATATATTAGGAATTGGGGTGAAAAAGATTAACCTGTTTCTGGTGCAGACTGATCTCTTAAGACTAGGCAATTCAAATATAAGAAAATCAAGATCTTACGTGATCAAGAGAAACTTGCATTATTTTTATAAACAGAACGAACTAACATTACTGTATAACTAGAAATAAAGAATAATTGCAGAATTTTTTGTTCTCTAATTTCCACACCACAAGTAAGTATTTAAGTCTAGGAAGATTTGCTAGTATGTAAGATTTTAATTTAAAGACAAAGTTATTGCTCTTAATCAGAGTAAATTTAAACCAGCCTCAGCAATCCAAGTGCTATACCTCACTTGGGCAAATTTTGCCAGGTGGTCTAAATTGTCCTGGAATTCTAAGAAGGAAAAACAGCATACCTCACGATTTATTACTATTAAGCACAGGAATTTACATGGTGCACGCGCATGCGCGCACACACACACACACACACACACACACACAAATAAAAAGATGATGGGACTTAACTGTGAGCTCTAGCACCATCTACTTCAAGTATCTTTCCCTTCAGATAGGCAGTGGTATCACACTGTGTTTCTAACACAGCTGAAATATTCTGTCAGTTCTTCAGCTCTAAACCAACTACACCACTTTTACTTAGATTAATGAGGAAAGCTCACTTCACAGTGAGCTCTGCTTAGTATTTTGATCTGACAAGATGATTTCTATACAGTGGATATGGGATTAGCTGATTTATGATCCTTAATTTTTCAGCTACATTATCTACAAAAGAAATAATTTCAGTTGAGTATTTTGAGTGAAGTCAGAAAATGCATATACTTTTTTTACTGAATCTGCATGATTTTGATTCTCCTAAAAACATCCTTCGAAGAGTTACCAAGTTGACACTATCTTAATCATTTGCTAAATTTTACTTTTTTTTAGGAAGTAAGGGGGAGAATTTTTTCCACAGTTGATTTACCCCTATCATGGAAATATATTTGTAAGTTAGTGAAGAGAGTTATGTATTATTAAAAATATAGAATTGTTTCCATAATTGATTGATTCAAGGAAAAGTAGTTCCTAAGTCTTTCTCTTCAGCTCAGAAGAAATATTAAACTTGGGGGTACCTTCCCCGAGTTGACTATCTCACAAGTCTACTACTTTGTAAATGTACCTATTACCTATATTTCATCACCTGAACAACAGCAATAACATTATGCCTCAACCTAACAATGAAATGTACATATAACTAAAGACTTGCTCTTGTTCTTCTCCCAAACAACAGACAAATCACATTTAATTGTATAATTCTGTAGGTGTTATTAACATTTAAAAGCTCAATCACAACTCCCCTTTTATATCCTGAAATTATTGATAAATACAAAATTTATATCATTTAATTTATATTTAATTAGATTTAATTATAAATTGTGTAATTTATTGCCTTTTTAAAAATTTTTTTTAAAAATAAATTTATTTTTTGCTGCGTTGGGTCTTCGTTGTTGCGTGCGGGCTTTCCCTAGTTGTGGTGAGCAGGGGGCGCTACTCTTTGTTGCGGTGCACCGTGCTTGTGGTGGCTTCTCTTGTTGCGGAGCATGAGTTCTACGCATATGGGCTTCAGTAGTTGTGGCACACAGGTTCAGTAGTTGTGGCGCACGGGCTTAGTTGCTCCACGGCATGTGGGATCTTCCTGGACCAGGGCTCGAACCTGTGTCCCCTGCATTGTCAGGCAGATTCCCAACCAGTGCGTCACCAGGGAAATCCAATTTATTACTTTTTTTTTTTTTTTTTTTTTTGCGGCACGCGGGCCTCTCACTGCCGTGGCCTCTCCCGTTGTGGAGCACAGGTTCTGGACGCGCAGGTCCAGCGGCCATGGCTCACGGGCCCAGCCGCTCCGCAGCACGTGGGACCCTCCCGGACCGGGGCACGAACCCGCGCCCCCTGCATCGGCAGGCGGACTGTCAACCACTGCGCCACCAGGGAAGCCCTATTACCATTTTTAATACAACTTGCTTTAGCTAAGCTAGTATAGAAAACAGAAAAGTACAGTTGATATATATTATTATATACATCTAAACATGGCATATATGCAATCCTTCTCATTTTTCATTTCTGTGGCTACAGTATTTGGTATTTATGACTTGCTTCTCCAAAAATCATGCCATGCTCTCTTTGCCCTTACCCAGTGTTACAACTTGTTTTGGTTATTTACCTGGACATATGACTCACTATTTTATTCATGAAGGAGCTGTGCAGTTAGGGTGCCCTGTCTGAACTGAGTTGCTGTAGACTTATATTTACTTTTACCATTGAACATGGTAGTACGTAGAGACACCCAGGTAATTCTCTGATTTCAGATATATTCCTCCCTGCTCTTATGGTGTAGTAGTCCTCTATTTTCCCAAAATAAACTGGATTTATCAATCCAGTGAGTAAGACCTTCTCTACTGTCTCACTGACACAAAGAGCCCACATTAACATGATGACTATCTCCACTTCCAACTCACTGGAAGTTCACTGTATACACCATATATATATATGGTGGTTCTTTGGGCAGTAATATATTTGAGCCAGCAAAGCCACATTTTTATAAGTATATGAGGGGAAATAGCCAAAAAGAAACCCCACTCATGTCAACCAATTGCTTCCCACACACATGGATTCTAGCCATATACAGATCACCTGTTCTGAGTATATATTGCAACACATAGAAAAGCACCCCAGCTCTACAAGGTGTTGTCCCATAGCTAGTGCCATAACTGGATTTTGAATAAGTCATCCTACCTTTTATCAGGACAGATACTGCAGGGTGATAGAATACATAGTAAGATCAGTGAACCCCATGAGTGTAGGGTCATTCATTCCTCACCTCTTTTGCTGTGAAAATAATTCTTAGTTAGAAGCAATGGTGTGTGGAATATAGTAAAAGTGACTAATATAAGTTTACAGGTGGCACTGGCAGAAGAAAATCAGTATAACGCTTAAGCGCTTATTCCAGTGAAGAAGAAAATCACTGCTCCTGCCATCTGGAGAGCTCAGCATTTCTTATCACTGCCGTCAAGCTGGAGCTCAGCAGGTGTCATGGCCAGATCAGGCTCAAAAAGGTTAAGTCCATTTTCTTGAGCCCATGCAGAACTTCCATCCTGCAGCAAAAAAAGCTATTAGCCTTTTTCTCCATTAGCCATTGAACTTCACTCAATAGCCAGCGAAAGCTGACTGACATTCACAAACCAAACTGATCTACTTATTTAGATTGATCTATACAGTTGATGTCCTTTGTGAGCATTCTCATAACACACAGATTTATGACCATTCTTTGTTCATCGTCCTGGGATAATCCCACATGTTTTTATAACTCCTGATACATAATTCCTAGATATCTTTCAAGGCAACCTCCCTCACCCCCAGACCTCTAGCTATTTTCATTAGACAAGTTTAAGCCCTCAATGGCTCTTTGTTATTGCACATTTTAAATAATTTTATCAAATACCTTGGAAAAACTCAGGATTTTAATCTCTTCTTCAAGAGCTATAATAGAAAATTTTTAGTTTTATTTATTTATATTTATTCTCAGATATTGATATGCTTCGATACAATTGTAAAGCGTATCCAGCTTTGTTAGCTCTGAGTTCCTATACTATCTTTTCTTATTTCCTTACAGCCTACTCACCTTTGTAGCTACTTCTTTTTATGTAAACTCTCTTCAAATTTTAGAAATTTGTATGTGATCTGTTTCCTGTTGGGTCCATGACAAACACATACAATTCCCTTTGGTAAGATTATTAATTCCATTTATTTATTTAAAATATTAATCAATTCTTATATCCTTGGCATAAATATTATTTTGATATATTACCTCTTATATACACTATTAGATTTGATTTGCTAATATTTTGTTTAGGATTTTGCATCTATACCCATGAATATAATAGCCCTAAAATTTCCCTTTTTGTTTTAAAAGTATAATTTCCTGCTTTTACTGTTATAATTATGCTGATCTGATAGAATGAAATATTTCTTCTTTATTGTCAAAAACAGTAGAAAACAGAGAGCAGTATGTCCCTTAAATTTTATAGAACTTGACTGTAAAATTATATGGGCTTTTTAAATTTGGGAGATATGATATTTAACCACTACTTCAATTTCCTTAATAGTTACAGTACTATTGAATTTTAAAATATTTTCTGGAGTCAGTTATTTTGAAAAAAATACATGTTCTTGTAGTGCTTTGTTGGTTAGGTTTCAGTTTTCGATTCATTGGTGTAGCTACTCATAGTATTGTCTTAATGTTGTATCCTCTGTTTTATGTCTTTATGTTCTCATTTTCATTCATACATTGCTTATTTGTTTCTTTTCTTGTCTCTTGATTCTTCGTCAAAGAATCTTTCCAAATATTTACCTCTTGTTAATATTTTCAAAGAATCAATATTTGGTTTTGCTGATAGTCTCCACTATTTGGTTTTTTAATCTCATTAACTTCTGCCTTCAAATTAATTATCTCTTTTCTTAGCTTATATGGGATTTCTCTATTGTACATTTTCTAACCTAAAAAGAGGAGCACTTAATTCATTACTTGTAAGATCTTTTTTCTAATATACTAATTTAAAGCTAGAATTGCTCTTGAAGTACTGGTTTTGCTCTATTTCATAAGTTTTATGTATAATGTTTTCATTATTATTCAGTTGCTTTTATAATGCAGTTTAAACTTTATTTTATACAAATGAGATTTTTTTCAAATTTTATTTTTCAACTTTCTCTGTGTACTTTAAAAATGTGTATTCTCAATTTGATGAATGGAGAATTCTGGATAATTTCTTTAGGTTAATAGTTTTAACTATGTCTTTCATATCAATACATCATTTATCCTCCTTGATTCTCTGTATTTTTGATCACCAATAATCAAAAAAGTGTAAATTACACACAAATTATAAATTTTACTAATTCTATCAATAAATTGTCTACTAGTGGTACAGTTTCTAGCGACACTATCCTTAATGATATTTTATATCTTAAATCTATATTTCATTTGTTATCAATCTAGCTATTCCATAAATAATTTTTTTCTCCAGTGAAGGCATTTATTTTTTGCTTCAAAATCAAGGGGAAAATCATTATTTTAACTAAATTAGGAGTAGCTCTGATCAAGGCTGGATTGCAGGTTTAGTTTTAGTTCAACTCTGTTTTTTTATGTCTTGAGGGTAAGATTTGTCCCAAGTATTACTGATTCCTCCCATAAGCAGGATTTTGGACCAGAGGATTTAAAAAGAAGTTTCTGCACACCTAAGAAAAGACTGATTTTTCTGTAGTCTTGGTAACAATTAACCAAATACCAGTTTGAAATTCATTTAACTGATTAAACCAGCATCTCAATAGCACAGTTTTCTCACAAACACAGCTTAATTATGGCAGCCCACCTACCAGTGACAGACCTGTACATCTGAAAGTCAGTCAGGCTTTTGTGAAGTCAGCAAAAGACTCACTTTAATGTCTAAACTTTGAAATTCAGCCATTCAGCAACTTCCACAATCTAGTGATCTTTAACTGCCAATGTTCAATCAATCTGTAAAACATTCTATTCTCAAAAAAAACCTCAAATCCTCAAACTCCACGCTTCCCCAAACCCCTGCTTCACTGTGCCTAATGTTCATAGCATACACTTGCTTAAGTAAGAAAAAAATCCGTTTTTGTTTCATCTGTCTCTTCCTACAACACTTGTTAAAGTCTCTCCTTCCAATATTTATACTAAGCACCATGAGAATACACAGATCTCTTTGCAGATCAGCCACCAGCCTTCTATGCTGCCTTACAATTTGCAAAAGCACTTTAAGGAAATTTTTTTTTAATGGATCTTTATTGGAGTATAATTGCTTCACAATACTGTGTTAGTTTCTGTTGTACAACAAAGTGAATCAGTCATATGCATACATATGTTCCCATATCCCCTCCCTCTTGAGTCTACCTCCCACCCTCCCTATCCCACGTCTCTAGGTCATCGCAAAGCACCAAGCTTATCTCCCTGTGCTATGCTGCTGCACCCCACTAGCTAACAGATGGGAATTCTACAGCAGTACAGAAGAACAAACAGTACAGTATTAAAAGTTCTCTGTTTTCTTGCAAATTCATCAGAAGTCTCTGTGTGTGACAGACTTAATCATCTGTCCACCTGTGCCCAGATACGGCAATTGGGCTACAGAATGGAAAGCAAACATTTGTCTCTGGTCCCCTAAGAGAGTCTCTTATCTTTTGAAATTTAATTCTCTTACATTTCTTTGCATCCTCAGATACAAAGTGGTTTACTAATTTTGTCTAGTTATTCCTGCAGGAGCAGTGGACTGTATCCTATTTGTAAGAGGTATCTTTGTCTTTTAACTGATAAGGCTAGAATTTTACTTAAATTTTCAAAACTATTGCTAGTTTGGATCTTTTTTTCACAACTAAACTTACTATTGCAGTTTGATTTATTTTTTAATGTCTTCTAAACTCTTTAAATTATATTTTTAAATTATATATCTCCGTCCTAATAAGAAAATAATTTTAGCATGTCCTCAGGCCTGTTGTTCCAACACTACAATTCCAGCATTATCTATACTTCCATCTAAATGTTAAATAGACTTTAATTCTGGGTCATTATGGCTGTATTTCCCCTTTTCTTCTTCCATCTTAGGTATTCTTTTAAAGACAATAAGCCATATACCAAGTTACTGTCATCTTTATCTGATACAGGTCTTGCAGCATGCTCTGACTTTGCTCTCTTCCTTAACTGTTTTCATCCAAAACTGTTTTCAACATGGTTGTCTTTGGGGTGCATTTCTGGAGACTTTTCTGCTAGACAATATTTCTAACATGCCTTTGCATTTGAATGACAATTTGGCTGAATATTCAACTCTAGAGCCTAAGAGCTCTGTTTTATTCCTTAACAATTTCTGACAGATTTTCTGTTCGTCTCTGGTATAGGACTTGCTCTTTCCTCTTCACTCAGCATCAGAGTGTGTGTTTTACCAACAGAAAGAATCCTGCACCACAGTACTTTGGAAGAATTCTACAATATGGAAAATAAGTTGGCAATATATATGTTTTAATTATTTAATAATTCTATTTACAAAGCTAAAAATAGTGGTAATGAGTATTCTTTTCAACATTAGTTATAAAATGTCTAGACTTTTAGTGCGATAATATACATTTTCTAGAATGCAGATTTTGTACAAAATGCACAAATTTGAGATTCAGAAATGTCCTAAGAGAAGCACACTTTTATATTTAGTGTGTCCAAATGTTGATAGGACTGGACTAAATGAAATGCTTAGGGCATTATTTTTGTTTAATTTTGTTGGCCATGAGATATCCATTTTTGTTAGTCATAACATATTTCCAAAGTAGGGACAGAGATAAAAAGGGAATAGGAATACAAAATAAAACCAAAACTTCTATCATTCTAATGAAAGACAGGAAAGGAAGGCACAATCGAAACATCAAAAAGTAGGAGGTAAAAAGAGTATACAGATATTGCAGAGATAAGTTAAAAATTAATTGGTTACCCTATTTATAAATAAATCCTTTTGCCAATGAAAGATGTAAATTATGAGATGTGGTATTTGATAGAGTCACACATAAAACTTAAGCATAAAAGAGAAATGAATCTTAAGTGATAGAATAAAAGTGATCAAGAAGAGGGAGACCTTCAAGATGGCAGAAGAGTAAGATGCGGAGATCACCTTCCTCCCCACAAATACATCAGAAATACATCTACATGTTGAAACAACTCCTGCAGAACATCTACTGAATGCTGGCAGAAGACCTCAGACCCCCCAAAAGGCAAGAAACTCCCAACGTACCTGGGTAGGACAAAAGTAAAAAGAGAGACAAAAGAATAGGGACAGGATCTGAACTTCTGGCGGTAGCTGTGAAAGAGGAAAGGTTTCCACACAGTAGGAAGGCCCTTCACTGGCAGAGATGGGGGGTGGGCAGTAGGGAAGCTTCAGAGCCATAGAGGAGAGCCCAGCAACAGGGATGCAGAGGGCAAAGTGGAGAGATCCCCGCACAGAGGATCGGTGCCGACCGGCACTCACCAGCCCAAGAGGCTTGTCTGCTCCCCCGCCAGGGTGGGCGGGGCTGGGAGCTTAGGCTCGGGCTTCGGTCGGAGCGCAGGGAGAGGACTGGGGTTCGTGGCGTGAACACAGCCTGCAGGGTGTTAGTGCGCCACGGCTAGCCGGGAAGGAGTCCAGGAAAAGTCTGGACCTGCCGAAGAGGCAAGAGACCACTGTTTCAGGATGCGCAAGGAGAGGGGATTAAGAGCGCTGCCTAAACGAGCTCCAGAGAAGGGCATGAGCCACGGCTATCAGCGCGGACACCAAGAGACGGGCATGAGACGCTAAGGCTGCTGCTGCAGCCGCCACCACCAAGAAGCCTGTGTGCGAGCACAGGTCACTATCCACACCTCCACTCCCGGGAGCCAGTGCAGCCTGCCACTACCAGGGTCCCGTGACCAAGGGACAACTTCCCCGGGAGAATGCACGGTGCCTCAGCCTGGTGCAACGTCACACTGGCCTCTGCCCCACAGGCTCGTCCCGTATCCATATCGCTCCCTCCACCCGGCCTGCGTGAGCCAGAACCCCTGACTCAGCTGCTCCTTTAACCCCGTCCTGTCTGAGCAAAGAACAGACGCCCTCAGGTGACCTACACGCAGAGGCGGGTCCAAATCCAAAGCTGAACCCCAGGAGCTGTGCGAACAAAGAAGAGAAAGGGAAATGTCTCCCAGCAGCCTCAGGAGCAGCGGATTAAAGCTCCACAATCAGCTTGATGTACCCTGCATCTGTGGAATACCTGAATAGACAACGAATCATCCCAAATTGAGGAGGTGGACTTTGGGAGCAAGGATATATATATATTTTTTTCCTTTTTCTTTTTTTGTGAGTGTGTATGTATATGCTTCTTTGTGTGATTTTGTCTGAATAGCTTTACTTTTACCATTTGTCCTAGGGTTCTGTCTGTTAGATTTTTTTGATTTTGTTTTTGTACAGTTTTTAACACTTGTTATCATTGGTGGATTAGTTTATGGTTTGGTTGCTCTCTTATTTTTTTTATTACTTTTTAATGTATTTTTATTTTTAGTAATTATTTTTTATTCTTTATTTTAAAAACTTTTTATTTTATTTTACTTCTTTCTATCTTTCTTTCTTTTTTTCTCCCTTTTCTTCTGAGCCATGTGGCTGACAGTGTCTTGGTGCTCCGGCCGAGTGTCAGGGCTGTGCCTCTGAGGTGGGAGGGCTGGGTTCAGGTCATTGGTCCACCAGAGACCTCCAAGCTCTATGTAATATCAAACGGCGAAAGCTCTCCTAGAGATCTCCATCTGAACGCTAAGACCCCGCTCCACTCAATGACCATCGAGTTACAGTGCTGGACACCCTATGCAGGACAAATAGCAAGACAGGAACACAACTGCATCCATTAGCAAAGAGGCTGCCTAAAATCATAATAAGTTCACAGAGCCCCAAACACACCACCAGACGTGGACCTGCCCACCAGAAAGACAAGATCCATCCTCAATCACCAGAACACAGGCACTAGTCCCCTCCACCAAGAAGCCTACAGAACCCACTAAACTAACCTTAGCCACTGGGGGCAGACACCAAAAATAACAGGAACTATGAACCTGCAGCCTGTGCCAAGGAGACCCCAAACACAGTAAGTTAAACAAAATGAGAAGACAGAGAAAAACAGAGCAGATGAAGGAGCAAGGTTAAAACTCACCAGACCTAACAAATGAAGAGGAAATGGGCAGTCTACCTGAAAAAGAATTCAGAGTAATGATAGTAAAGATGATCCAAAATCTAGAATGGAGAAAATACAAGAAACGTTCAACAGGGACCTAGAAGAAGTAAAGAGCAAACAAACAGTGATGAACAACACAGTAAGTGAAACTAAAAATTTTCTAGAAGGAATCAATAGCAGAATAACTGAGGCAGAAGAACAGATAAGTGACCTGGAAGATAAAATAGGGGAAATAACTATTGCAGAGCAGAATAAAGAAAAAAGAATGAAAAGAACTGAGGACAGTCTCAGAGACCTCTGGGACAACATTAAACACACAAACATTCGAATTATAGGGGTCCCAGAAGAAGAAGAGAAAAAGAAAGGGACTGAGAAAATATTTGAAGAGATTATAGTTGAAAACTTCCCTAATATGGGAAACAAAATAGTCATTCAAGTCCAGGAAGTGCAGAGAGTCCCATAAAGGATAAATCCAAGGAGAAACAGGTCAAAACACACATTAATCAAACTATCAACATTTAAATACAAAGAAAAAATATTAAATGCAGCAAGGGAAAAGCAACAAATTACATAGAAAGAAACCCCATAAGGTTAACAGCTGATTTCTCAGCAGAAATTCTGCAAACCAGAAGGGTGTGGTAGGACATATTTAAAGTGATGAAAGGAAAAACGTACAACCAAGATTACTCTACCCAGCAAGGATCTCAATCAGATTTGACGGAGAAATTAAAACCTTGCAGACAAGCAAAAGCTAAGAGATGCAACACCACCAAACCAGCTTTACAACAAATGCTAAAGGAACTTGTCTAGGCAGGAAACACAAAAGAAGGGAAAGACCTACAATAACAAACCAAAAACCATTAAGAAAATGGTAATAGGAGTATACATATCGATAAATACCTAAATGTAAATGGATTAAATGCTCCAACGAAAAGACATAGACTGGCTGAATGGGTACAAAAACAAGACCCATATATATGCTGTCTAAAAGAGACCCACTTCAGACCTAGGGGCACATACAGACTGAAGGTGAGGAGATGGGAAAAGATATTCCATGCAAATGGAAACCAAGAGAAAGCTGGAGTAGCAATTCTCATGTCACACAAAATAGACTTTAAATTAAAGACTATTACAAGAGACAAAGAAGGACACTACATAATGATCAAGGGATCAATCCAAGAAGAAGATACAACAATTGTAAATATGTACCCAACACAGGAGCACCTCAATACGTAAGGCAAATGCTAACAGCCATAAAAGGGGAAATTGACAGTAACACAATCATAGCAGGGGAATTTAACACCCCACTTTCACCACTGGAAAGATCATCCAAAATGAAAATAAATAAGGAAACACAAGATATAAATGATACATTAAACAAGATGGACTTCATTGATATTTATAGCACATTCCATCCAAAAACAACAGAATACACTTTCTTCTCAAGTGCTCATGGAACATTCTCCAGGATAGATCATATCTTGGGTCACAAATCAAGCCTTGGTAAATTTAAGAAAACTGAAATCGTATCAAGTATATTTTCCAACCACAATGCTATGAGACTAGATACCAATTACAAGAAAAAATCTATAAAAAATACAAACACATGGAAGCTAAACAATACATTACTTAATAACCAAGAGATCACTGAAGAAATCAAAATATACTTAGAAACAAATGACAATGAAAACACGACGACCCAAAACCTCTGGGATGCAGCAAAAGCAGTTGTAACAGGGAAGTTTATAGCAATACAATCCTACCTCAAGAAACAAGAAACTTCTCCACTGAAATTGAGACAGTGATTAAAAATCTTCCAACAAACAAAAGCCCAGGACCAGTTGGTTTCAGAGGCGAATTGTATCAAACATTTAGAGAAGAGCTAATAACTATCCTTCTCAAACTCTTCCAAAATATAGTAGATGGAGAAACAGTTCCAAACTCATTCTACAAGATTAGCATCACCCTGATACCAAAACCAGGCAAAGATGTCACAAAAAAAGAAAACTACAGGCCAATATCTCTGATGAACATAGATGCAAAAATCCTGAAAAAATACTAGCAAACAGAATCCAACAGCACATTAAAAGGATCATACACCATAATCAAGTGGGGTTTATCCCAGGAAGGCAAGGATTCTTCAATATATGCAAATCAATCAATGTGATACACCATATTAACAAATTGAAGGTGAAAACCATATTATCATTTCAAAAGATGCAGAAAAATCTTCTGACAAAATTCAACACTCATTTATGATAAATACACTCCAGAAGGTAGGCAAAGAGGGAACTTACCTCAACATACTAAAGGCCATATATGACAAACCCACACCCAACATCGTTCTCAATGGTGAAAAACTGAGACCATTTTCACTAAGATCGGGAACAAGACAAGGTTGCGCACTCTCAGCATTATTATACAACATAGTTTTGGAAGTTTTAGCCACAGCAATCAGAGAAGAACAAGAAATAAGAGAATCCAAATCAGAAAAGAAGAAGTAATGCTGTCAAAGTTTGCAGATGACATGATACTGTACATAGAGAATCCTAAGGACACTACCAGATAACTGCTAGTGCTAATCAATGAATTTCGTAAAGTAGCAGGATACAAAATTAATGCACAGAAATCTCTTGCATTCCTATACACTAATGATGAAAAATCTGAAAGAGAAATTAAGGAACCATACCAATTTACTATTGCAACAAAAAGAATAAAAAACCTAGGAATAAACCTACCTAAGGAGACAAAAGACCTGTATGCAGAAAACCATAAGACACTGATGAAAGAAATTAAAGAGGATACAAACAGATGAAGAGATATACCACGCTCTTGGATTGGAAGAATCAACACTGTGAAAATGACTCTACTACCCAAAGCAATCTACAGGTTCAATGCAATCCCTCTCAAACTGCCAATGACATTTTCCACAGAACTAGAACAAAAAATTTCACTATTTGTAAGGAAACACAAATGACTCCTAATACCCAAAGCAATTTTAAGAAAAACGGAACTGGAGGAATCAGACTCCCTGACTTCAGACTATAGTACAAAACTACAGTAATCAATACAGTATGGTATTGGCACAAAAACAGAAATATAGATCCATGGAATACGATAGAAAGCCCAGAGATAAACCCACACACATATGGTCACCTTACCTTTGATAAAGGAGGCAAGAATATACAATGGAGAAAAGACAGCCTCTTCAATAGGTGGTGCTGGGAAAACTGGACAGCTACATGTAAAAGAATGAAATTAGAACACTCCTTAACACCATACACAAAAATAAACTCAAAATGGATTAAAGACCTAAATGTAAAGCCGACACTATAAAACTCTTAGAGGAAAACATAGGCAGGACACACTATGAAATGAATCATAGCAAGATCCTTATTTGACCCACCTCCTAGAGAAATGGAAATACAAAATACAAAATAATACAAAATAAACAAATGGGACTTAATGATTCTTAAAAGCTTTTGTACAGCAAGGAAACCATAAACGAGGTGGAAAGACAATGCTCAGAATGGGAGAAAGTATTTTCAAATGAAGCAAATGACAAAGGATTAATCTCCAAAATTTACAAGCAGCTCATGCAGCTCAATATCAAAAAAACAAACAACCCAATCCAAAAATGGACAAAAGACCTAAATAGACATTTCTCCAAAGAAGATATACAGATGGCCAATAAACACATGAAAGAATGCTCAACTTCATTAATCATTAGAGAAATGCAAGTCAAAATTACAACGAGATATTATCTCACACCAGTCAGAATGGCCATCATCAAAAAGCTACAAACAATAAATGCTAGAGAGGGTGTGGAGAAAAGGGAACCCTCTTGCACTGTTGGTGGGAATGTAAATTGATACAGCCACTATGGAGAACAATATGGAGTTTCCTCAGGAAACTAAAAATAGAACTACCATATGATCCAGCAATCCCACTACTGGGCATATACCCTGAGAAAACGATAATTCAAAAGGAGTCATGTACCACAATGTTCATTGCAGCTCTATTTACAATAGCCAGGACATGGAAGCAACCTAAGTGTCCATTGACAGATGAATGGATAAAGAAGATGTGGCACATATATACAATGGAATATTACTCAGCCACAAAAAGAAACAAAATTGAGTTGTTTGTAGTGATGTAGATGGTCCTAGAGACTGTCATACAGGGTGAAGTAAGTCATAAAGAGAAAAACAAATACCATATCCTAACACATATATATGGAGTCTTAAAAAAAATGAAAAGGTTATGAAGAAACTAGGGGCAGGACAAGAATAAAGACGCAGATGTAGAGAATGGACTTGAGGACATGGGGTGGGGGAAGGTTAAGCTGGGATGAAGTGAGAGAGTGGTATGGACGTATATACACTACCAAATGTAAAATAGATAGCTAGTGGGAAGGAGCCGCATAGCACAGGGAGATCAGCTCGGTGCTTTGTGACCACCTAGATGGGTGAGATAGGGAGGGTGGGAGGGAGACGTAAGTGGGAGGAGATATGGGGATTTATGTATATGTAAAACTGATTCTCTTTGTTATAAAGCAGAAACTAACACACCATTGTAAAGCAATTATAAAAAAATTAAAAAAAAAAAGAAATAAAAAGTGATCAAGAAAATAATGAACTGGAAGTTCTTATAGCTGGATTATATAAGCCACATAAAAATTAAGGAAGCTCTTTGGTGCTGAGTAGTTAATATGGCTATAGAAACAACAGAGAAACATGATACTGGAATCTCAGAAAGGCCAATTTCATATCATTTCTTGGAAGTGATATATGTGTGTAAGATTGTGAGCGTGAGCCCTCGGCCATCCTGCCCATATTAGAATCCCACCTCCATCTCTTCGGTGAGACAAGTCAATTCTCTGACACTCAGTTTCCTCTTTGGTTAAACATATGTGTATTTATATTTGGAAATGTATGTCTACATTTATTATTAGTTATTTATTGTATTAGTCAAGTTCCAAACAAGAGATAAAAACCGAGCAGTACATTGCACAGAGATGGTTTAAGAATTATTACCTGTACCAGGGAAGAAACTATACCTGTGTGAAGAGAACACGAATGACTGCTGTGGTGTTGAGGAAGAGTGCCCCGAAAAGGAACATACTTTGACACAGGCTTCCCTCCCAGTGCTCTGATTCAGACCTCATTGTAGAAGTTGTAGTTGTGGTTCTCTGGATGGCAATGTAATTTCCTGGGTTTCCCAGGCCAGAGGTGGTCCACAATTTGTGCAGGCTAGCAACGCTGGTGAGGGTGTATGAAGAAGGAGTCAGAGAGCCTGCAGCCACTTGCCAGCTGGGTGGTTTGGGGTCTGGAGGTACAGTAGCTGCAAGGGAATGTGTAGGCGTGCAGGCTGACTGAGGTCGGCAGCCAGTGTGAAAACAAGTTAGGGTGTTTGAAGCCTGTTCATTGCAACTCAAAGTCTAAGATGTAAATCTGTGTCAGAGGTTTGTGGCAAGGTGGAACCCAGAGAGTAACTTCCAGTTTCCCCATGGTGCATCCCCTGTAGGATGAATATAATCCCACCTCCCTAGCCACTATCCTTGCTAAAAGCTTTCCTAACAGGAACTACATCACTCTTCGCCTTCTATTTGTTTTCTATGGGAAGTTGTTCACAACGTGATACTCTGTATTTCTAGAGATCACAGATTTTTCTGGCACCTTTTATATTAGAGTTTAACAGTGGAAACTCACTTTTCAATTGCGCTGTCAAAAATAACCTGACTGTTATAAATGTGCCATAAAGATCTATCGTATTTCATTCTAAAAGACAAAACTCTTGACATAAGATGCTGTGTTGTAACACCCTGCCAATGTCTTCTCTTACAGTCCCTTAAGAATGAGAGAAGCGACAAATGCTGCTGTCACTATGTGAACAAGGGGATGAAATGCACTCCTTCTATCTTCTCCAAACACGAGAAGTTTTGCATTACAGTCTAAAAAAGAGGAAGAAAATACCTGAAGCATGTTGATATTCTGTGTATATTATTTCTGCATTCTTGAAATCATTAATGATAATAGTACTATTAGATTCTCCTTGGAATCAGTTACTTAAGGCAGATGTTGAGAAAGTAAAACTATAAGACCATTAAAGATAAACTAAAAAGTTCCACCTACATTTTAGTCAACTTAAATGTGGAAGAAGAGGTTAAGAGGGCTTTAAGACATCCGGGTAAATTTGCTTCCAATATATGACTTTGAATTAGTCACTTTACTACCCTAAGAATGAATTTTCTCATCCATAAATTGGGTTTGATTTCTAAAGCCTGAAAAAGATGTTTTAATAACCTTATGAAATATTTTATATAAATATTGTCGGAAGAAGTCAGTTAGGAGCTTTAAGAAACAAATATTCACTACCATGAATATACAAGTTTAATATCTTTTACTTCCTTGAACACATATCAAGCTTTAGGTATAAATACATAGGATCTTTTAACTATGCTTAAACCAATTAGTAGAACAGAGAGTAAGTTAAGCTGAATTGCTGACAGCAAAGTTGAGAAGGGAACGGAGAAAAGCTTAATATTCAACGCATTCAGTGACTTCGAGATCAACTGTCTATAATTTTTGGTAATGCTGCGAGCAGTGGCTGGCATCTTGAAGAATCATTCTGGCCCTTGCTGAAAAATATTCTGAACTGTTAAATACACTTGCATATTTATAATAACATTTTTTACTAGTACAGTTATTGAGTTTGTAAAGTATATCCATAGTTTATTTTTGTGTTTTGTTTACTATTTGCACATTCTAGTCTTTGTGACTACCTTTCCCCCTTTTTATAGGCATGTGGTGAATATTATGTTCATTTAACAAAAAGACATAATGAGCACAAAGATGTTAAATGATAAGCAAATTTATTCAACTAAATGGCTAAACAAATATACTATAGTGTGAGATATTAGGAGCATAGGCCTTGAGGTGAGACCACCAGCGTTTGACTTCTGACTCTGCAATAAACTGTAAGATAATGAGCAAGTTACCTCAGTTTAAGGCCCAGAATTCTCATCTGAAAAATGGGTATAATAATAGAACCTATATCATAAGGTTGTTGTGGGGATTAATTAGAGATTGGATTGGAGTACCATTCAAAGTAGCAGTAAATATTTGGATGTACTTCTGCTAACACTCTTGGAAAATTAATTTATCTATCACCTAGTGTTATAGTTACTTGTTTATAAAGGTTTCTCTGTACTAGATTATATGTTACTCCAGAGAACACATGATATTTATGTTTTCATTTGACACAATAATTCTAATTCTTTTTACATGCAGTATAGGTGCTTTATTAACGTTGTTGAATAACTGAATGGCTAAATGAAAACAGGATCAGGAATACCGACTCTCAATCTAAGGATTCGAGTTGATTCTACTAACGTTTCAAATTGTATCCACTGCTCTATTTCCTAGAGCATCCAGTAAGTATGACCTTTAGAACTTCTGGCAATAGTGACAGAGGTTAGGTAAACAAGATAATGCAAAACAAGATAATGGGAAAGATTAGGTAGAAAATGAAGAAATGGGTAATTTAACAATGTTAAGAAAAATAACCGTGAGATTAAGGTTACTAAAACAACCTGTCCTGTGTGAATGAATTTGGACACAGGCAGAAACATCATTCAGTGATTAAAAACAGTTGCTAAATTAAAACTGTCAACACAAAAGTAATTTATTAAAAATAATTAAAAGACCATCCCTATCATAGTCATTTACATCATAATGAGCCAATTATTCTTTGTTATAAAAATTTACTGAATCTCAATGGCAAGTAGAGAGGACACAAAATTATAGTTGCAGTGGAGCTACCATGATGTTTTCCCTTTGTAATTTTTCACAATATATTTTGTAAATTATTCAGAATTTAACACAGCCATAATAATATTAATGATTAACCATTACATTTTGCAATGTTGATAAAAAACTATATATAAAATGCATATAGTGAAACATTAGAGTGTAGTAGTTAAGACGTGGACTCTGAAGTAATTCCACATAGTTTCATAACTTAGAAAGTAATATCATTTCTTTGCTTTAGCTTTCTCATTTATAAAATGGGAAAATAATTTTTAGCTTCCCGATGGGAACTTCTGAGGAATAAAATCAATAACATGCAGAGTTTTACCTAAATGCCTGATACTGATAAGCATTGAATAAATAGTAATTATTATCATTATTACTGTATGAATGCATCTACTCAAGAGCAAAACAAAATAAAACATAGGGATATACAATTTCAAGATGATAATAGGAAATTATACAGTTATTCCTTTATTTCCAATAGATCACAATTTAAAAAGGTTGTTTGTTTTCAATTTGGGGCAATTATGAATGTGGTAGGATTAATAATGCTCTCCACCCCCAAAATATACAATTCTTAATTTCTGGAACCTGTGAATGTTACCTTATTTGACAAAGACTTTGAAGATGTGATTAAATTAAATATTTTGAGATGAAGGATTATCCTGGATTATCTGGTTCGGTCATAAATACAATCGCAGGTGTCCTTATAAGAGAGAGACCAAGGGAGCTCACACACAGAGGAGGAGAAGGTTTACCACAATATTACTACAAAGGGAGGTGGAGGTTAGGTGATCTGAATGCAAGACAAGGAATGCGGTAGCCTAGTGGAAGCTGGCAAAGTCAAGGAGTAGATGCTTCCCCCAGGGACCCTAGAGGGAGTGTGGTCTGCTGACACCTTGATTTTCGGCAAGTGATACTGATATGGACTTCCGGCTTCTGGAATTGTGATAGAACAAATACCTGTTGTTTAAAGCTACCAGGTCTGTGGTCATTTGTTACAGCAGCAGCAAGAAACTAATACAATTAATTAATCTGCTATAAATATTCCTGTATAGAATTTGTATGAACATAAGTTTTAATATCTGTGGGACAAATGCCCAGGAGTATAATAGCTAGGTTATATGGAAATTGCATATTTAACTTTATAAGAAACTCCCCAAGTTTTCCAAATGGCTTTATCCTTTTCACCTTCTCATCAGTGACGTATGCATGACCTGGTTTCTCTGCACCCTCGCCAGAATGTAAGGCTGTCATTATTTTAAAATGTTACCTTTGTGTTAAGTGTGTAGTGACATCTCATTATAGTTTTAATTTGCATTTTCCTACCAGTAGTGATATTAAACATGTTTTCAAGTGCTTATTTACCATCTGCTCATCTTGTTCTTTGTAATGTCTATGTTGTTTGCCCATTTTCTAATTTGACCATTATTTACTGTTAAGTTTTGAAAGTTCTTTAGCTATTCTAGATACAGGTCCTTTTTCAAATATATGTCTTAAAAATATTTTCTCCAGCCTGTAGTTTGTCTTTTCATTTTCTTAGTGGTGACTATCACAGAGCATAGTTTTCATTTTGATGAAGTCTAATTTATCATTTTTTTAATTAATATGTTTTTTATTGTCAAGTCTAAGAACTCTTTTCCCAATCTTTCCTCCATTGAATTGTTTTTTTCACCTTTGTCAAAAATCGGTTGATCATATGTGTATGGGTCTATTTCTGGGTTATCCATTCTGTTCTATTAATCTATGTGCCTATATCTGTGCCAATACCACATGCCTTATCTTAGTTGTAATCCTTAATATTGGGTTGAGTGATTCCTCGTACTTCATACTTCTTTTTCAAGATTGTTCTAACTATTCTACAGCTTGTTACCTTCAATAACATTTTAGAATAAGCTTGTCTATATATGCAAAAGTCATTTACAAGTTTTTAATAGCAATTGTACTAAACCTATAATTTTTTACTATGTTGAGTCTTCCATTCCATGAACACAGTATATCTTTTCATTTTTAAATTCCTTTCTTCAGCATATTGTAATTTTCAGTGCACAGATCTTATACATGCTTTGTTAAGTTTCTACTTAAGTACTGGTTCATCAATTGTAACAAATGTACCCCACTAATGCAAGATGCTATAAATAGAGGAAACTGGGCAGAGGGAGGAGGGTGGAAAAGGTATATGAGAACTGTGTACTTGCTCTTTAATTTTTCTATAAACCTAAAACTGCTCTAAGAAATAAAATCTATTAGCTAAATATAGGAGGAATGGAATATTATTATAATTAGGTATCCTGAATCAGACAATAGCACAAAAGAAAAAGTAATAATAACAATTATTACCATTAACATCATCAGGTTATTTCATTTCTGTAAGAATACATGTCTAGAGCCAATGAATCAATGATATCAGAATAGCAATAGGAAGATCTCTGACCTTAGATATCTATGTACAGGTAATTATCATGCATGCGTGTAGGCAAAAGAAATAGATTCTCAGACATAGAAGAAATCCTACGCATGCCAGTTTTTGAGGGAACAATAACTCAAAATAACAAAACTGCCCATATATATCTGGAGGGAGAGAGACAGAAATAGAGAAATTTTCAGTTTAATGTTTCACACAAAATGATTTAGGGAAAATCGTAGAACTAAATCTTAAACACCTGTCTAAATATTTGTTGATTATAAGCTGTAAAGTTTAATAAATTTTCCAAATTTTCTTAAAATAGAAAAAATATATAATAAATGTAAACAATAATAACATTTAGAATGTAAATTCTAGATATTTTTTTAAAACAATAACCTTGAATGTTGGGCTAAGAGAAGAACATACTGCATTGAAACAGTTCTAATTCTTTTCTGGGAGATCATAAAAGAGAAAATGTAATAATTTTACTTTTTTCATATTGATTTTTAAAAATAGCCAAAAGGGGCTTCCCTGGTGGCACAGTGGTTGAGGGTCCGCCTGCCGATGCAGGGGACATGGGTTCGTGCCTCGGTCCGGGAAGATCCCACATGCCGCGGAGCGGCTGGGCCCGTGAGCCATGGCCGCTGAGCCTGCGCGTCCGGAGCCTGTGCTCCGCAACGGGAGAGACCACAACAGTGAGAGGCCTGCGTACCGCAAAAAAAAAAAAAAAAAAAAAAAAGCCAAAAGTGTTTGCTATATGTATAAGATAAACCACTATTGGAAAGTCAATAAGGTATAGATTTTTAAACCAGTAGGGAAAACAAAACAAACTCAACAAAACATAATGCAATTCCCAAGGCTTTTCAGGGAACACTGGGGCTAATAACTTTCCATCTTCTCATCATACTCCAATTAACCCATTCTATTCAGCTTCCTCTTCTCTGTTCAAATCAGCTACTACACCTGTGTTTGCTTTCTATTACCCACAGATCATTGCTCCTTCTCTAGTTCATTTGTCCTGTGGGATCATGGATTTTTTAGGCCATTTGTCTATTATTTACTCTCATTTTATATATCAAAATTAAAACCTAATGTAATTAAATGGCTACATAGGAAAATTATTGACATTGGCTATAGTAAATAGTTATAAATTCTCTCTAATTAATATAATTTTGGTGATATTTTTATCCACACACATTAAGATGCCAGAATAAGTAGTGTTTTTACATAAAAATATCAGAGAAGTATTAAAACTCTGATGGTAACCCCTTATCCAAGACCACTTCATGTGGTTGTGAGTAACCCCTTATCCAAGACCACTTCATGTGGTTGTGAGTAATGAAGAGCAACTCTCCTATAAGTGTTAAGCACATGACTCTGACATGAGTGGTGGCCCTTGGGATCATGCACCTATTTATAATTGTGTGTCGATACATACAACCTTCAGGGACAGCAGGGGAAGGCCCTAATCTGAATCAGGAATTCTCTATTGGTGTTCATTCCATAAAAAGCTCTTAATGGCAATAAAATTTTAAATGGTAAAGTATTAGATTGAGATTAGAAATATATCTCTCATAACTATGGTTAGTAATATTGCCACCCAGTTATTTAATTCTCACAAGTTACTGAAATAATTTTCTTTATCGAACTTTTATGTAATAAACTGCAATTGTAACACAATAAGGGGAAAACAGGCATTAAACAAAATGTAAAAACAGGAATCAAATTTATAATGTTATGAGCATGATACACATATCTCATTGAAATAACAATAGCAAAACTAACAACAATAATACCATGCATAGTAACAATAATACCGTACTTTCAGTGGTACTTCTTGTCTACTAGGCAATGTTTTAAGGAATTTACACACACACACACATTTACAGACATACACACATATACACATACACACATGCACATACACACACATACTCATTTAATCCTCATAACACCCCCATGGGGATTTTATCTTTCACTAGTCACTTCCCTTCTTTTTCCAACGTACATGGTACAAGATAAATTCATGAAACTATATTTTAAAGCATCTTCTAAACTTAGTGCAGAGTAGAAGTTAGTAGGCTTATCACAATTATTGTGTGTTGTATTTCACAATTTTTTAGATATCTTTTTAAAATTCAGAGATCTATAAATAAACCACAAGAAGACTGAAATCACTCAAATTGCACACATATACAGCAGGAGCCATTTCAACTTATTTGTCAATTTTTCTTAAATGATTGAAAAAAGTAAAAAATGGCCAATGGAAGCTGAATAAGTCCATATTTATTGATTGACTCTATTAATGATAATATGCTCATTGGTAAACTAAGTCTCCCTATACAGGTGTAGTTTCTTAGTAATTATACGACCTATATGATCAATATTACTTCAAAATAAATTCCGAGATAACTGAATATTGGTATTGAATAAAAGTTGTTTGCATTCAGGTAGACATGCGCTTTGGCATTTATTATGATTTTCTCTTCCAATTAGACTAGTCAAATACAAAGACTCAAAGGGAAATTTTATATTGTTAGATTGTTAGAAATTAGTGGCTTTTGGTGGAAAATTCCTGTTTCTTCAGCACTTCTATGTGTTTTTATAGGACATTATTATATCCCTAAACTCACTGCTACTCAGTGGAGTACAGTACCTGTCACAAATCTGAAATGCCCAAGTATAGCTCTGATAACAATATCAATTCTTCTCCTTGTATTTCTTACCAAGTCGTTTCTTTCACACACACCCTTTCCAATTTCCTTTCTGATTTCATTTTCTTTTTCACCTGATTTTCAAAGTCCTTTTGATAATCAAATCACTAAATATCATTCACTCATTGCACTTCTGGGGATCAGATCTGTCACTGGCTTATATACTTTTTTGCCCAGCACTGATTTTGATTCATGCCTTAGAATGTCAGAGCCTAAAAGGACAATTCCACTTTCACTTTTCAGAGCCAGTTTCAATATCAACTTTAATTGAGTAGATAGTATTTAATATAGTTCTCTTCCAGCAGGCAACAATCGTTTACCCCAAGGTTCTCTGTCTTATATTAAACTGAAGAATGCTGACTCAGAGGCTTTTGTTGTGTTTTGTTTTTACTCTTGCTCCCACTTTAACTTGGCTTGAGAAAAAGTTTTACAAGTTGAAATCCCATACTGCCTGAAATACAGACTTTTTAAAAAAGCATTACTTAGTGTATTAAAAGGTAATTGAGTTTAATTTTTAAACTTCTATATCTTTAAAGTCATAGGAGTATAAGTGGTATTGGTTATAGTGCAATCGATTGAATGTTTGTTTCCCCCAAATTCATATGTTGAATCGTAATCCCCAGTGTGATGATATTAGGAGGTGGGGCATTTGGGAGGTGATTTGGCCATGAGGGTGGAGCCCCTGTGAATAGGATTGATGCTCTTATAAAAGAGATCCTAGAGAGCTCCCTTGTCCATCTGCCACGTGAGGAGAGGGTGAGATCTCATCAGACACATCTTGATCTAGGATTTCTCAGTCTCCAGAACTACAGGAAATACATTTGTTTATGAGCCACCTAGTCTATGGTGTTCTATTCCAGCAGCCTGAACAGACTTATAGAATAAGACATAAAGAATAATTTAAAATAAAGTAAAAGGAATATATATTTATAATCTCAGTATTGGCTAGATACTTAGAAATTATTTGATTAGCTATCCGTGATCATTATAGTCCAAATGGTATTGCCAAATTTACATATCAAGTAAAAAAATTAAATCTTTTAAAATAAACACATTTCTTAATTGTCATATCAACTCTGCCTTATATATATGAGCCAATATTTGGTGTATGGCAATTTAATTAGCATAATCCCCACTCAGAAATTCTGAAAAATTTATTACTCTAAACTGGCAAAAATTCCTCAGCTTATCTTCAACTTCTCCAAGCCACTCCTCCTCAAGTTTTTGCCTGTATTTTCATATGCAATAGTAAACTGAGGTTAATGTTTAAAGAGAAAAAAATATTAAAAATAGAGTCAAGATTTTTGGTTTCTGGTTCTGCAAGTAAGGAGCTTGGAAGTCACCACTCTGTCCTAACAGCAAGTAAAAAGCTGAACAGACTGAAAAATCAACAATTCTTCTTATATCCATAAGAGAGGAAGGACACTGGGCAAATTGCTGCAGCCAAGATCAGTGAGACAGACATGCAAATACAGGGAATCACAGCTTACTAGAGCAGAGACTCAAGACATCAGCACTGGAGAGGAAAACCTGAACTGTACTGACAAATTGTTGGAGGATCAATGTGAACAAGTCTGAGAGTTAACTACTCCAGGGGTGCTAGCCATAGGTGGATCACCCCAATACTGAGAGAGTCCCTCCAGGAGGCCAACCAGGCTCTCACAGTATCAGAGGAAAAAAATCTGGGATTTGGCAGGGGTTGGGGAAAAACTCTGAAATTTATCAGAGCACCATGTTCTTCATAACAAGTCCTGCCCTCAGAGGAAACTTGTTAACCAGAGCCTAACCAGCGATTTTATAACTATCCTGGGGGAAGGGAAATGCCCAACTCCGGCCAGCTCTAGCCTTCCACATACGAGAAGAGATAAACTCACCTCCAGCCCACTTTGTCTCACCAGAGGGAGGAGAACAAAATCAAAACAAAACTGAGAAACACCTGAAGTGCACAGGGCAGAGGCATAGGCTTACTGAAAGGTTGAGACCTAATCATGGGACTGCAGAACACCTTCCTCCACCACATTACTAAAGGCCTATTTACAGTAGTTCCTTTTAACCAGTACATTATGGCTGTCCATCAAAAAAAAAAAAACAAAACAAAAAAGCAAAAAACTTGCCAAGTATACCAAAAGGCAAAAACACACAATTTGAAGAAAGTAACCAAGCATCAGAACCAGACATGTCAGGGATGTTAGAATAATCAGACCAGGAATTTAAAACAACTATGATTAATATACTAAGGGTTCTAAAGGATAAAATAGACAACATACAAGAGCAAAGGGGCATTGTAAGTGGAGACGTGGAAAACCTAAGAAAGAACCAAAAAAAAAAAAATGCTGAAGATCAAAAACATTTTAACAGAAATGAAATATGTTTTGATGTGCTTATTAGTAGACTGGACACAGCTGAGGAAAAAATCTTTGAGCTAGAAAACATCAATAGATTCCTCAAAAACTGCAAAGCAAAGAAAACAAAGATTGTTTAAAAAACTCAGAAAATCCAAGGAGTTTGGGACAATTAGAAAAAGTGTAACATGTAATGGGAGTGCCATAGGAAGAGGAAAGAGAGAAGGAAGAGAAGAAATATTTCAAACGATAATGACTGAGAATTTCTCCAAATTGATGTCAGACACCAAACCACAGATAAACAAAATTCAGAGAACACCAAATGGGATAAATGACAACTAAAACTACACAAAGGCATATCATTTTCAAACTACACAAAATAAAAGATAAAGGTAAAAAACAACTTACCTATAGAAGAACAGAGAAGAATGATGTTCAACTTCTCCTCAGAAACCATACAAGTAAGATGAGAATGGATGAAATACTTAAACTGTTGAGAGAAAAGAAACAGCAGCTTAGAATTCAGTACCCCTCAAATTAACATTCAAAAGTCAAGGAGAAATAAAGACTTTCTCAGACAAACAAAAATTGAGGGGTTTTGTTGTCTGTAGACCTGCCTCGCAAAAAATGTTAAAATAAGTTATTTACAGAGAAAGAAAATAGCACAGGTAAAAAACTTAGATTTACATAAGGTAACAAAGAGTATCAAAAAAGGAATAAGTGAAGGTAAAATAAAAGCTTTTACATTTTTTTCTATGCTTTATTGATCTAACAGATAATGGTATCTAAAATAATGTCAATAATATATTTGATTATGTATATTTACGTACTTATATATGTGCGTATATATATCTCTATATATGCTTATACATATATACGCTTATATAATTGAAATGAATAACAGCAATGATACAAGGGGCAGGAGGAAGAAAGGGATTGGGATTATTCTGTTATTAAAAGGTACTTACACTACCCATGAAGTGGTATAGTGTTACATGAAAGTGGACTTATATTAGCTGGAAATGTATATTGCAAATTCTAGGACAACCACTTAAAAGAGTAAAAAACAAAAGTAAAACTAATATTATAAGAAATGAGAATAAATGGAACTATATATCAATTAAAACCACAAAAAGCAGAAAAAGAGTGGAAGACAAACATGGTAACATTGAACAAGGGTAACAAATAGAAAACAGTAACAAATATTATAGATATTAATCCAAATATATCAGTAATCACTTTGAATGTCAGTGGTGTAAGTGCACCAGTTAAAACACAGAGATTGTCAGAATAGATTAAAAAAAAAAAAGGGGGGGGGACAAACTACATGTTGTCTATAAGAAATGCACTTTAGGGTTCCGGGAAGATGGCGGAAGAGAACTTCCTCCCCACAGATACACCAGAAATACATCTACACGTGGAACAACTCCTACAGAACACCTACTGAACGCTGGCAGAAGACCTCAGACCTCCCAAAAGGCAAGAAACCCCCCACGTACCTGGGTAGGGCAAAATAAAAAACAAAAAACAGAGACAAAAGGATAGGGACGGGACCTGCACCAGTGGGAGGGAGCAGTGAAGGAGGAAAGTTTTCCACACACTAGAAGCCCCTTCATGGGCGGAGACTGCGGGCGGCAGAGGGGGAAGCTTCCTAGCCGCGGAGAGCACAGCAACAGGGGTGCGGAGGGAAAAGCGGAGAGAGTCCCGCGCAGAGGATCAGGGCCAAACGGCACTCACCAGCCCGAGAGGCTTGTCTGCTCACCCGCCGGGGCGGGCGGGGCTGGGAGCTGAGGCTCGGGCTTCGGTCGGAGCACAGGGAGAGGACTGGGGTTGGCGGCATGAACACAGCCTGAAGGGGCTAGTGCGCCACGGCTGGCCAGGAGGGAGTCCGGGAAAAAGTCTGGAGCTGCAAGAGACTTTTTCTTCCCTCTTTGTTTCCTGGTGTGCGAGGAGAGGGGATTAAGAGCGCTGCTTAAAGGAGCTCCAGAGACGGGCGCGAGCCGTGGCTAAAAGCACGGACCCCAGAGACGGCATGAGACGCTAAGGCTGCTGCTGCTGCCACCAAGAAGCCTGTGTGCGAGCACAGGTCACTATCCACAACCCCGTTCCGGGGAGCCTGTGCAGCCCGCCACTGCCAGGGTTCTGGGATCCAGGGACAACTCCCCTGGGAGAACGCACAGCGCGCCTGACGCTGGTGCAACGTCACGCTGGCCTCTGCCGCCACAGGCCCGCCCCGCCTTCGTGCCCCTCCCTCCCCCACCGGCCTGAGTGAGCCGGAGCCCCCGAATCAGTGGCTCCTTTAATCACGTCCTGTCTGAGTGAAGAACAGACGCCCACCTGCGACCTACACGCAGAGGCGGGACCAAATCCAAAGCTGAGCCCCTGGGAGCTGTGAGAACAAAGAAGAAAAAGGGAAATCTCTCCCAGCTGCCTCAGAAGCAGCGGATTAAAGCTCCACAGTCAACGTGATGTACCTGCATCTGTGGAATACATAAATAGACAACGAACCATTCCAAATTAAGAAGGTGGACTTTGAGAGCAAGATTTATGATTTTTTTCCTCTTTTCATGAGTGTGTATGTGTATGCTTCTGTGTGAGATCTTGTCTGTATAGTCTTGCTTCCACCATTTGTCCTAGGGTTCTATCTGTCCGTTTTTTCCTTCATTTTTTTCTCTTAATAATTATTATTTTTATTTTAATAACTTTATTAAATTTTATCTTACTTTATTTTATTTTATTTTATCTTCTTTCTTTTTTCCTTTCCTTCCCTCCTTCCTTCCTTCCTCCCTCCCTTCTTCCCTCCTTCCCTCCTTTCTTTCTTTCTTTCTTTCTACTTCTACTAATCCTTTCTTTCTACTTTTTCTCCCTTTTATGCTGAGCCGTGTGGATGAAAGGCTCTTGGTGCTGCAACCAGGAGTCAGTGCTGTGCCTCTGAGGTGGGAACGCCAACTTCAGGACACCAGTCCACAAGAGACCTCCCAGCTCCACATAATATCAAACGGCAAAAATCTTCCAGAGATCTCCATCTCGACACCAGCCCCAGCTTCACTCAATGACCAGCAAGCTACAGTGCTGGACATCCTATGCCAAACAACTAGCAAGACAGGAACACAACCCCACCCTTTAGCAGAGAGGTTGCCTAAAATCATATTAAGTCCACAGACACCCCAAAACACACCACCAGACGTGGACCTGCCCACCAGAAAGAGAAGATCCAGCCTCATCCACCAAAACACAGGCACTAGTCCCCTCCACAAGGAAGCCTACACAACCCACTGAACCAACCTTAGCCACTGGAGACAGACACCAAAAACAACGGGAACTACGAACCTGCAGCCTGCAAAAAGGAGACCCCAAACACAGTAAGATAAGCAACATGAGAAGACAGAAAAACACACAGCAGATGAAGGAGCAAGATAAAAACCCACCAGACCTAACAAATGAAGAGGAAATAGGCAGTCTACCTGAAAAAGAATTCAGAATAACGATAGTAAAGATGATCCAAAATCTTGGAAATAGAATAGACAAAATGCAAGAAACATTTAACAAGGACCTAGAAGAACTAAAGATGAAACAAACAATGATGAACAACACAATAAATGAAATGAAAAATACTCTAGAAGGGATCCATAGCAGAATAACTGAGGCAGAAGAATGGATAAGTGACCTGGAAGATAAAATAGTGGAAATAACTACTGCAGAGCAGAACAAAGAAAAAAGAATGAAAAGAACTGAGGACAGTCTCAGAGACCTCTGGGACAACATTAAACGCACCAACATTCGAATTATAGGGATTCCAGAAGAAGAAGAGAAAAAGAGAGGGACTGAGAAAATATTTGAAGAGATTATAGTTGAAAACTTTCCTAATATGGGAAAGAAAACAGTCAAATCAAGTCCAGGAAGCACAGAGAGTCCCATATAGGATAAATCCAAGGAGAAACACGCCAAGAAACATATTAATCAAACTGTCAAATATTAAATACAAAGAAAACATATTAAAAGCAGCAAGGGAAAAACAACATATAACACACAAGGGAATCCCCATACGGTTAACAGCTGATCTTTCAGCAGAAACTCTGCAAGGCAGAAGGGACTGGCAGGACATATTTAAAGTGATGAAGGAGAAAAACCTGCAACCAAGATTATTCTACCCAGCAGGATCTCATTCAGATTTGATGGAGAAAGTAAAACCTTTACAGACAAGCAAAAGCTGAGAGAGTTCAGCACCACCAAACCGAGCTTTACATCAACTGCTAAAGGAACTTCTCTAGGAGAGAAACACAAGAGAAGGAAAAGACCTACAATAACAAACCCAAAACAATTAAGAAAATGGGAATAGGAACATACATATCGATAATTACCTTAAATGTAAATGGACTAATGCTCCCACCAAAAGACACAGATTGCCTGAATGGTTACAAAAACAAGACCCATATATTTGCTGTCTACAAGAGACCCACTTCAGACCTAGAGACACATACAGACTGAAAGTAAGGGGATGGAAAAAGATATTTCATGCAAATGGAAACCAAAAGAAAGCTGGAGTAGCAATTCTCATATCAGACAAAATATACTTTAAAATAAAGACTATTACAAGAGACAAAGAAGGACACTACATAATGATCAAGGGATCAATCCAAGAAGAAGATATAAAAATTGTAAATATTTATGCACCCAGCATAGGAGCACCTCAATACATAAGGCAAATACTAACAGCCATAAAAGGGGAAATCGACAGTAACACATTCATAGTAGACGACTTTAACACCCCACTTTCATCAATGGACATATCATCCAAAATGAAAATAAATAAGGAAACACAAGCTTTCAATGATACATTAAACAAGATGGACTTCATTGATATTTATAGGACATTCCATCAAAAAACAACAGAATACACATTTTTCTCAACTGCTCATGGAACATTCTCCAGGATAGATCATATCTTGGGTCACAAATCAAGCCTTGGTAAATTTAAGAAAATTGAAATTGTATCAAGTATCTTTTCCGACCACAACACTATGAGACTAGATATCAATTACAGGAAAAGATCTGTAAGAAATACGAACACATGGAGGCTAAACAATACATTACTTAAAAACGAAGTGATCACTGAAGAAGTCAAAGAGGAAATAAAAAAACACCTAGAAACAAATGACAATGGAGACACGACGACCCAAAATCTAGGGGTACGACAGGAATAAAGACACAGACCTACTAGAGAATGGACTTGAGGATACGGGGAGGGGAAAGGGTAAACTGTGACAGAGAGAGAGAGGCATGGACATATATTCTCTACCAAACGTAAGGCAGATAGCTAGTGGGAAGCAGCCGCATAGCACAGGGAGATCAGCTCGGTGCTCTGTGACTGCCTGGAGGGGTGGGATAGGGAGGGGGGAGTGAGGGAGACGCAGGAGGGAGGAGATATGGGAACATATGTATATGAATGGCTGATTCACTTTGTTATAAAGCAAAAACTAACACACCATTGTAAAGCAATTATACTCTAATAAAGATGTAAAAAAATAAAAATGTTAAAAAAAAACGAAATGCACTTTAAATATAGAGGTATATAAGTTAGCACAGGGAGCTCTACTCAATACTCTGTAATAACCTATATGGGAAAAGAATCTACAAAAGAGTAGATATGTGTATATGTATGACTGATTCACTTTGCTGTACACCTGAAATTAACAGGGCATTGTAAATCAACTATACCTCAATAAAAATTTTAAAAAAAGATACAAACAAAATAAAGGTACATATTAAAAGTTAATGGTTGGAGGGGGGTGGGAGGGTATATATGTATACATATAGCTGATTCACTTCGTTATACAGCAGAAACTAACACAACATTGTAAAGCAACTATATCTCAATAAAAAGAAAACAAAACCAAAAAAGGAAATGGCTGGAACAAAAGAAAATATCATTCTAACCTAATCAAAAAAGCAGGAGTAGCTATATTAATTTCAGACAGCAGACTTCAAAGCAAGGAAAGTTATCATTAAACAATGATAAAGGACCAATTCTCTAAGATACATAACAATCCTTAACATGTATGAATCTAACAACAGAGCATCAAACTAAGTGAACCAAAAACGAATAGAATTGCATAGAGAAGAAAATTAATCCACTTGCATATTTGGAGACTAACACTCCTCTATCAGACATGGACAGATCCAGCAGGCAGAAAATCAGTAAGGACATAGTTGAACTTAATTACACCATCAATCAACTGGATATAATTAATGTCTATAGACCACTTTGTCCAACAACAGCAGAATATAATTCTTCTCATGCCCACATGGAACATCCACCGAGACAGACCGATTTCTGGCCACATAAAACAAACCTTAACAAATTTAATAAGATTGAATTATATAACACCAATCTTAGACAATGGAATTATACTAGGAATCAACAATAAAAAGATAACTGGAAAATCCCCAAATATATGGAAATTAAACAAAACACTTAAATAAAACACAACTCAATAGCTACACATTTGATAATTTAGATAAAATGGACCAATTCCTTGAAAGGCACCATCTCTCAAAACCTCACAAGAAGAAATTTGCAATCTGAATAGGCCTATATCTATAAAATAAATTGAATCAATAATTAATAACCTTCTTAAAAAGAAAAAAACAGGCTAGATCAGGTCACTGGTGAATTCTACCAAACTTTCAAGGAAGAAATTATACCAATTTTCCACAATCTCTTTCAGGGAACAGAAACAGAGGGAATACTTCATAACCCATACTATGAGACCAGCATTACTGTAATACCAAAACCATGCAAAGACAGTACAAGAAAAGGAAACTACAGACCAATATATCTCACAAACAGAGATGAAAAAATTCTCCTTCAACAAAATAACACCTTATGGAAAAACCTGAACGAACCTTTTGGTCAACCCAATATTAGCAAATTGAGCCCAACAATGTATAAAAAGAGTTATGCACCATAACCAAGTGAGATTTTTTGCAGGTCTGCAAGGCTTGTTCAAGATTTAAGAATCAATTTATGTAACATATCATACCCACAGGAGAGAAATCATTTGATCATATTAAGGGATGAAAAAAAAAAGGATTTAACAAAATCCAATGCACATTCATGATAAAAACTCTTAGCAAACTAGAAATAGAGGGAAAAATCCTCAGCTTCATGAAGGATATCTACAAAAACCCTACAACTAACATCATATTTAATGGTGAAAAACTCAAAGTTTTCCCACTAAGATCAGGTAGAAGGCAAGTGTGTCCCCTCTCAACATTACTTTTCAACATCATACTGAAAGTTCTACCTAATGCAAGAAAACAAGAAAATAAAATTAAAAGTATATAGATTGGGAAAGAAGAAAAAAAACTTGTTTGACTTGAAATTGGCATGATTGTCTGTGTAGAAAAATTCTAAAGAATTGACTAAAAACTCCCGGAACTAGTTAGTGATGATAGCAAGTTTACAGGATTATAAGGTTATTACACCAGCAATAGAAAAAATTGAATTTGATGTTGAAAACACAATACTATTTATATTAGTATCCAATAAAATAAAATACTTAAGTATAAATTTAACAAAATACATATAAGATCTTTATGAGGAAAACTACAAAACTCTGAGGAATGAAATCCAAGAAGAACTAAATAAATGGAGAGATAGTTCATGTAAATGGATAGGAAACTCAATGTCAAGATGCCAGTTGTTGCCAACTTAATCTATAGATTTAATGCAAACTCAACCAAAACCACAAGTTATTTTGTGAATATCAACAATCTGATTATAACGTTTATATGGAGAGGAAGAAGACCCAGAATAGCCAACACAATATTGAAGAAGAACAAAGTTAGAGGGCTGATGCTACCCAATTTCAAGACTTAGTATGAAGCTACAGAAATCAAGACAGTGTGGTACTGGTAAAAGAATAGACAAATATATCAGAACGGAATCGAGAGCCCAGAAAGAGGGCCACATAAATATAGTCAACTGATCTTTGACAAAGGGAAAAAGGCAATACAACAGAGAAGATAGTGTCTTCAACAAATGATGTTGGAACAACTGAACAGTATGCAAAAAAAAAAAAAAAAAATGAATCTAGACACAGACCTTACACCCTTCACAAAAATTAAGTCAAAATGAATTCCAAACCTAAATGTAAAACACACAAAATATAAAACTCCTAAAACATATCAGTGGAGAAATCCTATATGACTTGGGTACAGTGATGACTTTTTAGGTACAACACCAAAGACACAATTTATAAAGAAATAATTGATAAGAATAAAAAACTGCTCTGCAAAAGGCAGTGTCCAGAGATTTAGAAGACAAGTCACAGACTGGGAGAAAATATGTGCAAAAAACACATGTAATAAAGGACTGCTATCCAATATATGCAAAGAGCCCTTAAAAGTCAACAATAAGAAAACAAGAAACCCAATTAAAAAATGGGCCAAAGACCTTAATATAAACCTTATCAAAGAGGATATATGGATGGCAAATAAGCATATGAAAAGACGCTCCGTATGATATGTCATCAAATAAATAAGAATTAAAACAAGATACCACTATGCACCTGTTAGTATGGCCCAAATACAGAACATTAACATCACCAAATGCTGGAGAGAATGTGAAGCAGCAGGAACACTTATTCATTATTATGTGGCATTATTTGCATACTTCACCAGCTAATAATAAATTTTCAGAAATATTATACATCAGGCCATGGCTTGCATTGCCAAAGGTTAGCAGCAACTGAATTCAAATGGTAAAATGATTTAAAATATACACATTTCTCTAACAATAAGTTATAGTCTATAAAGAGAAAAATCATTAATCTTCTGAAAAGTTAAAGGTGACTTCTAAGTATTTGAAGTCATCAATAATACATTTAAGGATCTATTATAGCATTGTGAGTTAAAACAAGGTTTAACACACATGACACCAATAAATTGCCACTTTATTACAAGGAAAATAATGATTATGTTCTTGAGGAAAAATTTAAAAGCATATTTCATAGTTAGATCTGCTAATATATTTCCAATTATATGGTTTAATTATCAGTGGGGTTTCAATATAATAAAGAAGCTTGCAAGTTTGAAATATAAGGCCTGTTTATTTTACTTTAAACTTCACATACTGAAAAGGAAACTACTAGAGACTCCCCAAGGAAAACATAATTATGTCGATAAACAAGCTTTATTGAAAATATTTGGAGGCATTTTTCTTCAGGGCACATTGCATTTGAGGTGCAATTTAATGGAAATAAATAAAGCTCTGTTTGAGGCACCTAACCTGATCCACTGACTCATTTTTGTCCATGGCCACATCTAACAGAATGTAAAACAGAATCAATTTGTCTATCTGTAAAATTAGTTGAAAAATATCACTAATAATTATCTCAAAACTGTCACAAAGTAAGCTTTTTAGAATTTCTTCCAAACTTGCTTCTCTCTGTGTCTTATTCCTTCGTAACTACCAACTAAATTTTTTCCCTGTACTGACCAAAACCCTTGGAGTTATACTTTTCAAATATCTTTGCCTCTCATACTCTACAAACTACCTGTCATCAGTCCCTGATGGCTATACCTTCAAAGGATATACAGAATTTTACTCATTCATACCACCTCCACTGCTACTTCCTCTGGTGCAAGCCACCACCATCTTTGGCCCGGTTTATTGCAACCACTTAATGCATTATCGTGAAGATAGAAAAATGGAAATCACATAAGGTATTTCAAGCACAGAGTACTTCCTACACACAGGCTGGAAGGTCAAAGGACAAAAACAGGAAACTGAGGTAATTCAGACTTTAATAAGTGCAGAGCTCAGTAGTGCTTCCTAAGGCTGGGGAAACAAAAGGTAAGATATGGTATTATTAAATATTAATAATTTGGAATAAAGGTCCCTATGAGGCTGGGAGTTAGAAATTTTAAGATATCACCACATTGCTGCTTGTACAGCCTCTGAGGAAGAGTCATGGATAGCTGGTGTTCGAGAAACACTAACAGGTTCTCATAGTGCACAGCTGGTGCCTTCTGAGTGAGGTTGGCACCTGTAGTGGGGATCAGCAAGGCGAGTGCTGCTGGGAGTGTCAGAGGCAACTGTCTGATTATCTGGATAAATATAGATCAATGCCAAAAGACGGATGCCAGGTATCTCTTGGCACTTTCTGCCTTCCAATCTACTAAATAGCCTTGCATGGCATACCTAAACAGGAGCAGGATGAGAAAAGTTGATAGAAGACTCAGGTTGCCAGATTTAGAAAATAAAAATAAAAACAATTAGCTTAATGTGAATTTAACGAAAAAAGTATTTTAGTGTAACTGGACACAGTTTTACTGCTTAACTCCCAGCACTTAAAATTACATAGGAAATTAATAACTAAAAATAAATTTAGTGAATAAATAAGGTTATACAATGGCAAGATTGCTGAAATCTATAACTTTTATGCTTATTAACTATTTGATATTCACTGTAGAAGGATAATATGTTAATATAAAAGTGACACTCCTCCCTACTAGTCTACATCTACTGATAACACAAACAATTCTCCTTAGTATAGCTAATTGCATGTCTTAATTGATATATTATGAAATATATATCATCAAACATATATAATCCATATATGAAATATGGAAGACCATATTTTACATATTAATGCGCTTATCAATCACTTACAATGGTACAACAACAATAATACTATGTGTTCAATCCAAGTAGACGGTTCTAAACAGAAATGTTAACATACTAAAGACCAGTGATTACTGATAGACCAAAATACAGTCTTCAAGAAAGTAAAATCTATAGCTGGAAGTATGCCCTTTTCCTCTACATCTTAAGAATCCAAATAATTTTTTTTTTTTTTGCGGTACGGGGGCCTCTCACTGCTATGGTCTCTCCCGTTGCGGAGCACAGGCTCCGGACGCGCAGGCTCAGCGGTCATGGCTCACGGGCCCAGCCGCTCCGCGGCATGTGGGATCTTCCCGGACCGGGGCACGAACCCACGTCCCCTGCATCGGCAGGCGGACTCTCAACCACTGCGCCACCAGGGAAGCCCAAGAATCCAAAGAATTTTTAGTTCCAGTGTCAAATCGTAAGCAAGCTAAGAGAAGATTGCTTTCGCAAAGCAAAGAGGCTTCCAGTGGGTGGGAAGTGAGATCATTGCAATCAGAGCTAATATCTCCAGGAAAGAGATTAATATGGAGCTAGATGACATTCTCTTAACTACTCCTAAGATTCAATACTGTAATGGATCTCTGAGAAATTTTGAGGATCTATTCACCCTTGGGTGAATATGAACGTATAATGCTTTTAAAGAAATTGTGAAATTTTTTTTTTTCATTTCAGCTTTATTGAGGTGTAACTGACAAATAAAATTGTAAGATACTTAAAGTGTACATCATGATGATTTGATATATGTATACATTGTGAAAGGATTCTCCTCATCTAGTTAATTAATACACACATCACTTCACATATTCATCTTTTTTTTGATGATAAATTTAAGTTCTACTCTCCTAGAAAATTTCAATTATACAACACTATATTGATAACAATAATAGTGTTATCAACTATAGTCACCTTGTTTTATATTAGATCCTAAGAAGTAATTCATCTTATAGCTGAAAGTTTGTACCACTTTACCAATCTCTCCATGTTTCCCTACTCCTCAATCCCCGGCAACCACTTTTTACTCTGTGCTTTTGAGACTGACTTTTTTTTTCAAGTTACCACATATAAGTGGTACCATGAGCCATTTATCTTTCTCTGTCTGGCTTATTTCACTTAGCAGAATGTTCTCAAGGGGCATACATGTTTTCATAAATGGCAGGATTTTCTTTAACATGTTGGGCATCTTGTACATAGGATAAGAGATGAAAAATTTTCTAATCCTCACATTTTCCTAAATACTGCACACAATTGTTTAATTGTTCTGTAGAAATTATTTATTTTTATATATTTTCATCGATTATCTCTTCTTTCTTCTTCATTTACACAGTTAACCCTAGTGCTGTATTCTTAAACGCAATTTTAAATCAGCCATAAGTTGGTGGTTTAACCTTGGATGCATAAAAATATAAATGTAGAAATAAATTAGAATCATACCTACCATTTTCGATATGATTGGTCAACACTGAACAGGATATATTTTATTCCATTAATCATTATTAGTTGTCATTCTCATTTCATAGAATGAGCATATGGCAAGTATTTTTTGATGAATTAAAATAGGATACAATTCTTGGCAAGATTTTCACAGAAATACCTGGTGATACAAAAGATTGCTACTTGAATCAACAGAACAGAGACACTGGTCAGTTGGAAGATATACAGTTAGAAGGGAAGGTTTGGGTTGCCTGAGGAATATTTAATAATAAATTAAACTGTTGGTAAAATATAAGAAATAACTCCAACCGGGGATAATTTTTTGCTCTATGATCTATTGAAAATTATGATGTTGAAGCATATTATCCAAGACAGTGAATATTCAAATATTTTCTTTAGGAGCACACATTTTTCCCATGCACTTTCTAAAGGGGATAAGAATAGTACTATTTTCATCATGTTTTCTTGTTATTACAAACTATAGAGGAAAGAACATATAGAGCAAAACTAGAAAAGGCTTTGATTTCACAGTCCTTCTTTGGAAGGCACTCCATTTTAATGGAGAAAAGGTAGGCACTTGCTTTTATCTTTACACTGTAATAGAAAATGTTAGTACACCAAAGCAACAGTGTATTGGCAAAAGTATCCTGCAGAGGATACTTTTAGACACTTCTAAAAGTGAAAAGCACTTTGCACCTGTGGAGACAAAAGCAGTATTTTTCGTTGTGTAAAATGTCATAATGTATAATGATAATAGTGATGTTTCTAAGAGTGAACTACTGTATTATTTCAATAGTGTATGATGTATTGAGTTCTATTTTGATAAATTGTATTCCTTGTCCAGTTTTATGAAATACTGAATACATTAGAAATGAAAGAAAGGACTGCTGAGTTACTGATAATGTGAATTAAAACAGGACTTCAGGCGGCATTGCATGAATCTAAAATTTTTATTATTTTCTGCCTTTCCACAGAACAGTTCTCATGGAAGGTTAATCCTTAGTTTGAAAGGCTGTGGTGTGATATTTCAGTATACTCATGTTTTAGTAAAAAGCTCAATCATAATCACTTTTACTCTGTGTCATTTTAATATCTATTCCTTCATGTAAAACCTAATTTTAAATCTTCAAATTTTGAATAAGCCCTGAGCATTAGGCACACATCATGCTAACATTACTATATTTTACCTAGATTTAACAAAACAGGATTCTGATTTATCAATATTAAATCATTCAATTTTGTGACTCTTTTTATTATAATATTTTTGCTTATATTGTCAGTGTAGCTGGGCACAAACCAAAATAACAAGAATATATTTTTGTATCCAGTTATTCTTCCTCTGGAATAAAATTTGCAGTTTCAAATAAGAAAATTATTGACCATATGGCATTTGTATCACAGAGGACATACTTCAACTTGATAAACATACTGATAGTTGCATGACTTAAAACACAATAATACAAAAAACTAGGACTTGGTGAATTATACATGTTTTTGATGAAACAAATTATATTACTATAGTTATCACAATATAACCCTCACTGTAATGTATTTGTTTGCTTATGTTATATTCACAACTATACAAATATGAAATTAACTATATAGTGTTATGGGGATTCAAAGATGCAAGCTGAATATCTAATATTTTATATGATATTTTAATAGAACATATTTAAAATGTTTAAGCACTTGTAATTTTTGGAAGGTAACTTACCAAATCAAATTCAGATAAGTTTATTTTCCCAGCTTAGATTTCTGTAAATTAGTAAAATTTGTTTCTGTATAATGAAATAAAGTCACAGGACAACTATGTACCTTTATATTTGTTGAAGACATTTGCAGTAAAATCCTCAGCTTTCCTTTATCAATACTATTTATATTATTGGGCAAAGGAGAATAAGGACCCAGACTTTTGAAAGAATCTACTGAAAAAGGTGGTTTGAATAAATACTTATCCAGGGACAAATTAAACCTTCATATAAGCCATATCACTTAGACTGATTAATGTTTAATAAGTTGCAAATATGCTCTTTTTACGTTGCTATGGCTATGCACAGTTTATCACTATAGAGCCATATTTTAATAAAAAATTTTGCATACACGCTAAAAATGCTGAAATGAAGAAGGATGGAAAGAGTAAGGAAACTTGATCTGGGTGTTAATTATGACAATGATATAGCTCCCTAGTTAAATCTTATCTTAAGAAATTTTATCAACAAGTCCAAGTAGAACCATTATCAGATATCTATTTTTTTTAAGACAGGTGGGAGAACTAAGTTTAATAACATGAAGCAATTAATTATATCTTACTTATATAGAAGAGAATAGGTTTTTGCTGGATACCAATTTTCTTCCAGGTTTAGGGTCAGTAAAATATATTTAATATCATCTTGTTAATCCTGAATTTAACAATTCTCAGACACATCTAGATTCTTACTGCAATGCAAAGACAAATGTAAAATAAAATCTTTTAGAAAAATTGTACCAAATGCTGCTGCTCTATCACTTATCAAAGTGGCTTTAGTAGATTTTGTTCTCATTTTTAGGATATAACTATGGAATTTGTAAAATAAGACATTTATTAAAATTGTAGATGTAATAGTCTTTGAATCCCAATAAAAAATATTTTACAAAAATATAATTGATATCTTGAAATCACTTTTGTATGAGTTAGCAAGTGCATAAATACAATTTAAAAGATAACAGACATTACTGAACCATCCACATTTGTCTACTTTTATTTATTAGAAAAATTAATGGATTCTCCCTATTGGCTCAGACTTTTCAAACTGTCTGTAAATTTTAAGTATCACTGATGTCAATGGATAGCTATTAAACTTATCTTTGAGTGTCTGGTGTAAGAGAAAACATAATTTTCAAGTCAATAGTATCATATTCTGGAAAACAATGATGTACACTTGACTTTCAGGAGAAAAATTCCCCAGTGAAGCAAACTACAAAAAAAAAAAAAAAATACAAAACACTCGTATCTAAGTTCTCTGACTGATATTAAGCATTTTCTTTTCACATTGAAAGCAGATTTCACGAAGTGATTGTGGATATCTAAGTGTGTCAATATAACACTCAATAAATGATTAACGGTTGTAGGGTTAAACTAATAAATCAGTATTTTGACCCACTTGTGTTAACAAAGCTTTTTTTTTCAGACTCACTATTGTTTAGCCTATGGTTTCAAACATACACGATATTGTAACTCTCCACCACCTTAGAAATTTTTCTTTAAATTTTTGGTCAGTTTCTTTTTTTCTAGGACATTGTCGAGCACATTAATAAAAGTTTTTTATTGACTTAACAAGTAAAGGCTTTTGGTTTGTTTATTACATATCCTAGTTCATTTCAATTTTTAGTATGACAAAATGCTTAAAAAACATGGGAACTTTCTAATATATTATGCTTTGATTTTCAATTTTTAACATGGCTAAATCTGTAACATGATTCAGAAAATTAAGTGTATTTCATGTAGATGCTCATAATGTTCCTATAATATCAAAGCAATTAGTAGAAAATTATATAGCATAAGCAGTAATAGCATAGCATAAACATATGGATATGTTTTCAAATTAGCTTTACTCAAAGATAATCAAATGTTTATCAAACATATAACAAAATATTCCTTCACGGTGACCTATATAAATGGGATACTTAGCCAACATCATTTGGATTAAATGCAGAAACAAGAGATTCCATTTTATTACATGACTTGTAAAAATTGATTTTTATTTTTTACACAACTACTTTTAGACACACACTGGTTATTTAAAAGGAAAGGTAAAAGAAAAAGTAAGGAGAAAGGAGGAAAAGATAGGAAAAAGATAATCCAAAGGAATTATCTTAGTTTGGGGAATAACACTTTAGAAATTAACTTTAACTTGAGATAGCCTTCCAAAAGATAATTTTCACTTCAAAGTAAAAGTTTCTTTTAGAAATGTAAATCCCATTCAGGAAAAGTTATATTCTAAATCTGAAGTACTAGAAGTGAACAATCACAACTGAGTCTCTGTCTGTCTCTCTGTCTCCGTCTCTGTCTTTCTCTATATATATTTAAATATATATATATACATATATATATATATTTTTGGTTGCCGTACTTAAAAAACAAAAGACAACAAAATCAAAACCAAAAATAGCAAAAACCTGTGGTTAATCTCATGTCCATTAAAGTTTTACCTGGAAGCAAGTGCTAAAATTATTACTTAAGTGTTGTATCAGGAATAAATCAGCAAGCATAATCACAAAGGCCTTCAAGGAAATAGGAGTTATGTAGAAAATTACAGTTTCAGAAGGAGAAGAATTTAAGAATACAGAGTGCTTCTGTGGAGCAGAGCCTGGCAGAGTTGGATATTAGAAAAATGAGGCATTGTGAAAGCTGAAAGTGGAGGAAAGTAGCTTATATTTGGAGTAAACAGAGAAGTATATTTACACGAGGAAATAAAGAAAAGAAGAGCCCTCACATATAATTATCTTTTAAAAAACACCAGAAACAAAGGTAACCTAATTTTTAAAATTCTCTCAGGACTATTTTGTAGAATATTACAAGAATTCACCTTAGACTTTGCCTTTGATGAATATTTTACCAACTCAACACACTTAAATTTCTCACTGGGTGTCTCAATATACATGAGTGATAGATTTGGCAAAGATATTGTTTCAAAAGCACTAATCATCTCAATCTATTAGTCAAATCACTTTTTTCCAGTAATTCAGGTTTTCTTCCTAAAATTATTTCATCTCTTCTTTTTTCTCCTTTTATCCTTGTACACAGTTAAATCTAGATCATGTTTTTGTCCTCAAATTTATGATGTATATCACATTTGCTCTTTTATACAAGCATCCACTGGCTTATTTTCTTTGCATACAGTAGTTGCTCAATAAAAATGTCATCCATTCAGTGAACATTTTGAGTAACTATGATGGGCCACGCAAGGTACTAATTTCCGATATTACCACAATGAACACAGTCCCAGAACTATACAGCCGATATAATGTTGGGTAAAGAAGTTTAAATTTGTGATGTGAGTTTTTCAGGGATTTTTTGCCATTACTATTTTCAGATGGTTCATTGCAATAGTTTCCTCATACATATTCCACCTATTTGATATCATATGTTATGTTACGAAATATATTTTACTTTTGCACAAATTATCCAATCACTTTTTAGCCCTATCATTCTTTATAGGTCTACGGAAACTATATTCTACTCATTGTTTTTATTATGAGAAACTTTATTTTCTGTCTTCCTTAATTTCATCAGGTTGTTTCCTGAATATTCAATAACTTTATCATAAAATACAGTAAATTGTAAAAATGAAAATACTTTGAAATATCCAGTATGAGAGGCTCCAGACTATGAGCTTTTTCACTTTTTTGTTTATTTTTATTTTTTTTAAATTTTTATAGTTTTCAACTATAATCTCTTCAAATATTTTCTCAGTCCCTTTTTTTTCTCTTCCTCTGGAACCCCTATAAATCAAATGTTGGTGCATTTAATATTGTCCCAGAGTTCTCTGAGACTGTCCTCAATTCTTTTCATTCTTTTTTCTTTATTCTGCTCTGTGGTAGTTATTTCCACTATTTTATCTTCCAGGTCACTTATCCGTTCTTGTGCCTCAGTTATTCTGCTATTGATTCCTTGTAGAGAATTTTTAATTTCATTTATTGTGTTGTTCATCATTTCTTTACTCTTTAGTTCTTCTAGGTCCTTGTTAAATGCTTCTTGTATTTTCTCCATTCTATTTCCAAGATTTTGGATCATCTTTACTATCATTACTCTGAATTCTTTTTCAGGTAGACTGCCTACTTCCTCTTCATTTATTTGGTCTGGTGTGTTTTTACCTTGCTCCTTCATCTGCTGTGTGTTTCTCTGTCTTCTCCTTTTGCTTAACTTACTGTATTTGGCGTCTCCTTTTCGCAGGCTGCCGGTTCATAGTTCCCGTTGTTTTTGGTGTCTGCCCCCAGTGGCTAAGGTTGGTTCAGTGGCTTGTGTAGGCTTCCTGGTGGAGGGGACTAGTGCCTGTGTTCTGGTGGATGAGGCTGGATCTTGTCTTTCTGGTGGGCAGGACCACATCCAGTGGTGTGTTTTGGGGTATCTGTGACCTTATTATGATTTTAGGCAGCCTCTCTGCTAATCGGTGGGATTGTGTTCCTATCTTGCTAGTTGTTTGGCATAGGGTTGGTCCAGCACTGTAGCTTGCTGGTCGTTGAGTAGAGTTGGGTCTTAGCATTGAGATGGAGATCTCTGGAAGAGCTTTCGCCATTTGATATTATGTGGGCCCGGGAGGTCTCTGGTGGCCCAATGTCCTGAACTCGGCTCTCCCACCTCAGAGGCACAGGACTGACACCCAGCCAAAACTCCATGACCCTGTCAGCCACACGGCTCAGAAGAAAAGAGAGAAGAAAGAAAGAAGAAAGAAAGAAAGAAAGGAAGGAAGGAAGGAAGGAAGGAAGGAAATATAAATAAAATAAAGTTATTAAAAGAGGAAAAATTATTAAAAATAAATTAAAAAGTAATAAAAAAAAGGAAAGAAAGAAAGAAGAGAGCCACCAAACCAAAAAACAAATCCACCAATAATAACAAGTGCTAAAAACTATCCTTAAAAAAAAAGAAAAAAAATGGACAGACAGAACCCTAGGACAAATTGTAAAAGCTATATAGACAAAATCACACAAAGAAGCACACACATACACACTCACAAAAAGAGAAAAAGGAAAATATATATATATATATATATATAAAGAGAGCAACCAAATCAATAAACAAATCTACCAATGATAATAAACTCTAAGTACTAAACTAAGTTAAACATAAAACCAGAAACAAATTAGATGCAGAAAGCAAACCCCACATCTACAGTTGCTCCCAAAGTCTACCGCCTCAATTTTGGGATGATTCGTTGTCTATTCAGATATTCCACAGATGCAGGGTACATCAAGCTGATTGTGGAGATTTAATCCGCTGCTCCTGAGGCTGCTGGGAGAGATTTGCCTTTCTCTCTTTGTTGGCACAGCTCCTGGGGTCCAGCTTTGGATTTGGCCCCGCCTCTGCGTGTAGGTCACCGGAGGGCGTCTGTTCTTCGCTCAGACAGGACGGGGTTAAAGGAGCAGCTGCTTCGGGGGCTGTGGCTCACTCAGGCCGGGGGGGAGTGAGGGGCACGGAGTGCGGGGCGGGCCTGCGGCGGCAGAGGCCGGCATGACGTTGCATCAGCGTGAGGCGGACCGTGCGTTCTTCTGGGGAAGTTGTCCCTTTATCCCGGGACTCTGGCAGTGGCGGGCTGCACAGGCTCCCGGGAGGGGAGGTGTGGATAGTGACCTGTGCTTGCACACAGACTTCTTGGTGGCTTCAGCTGCTGCCTTAGCGTTTCATGCCTGTCTCTGGGGTCCGCGGTGATAGCCGCAGCTCGCACCCGTCTCTGGAGCTCGTTTAGGCGGTGGTTTGAATCCCCTCTCCTCGTGCGCCAGGAAACAATGGTCTCTTGCTTCTTAGGCAGTTACAGACTTTTCCCCGGACTCCCTCCTGGCTAGCCGTGGCGCACTAGCCCCCTTTAGGCTGTGTTCACGCCGCCAGCCCCAGTCCTTTCCCTGCGCTCCGACCGAAGCCCGAACCTCAGCTCCCAGCCCCGCCCGCCCCGGCGGATGAGCAGACAAGCCTCTCGGGCTGGTGAGTGCTGGTCGGCACTGATCCTGTCTGGGGGAATGTCTCTGCTTCCCTTTTTTATTTTTAAGTTCACTCTTCTTATAATTTTCTCATTTTTTTACTACTAATTTATTCAAGTTATCTATTTAGACTGTCATATTCCACTAAAAGACAGTGATCCTCAGGGTGAAAATACTGTAATCTCACACATATACACACATTAAATTCTTGGTGATCAGTAAGACTGGTCAATTTAAATTAAACAAGGTATAATCTACTAATTGTCCATGATTTATAGTGCAAAGGTCTGATATTCTTTAATAACAGTCTTATAACCCTATTGTATTTGACACTGTTTTTATTTTCCTTATAAATTTTCCATAATCATATAATGTAAATATATATATATATACATATATATATAACAATTCTTATGCACGATGCCTTTTTTTAATGGAAAGCATGAAAAAATTATTTTTGTACTTCTTGGAGTGTTACTCCTTTAAAGATTAGCATCAAATATGATTCACTGTAAAATATAAGTGATACCATGGATTACTGGTATCCTTTGAGCTCTCAAAACCTAGTTCAAAAATCATCTTATCTATAAAATATCTGAAGCTATTCCCAGTGAGCAGTAAAATGTCCAACATCTAAAAGGCCATACCTTACTTTATTTAAAATACATTTTTTATGTTATTTGTGTTGTAGCTGACTTCACATTGCCTTAAACTTTAACTCAGGTCTCTTCTCCTCCAAGAGACCTTGTGCAGGTTTGGCTGAACGCCTGCACTCTCTGTTTCTTTAGAACCGTTTCTTTAAGCATTTGGAGGATGCTTTATTCAGCTATCTATTTCCCTACATATGAAGGAGTTTGGCACAGTGAAAACAATAAATAAATATTTGCTGGCTGAAGTGATCCTTGAATTATATTCTATCTAATTTCTGACTTCCACGTCTACTTTAAGTTAAGAAGACATCATAAAATTTCTTAATTTGCCTTATGTTTTCAGTCATAATAGTAATATGTACAGTACAAACAGGGTATTATATAGTTGTTTAATTTTTTACACTAGACTGTCAACTACATAAGGATAGATACCATTTCTTCTCTTAAAGTGCCTGACACATATTGGTACCAAATAAGCATTTCTTGAATGAAGTTAAGTACTTATCAATGAGATGATTGAACTCTGTGCCTCATAGTGGACTACAGGCACTTTTACAGCAATGCTGCTCAGACTGGTGCTTCCCATGCAAAATACCAGAACAAAAATTGCCTGTTGAAATAATACATTAATTCTGTGATTATATGTCGCCATAAAGTGTGAAGCAACATCCAAAAATCAGGATTTGGGGGCAGAAGGCAGAAAATGAAAGTTTAAGGGAACTCAGTGTCTGGACAAAGGGTGGTACAGATTTCCACTTAAGAGAAAAAAATGAAGCAAGATGAAGAATCCTGAAATAAAACAAGTAAACAAAAATGAAAATGTTATGTCTTATGTACCTCTGACTTCTTTTTAAATGGCATTATGTATAATGCACACAAAATTTATACAGGTTATTTATTAGTTTACTCATAAAAGGAGAATATATTTAATATCCTTAAACTCATTTGTCTTCCTTGGTATTTTTCACAAAATAAAAGCTCAAACCCATTTGATTGAAAACAGAGTAGGACTGAAGTCAGTTTAGACATTTAGCATCACTAAGCCAGCAACAGACAAGCATCCACCTGCCTCAGGATATGTAAGCACCTGCCTGCTTGAATCTGTTGCCAGTATTGGACATTGACCACAAACAATTGGTGGGAGGCTTTTGTAAAACATCAACCATAAATTTGATAATGTTCTTTCTTGCTACGTCTAAAAAAGGTCTGCTTCCACTCATAGCGATATCCTAGTGTATTTCCAAGACTCATAAAACAGCAAGATGAAATAGGATATTGGCATCTTTAAAATGGTTAGAGGAAGACAATTCATGGTGAGTGTATTTGAAAATTTGAGGGAATCAAGGCTGTCTTTTTAAAATAACTGTTTCTGGCAAATAATCCATAAAAGTGACATTTTTTGTGCCCAGTGTTGTGGCTTCTTGACCTTTAAATTCCAACGTTAGAAATGTGGATCAATAAATCTTAGTAATGTCCTCAATTAAAATCACTATGTCCTTATTATACTGACAAGAGAACTACCATAAAGAGTCTGCCATAAAAGCAGTCTGAATGAATGGAAACATTCTGCTTTATGCTTAATTGATCATTTGTGCCAGAAGTTATTGAAAGTCAAGTTAGCTGCTCAAATTAAGTTAGAAAACAGATGTACTGTACAAAGATGAAAACTTGATGGGATTCCAAAGTATACCTTTGCCAAGATATAGAGTGAAATTTTATTTGTTAATAGTAAATAACTATACAGAGTTAATTAATAGAGTTAATAGTAAATAGTAAATAAATATACAATCATCAGGTCAGTAATGCACATATTAATGCACATATTTATGAAATAATAAACTCAAAATTCTTGTTTTACATACTACTAAGGTGAATCCATTTATTCAACAAACATATAATTAATTCCAATTATCTGACCAGCAATGTACTGATTTGGTGGAGATAAAGATGAATAAACCAGTCTCACTACTTTAATTAAGAAATTCATGGATCCTAAACTATTCTGTCAACTATCATAATACAATGTGATAGGCGTTGTATAGATAGTTTTTAAGTTACGGTGGGATCACAGAGGAAGAAGGGATTTTGTCAATTTGTAGTGGTACAAGGAGGTAGAGGAAATGACTCAGAGAAGACACTGAAAAACAAAAAGTATTTAAAGAAACCCAGGGTAGAGGGAGTATGTGAGGATACACAGGAGTATGCAGAGGACATGCATATCAGAATATGATACGTTCCTACGAAACTACAAGTGGTATAATTTCCCTCTACCCTGAGCATAATAGCTCTTCTTTCCTCTAAAATGTGGGGAAAAGACTTATAGTTCAAAGGTAGAGTCACTGCGACTCCACAATTGACAGGTAACCTGAGGGGAAAAGATGGACCCCAAAAGTCAAGGAAAAGTGAAGCTCTTAATGATATTAGTCAGTCACCTTACATTTTACAAATTTTCATTGACCGTAGGTGTTGCCCTTAGATAAACTGGCTTGGAGCCTTATTCGTCATTTTGTTTTCACTTTGGCTATTATACTTATCAGATCTGTTCAAATGCATGTTTCAATTACTCATCTGGTTTTTCCTGGTTAACCTTCCTGTTTCTGCTTTTAGAAATACTAGAAAGACTCTCTGTCTTCCTCCTAATATTTTGGCAAAAAAATAGAGATCTTGGGAAGTGTCTGAGAAATATTATTTACATGATCCCAAGCAAGACCAGTACTGTGCATTAAGTGCAAGATTAGTGAGTGGGTAAAATGGTATATTATTTGGAAGTTTGTGACTGCTTCTAGGTCACATAAAATGAATTAATATGTTAATATAAACTATCTCAGAAAGTCAAAGTATAATCACCTAAAAAAATAAGCAAGAATATAATTACAACTATTTTAATCATATTATAATATGCACATAAGAAAGCATGCTACATTTCAGTTAAAAAATATAGATAAGATTTGCATATTAAAATACTTTATTATGATTATGCAAATCAAATACCATTTAAAACTTCTTCAGCATAATGAAGGCCTAATGTTGCTTTGATTTTAAAATATATACTTAATGAAATTCACGTCACATTTTTTTGACTCCACTTCAAATTCTTTGATGTCTAAAATACAGTTCACTTTCTTATGAAAATGAAACGACTTCCTTGCCTGGTATCATGTGCTGAGTATTAAGGTGCTTACCCATTCACAAGCAGTTGTGCAAATTCAAATTTAATTCAGGAGAAATACTGCCCAACGGTTTATTTATACATAATGAAATGGATTCTTAATATATAACTACATCTTATACTGCCAATAGGTATCTTCATCAGCAAAGTTTAGTAGCACAATCAAAAGTTCAGTGGTCAGATTACAAAAGACTGTATCTGTACCATCCCTGTTGGATTTCAAAGCTATTGGTTTTTTCCCAAAATTCTCTGGCAGGATCCAGAAATTGCAAAGCTGATAGAAGTTTTCAGAAGAGCCATCTTCCAATGTATGGTAAATATATTAGCAAGAATCTTAACTTTTACTGAAACAAGTTTAAGTAAACTGATGTGATTTAGTGTGAAATAATAATCCATTAAACTCAGGACTTGTTATCAATATTATTTGAGGATATCTCTGTTAAGAAGTTGAAATACGCATTTCCCAAAACACATTTAAAAGTTATCTCTAGTGGGCTTCCCTGATGGCCCAGTGGTTGAGAGTCCGCCTGCCGATGCAGGGGACACGGGTTCGTGCCCCGGTCCGGGAAGATCCCACATGCCGTGGAGCGGCTGGACCCGTGAGCCATGGCCGCTGAGCCTGCGCGTCCGCAACCTGTGCTCCGCAACGGGAGAGACCACAACAGTGAGAGGCCCGCGTTCCGCAAAACAACAACAACAACAAAAAGTTATCTCTAGTAATATGAAAAATGGGAAAAAGATCCATAAAGTTTTATTCTTTGACTAAAAGGTATGGTGTGTTTATTATACCCCATTTTCTTTTTTAAATTTTAAAGGGACTTTATAGTATTATATAGCATGCGTTGAACATGACAAACTGCCACATGTGCTACGTTTTTCAAACAATACTAAAAAGCACTAGATTGTTTAAGAAATCAGTTTTGTCTTCATGAATTATTAACTCAATTATTGGAAGTACTATACAGTAGGAAATGTATTTAGGAATACTGTAAACCTTTGCCTCTTCACTTTTTTAGGATTATTAGAAATGCCATGCTGACAACTTTGTGTATATGTGGTACATGAGAGTATTGTTAATAGACAATTATACATGGTGGCTTCTAGTTCTCTATAACTGAAACTAAAAATTCTCAATTTTTAAAAATCGATATTAAGCTACCTTGACGGAAAAGATCACCCATTTATTAACATCTTGATAATATCCAAAACAGCTCCACTAATTGACTTGCTAGCAATGACTTCCCAAAGTAGTCTGATTGAATTGAAAGAGAGAATTAAAATGAATGAAGGAAGAGGTGAACTATCTGTGTTTAATCTCCAGTTTCATCAGAAATCGATTAACTAGATGACTTTGGGTCCAAAAGAATTAATTATACTCAGTCTCCAGTATAATTAACAACACTATGGCCATCTCCCCAAATATTCATTAAACAGTCAGGAACAATATGAAATTCAAATTAAAATTGAAAAAGATTAAATAGAAGTAGTCATCTCTATAAAGAATCATACTACATCTGAGATGAAATCATTTGAGCAATACAAAATATGGAAATACATTTTGTGTTACATTTAATTATCATTAATTCTAGCACTGCAAGCTGGCAGCTATTTTAGGCTCATTACAAGGACTAAAATGGGTTAGAATGTTAATATGAATCTATCCTCATTGGAATAATGGGAATATGCTTCAAAGTTAAAGAAAGTTTAAAAATAAAGTTCAGGGTTTCAGTAATTCCTTACATTTTCAATTATGAATATGCATTATATATATATAACCTGCTGATAATACATTGATTACAATACAGTAACAAAAAACTCCAGCAACGTTTTCTTATCATAATAGTTTTTAAATAAATGTGTATGTTCACTCACTGTGTTTTTTTAAAAGCAAATTTTACTTTTGTGTTTGTGAATTTAAATTAAATCTCATGGTATAAAATCCTTATTGTTTAATGAGTCGAATTTAAAGTATGCCTCCAAATTTCTGGAGAAACCTTATTGGCTTATTTTGTAAAATTATAGACTATTATAATATTTGGGCCTTGCTATTTATTATTTGCTTATCTGGTTGCAGGCATACTAGTTTTGCAGATAAACATCACAACCATAAAGATGACACATGCATATATGAAGTCAAATGTGCATTAAGTGGCAAGATACTTCAATCATAGTCAGAGCTAGTCAGATAGTATGTAGTTAAAATGTAAAATTTCAATATATGGAAAATATTAGTGTAACATATATTAAAATATGATATCATATGTTTGTCTCTGTTACCAGGAATCAGGTTTCAACTGTCCAAGTTGGTAGTATGGAAGTAACTGTTCAGGAAAAATAATCATACATGTTTATAGGAAAATATCTTTCATATATATGAAAAGTATACATGGTGTGATAATTAACAAAACATTTTAAAATATATTGTTGTCTTACTTTTACAAAAAATTAAATCATGCTCTCCTCCAAGGCATAACCAAAGTTAGGTTTTGCAGTTTGAAAACTGCAGTTTTAAAATGTATGTGTGTGCAATTTGTATAAACCTTATGAAATTCTTTTTAAATGTCCATTAACTTCATTTTTATTATTACTTTTTAAATTTATTTATTTATTTTTGGCTGTGTTGGGTCTTCGTTGCTGTGTGCAGGCTTTCTCTAGTTGCAGTGAGCAGGGGCTACTCTTCATTGTGGTGCACGGGCTCTAAGCGTGTGGTCTTCAGTAGTTGTGGCACGTGGTCTCAGTAGTTGTGGCGCATGGGCTTAGCTGCCCTGCAGCATGTGGGATCTTCCCGGACCAGGGCTCGAACCCATGTCCCCTGCATTGGCAGGAGGATTCTTAACCACTGTGCCACCAGGAAGTCCCTAACTTCATTTTTAAATCCAATACACGTATGAAAGATTCTCAAATAGATTACTTTTTTTTTTTAAGTGAGAACAAAATCTTAAAATGATTATTTTAAAAAACTGAGGCAAACTGGAATTTACCTTAGAAAGGATGGCTGATATAGTGTATTAGTCCACATAATTGGCAGTATTTACACAGAGCAAAACCATAATTAACTTCTTCAAGTAGAAATGTGGGAAGAGGAATGTAAATATAAAAACACTTTGATGGGCCTTGGATACACCTGTGTTCTAAGCAGTGGCAGTGTATTTTAGAATTTATTTAGCAAACTTCTAAGCTGTTTGTTTTCTGAGCAATAAAGGAAAAAATTAAGCTATTCCTCAGGTCACCAGAAACACGTCTTCAAACACAGCTGAAATTTGAATTTCAGATAAAGGGGAAATCATCTGAAATGAGGTTGGCTTAAAAATATTACAGAAAAACTGAAGAATTTCAAAATTGGGGGTTTTAAAGCAAAGCATTACACAAAATATAGGACAAAAATTAGTTAAGTTAGTTTTGAAACATCAAAAAAATGTGAGATAGACATAAGTAGTCTAAGCAAACAGACTACCTAGAATAATGTACAGTTATTAAACTAAACTAAATATTTGGTAAAAAAAAAAAAATCTGTAAAAAAGTGGAAATTAAATAAGTCCATAGACTGGAAGAGGAAAAATACACTGAAGCTAATCCAATACTCTGAAAAGAAGAAAATGAGAGACCCGGTCTTAAATTTCAACCCTTACATCATGTTTGTTTTTTTAAATTAATTAATTAATTTATTTATTTTTGGCTGTGTTGGGTCTTTGTTTCTGTGCGAGGGCTTTCTCTAGTTGCGGCGAGCGGGGGCCACCCTTCATCGCGGTGCGCGGGGCTCTCACTATCGCGGCCTCCCTTGTTGCAGAGCACAGGCTCCAGACGCGCAGGCTCAGTAGTTGTGGCTCACGGGCCTAGTTGCTCCGCGGCATGTGGGATCTTCCCGGACCAGGGCTCGAACCCATGTCCCCTGAATTGGCAGGCAGATTCTCAACCACTGGGCCACCAGAGAAGCTCTACATCATGTTTTATGTTGGGTTCTAAAGTGGACTCAGAGATTCCATTAATTCCTCAAAGCAAAGGTTTATTTTTCTCTCAAAGTATTGATTAGCCAGGCTTAAGAATATCATACCCTGTTTCAAACAGGGCAGATGGAGCATTAGTGTACCTTTCAGATAGAAACATAAAAATATTGTCTTATTCGTGTATATATATATATATATATATATATATATACACACACGCATTATACTTATTATATATATGTATATACATATATATAATAAAAAACATTTGTTTGTTTTGCTTTTTTAAAAGAACACTTTAAAGGAACCTAACCTTAAAGTGTTTCTTGAAGATATATGGAAAAATGTATGGGAAATGATGTCATTTTATATCTCCATTTTTTATACCCTAAGACCCAGCTATCATACCAATCCAAGGGCACTGAGCATATATGGTCCTATTTTTGAAAATAAACCATATGTGCCTGAATGAAGAATGTAATGAAGAATGCACATTTTCATCTAGTAGTTGGTGGCTAAATGCATCTGCTGGCACCAGCCACTGTTGCCAGGGAAATTGTTTAAATTTTAATTTAAGAATTGATTTCCACATGAGACAAATTTATTATGCTGTTGAGTTGGCTGAATTCTCAATTTTTAAAATTTTAACCAGAGTTATTTTAAGTATTAAGTCACATAGTAGCTGAAGTTGTATAATATATAAAAATGTAATCGCAGTTCCTTTATATAAAAATACTATACACTTTTTAATCATACACATATACAAATACATGCTTTACTGTGCATTGAAATTAGAAGAAATTTTGTAAGATCTTGTCAACATTGAAATGGTCATTTTTTACTATGGTGCAGTTTCTGAATAGATCTGCTTTTGATCAAGCCTAGAATTAACAAGCGATAGCCAAGTGAGGATAAACATAATTTTAACAGCATAAAATCAGTGAAAGATACATTCTGAAGAATAAAAGCAAGTTAACAAGTTTCTTATTATACTGTGCAAAGGAACCACTAAATTGATTTAACTAGTATGAATTTCTAAACAGCTTTGAGTGCTATTAAGCCGCTATTCCTCAGGAACCTATGTTACAAAACTATGAAATACCTTCTTTGTGTCATACTTTACAGATTCCACTTTAAGTCTGACTGAGTCCTTCCTTAGACTGCCAAATTATGGTACACAGATAATTCTTATTTCCAAAAGTAATTTATGGAAGGATACCATATATTTGTTTTAGTAATTGGGAAATACGTTTAAAGTTTATCAAGTAAAATGTTGAAAAAAACTTGTGAGACAATCACCAAAACATCAATACAAATGTAATACAGATATGTGAAAATTACTATAAATTGAACTCTGGGCCTAATAGTCAGAAAATTATGAACAATTAAGTAAGGCGTTGTCTGAATTGTGGTAAGTGAATCTGAGTCAAATACCCAAATATCAGAATCAGAGCATCAGTTTATTCTATGGGGGGAGCAGGTATTACAAACTAAAAGAAAAGCAAGTAGAAAGTAGAACATTATAGATCTAGAGGAGCACAAACTGAGGGGCAAAAGAAATCTGCAGTTCAATCTATAGTTGCTCTATCAACTGGGTTTTATCTTTGTAAAGTCAACGCACATCTTCTAATAGGAAGTGACAACAGCAGGCAGCCATTTCCCAGTCCCTTAATGAGTGACTCACGTTGTCAGCACACCACAAATCTCATCAGGGTACAGTGTCAGCAGCTTTCCTTCCAGTATCCTCAACATCTCATAGACTCAGCATATACTGAGCTGGCTCATAAAACTTTGGGGGAATCAAACCACTCTCTCCTCTTAGAAACAACAGGGTGGACTTTGTGCTATGTAACAATAACAAGTACAACATCAAATTCAAGAAGACATTTTCATTCGCATTTGAATTCCAGTTTAACAACTACTCTGTTGTTCTCAATTGACCTTCACCTCTAAGCGTTTGTTGAATTTTTTGCTCAAGAAGTATTTTCTCTCATGATACTTGAGACATTATCTAACAACGTTGTTCAAGACATGGCATAATATACATCAGGGGTCAGTAAGCTACAACTGATGGGCCTAATTTTTTAAATAAAATTTTATTGGAACACAGTCATGTCCATTTGTTTACATGTTGCTCTGGCCACGTTCCTGCTAAAATGGTGAAGTTGAGGGTCTACAACAGAGATTGCTGGGCCTCAAAGGTGGAACTATTTACTAACTGAGTCCTAGGAGAAAAAGTTTGCCAACTTTTAGCATAGAGGAAGAAAAGTTACATTTAGAAACCAGAATCTTGAAAGGAATTCATCGTCACCTATTTCATAAGATACTTCATAAAGCCTTAGTAAGAACACATACAGAAAAAAAAAAATTCTGTATCTCTCTCAAATAGAGATGAATGTTGAAAATTACTTGTAAAATATAAAACATTATATATTCAAGTTTTTACCATATATATTAGGGGATATTTTTTATTTTTTTGTTTTGATTTCCTATTGATCATCCAACAAATAATCATTGAGCACGTCAGTTATTCTATTAGCTACTAGACATACAATAGCAAGTAAGATAGGAAGACTTTCTGATCTTAAGGCATTCAAAATCTTGAATATCCTAAGATGATTTAGCATAGGCTAAATACAGAGTTTAGATTAAAAAGTACTTAAAAAAAACTTTTAGATGTGCCAATTTTCCCCCTAACAATGTTCCATTACCTCCCCAAATAGATTCTTTGGTGCACACTGATATACTGTTCTTCTTATTATTATTTTTAAATAAACTCGGGCTGTTTCATGTGAATTAAATATAACACTGACATTTACTAGAACGTTTTGACAAAAGCTCTTGATTATCAATTGTATGATATTGTAAGAACTTTCATTCTTTAAGAAAAATAATATGAAGATATAGACACTATCCTGCTTACAAAAGAAAATCTACATTGAATCACTGTTACACTCTTGAAACTAATATAATATTATAAATCAACTATACTTCAATAAAAAAGTTCATATTTGATAGCAACTAGTTGATTATCCTCAAATATGATATTAAAATATCGAATCTTTGGATTGTGACAGCAGCCTCAGAGACAGTGTTCAGAAGACAAAGTGAAGCTATAAAAAGTATTTTTTTCCTTAAAGAGAATGCAGTACCACACTACACAACTCCATGAAATATGAAATTAATATACATCTAATGAGAAAGCATCCCTTTCTATATTTACTTATTTTTTGGAACATGTAAAAACATAGAAAATTATGAAAAAAGAACATGAACTTTTTCTGTTCCAGAATCCCAGTCGGGATTCTGTAGAAGGCCCTGCATTAAGGCAGAAGTGTTACTGACTAAAGTTCAACAATTTTGATTCAATTTATACAACTGGTCTCAGCCTGAAAAACAAATAATAAACTCATCCTGGGGAAAAAAAACAAAAACTAAACTCAACAGTTCATCATTTCTAATACCACTTATGGAATTTTTGTGAATTATCTGAAAATTTCTGAGTGAAATTTGTTACTTTACCATGTATGAAAAATTCTGGATGGTATTTTAAAGGAAGAATTAATAAAATTGTACATTGAAATCATTTATAAAAGTTAAAATGGAAAACTGACGAGAAAATTTGGGACAGTGCTTTTATGTTTCATCAGCCTAGCAATAGACCTCAGATCAGAATCAGTGATATTTTTACTCTTCATTGTATCTGCTTAATATGTCAGTGGGCAAAGTGAGTAAGGTCCATATTTTTTAAACTTTCCTGTATAGGATATTATTGTCTCAAAAATCCTCCAAAGCCACTACCACATGTGATTTCATGAACAGTGATATTAACACTCAGAGCTGGTGTTATTGACGCATAAGTTTGGTCATTAGCAATTCATGGGGCTAAAGAATACTGGAAACTGGATGCAATGTTTAGCCAAACCATGTGAAAAAGGAGGGAGCACAGTGGAGCTGAGAGTGGTTTGACCACTGGAAAAAATAAATCTGGTCAAACATTCCGGGTGTATTGCAGATAGAAAATTGTGCTGTGATGGGAAATTGAGTGTTGTGCTTTTTCAGCATTGACTCTAGCATTACATAGCCCCATATCTGACACCCAGCCTTGCCATTCCCTATGTCTAGAAACATGGAAATTCTACTTAACCTGCCCCAACACATTCATTTGTAAACCAAAGATGCAAGGTCTCATGTCATAGCTTTCTAGTAAATGGCATAACAGATGGAAAAGACTTAGCACAGTGCCTGGGACACAGGAGAGTTAACAAATGTGTAATGTATCAGTAATCATGTTTTATTTAATTTCTCTACTTCTATATAAATACAGCAAAGAGTGAGGGAGGAATAAAGGCTTAAAATCTATGTTTCCCAAGCACATACAGGCTTAGAGGCACATGCTTTTGATTAGCTGATAAGAAAACTTATATAGAGTAGTAAGTAGCTACTTAGTCTAAGAGAGCGTGTGATTTAGGGAAGATAGTTTATCGTTTTTAAAGAGGATAAATTAAACTTTGGATCTTTCTATCAAAGACTGTCCTTGAAAAACTCATCAAGGTAAGTAGTTTTGCAAGGAATTAAAGTCAGAGCCTGAATTACAGTGATTTTGTGACCAATGATGCATTTTCTGAAGGCTCTTATTACCTCCTAATTATATATTTAATACCAGTTGCAAAAACGTACTGAGAAAGGTTGTGATCTATAAATAGCAATACTATATCATTCCCAAATTAAAACCTGTTTAGAAGGCAAATGATGTTATGCAAATTAACATCAAATAACTTTGACATATTTGTGTATTAACTGACACATTGATTTTATTATATTTGTAGGTCTATAAAATATCTATATTCAAAAGTATTTAAAATATTAAATAACATCTGTTGGCATTAAAGAAAAATAAATTAAACCCTTAAGCTCTTCAAAGATTCATTTTATTGTTATAAAATTTAAAGTTATTACAACTTCAATTAAACCTTCCTATAGATCATATTTTTAATTGAGAAAATACTCTCTTAGAGCCAATTGGAATTTTCTAAAATTCACCCACTTCCACTACGATAGTAAATAAAAAGCAATATCAAAACCTAGAAGGAATGGTAGAAATCAGTCCCACCCTTAAAGACCTATGGAAGGCAGGGGTGGTACCCATTGTACAGGCTTGCTAGTAAATGACATAATACATAGAAAACAGTTGGCATAGGGCCTGATCCATAATAAGACTAAATAAATGTTAAGTATATTAATACTATTTTTCTATTTGATTTCTCTGATTGTATAAAATTCCAACCAATGGTTGATTTCAGGTCTATGATATCACCAGTAAATTCACCACAAAGCCAATATGTCTGCAAAGGGGACAGTGAGTGTAGCTCCATAAACACAACCAAGATGTAGCCTCACTTGCAGGTGCTATGCTGTTGTATCTTTATAATGGTATGTTCACTAGAGAAAATTAACATAGTCTTGGGTATAAAATTCTATGCAACCATCTCCATAACTTTATCCTTTGTAGATTTAAAGAACTATGTTCCCAAAAGGAAAAATAAAATAAAATAAAATTTCCAAAGGGAAAAAAATACACAGAAAGAAATCCATTGAAATGTATGCTTAAAAATACAAGTTCAGTATCCCAAGAAAGATTTGAACAGCTTATTCCACCTTGTTCACATCCTCATATATGTTCTTAGAGTTTCTCCTCATATCCATTCTCTACTGTCCATTCTAGAATCTCCACCCTCTTAACAAACACCTCTCCTTGTCTCAGTGGCTTAACTGGTGGTGTGACCCTGAACCTCACGTTAGGTCATTCCCAGGCCAAGATTATTGCACTTGTCCTTTACTATCAAAGTTGACAACTGAGTATCAAGAACATCCAAGTGAACCAAATGGTACCAAACATATTCTTCCCTTTCTCCAATGTGTAACAGCAGCCCTATCTCTAATTAACAAAGAGTATCAGGTAACCCTCCCAAGACAATGCTTCACCTTCCTGCCTGTTAGTCCATTGGCACAAGTTGTCCGAAGTGTTCAATGGTCACCTGTATCTTATGATGAGAATGACATAGTTACGATGCTAGCCTTTAAGAACATTTGTGTGTTTCCACTTGCCTTTTACTGTCTTTGTCTTTGCCATGGAGCTTTCCACAGAGATGTTCCCCTGACCCCATTTTGAGCCCCAGATTGTGAACATTTGGAGCAGACTTGAGCCCAAACTCAGAGAAAGGCCAAGCCTAGATGGATCCATAGTATGAACAAGAGTTTCTACACTGGGCTCATCCTAGATCATCCAACCCCAGCCAACCCAAAGTTTTATGAGTGAAAAATGATGTGTTTTAAGTCTCAGAATTTTCACTAGGTTTGTTACACAGAGAAAACTAACTAATACATAAATTGATAACTGCAGGTGGGGTGCTGATGGAATAGAAACCTACACTTTGTGGCAATATGTTCTTTGGAACCCTATGGAAAGAAGTGAAGAAACAAATAGAAGGCTGGAAAATGACTGTGAAACTGTCGTATGTTTGGAGAAGTGGCTAACCAAGACATTTGGGAAAATTGACAAATGTAGATTTTTGAAGATAAACAATTTACCTAGTGTACTGTTAGACTAGATAAGGGTAATTTATAGGCAGAAGGATGTAACTGTGAGCACATGTGGATCATTCCTGAACCCAAGGAGCTAAGCCCAGGTGGATTCAAAGGCCTGTGGAGGAGCTGTCAACTAAGCTATCCAGAGATGCACCCACAATAACACAGGATGCTCTCTACACCACTGAATTGTGGGGTGGCTTGTTATTCAGCAAAATTTAAACCCTGTAGCACAAAAAAACAAGAGAGTTGAACCAATTCTAAGTGTCCCGTTTTTTAAATGAAATTTTGTATAAAAAATTACTGTAGTCAACAGGTATAAGGAAGTTTGGGAACCAGTGAAAAGAAAAAAACATGAAAAAAAGAAAAAAGTAGAAAATTGTAAGTTGGTACAACCACTATGGAGAATAGTATGGAGGTTCCTTAAAAAGCTAAGTATAGAGCTACCATATGATCCTGCAATCCCACTCTTGGGGATATATCCAGAGAATACCATAATTCGAAAAGATACAGGCACCCAAATGTCCATTGCAGCACTATTTATAATAGCTAAGACATGGAAGCAACCTAAATGTCCATCAACAGATGAATGGATAAAGAAGATGTGAGATAGATATATATATATATATACACACACACACACACACACACATATATATATACATATATATGTAATGGAATATTACTTGGCCATAATAAAGAAAGAAATAATGCCATCTTCAGACACGTGGATGGCCTAAAAATTATTATACTAAGTGAAGTTACTCAGAGAAAGACAAATATCATATGATATCACTTATATGTGGAATCTAAAAAAAATGATACAAATGAGCCTATTTACAAAACAGAAACAGACTCACAGACACAAAAAACAAACTTATGGTTACCAAAGGGGAAAGGTCAGGGGAAGAATAAATTAGGAATTTGGGAGTAACATATACACATTTCTATATAAAAAGTATCAATAGATAACCAACAAGGACCTACTGTATAACACAGGGAACTATACTCAATAGTTTGTAATAACCTATATGGGGAAAGAATCTGTAAACAATATATATTTATAAACTTCTATGTATATAGGTATAGTAGGTCCTTGTTGGTTATCTATTTTATATATAGTAGTATATGTGTGTGTGTGTGTGTGTGTGTATATATATATATATATATATACACACATATATAACTGAATCATTTTGCTGTACACCTGAAACTACCACAACATTGTAAATCAACTTCTAAAAAAAAAAGATGCTTGAAATAATTTCGATGCGCTTCAATTTGTTAAGGATTGAAAAAAACACAAAACAATGGCTGATATATCAGGAACAGGATGGTCTGAGGTAAACGGTATCAAGGAATGTAAAGGTCATTTGACCAGAGAAAAAAGCATGAACTATGGGAAAAAGAGGAGTTGGGGAAGAAAATACTTGTGGAAAGGGTATTAGGGGAAAATGAAGTGTGGCGAGTAAGGTGGAGAAGAAAAATTATATTAGTGAACATTCTATAATTGCGGATTGAATAAATTCATTTACTCATACTCTAAAATATCATAGGGAATTTATATTGAAACAAGGATTGGCGTAAGTCAACTTTTAGAGCACTTAGATTTTTGTAAAATACTATGCTAAGTGCTGAGAGAGAAAAACTTCTCCCTTTAAGTGTAAAACATAAGTTCACAAGGCACAGCCCAAATATTAAATTAATGTAAACAAAACTGTCAGTTGCATGCAAAATAAATATATAGTTTTCCCAATTTTTTTCTTCTTATTCCCAAATATTTTATTTTTTTCCAACATAGTAACCTCTATAAACATACAATTTCTACTATGTTCGGGAAACAACAACAACAGCACAGCTCAGTTTTCCTGTTTGCTCCCTCTCTCTCTCTTTCTTTCACCTTCCCTCTGTGATATATAAACATCCTGATGTTGGATGTGTTTTAAAAGTACTTAGATTAAATGTAGCCTTGACAGTTCCTTTTTTTTTTTTTAATTGTTCAAATGATTGATTACGGATGTGCTACAAGCATCTTGTTTTCTGTGGACTGTGATGTTTTCCAAGGAAGTTTAAAAATAAATAAATAACACGGAAACTGTTAAAAATGCATTGTCCTATTGCTTTGGGGTTTGGAGTAATCATAGCGAAAATGCTTTGCTGGCTGATTTCATGTTATGGGCTGGGCTCTTTTCTCCAAGCACAGTCATAAAATTGCTTTGCCATTTTTTTCGATTACCAATAAAAACTGTCAAAGAGCCATGCTCAAAAGTGAGTCGTTAGCTGAAGTCAGCTCTTTTATTTATATTTAATGGACCCACAGTACCTCTAGCATTTAATATGCCAAACAAGATATAAGCATCCAAACAATTATCTGCTACTCTAATGCAACATAATGCTTTAATTATTTTTATTCATGTTCACAATATAACCCATTTACACAATTCTAAAAGGAGAAATATTAATCACTTTCAATCACAGATGTTATTCCAGAGAAAATACCTGTAATGCAACAAATTACCATAATATCTGAAGCATAGCAACGTATGTAAGCATTTGTCAATCTAATAAAACTGTATCCATTAAGACATTTAAGAGACTTTTTGGTTGGTTCAGGGGCATAGAGCGTATGCTGCTAAATTACATAATATAAAGGTTTCCTAATGATGAGCATGAACACAATTAGTATGTGTTCTTAATCATTAGTGTTGGTGGCAAAAATGTTGTCACCCATGACTTATGGGATTCAAATAATGATGCAAAAAACAGGGAAGAACAGTGCTAGATAAAACAATGACTTTACAGAGGAAGAAAAAAACTGGTGATGTGTCATTTATAGGATTAAAGGTTATAAGTGATGGTGGCGCAGAGCCTGAATGATTTCTTCACTGAAAGAATAACTCATGAAATGCATTGAACAGCTGAATATGTCTATTCAGCATATATCTGAACTGTATTGTGATGGCAAAGAATGTCTTTTGCTTCCCTATGAATTCCAAAGAATTGTAGATGCCTAGATGAGGGAAAGGACTTGACACCAATTCAATCTCCATATTTTGAAATCATGGAGGCCAAGTAATATGCTTTGTTAAACCATTAGTCTTACTCATTTATAATGTGATCTGTGATTATGTGAAAGCAGGAAAACCCAAGAGGCCAAAATTATGTAGGGCAAAACGCCATTTAAAAGCAAGGGCAGGCTTCCATTGTTGTGATTAATTTTTGTCTCCATCTGTACACTGCACAATGAAACTTTTGTGCACCATCCATACAAATCAGCAGACACACTGTTTTAGTGAAAAGAGCAGAAGCTTTGAACAAAGCAAAACAAAAAGTGCAAATCATCAGCCACTGTTGGGCTGTGCAACCTTCTCTCCATCAGTGAAATAAAGCTAACAATACATATTGTACAGGATTCTTGGATGAAAGGAAAGCAACAATGTGAAAAGTTCCTCCACACTCTGGGAAAACAGTACTCTACAATGGTTGGTTCCTTTTCCCTTTTCTTACTACCTTCATACAAAATAAATGTGATTTATCTGCTATCTACTCTTAACTGTAAAATTGAGATGAAGATGCTAGTGATTTAAAAATTTGCTTTGGAATTCCTGTGAAATTTAGCACTATTTTTGATTGGAAAATACATTCATAGATGTTTTAAGAACAGCTAAGTAGATGAGGGTGAGATTGTGGGCTGGTATGCAGTGTCAAAGGTGGTGAAGCTATGCAGCATAAAATGGGAACATAAGTTGGAGTATCTTGGGCAGTCAAGGAAAAAGTGAGTGAGGCAAGCAATAGAATGGATAGAAAACAGAGCTGATCAGTCAGCATGCTTTCTGAGATGTGTTTCACTGCCTACCACAGTATTAATTCTTAAATGGACTATTGATGCATTTTCAGTGTTACCCTCTTGATCAATTCTGCAGCTATGCAATACTTTAAAAAATTTAGCTCTCAACATTTACCAGAATAAAATACTTAATAATTCTTCCCATGGTATAAAGAGTACAAGAAGTATATATTACAAGATCTGGAAAGAATGTCACAGTGGTTATGGGAAAAGAAAGAGATTAATATCAATATATCAAACTCATATATCTAAATGGTCACTTGATATATTTATTCTAACACGGCCCTAAACAAATGAAAAACAAAACCCTTTTAATCCCAGTCCTCCATATTTGTTGCTATTCTAGTCTTGCCCTTTTGTAAATTATAAATATCCAACAAGGTACTTAGGCTAATAATTCCAGGCTAATTATTAATATCTCTGTCTCATGCCACATTAAATTCATTGACAAATGCTCTCAACTCTACCACCAAAATGCATCCTATTCCAAACATTTCTCTTCGTTTGAACTGTAACTACCATAGAACAGAGAAGGTTCTTTTAACCAAGTCTTTTAAAATAGCCTCCTCCTCAACCAGAGTAATTTGTCTTCTGCAGAGGAGGTAAGGTACTCTTTTGAAAATACAAATTAGATAACATCACTTCCGTATTTGTTCACCTTGATCATGTATGTGACCCTTCTTTCTGTTCTGCAAACATGTTAACTTGTTTCTGCCTTAAGCCTTTATCCATACTGTTCCTCGTCCTCTAAATGATGTTCCCCCAGAATGTGGCTCGAAGGGCTTTTTCTCAACATTAAATCTCAGTTCAAGTATCATTTACTCAGAGAGGATTCTTCTCTGATACAGTGTCTTAAGTGCCCTCCCAATTATATTCTATGACCTTATTCTGTGTTATTATGCATAAAGCTCTTGTGACTATCTGAAATAGTCTTATGTCTCTTATTAGAATGCAAACTTTTAGAAAGCAAAGTATTTAAGGCTCCTGCTTGTTGTAGTCTGGATCAGCATGTTAGTCATTTGTGGATATTGGCAGAGGACTAAATACTTCTGGGTCAGAAACAAAGAATTTTATTAATTATGAAGCAGCAAGTATCATGTTTCATCTTGAGTTAATTCCTCATGCTTCCCCACCCCCCAAGTCCCATGAGCGCTGGCAGAGAAGCACAGGTGGGTTTGCCTTACACATAAGGAGTGATTGGCTTGGGCAGTGCATTGGTTTTACAGCCTGCTCTTTGTATATTGCCAGTAAAACTCTGAGGAAGGGTTGGTGAGCAGTAGTCTGGGCCTCATTCTTGGCAGTCCCAAAAAGAAGATGCAATGGCATTCAAGGCCCATGGCAGACTGCACCTCACCAAAATTCATTCCTTAACCTGACAGATTCTTGAATGAACTTGAATTTTCACATGAGTGTATCATATCATTCCATCAGCTACTCTCAGTCTGACCAAGAGAGGCTAGAACCCAATTTACTTAATTTGTTTTTACAGCATGAAGTTAAGGCTGCTATCAACATGACTCCAAAATGAGCAAAATAAGGCCAACCAAATAAGACCAAACAGAAGTATTGAGTTCACCATACCCTCCCCCTAACCCCCAGGCCTAAGACACACAAACCGTATACAAGTCCCAAACTGATTGAGCTGAAAATAAGTTTCAGTCTTGCTATGGTCAATGCTCAACCATGATGGCACCCTGATTTCAGAACTGTTCCAACCTCCAGAACTGTGAGAAATAAATGTCTGTTTTATACAAGCCATCCAATCTGTGGTATTTTGTTATAGCAGCCTGAAGGGGCTAAGGCAACTCCCGTGAGTCCCTTTTGGAGAGGCTGTCAGCTGGTGGGGAGTTGTGTCTACCAGGTTGGCCTGAGATTGCTGTTAGGGGAATGAAAGAAAGAATTTCTAAATTCTAAAAAATCTAAAGTTGAATTTTGAGAAGATTAGTTATGTATTTAATAGAAGTTTCACTTTTCAGCAAAACCTATTGGGTCTTAAAGAATATTTAATAATTAAATGACATCTGTCCTAATATAAATTATATTGTTTAGTTATCACTATCTCCATGTATTTATTTATTAAGAAGTTATAGGTTAAGTTTAGAGTTCTAATCACTATATTTGAACATGTATAAATGTTTCTGAAAATTAAACTTCTGGGAAATCATTTAATCTCTACTCCCAAGAAAGTTACAAGTGCATTTTGCATCTCTGCTGTTAGAATAGGTCACTCTGAATGTATTATACCAACTCTGTATCATGTGTGTGAGGGAGAAAAGGAGGGAGAGACAGAGAGAGAACATGAACATACAGACAAGTTTTCTGAGAAATAAACTGAATGGAATCCATGTCCACCGAATTTACTTTAAAGTCTTTCTTCAGAGAGTTTATATTTATAAAAATGATAATTGCTTATTTGTTTAGAAATAAGAGGCATGCTATTTCACTATTCTTTTTTATTGATGTATAGTTGACTTACAATATTATATTATTTTCAGGTGTACAACAGTGATTTGATATTTTTATATATTATGCACCATACAAACTTAGTTCAATATTATCGACTATTTTCCCTGCACTGTGCATTATATCCCCATGACTTATTTATTTTATAACTGGTGGTTTGTATGTCTTAGTCCCCTTCACCTTACTCTGGTTTGATCTCATATGAATAAAGACACTGTTAAATAGAGTGCATGTATAGTACAGGGATAGGATTAGTAGGATGCAAATAAATGGTTAGCCACCGGCTCTTTGATGAGAAGAGTATGTACCTGTCTACACATGATTTCATTATAAGTTTTACTAATATAAAGGAAGTGTATCGTAAAACTTACAAATGTCAATAAAACATTTACTATGCTTTATTATAAATTCATAAGTCATTTGATTCCTGAATACATTCACTGATTTTTCCTGAGCACTTGTGCCCAAGTCCAAGCAAGAGTTGCAATTGACAAACGACCATGGCAGTGACGTGAAAGTTGTTTGGTAGTTTCCTTTAAGTGAAAATGTGAAAATGTGAATTTTCAGGTAGACACAACTAGCAGGTAGACACAACTTCTCACTGGCTGACAGCCTCTCCAAAAGGGACTCACGGGAGTTGCCTTAGCCCATTCAGGCTGCTATAACAAAATACCACAGATTGGATGGCTTGTATAAAGAGAAAATCCCCTATGTCTCTGGAGGGGCGGGGAAGAGAAGAGTGATATTGTGGAATATACCCAGAGCTTTCTCCATAACGAAAGTTCTTCTTTCCAAGGAAAGGACCAAAGCCTTATTCCAGCTGTGGGAAATGTATCCTCAACTCCAGCACAGTCCAGCCTTCCTATTTCATCTGAGGGGGTTCAAAGTGGGGAGCTATGTGACTGGAGGAAAACTTAGGAAGGAAGGTAGCAGCCCAGAAACACAGAACCATTACAAGGCTGAGAATTTAATCATAAGTTTATAGATCATACCCCTCCCCCACAATTTAACATCTCATTTACAGAACTCCAATATGATAACTGCTGAAAGGCACAGCCTGTGTGTGAGGAGGAATAAAGCTCAAAGTTAAGAAGGGAGATAAAACCAAGGACACCAAAAAAATTTAAAGCCTATGGCAACTTCAGCTATGGCAAAATTTTAGTAAAACCATACACTTAGCCAGATTAATATAAAACCTCAAACTACCAGTGAGTCGAAGTAATTTTCTATTACCTGATACAACGTGTCTACCTTTCAACCAGAAATTAGAAAGCATGGTAAAAGGCAAGAAAAAAAGAGTCTAAATAGACAAAGCTAGCATCAGAACAAGACTAAGACACAGCATAGATGTTAGAATTATCAGACAGGGACTTTAAAATAAATGTGGTCAATATGTTAAGGATTCTAATGCATGTTGACTGCATGCAATGGCAAATGAGTACTGTAAGCACAGATGTGTAAAGAAGAAAAAAAGAAATGTTAGAGATCAAAAAATCTGCAACAGCATTAAAAATGCCTTTGATGAGCTTACCAGTACTGCACACGGCTAATGAAAAAAGTCAGTGAGCTTGACGAGAGGGCAATACAAACTCCCAAACTGAAATGCAAAGAAAAAAAACCCCAGTACATTGAATATTTGTGGGATAATATCCAAAGGTGTAATATACACATGAAATCCAACACTGTATAAAACAAATTTTATACTATTACTGAATGGGACTTATTCCAGGAACGTGAGGCTGGTTCGACACTTAGAATTTGACCAACGTAATCCACCACATTAACAGGCTAAAGTAGAAGGAGCATATGATAGTATCAATAAATGCTGTTCCCTTAAGACAGAGAAAAATAAAAGGATGCCCTTCTCACCAGTTTTATTCAGCATCATACTGAAAGTCCTATCTGGTGCAAGAAGACAAGAAAAGGAAAGATTAAAAGAAAGACATGAAACTTTTACAAAAAATTCAAAGGTGACGTGATTGTCTATAGAGAAAAATTCCAAAAAATTTACAAAAAAACTGCTGGAACTAATAGCAAGGTCACACAAAACAAGTTTAATATAAAATATCAATTAATTTCCTAAATGCAAACAATGAACAAATGGAATTTGAAATGTTAAAAAAAATACCATTTTCAATAGCACCAAGAAAAATGAAATATTTAGGTATAGATATACAAGATATATTCAAACTATATATATATATATACATATATGGAAAAAGATGAAATTCTGATAAAAAACTTAAAATTATCTAAATAAATGGAGAGAACTTCCATGTTTATGGATTAAGATTCAACATTGTCAAGAAGTCAACTCATTTCAACTTGATCTATAGATTAATGTAACACCAATTAAAATTCCAGAAAGATATTTTGTAGATGTTGACAAACTGATTCTACAGTTTATAAGAAAAGTCAAAAGATCTAGACTAGCCAACACAATACTGAAGAAAAAGAACAAAGTTGGGAGACTTACATTGCCTGATTTCAAGACTTACTTTAAAACTACTGTGATCAATACAGGATTTTATTGGAGAAAGAATAGACACATATTTCAGTGGAACACAATAGAGGCCCAGAAAGAGCCCCATATAAATATCGGCAACTTAGTATTGACCAAAGATCAAAGGCAATTTGATGATATTGGATATTCTTTTCAACAAATGGTGGTAGAAAAATTGTATGTTTATATGTGGAAAAAAAAATCTAGACACACTTTCACAGAAAAGAATTCAAAATGGATCAAAAACCTAATTGTAAAATGCAAAATAATAAAGCTTCTAGAAGAAAATACAGGACAAAATCTGTATAATTCTGGGTTTGATGATACAACAACAAATGAACCAGTCATGAAAAATGAATTGATACTTTTAAGTTTATTAAAACTAAAAACTTCTGCTCAGTAAATAACACTATTAAAGGCAAGCCACAGATTGAGAAAATAAATTTACAAAATACATATCTGAATAAGAGCATACAGCGAAAACATACAAAAATCTTTTAAATAAGAAATTTTTAAAAATTAAAAATAAGAAATTTTCATAAGAAGAAATTTTAAAAAATTAAAAGTGGACCAAATATAGATGACAAGTGTAGTAAAAGATATGCAATATTATTTGCCATGAGACAATTTCAAAATAAAACAACAATGAGATACCACTACACAACTATTGGAGTGGTTGATATCCTAATACCTGACAATATCAAATGCTGTTGAGAATGCAGACCAAGAGAAATCTCATTCATTGTTAGTGGAAATGCAAAATGGTACAGAAACGTTGGCAGACAATTTGGCAGTTTCTTACAAAGGTGAAAATAATCTTTATCCTATGGTCTAGCAATTGTACTTCAAGGTATTTACCCAGCTGATTTTTAAATTTATGTCCACACAAATATCGGCACGTAACAGTCACAGATTTTTTTCATAATCAACAAAACCAGCAAGTAACCAAGAAGTTTTTCAACAAGAGAAGTGCTCAACAAACTAGTACATTTGTACAATGTATTTTCATTGTTCTGGGAGTTATTTTTATTTTACAATGAATTATTATTGAGCAATAAATAATCAGCTATCAAGTTGCAAAAAGATATAAATGAATCTTAAATATCCTTTGCTAAGTAAAATAAACCAGTCTGGCTTATTTCTGGAAAGGCTACAAACTGCATGAGTCCAATTATAGTCTGGAAACAGAAAACTATGGACCCCATAAGAGCAGTGATCTTCAGGCATTGGCAGGAGGGTTTAAGAAGGTGAAACAAGGGGAATTTTAAAGAAACAATTCTCTATGACATAATTTAATGCACTGTACAACGTGAATGATTCTGAAGGAATGTGGAGGGCTCAGGCTGGGGTAGGCAATATCTGTCCTGTTAAATAACTTGCATTTGACCTCTATATTAAAAATGATTTGCTCTTTAAGTGTATGAGTTAATTCCCCTGTACTCTCAAATAAATTACTTTTATTCCAAAAGTTGTCATAAAAATCAAAATAAGTACTTTTCCTTGTTCTGCTTTGATGCAATTGTTTAGCATGAACATTTTAGGGTAGAGTTTGACTAATATCTTGATATTATTGCAAATTTGCCTTCAGGGATGTATTTCTGAATGGCTGCTTTGAAGAATAAACATATAAATTTTCTCATTTGAAAGAACACACTAGATTTGTCTTTTCCTATATAAAGAAAAAATCAGGGCACAATGGAATTAGGCAGATGTCGCTCATTCATTAAACATAATCTCATTCACCTTCTCTATTTCTAATTGTAATTTCTTAATTAAGTTAATAGAGACAAGCGCTGTGAATGTGCATCTCATGGTGTGAAGAAAATATCACCCACCAAGTAACACATCCCCTACTGAGGTGATTAAATTAACAGAACTGTAATTAAATGAACAGAAACTGTTGGTTTCAGAAGTTTTCTCTTGCACAGTATTTCATAAAGTGATTAAAGGCTCTCTTATATGGCCTTAGTATTGAAATAAATTCTACAACATGTCATTTTGTTAATGTTTATTTACATGATGGTAACTGCTATAGAAACCGTCTTAGGAAACATCTAAGATACATACTCAGAAATAAGTCATGCTCACTGAGGTCAAAGTGAAATGGCATTTATATCACCTGACAGCAACAGATGCACTATGATCTGTGTAAAACTTTTTGAGGTTCTTGAATGTTTAATAATAAATATATTTTCCAATATGGTTGTCTTTCATCTCAATTTTGCAAAATATTGTATTTAACTCTCTTTTTGATAGCAGTTCATTGAGGAGAGGCTACAGAGTTGAGTATGTGGGAGTTTACAGAGTTTATAGAACAGATTAAATCATAGTCTTTCCAGTAAGGCAAATGAGTATGCTTATTGGTTGAGAACATAGATTATTGTCAAATATATCTGGGTTCAAATATTTGTTCTGATAACTTTTTCTGTTGAGACCCCATTGGAGATGAGCATCTACAAACAATCCCCTCCTCTGCCCACAGGGCATATGCTCCTGTCTATGGTAGCCTAGACCTTCGAATAGACACAAAAATGTTGGCACTAGTCATTCCTCACTGTGAGCAGACAAATAGAAAGAGAGGCGTCCATTTTTGCATCTGATTCATCCCTTGTCATCTAGAGTTGTGATGAGGCTGTTAGTTAAGAGTATATTGGCTTTGGCACTATTGAACTGGGCAAACTTGGGTAAATCACTTAGCCTACCTGAACCTTGTGTCATCTACATGTAAAAGTAAATAATGTTTATGTCTTAATATGGGTTCCCCCCAAAAAATCTTAAAGAGGATCATGAACAGGAATTTTATTTAGGAGTAGATCACAGGAAACAGGAATGAGGGAGTAAGGAGACTGAAACAAGGAACAACCAATAGAAAACGTCCTAAGCAAAAGAAGTTCAACTTCACAAGACTTCTGAGAAAGTTACATCGTGCCTCCCAGAGTTGTCCAACTGAGAAATTGGAAACTGGAAACTTACCTACTATATTTGCTACAATCGTTAAATTCCACTACACTGCAAGACTCATAGTGTGTGCTGAAGGGAGAAGCTGTCAGTGTGCATCTGGGCTCTGTAGGACCTGTACACTGCAACTTATTATAATGATGCTCATTTTTATTATTCTACAATGAATTATACGCTTTGAGACAGATCATCGTCTACACATTCTCTCACATAAATTGAAAATAAAAGACCTTTAATCTGCCAGGTTATAACCTATCTCATATATAGGCTGTGCAGGATGTGAACAAATGGAGATCGTTTATGTCACTTTCTTATCTTATTGCTAATGGTCCTAAAATACCTAATAATCCTTCTTTAATTTCCACTTTTAATTGGCTGTGGTAATCACCTGCATTAAATTAGTCTCGTTTAGTTTTAATAGCATCATATATTCTGCTTGTCAAAATACCTATATGAAGCCCTCTTATTGCTGAATAAAGTGCCCCCCCCTCTCCAATCCTCCCTCCCTCCTTCTTCTACCACTGCCCCTGACCCTGCACTGGCTTTGTGAGATCTTGTATAATTCCTAACTACACTATCAGTGCAGAAGTGTTGTTGTCTACTCTTCTACTTTCAGCCTTGGGCTATACCATTCTTTCCCTCATCCCTCTCATAGTACAATCTCAGTCACATGATTTTTTAAACTATTTTTCCTCTAACCTCTTTCTTTTGTTAATTTATTCTTTCATTCAACTGTATTCTATATAATGTACAAGGTGCAGAGTTTTATCCATCAAATATGAAATACTCAATCTCTGTTTAATTATATTCTTTTCCTGGTTCTTTCTTTGGGCAAGTAGATTAATTGCTAATCTGCTTTTACTCTTTTACTTCTAGTATTCTTATTACATTTTGTAACAGTTTTTATATACTAAAAAAATATTTAGACATGATTTATTTGATACATATGTAAGTAAATAACGAAAAAAAGACAATGATTACAAAGTTTGAGTGTTTCAGAATTAATAGATGAGACTTTTTTACTTGTACATAGTTATTCCAGTGTTCTTGTTTTATTTTCTGTGTTTCACTGCATTTATTTTTTTCTTTATGGATATTTTTCATGTTTATACATGACTTATACAAAACAAAATATTCAAATCTAAATTATATAACTTAATGGATTTGTCTTTCACATCCATGTTAACACAATTCTAAGATATAGAACATTTCTCTTATATTTTTTATAATTTTTAAAAATGTATATATATTCAAGTAAATACGTGCATAGTGATATAAACGTTATATGTTTTCAACTCTTAATGATCCTAATGGAGTTTTGTTCATTAAAAATTTTATCCAAAATTTTATGCTCCAGTATTTATGCTCTACTAGTTTTTCATATTATACTTTCATTTAATTTCAACCTGAGTTCAAGCATTAACAGTCATTTACTCATTTTGTCTCATGTTTTTCCTTTCAGATTCTAGGAATGTGGAAAGTTCTTTAAAAAATTCTTATCATTGAAAATACTCAAGGTTAAATTTTTGATATACCAATTCCAAGTTCTTTGTTATGAACACTTATTCATACGTACATGATAAAAGTTAATTATTTAAGATAGTAATGCTTGTATTTATTGATTAGAAGTTTTTAAATATTGGTGCTTTTTTCTATAGATACATTAGAAATGATTGGCTATTCCATAATGGCACATATAATCTTGCTAGCTTTCATACAAGATGATTTTTTCTAAAAATCCTATCTAACCTAACTTTTAACACTTTGAACATTTTACTGTTACCTCATTACCACCCTCCTCAGCCCGCACACAAAAAGTTCATTCTTGGCATGGCATCCAAGATAAGTTTTTGCCTGGTCTTCAAACTAGAATTTTTATCTTCTCAAATCTCAGTCAAACAAATGGACCTAACTTCTCAATTAAAATAAATATTTTTCAGTTTTCAGCATATTTTATGTTTTCTTCTTTATATGTGTTTACATTTTATTTGCTGCTCCTTTGGCCACAGATATGATTTTCTCTTTCTCTCTCTGTTTCTCTCTCTCTCTCACTCTCTCCCATTTCTTTTTTCTCTGCCTGAACGTAAGATCCAGCTTACAAGTCTTGTCTAAAGAAGCTTACAAGCTTCTTTAGACAACTCAAGCTGCCACTTTGGTCTGAGAACTCATGTCATACAATATCTGGCTCAACTGAACATATGCAATATTAAGTTATAATAATTTATTTACTTGACGGCATTTCTAAGAGAATATGAAATAACTAAGGGTGGTCCCATGTCCTAGTCATCTGCATATTCCTAGCCATTCTTGGGATGCAGTATGCTGCCTGAATGAAAAAACGAATACATCCCTGGGCATTAGTGAGTTAGGCTGATGTGTCCCAGTGTTATTTTCTGGCAGAATTTTCTATATGGAATGTGTGTTTCCTTCTTAATTCCATATAATTTTGAATAAAATATGTATCTAACCATGAAATTGTTTGTGACAAAAAAATCCCTCATCTAAAGTGGGTCATAATAAAACTCACTGTTTTAAGGATGAAAGAAGCAGATTGGAGCTGCAGCATTTCTTGCATAACATTCACTTATGGACTTGTTTTCTAAGTATTTGAATGAATACAAAATGTCCCAAATGGTAAGAGATTAGGTTCTCCACATTAGCTAATCCTTTGTGAAGTAACAGCAGGCCCAGATGTCATTTAGTTCAAATCAAAGACCTCAGACATTTGGTGAAATACAGCAAAAGGAAGACGGCTTTGATATGCTAATGATTCAATGCGTTATTCATGAAGTGTCGCTCGCCCTGTACACTGATAGCAACTCTAGTAGAGAAAACAGTTATTTTACTTTGGTGCACTTAATTTCCATGATTTACTTGAAAAGTGAATATGAATAACGGGAATGCTAATCTTTGTTTTTGGAAAACCAAATTTTCAGGGAAACAACAGACTTTTTTCTTTTTTTCTTAGACCCATTTCAGATTTCTAAAGATATATCACTGTTCATAGAAGTGCAATATATGTTTACACGCCTTACATGATCTTTTGCTTCCACACACCAGTCAATTTTAAGGAATGAATGAGTCTAATGCTATACTGTAGACCAATTTCTACTAATAATAGATACATTTTATTGAATGTCTTCTATACTAAGTGTTTTGTGTATATTAGGTTATATTATGTGTATTATCATAAGAACAATTCTTAGAAAACTGAGACTCAGAGAATATACATAATTTCCTATAGTCACACACATGAAAATGTATAGAGAAAGGACTTAAAATTATGGTGACCTTGTTCCAACGGCCGTTCTTTGAACATCACTGTATTAGTTAGGATGGGCTAACTTTTACTGTAGACTCAAACAACTGCTCAATCTCGGTAAACAGCAAAATAGAAGTTTCTCTCTTGCTTACATTCTATGTCCTATGTGGGTTAACAGAGGGACTCTGCTAATCAATATGACAGATTTCCTGCATCACCGCAGCTGTGGGCAGAAAATATGGTAAAAGGCACTCTGGTCCTTCAAGTTTCAGCATGTAAGGAGCACATTTTTGTTTACATGATGTTGACTAAAATAATTCCCATGGTTACCACAGACTCTGAAGAGTGCTGGAGAGTTCAATTTTTCCATTAGCCTGGAAAAACTGAGCTGTAAATATTTGTTAAACTGTACTGATGACTGTGCACCATGTTATGTCCCAAATACACTCAGAAATACTGTCATAGTGGTTCAGATTACTGTATATATATATATGTGTGTGTATATATATATATATATATTCTTATAAACCTTACACAAAATAAAACATCCGATAAGAAACTGTGTGTGAAAAATAAAAAGTATGCGCAATATACATTTCCAATGCTTCCTAGTAGTGGCCTTTGAATACTCTGTTCCAGTTTCCTTATTTTACCCCCATTTCACTTTTTGCATTTTTTAAAAGTGAAAATTGTTTCTTATTCTCTGTTCTCCACATTGCAAATAAGGGTGAAAATGTGTTGCCATATTACCTGCCCTAAAGCTCTGCTTATTCATTTCACTTTTCTGTATATAACTTCCAAGTGTCTCATTCATAACATGAAGGGTTTGAGTGAGGACTGCAAACAACACACATGCTAATGCTTCCTGATTTTTGTCAACTTGGCACTAGCACTCCTGTAGAAGATTGGTATATCTGTTTTCTGAAATCTTATTCCCCTGTGGCTTGCCAATGGGAGAAGCACACCTGCAATTTGCAAGGTAGAAGTGAGGAAGAAGTGGTAATTCTTGACCCGTCTTGGTAGTCACACACAGCTGCTTACTCAGATATGGTGGTCCCCATTCACTGCCCTATGCATTTCTGTCACAGTTAAGGCAAATTTCACAAAAGCTCTGCAGACTCTAAATTGCTGTCCCAGTTTGTTTACCAGGTGGCCCCATGTGTTCAGACTTGCCTATACTCTCTAGCTTTTCCACCTGCACTGATGTTTGAGTCTGGAATGTTTAGTGATTGTTTCTATGGGACTCAACCCACCCCTTTGTAAATTTCTCTCACAGCTCCATACAAATTCTTGTGGATGTCTCGTTCCCTCACTGGGCACCTGAAATATGTGTTTTCCAGACCAATCACAACTTGGTACAATAGCCACCTCATTTGAGCCGAGCACGCACGGTCTCCCATACTCAGGCATAACCATATTCTTTATTGCTTTCTCATACTTCTTCTGAAACAGGTTACACTCAAAATGGAATATTTACTGTACCAAAATTCATATTTTCCTCCATTTTGCATTGCAGTCCTGGTTTTTGGTTCCTTTCTTGGTGGGGATTTTCCTCACTTCCATTTTTAATTATAGAATTCTTACTAATTTTTCATGAGCTATTTTAAATTCTACCTTGTTCTTGATACTTCCATAATCACTTGAGATAGAAGTAATGGCTCTATTTAGATATTCATAGTCATCTCACATACCTCTTCCTCTTTGCATTATCACATTAATTTTGTCTTTAAAATAATCATATGCATATTTGGTAAGAATAAAAGTGGGAACTAGGATTCAAGATCTCCAGTCTTCATTTTTTGCCTTTCTAGTTTTGTTGCTGTTAGGCTGCGATTTAGGGAATGGTTGTTACAGTGGTTTAGAGTCTTGATTAATGAGAAAAATGTTTGAGATAATAAAATAATTTTGATGATACTTGTCACTTGTTTGATTTATCCCTAACCTAGAAACATACTGTGGTGTCAATAATAGTGATTAGTTATAAAAGAGAAGAAAGCAAACAGTAAACACAGTCAGCCTTTCCACAAGACCCGGGATGAATTCTGAACTTAAAATTATGTCTTTGAGCACAAGACCCCTTATTTTTTAATGGACGTGACACTTTACAGACTTTAGTTTAGTAGACTCTCAATAGAATTTGACGCTTGTGATCAACTAATCTCTCTCAAAAAACTCTTTTCTTTACTTCAATTACAAGTCTTTGGTCAGTCATTTTCAATTCCTTCCCTAGAATTCTCTTTCCCTCATAAACACTCATGAGTTTAATAATCATTTATCCATACCCTGATGGTACTAGGCCTCCATTCTCCCAACATATATACCTTGATGACTCAAATCTCACAAGTGATAGGCAGACACCTTAAATTCAAAGGGTACATGTTGAACCCGGACATGGTCTTACTGCAGCATAACTTATTTTAGTAAGGAGCATCAACATTCAAAGTTGTCAAATCTAGTTGTACAAAGGAATCCATCTTGGTGTCTTTTTTTCCCCTCCCCCCAAATAACTAATGACTGCCAAAATACTATAAATTTCACTTTACAAGTATCTCATGAAACTGTCCATATTCCTTTACCTTTAGTAGAAACACCCTAGTTTCTCCTGAAATAGCAACAGTTTTTTTTCCTGTATCTATCCTTCCTCTTTCCAATACATTCTTCAACAAGTAAGATCTTATGAAAATGCACATTTAAACAGGCCTAAAATCTATAGATGAATTTTCAATTTTATTAAGGGAAAATCTGAATTGGTACCATGACCTCTCAGAGTCATTATGATTTCTGCTTCCCCCATTTTACCTGATCCCTTACTGGCTTCCCATGTCCTCAAAGACAACTTTATCTATCCTTGCCAGCTAACATCCAGTTTTACTATAGGGGTGTCTTCACTGCTGATATTTCATGACTACTTCCTTCTTACTTGGTCAGAGCTCTAAACTTTTGACACATGAACACATGGAGAATTTTGCATTATTTTCCACAGCAATATAATAATTGAATTAGTGTGTATTTTATAATAATCTGTATCCTGGAGTATACTGCATATATTAAGAGGAGAGAAATCTTGTCAGCCTCATTCATCACCATAACCCTGATGATGAGCATACTGTCTTATACTTGGTGGGCAGTCATCTTATGTGTGCTGAGTACATGTTGAAAGTCAGTGCATCTGGTAGTATTTCAATATGTAAAAATTCTTTCTTATTTCCAGGCATTTCTGAACTAGAATGAAAGTTAAGGCTAAATAGTTTGTAGAAAGTAATCTTGATATGAGCTACCATTCAAAATTAATTAAAATCATTAATTGATTGTTTTAACTAACTTCAATAACTGGCTACAGAAGACATATATTTTACACGATGGTAAATTTCAGGGAAAAGTTCTGAGTTTCCAAGTGTAAGATAGACATATTGGTTGTTAAATACACAATACATAGGAGATATTATCTTGTTCATTGTTCTCTCCCTAGGTTTTTCCCAAAGCTGATGAGCTTATTGAAAATCCTTTTTTCTTGGCAATAATCATATTGTTAATGGTTTTAAAAAAACACTGGAGTTTGAAAACTGTTACTACAAAGTGATGATTAAGAGTTCTTTGATAGCCATGTGATTTGAGACATTATTGTTTGAGTGGCAATTTGGATAGGAAGGAATAATCTTCTAACAACCTGACCCACCAAGAGACAGAAAATAACTATGGAAAACAGAACATATACTTTCTTTAAATTGGAAAACCTTGGTGAGTTAATTAAAAACAGGGAGATTTGAAAGTGATTTGAAACTTGCAAAAACTGCCCGAGATAGTTTAAGTTTCTCATTTTGGTGGCTTTCTCTATAGAGCACCTGCATTCACAGTGAGGGAAAGTAAATCACTGGTAGGAAGGTCTTTCTCACTGGAAAGTCTAAGGAAAGGAATCCAAAGCACATGGGTCACAGAACAGTGGGGGGCAATTCCAGAAAGGAAAAATACAGAGAAAGGGCAGCCCCATATCTGGTGTATAAACTTTGACCAAGTCTTGAGATGACCCCTGAACCATATATACCTTGGACATCAGGAAGCCAACTAAATGAAGATCTGTGCTGTAACCACTGAAGGTATGAAAGTTTCTAGTTTGAACAAAACCAAGCTAATTGTTTGCTAAAATAAAGCATATACACTCTTTAGAAGAATACAACAGAACCCAGAGTACTCACAAAATAATGTTCACAATATCCAAGAAGAAATCCAAAATTATCTGATGTACAAAGAACTAGGATATTTGAACAATATTCAAGAAGAAGAAAAATAGAAATTAACATGACTAATTCTGAGATAATCTAGATGTTGGAAACACAAGACAATAACTTTAAACATAAAAAAAAAAAAGACCTCATCACAGAAAAAGAAAGTATGAAAAGAACAAATTAAACTGGAAATAAACAGCACCTAAAATTTAAAAAATAAAAAGTGTTAGATGGGCTTAGTAACTTAATTTAGTTAAGAGAAGAAAAATATATTAAATTTAAAGAGAGATCAATAGAAAGGAGAGAAATTTTTTAAAAGTTAAAAACATGAACATTGCATTAGGTGTATATAATAATATCAAAATTATATGACATATATAAATTTACAAGTAACAGAAGCTCGATGAAATCCAAACGTAATAACCACAGATAAAATCACACGTAAGCACATCATAGCCAAACGGCTGAAGACCAAAACTAACAAGAAAACTCTGAAGGCAGCCAGAAACAAAACAATCCACTAAATACTGGGAGAAAAGAAAGTCTTAGGCCAGGGATTACTCATCAGAAACCCTGGAATCCAGAATATACTGGTACAATATTTAAAGTGAAAAAACCAAAACCAAAAACCCAAAACCAAACCCCAAAATTGTCAATTTGTAATTATATTTCCATATACCCAGAGTGAATATCCATCACAATGAAAATATAATAAGTACACTTCCAGATAAGAGAAGCTAGGTCAATTTGCCAACACCAGACTTAACATTAAAAAATATGCCAAGGAAGGTTCTTCATGCTGAAGGAAAATAATACCAAAAGATACTCAGATTTCCAAAAGCAAATAAATATCGGAAATGACAAATGTGTAGATAAATATAAAATACTATTTTTCCTCTAATTTATTTAAAATACATATTACTGTTCAATGCAAAAATTATAATATTGATTTGCGGTCTTGCAATGTATATAGAAGTTAATATTTATTTTTTGATGTTGAGTTGTATGAGCTGTTTATATATATTGAATATTCATCCCTTATCAGTCATATCATTTGCAAATATTTTCTCCCAGTTAGTAGGTTGTCTTTTTGTTTTGTCAATGATTTCCTTTGCTGTGCAAAAGCTTTTAAGCTTAATTAGGTCCCATTTGTTTATTTTTGCTTTTATTTCCTTTACTTTAGGAGGCGGATTTATAAACAACTTCTTTCATTTTTTTGGTGCTGTTGTATTCATTTAACTTTCAAATTCTAATTGTTTATTAATAGTGTATATGAACAAAATTGAATGTCCTACATTGACCTTTTATCCCATGACTTAGTTAAGCTCATTTTATGTGTTCCAGGAGTGTGCTGTTTGTAAATTCTTTGGCATTTTCTATATGGACAATCACATCATTTTCAAATAAGGACAGCTTTATTGATTCCTTTCCAATTTGTATCCCACTTCTTTATTTATGATTTATTGTACCAGCTGGGTTTTCCATTACAATGTTGCATAGGAATGGTAAGAGAGGACATCTCTGTCTTATTAGATCTTAGGTGGAAAATATTTAGTTTCTTATAATAAATATGATGTCAGGTGTAGCTATTTTATAGATACACTTTATGAGATTGAGGAAGTTTCCTTCTATTACTACTTTGCTGAGAGTTTTTAACATAAATATGTATTGAATTTTGTGTAAAGCTAAAGATAATCAAGTGTAAACTGTGTTCTTTGATTCTAGCCTGGTTGGGAATAAAAAAAGGTTAAAAAAAGAAAAGGTATTATTTTGTGAATAACTGAGGACATTCGAATATTCACTGGGCACCGAATAATGTTTGGGAATTATTTTTAAATTGTTAAGTGTTGTTTGGCAATCTGTTGTTATTTTCTGGTGGTTCATGCTCAGATATTTTATGATGAATATCCTTTTGATTTATAAATGATTCAGAGAAAATTACAGCAAAAAATTAAAAATGGGTTATCAAATCAGTGTGTATATGCATGTTTGATGCATTTTCATTTTTACTTTTATGAATATTTGGTCATTATCATTGGCAAAATATAAATGGGTATATTTGCCAGGATATCATAATTGTACCCCACACTACCTTGGACATATTTTGTTAGTAATCTCTAAACACTCTAACAGAACATTTTACTGAGTAAGCCTTTTATAAATAAATACATATTTGTGCTATTTGAAACACTATACCTTATATCGCTCATTTCTTCTTTACAAATACATTTCACAGACAATTTTTGGAGAAATCATTGCTCATTAAGTTTTGTACTTTTAAATATAAACAGAAAATTCTAAACATAAGTTACTTTAATTTTTAGGTTTTTATATATACCTATGTATGTACATATGTATATATTATATATACATATATGTGTATAAATATTATATATTATATATATATATTTAATTTCTTCATGTGTGAAACAGGGAAAATAAAAACTACTTGTTGGGCATTCCCTGGTGGTCCAGTGGTTAGGACACTGCACTCTCACTGCCAAGGACCCGCGTTTTAACCCTGGTCAGGGAACTAAAATCCCATAAGCCTTGTGGCTTGGCAAAACAAACAAACAAACCCTACTTTTCAAGGTAAGGTCAAACCATGGGGGTTTAAATTAAAAGTCTGTAAATAAGAACCAGTATTTGATAAGAAGAAACTCTGAAGACAAGATATGTAGTTAAGCCAAATCATGGTTATGTGAGGTGAAAACAGAAGTAAAAGTCAGGAAATTAGGGCCATGTCAAGAATCATTTTCTATCAAAAAAATGTGTTCAAATTATATCAAAGAAAGAAGATTTTACAATTTGTCTTGGAGACTGTTAAGGGGTTAAAAAATTATAAGGCAGAGAAGACTGTATTTACACAACAAATATGCATCCTTCCACAGCCTATATTTATTGTATAGTTCCTTTCATCCTGAAGTGCTTCACAAATTGATTTACAAACTTTGTGTATGGCAATCATTTTCATTTCTGAAATGCACTTCATCCGTTATGCATACATATATTTCATTTTACAAATTTCAGGATGTGGCATAGTAATCCCCAGATATCACTTTGAGTCTGAAATACTATTTTATGGCTTCATGAAAACAACATGACAAATTGCTCACTCTGGTTTCTGTGACAAATCTGTCTTTGCAGTAAGTGGAGCTCTAATTGAAATGTACACTTCAACTTGCAGGCAGCAAAAGACAAAAAATATCAACAGGGGGCTCAGGAATGGATGATGCATTAGTTAGCAGGAAATTTATTGGATTACTAATGTGTATAGAAAATCTATTTAGGTGTTATATGGGGGAAATTAAAAGTGTAGCCTGCGGCCTTGATGATCATACAAATTAATTTGCACAGATAAAACATATCCACACCTAGATTTCAGTATTTTCTTTACATAGCATGCCAGCAGATGTGAGCAAACGTGTTTTAAGCTCAGTTCACAAGTGCTAACTTAGTGCAGTGAGAATAGAATAGTCAGAGCAGGACTGACAGATTCTTGAAGGAAGTAAATTTGAACCAGGTTTTTATTGGTAGAAAGATTAAAATATTCCTACCATTTACTGGTACATTTATTAATATAGACATTAGTACATTGACTGTAATAGCACTGTAAAATTAGTACAATTTCTGCACTTTTCATTTTTCACCTCAGAGGGTGATTCATTCATTTATTCATTTACATATTCTACCAATCAGCCATACACTCAAACCATCATTTATTGAAAACTTCATATATGTCAAAAAATATGAAAGAAGTCAGTGACAAATTTGGGGAGAAACACAATTGCCATCCTCAAGAGATGATTATTAGCATTAAGATAATGTTTTTTACTCACTGATAATACACAGAATTTTAAAAATTTATATTTAAAATCTTATTAACTAAAGTCTGGTTTATACCTGTTTGTATTTATGAATGTAGAGCAAGCTGAACTGTGTGCACCCCCCCAAAAAAAAATTTCATATATTGCAGTCCTAACACCCTGTACCTTAGACTGACTATATTTGGGAGACAGGGCTTTTAAAGAGGTAAATAAGGTAAAATGAGGTCATATGGTTGAGCCCTAAACCAGTATGACTGGTGTCCTCATAAGAAGAACAGATTAGACACAGACAATACACAGAACGTGTGAGGACACAGTGAGAAGACAGCCATCTGCAAGTCAAGGAAAGAGGCCTCAGACGAACCCAAATCTGCAGTCAACTTGAACTTGGACTTCTAGCCTCCAGAACTGTTAGAAAATACACTTCTGTTGCTTCAGCCATACAGTCTGTGGTATTTTGTTTTGGCAGCCCTAGCAAACTAGTACAGTAGGTTACATCAGTATGTAAATAAAGTTCAATATGATTACTTTTTCCAAACCCCTATGCATTAGATTGTTTTTTCAGCAGTTGACAAAATACTATAGAGTGATTAAATATTTTATATTGCATTTCTGAAAAGTGTCTTAATAACAAAACCTTTTAATATCATGAAAATATTAGTATAAATATTCTTTTAAAAGCTGTAGAGGAAATTTTAAGATAGTGTGTTATTTTTTCAAATTGATTTTCATTATGAAACTGGAGGTATACTGCTACAGAAACAATTTTGTCCTCAAGATACAATAAATTACATTTTAAAAGGCAGAGAAAGGGAAAAAGTGAGCCCAGTACCAGGTATGAAATAGGAGAAATAAGGAACATGGACTGTGAGAAGAAAAAAGTTTGTAAAATAAATACCCAAAGAAAAGATGAATATAGTTTAATTAATACTTATGATTACTTTTCCTAAAATAACTAGAAAAATATATGATAGAAACAACAGAAAAAGACAAATTACCCTAGATATAGTTTACTCTCTAAATACATTCTTCTTTCATTCTTTCCCTGCTTGTATCTGTTTATCTTGAAAACATATCTCCTTTTCTTTACAACTTCCTGAGTATACACAAAGCTCTTTTCTTCTACATGAAGGCAAATATGACTTCAGGTATTATGGGAAATTTGATATATCTGCCATCAAATTTATGAAAGTTAGTATATTGTATACATAATATATATATTCATGAAAAAATTTATATAATATAATCATACTTATATAAATGTACACATTATAGAGCTAAACACACAGCATTTTTTCTGTGAAATTTATAAATTATTCACAATATCCATTCCTTGAATTTTTTAAAACAGTAAAGTCTAAATTTATATAGTATTTCCCCAGCCCATATATAGTTTTATTCATGTCCAATATTGTATTCTTTCATAATAATAGCCATATTAGAAATAGCAGGTATCAATTGTTTTCTTTTACAGAAGAGATTCCAAGGTATGTGGGAGTAGAAACAAAATACTTGCTGTTCCACGTGTGAGCTCCTGTTTTTCTTAAAGTCAATGGTAACTGGCTAGTAAAATTCAACAAATTCCCTGATAAAGTCTTATAAAACACAATGCTTGAAACCTAACTGGGACAGACTCAAATGGAATTAAATTTGGTTGAGAGGCGAGATGATCATTTTAAACCTTCAGTTGATTCTGAGGTACACATTTGGCAAAGAATTAACATATCTTATAATGCTTCATACTTTATAAATATAATTTGTATTTATAGCTCTTTATAACTTAAATTTACTCCTTAGTTTGTAAATAAGTTTGTTGAATTAGACATCAAAATGATCTAATAATCATGCTCCCATTCTCAATGAAAATAATTCAGTTATTTCTTTTGAGGAATTCCATTTGTCCATCAGTTATTCAAAAAGATTTCTCATCTTTTTAGACAAATGACAATATAGAGGTAGTAAACTAATAATGAATATACTAAAAAATATATTTGGATATTATGTGTAAAGAGATCCTACATTGTTATGAATATTTTGTTTATACACTCACAAAAATGTGTATATAAAATAATTACCATTTCCATATATGCATAAATATATATCCTCTATTCATACATTATATTTTATTTTCATATTCCACATTTCACAATATAAGGAAGTAATTCATTTTCAAAACATTAGCTTGCACCTAGGTAAAATTAATTTCTTTTTGATAGTAGTACTTTCACCAAGGGAGATGAGTTATATTCATTCACATAACAAGAGAAGCTTTAACTGAGATGTAATTCAGTAAATCCAAAAGTTTTTTTAGGTTGCAAAAATTACTAGTTTCCTCAACTTCCTGATAGGCTTATATAATGAATGGTAATTAAACGACCACTGAATGAATGTGAAGGATAATAGAAAATGTTAAGTGACTAGAAGAGGAAATTAAAGAGAAATGGAATTGCAGAGAAATCAAAAAGGAAAGGAGAGTGGATAATTAGAGTGAAGACAAATAGCAAAAACTGAGCCAAGAAAGGGGAGATGAAATACAAATTTAGACAGAAATTTCTTAGATTGCCCTCTCAATATGAAGACAAAACTCATTATGAATATGAACCTTGTGACTGAGTCTTCTCTGTTAAAAACTAAATGAGTGGTGTTTCTTCTGTATTTTTAAAACATGACATGGTTATGTAAATAAACCATGATATTTTCCAAATCATAAACTTCTCATTTATGTGATTCAAAATTTCAAATATATTACATATTTCCAGGAAAATTTAGCTAAAGTAAGAAATGTTTATATTACAAGTTTGAATGTATTTCATTCTTACTATTTGTTTATTTTGGTCATTTGAGGTCAATCTTCATGTATGTCTATGTAAACAGCTTTTGGCAGGAAAAAACTTTTTGCAGGGAAGAGCTCTCAGTAGGAGGCATCCTTTTGTCTTGTCACTAACCTTAAACCAGGCACCCCCATGCTCTACTCATCTCCGGCTCTAACACACCTTTCAAATCTTGTAATCACACAATACCTTGCCTAACTTGTCAGTTCCTTCTGTAGATCAAAGAAGTAGAAATGAAGAATAAGTAATTAACAGATGACCAGATCCATTCCCTAGCTTCCCCTTCAGTAATCTCGCAATAAACTGTGTGGCCAAACTGTGTGAACAAGGTAACACTTAGAGGAAGATCACAAGAAGTCGAGGAGCCTTCGTGCAGTGGGGGACTCTGACCCCCATCTCAATGATTAACTAAGATTACTTCCCCTCTTCCCTTTAAAATTTTCATGGTTGAGCAGTATCTTTGGAGGTGGTTTCTGGGGACACTGAGTCCACCATCTCCCCAGATTGCCAGCATTCTGATTAAAAGTACCTTTCGCTTCTACCAACATTTGTCTCTTTCTCGAGTACTGATTTTTCGAGCGACAAGCAACCGGAAGTGATTTGGTAACATCTAGTTTCTTGCCACTATCTGGCCAATACAATAACATGAAGAATAAGGCACAACTGGTGAGACCCTAGGCATTTACATTTCAAGCTTTGTAAAATGATTTGTCTTCAGAGCTGGAAATGGAGAAATGAACTACATCACCGGATTTAGATGGAAACAAAGATATAATGATCCATATAATCTACTCACTTCCTCTGGAGTAAGCAAAGAGATATACACTATAATTTTCCAAAGTACCTTTCTAGAACTGACCCTTGAAAACTAAATCAAAGGAATTCCTAAAATTCTCCTATGAGGTGTTTTCACAAAGATATAATAGGACATGCCTATAAATAGGATTCTCAATCATGACATAAAGGAAACATTGCCTTAATTCGTCTTGAGACAGAATAAATGAGAGCTGAGTTTTCCTTCAAATAATTTTCAAGAACCTGGGGCTTGAGTGCTTCATCAATTTGAAACAGTGAAGAGACACTTTTAGAACCAATTTGCAACATCAGTAACTGGGGTTTGCTATAAATACGTGAATTATATCACACAGAAAAGTGATAGAAGTGTTTCCTTCTAAAGTTTCTAGTTCACTGTATTCAAAGCTTAAAATATAGTCTTCACCTATAACAGACAGGACCTCCTGAAAGACGTAATTTTTTAAAGTATGAAACAGTCACTTCCCAGTTATTCCAACCATGTAAACTTCTACCTTAAACTCATAAATCCAACAAACTAAATTTCCAGGCTTCCCTGGTGGCACAGTGGTTAAGAATTCACCTGCCAATGGAGAGGATACGGGTTTGAGCCCTGGTCTGGGAAGATCCCACACGCCACGGAGCAGCTAAGCCCGTGGTGCCACAACTACTGAGCCTGCGCTCTAGAGGCCACGAACCACAACTACTGAGCCCGGGTGCCAAGACTATTGAAACCCGTGCGCCTAGAGCCCATGCTCCACAAGAGAAGCCACTGCACTGCAATGAAGAGTAGCCCCCGCTCGCCACAACTAGAGAAAGCTCACGCGCAGCAACGAAGACCCAACGAAGGCAAAAATAAATAAAAATTTAAAAAGAAAAACTAAATTTCTTTTTGACAATCAAAGTCCATACGCATGAGAGTGTGCTTAACATTCAAATCTTAAACCAAAAGCCATACTTCAACTAGGTTATTTTTCTCTAAAAATCAGGCAATGAGATAAAGTACAGCATTTCTCATTAATCATACTGTCAGTAGTGAGGACACAGTTCATCTTAAAAATAGATGAGGTTTCTTTCCCCATTATTTTTTGCCAAAAATCTTGATTGTGAGTATAAGTTTGAAAGATAGTGTATAATCCATGCTTTTACATTTGAGCATCTCACAATACAACAACGATCATCCTTAATTTGACTTACAATCCATTGAAGTTTGTGTTTTGTTACCAGAAAATGACCAAAGAAAAATGAGCTAAATGTACTGAACGCATTCAGTAGCATGGATGAACCTGGAAGACATTGTGCTAAATGAAAATAAGTCAGTCACAGAGGACAAATACTGCATGATTCCACTTATATGAGGTTTGGCAAAAAACATACACCTACATCTTCATGAAACTGAGGGAAATTCCAACAGGATAAAGCCTCCCCCAAAAAAAATCCTCACTAAGGCACATCATAATCAAGCTACGGAAAACTGTAAGAGAAAACTAGTCAGTCAATAGACATCAGATTTCTCATCAGAAAACACGGATAACAGGGGGACATGACTTTTTTTTTTCTAGTGGTATTGAAAAAACAGAAATCAAGCAGTTCTTAGACGAAGGATAATTGAGGATTGTTGCCAGAAACAACCCTAAAAGAATGGCTAAAGCAAGTTTTCTAAAAAGAAAATACATAATAGAAGAAGGAATATTGGAGCACTATGAAGGAAGAAACTACAACAGAGTAAAACTCTGAGTGCATACAATAGATTTTCTCTTGAGTTTTCTAAATTATACTCAGCATTTGAGGCAAAAATTATAATATTGTTTAATGTAGTTTCCAGTATATGTAGAGGAAATATTTGAGAAAATATTAGTATAAATGGGAGAGAGTAAAGGGACCTAAAGTGAGTTACATTTTATACATTTCACTGGTAAAACGGAACACCAGTAGACCGTGATACCTATACCAATGACTAGCAAAGATATACAGATACATACTAAGAAACACTATCGATACTTCAAAATGCAATTCTGGAAATGTTTAGTAACACTCAGGGAGGCAGAAAAAAAGTAAGCAGAGAAACAAACAAAAAACAGAGTACAAACAGAACACAGAAAATAACACAGAAAATACCAGCTATACAAAAATTTTAAAATATCATTGGTGATATTGAATACAAACATATTAAATATACTTCTTATGAGACAGAGATTGGACGAGTACATAAAAAGAAGAACCTGTCTCAATTATAAGCTGTCTACAAGAAACACATTTCAAATATTATAATAGGGGTAAGTTTAGTAAAATAATGGAAAGATTTAACATGTATGTGATAATCAAGAAAAGCAGGAGTATCTACATTAAAATCAAAATTAAGAGCGAAGAGAATTACCACAAAGAGGGATATTACATAATAATAAAAGTCCAGTGAGAAGACATAATAATCCTAAATGCATATGCATGAAACAACAGAATTGTTATATGCAGAAACAAACCTTCTAGAAATGAAAAAAATATATAAACATCTACGATTATAATTTGAGAATTACTTAGCATTTTCCTCAACAGTTGGTAGAATGATCAGTCAATTCATAGTATATAGATAAAAATCATCAAGAAATAGAAAAACTCAACATTATCAACCAATAATATCTAATTTTCAATTATAACACTCCACCTAACAATAGCAGAATGCATGTTCTTTTCAAGTTTCTAAGGAACATTTGTTAAGACAGTCCAAATCTCTTGCCTTAAAACAAATATCAACAGAAGTAAGATAAATAAAATAATGTGGAAAGTATTCTTTGATCAAAATGGGAAAAGGACTAGAAATCAATAACAGAAAGATGACAGAAAAATCTCCTAGAAACTAAACAATACAATGTTAATAAAACATTGTCAATGAGGAATTGTCAAGGGAAATTTAAAAATATATTAAACTAAATACAAATGAGAATGCATCATATTAAAATGTATTAGGTGCAGCTAATGCAGTGTTGGAAGAGAAATTAATAGCACTGAATACATACATTTTTTAAAAAGGGGAAAATCAAAATAATAATACAAGCTCACACCTCAGGAAACTAGAAAAAGAAGAGCACAATAAACCCAAAGCAAGCAGGAGAAAGGAAACAATAAAGATAAGAATAGAAATCAATAAACTGAAAAGAGAAAAATACTACAGAGAAAAATTAATGAAACACAAAGCTGGTTCTTTGAAAGGATCAATAAAATTGACAAACATCTAGCAAGACTGACACATAAAAAAAAAAAAGAAGAAACAAGTTACTAATATCAGGAATGAAACAGGGTATATCACTATATCCCTGAAGATACCAAAAAGCTTCATAATACAATACTATTGCACTCAAGTATACTCAATACTTAGGTTAGGGCTCATCAATCACACTCCTGGGTATTCATCTTAGAAGAACAAAAACTGATATCAACACAAAAATATCTGAGCTAATTGATGGAGATGAAATTTTTAAAAAATAATCAGTTATTCTATTTAGGCATCTTATAGTCCTGTGGTAAGACTAGCATTAATCAAATTATCACATAACTATATTAACAACATTAAGTGTAGTATATACTGTGAAGGAGAAATACATTATCCATAAAGTAATACTATAGGATCAACTGACAAAACCCAGAAAGTAAGAGAATGGATCCTGAGGAAGAGATGATTGAATTGATATCTGAAGGAATGTTCAAGAGTTAATATGGTGGGGCTTCCCTGGTGGCACAGTGGTTGGGAGTCCGCCTGCCGATGCTGGGGACATGGGTTCGTGTCCCGGTCCGGGAAGATCCCACATGCCACGGAGCGGCTGGGCCCGTGAGCCATGGCTGCTGAGCCTGCGCGTCCAGAGCCTGTGCTCCGCAATGGGAGAGGCCACAACAGTGAGAGGCCCGTGTACAGCAAAAAAATTTTAAAAAAAATAAAAAAATAAAGAGTTAATATGGTGTATATACACTACCAAATGTAAAATAGATAGCTAGTGGGAAGCAGCCGCATAGCACAGGGAGATCAGCTCGGTGCTCTGTGACCACCTAGAGGGGTGGGATAGGGAGGGTGGGAGGGAGGGAGACGCAAGAGGGAAGAGATATGGGGATATATGTATATGTATATGTATAGCTGACTCACTTTGTTATAAAGCAGAAACTAACACACCATTGTAAAGCAATTATACTCCAATAAAGATGTTAAAAAAATTAATAAAAAAAAGAGTTAATATGGTGAAGAAAAAGTACCAGAGCAAAATCAATCCCATGGAGAGATATCTGTTCTCTACAATAAAAGTGTTTGAAGCAGGAAGTGTGTGTGTGTGTGTGTGTGTGTGTGTGTGTGTGTGTGTGTGTGCTATATCTTACCTCACATGATTAGTTAAGCGACTAATTCAGATAAGAAATAATGGCATCTTAGTCTAGGTGAGGGTGATGGGGATTAATGAGAAAAGTAGATGTATTTCAGAAGACAGGAAGTGAAGAGGAAGACTGTGATGCAGAATCCAAAATTCTCAATAAACGAGTTTGGGCACTGTGTTGATTTCTCAATATTTAGGATATTTTCTGTTTCCTCTGAAGGGAAGAAAAAAAATCACTGAAAATGTGAGGCACTTTGCACTTCAGAGAACTGAAGTATAAAGGACTGGGGAGTGCTACAAAATAACCTAAGAACTGTTAATGAAGCAGCTCATATTTAATTTTACTTTCTGTCTTTTAGCTTTTCGCCAACCATCTTATTCTAAAAATGAGGCAAAATGAGTAGCAATATAACAACTAATACGGTACTACTACTTTCTGCTTAAATTTATCTCCAGGAACTCAGGGTATTTCATACATATTATTCTATCAATCTTCATAACATGGCAAATGAGAACCCTGACATCCCAGCAGCACTGGGAAAGAAGAATGAGTACTATAAGTGTGATAACGGTCAATTGAAATGTTAGATTACTTCTAGTAGCTCAGTGCAAGCTCATTAGGCAAAGGTTTGGTTTAAGAACTATATTTTACTAACTTTGCTATGAAAGTTGAACATTCATATCAATTAATTCACACTCTCTCCCCCTGCCTCACCACTGATTTGAAGAGAAGGTCTTTGATATAGGTCAGGGAATATATTAAAGAATGGAGATTTCTTGGGGAAGAAAAATTTTAATTAATTGATTATTTTCCATGTGTTATTTTCTCCCTTTTTGATGAATTTTAGGACATTCTAGTATCCAGAACACAGAAAAGGACAAATATTATATAGATGTAAGGAAATATTAGTTTAATTTAGGTTTTCCAGAAGCATGTATTAAGGTGAGTTTCTCCACGCAAATGATTTATTACGGAAGAATTCTCAGAGGGAGCCAGATAAGGCAGAGGGTAGAAAGCCAAGCCAGAGGGAGGTGTCAGGAAAAGGTCCTTCAGAGGGCAGGCATGAGCTTGATCACAGAAGAACTCCAGAGAGTAAATAACACCTCATAGTTTACAGGGAAAAGGAGCTGGGATTTCACTGGAGGGCAGTGCCATCATTGGTTAACTGCTGCCCAGGGAGCAGGTGTAGTAGGGAAAGAGGGGAGGAGATATAAACTCAGAGATATATTAGCTCTCTGTGGCTACTGGTGAAATGTCTCCAGGGGCCCAAGGCAGTCTCCTAAAAAGGAAGCACAGAAGCTGGCTTCCTAAAGCATGCTGAAGACTGGAGGGGTACAGAAATGGTGAAATGGTAAAATCTCCAAGAATGTGGGCACAGTAATGATATGGCCTTCCACAAATATAACCGATTAGGTGGAATAAGGAAACACAGGAGAACCACCTTGAGAATAATTGAGATTTCCGTAGAAGGAAGCAGAACAAATAAAATAGAAAAATAAAAACAGGAGAGAAAAATACACTGTAAATAGACTTTCAAATCTGTAGATACAAAAAATATATATATCTGTTCAAAGAAAAATAAATAGAAATAATCAAGATTGAAGTGTTCCAATAAGTAATATTTTAAACTTGCAGCAACCCAAGCATAAGAAGTAGGTCAGCTTCATACGAAAAGTAAAATAAAATATTTTACATTACTTCAGAAATCTTAGTGATATTAGGTGACAGAAGACAATGGAATATACCAGATATCATTCACATGTCAAGACAGAAGAAAGCATTTTCAATTATCTACATAATGTAGAAATTTAACACGTAGGAAATCTTTTTGAAAAAGTACCTGAAGATATAATCTTGCCAGCTGAAAAATAAGGCAGAATTTAAATGTCACAAAAAGGAGAGTTTTGAAATGAAATGATTGATGGACTTAGGATCTAGGATAAGAAGAAAAATGTATATTTTTATTGAAAAGTTAAAATAACCATATGAACAATGTGATTATTAACTGTTGTATTTTGGCAGAAAAATTACACAATTTAAAATGTTATAAAAGATTCAAACATATTATATAATCCATGAAGAACTTCAATCTGTTAATAACCTTCACACCACAAAAACAACCCACAGGTCCACAGATCAAGATGGCTACACTGCTGAATCCTAAGAAGCATTTAATGAGAAAACAGTACCAATCCTATGCAAACTTTCAATAAAACAAAATAGAGGCTACACTCCTGAAATCATTTTTTGTGGCTTGCACAAAGCTGATTCAAAAACTGAGCAAGTGTGTTACAAGACATAAATGCTATACGGAGGTTTTTATAATGAAAGTAGCTGCCTCAAGAAGCAGAGCATGCAGCTGGATTTTTGGATTGTGCTGCTCATGAATTTTATGAGCACATGGAAGGTTTTTGTTCTGAGTAGAAGTGTTGATACCAGCAATCTGTATCAAACGGTGCAGTCAGAATCATCTATGTTTACCTTGGTAGTGGGACGGCATGTTACTAGATTACTAGAAAGAAGGGCATTAGAAGACCAAGTGAGTAAGGAAAAAAACAGTATATATATATATATATATATATATATATATATATATAGTGACTTGAACTCTCAACTCTGAGCACCACTGGAAAAAACAGTCTTGTGTGTGTTTGTGTGTGTGCTGACCTGAGATAACTTACCATGAGTAGGCCCAGTACCTGAAGGTTCAGCTACTTGAGTTGTAAAACCTGTTAAAGGCACAATCTAGTCACGTGTGGTCATTTGTTAGAATCAAATAGGCCCCTAACTTTTGGGATGGGCATTTTTGGATACAAAGAAACAAATCTAAGAAACTTGAAAACCCAAGTTGCAAAATTAATGTCTGTCAGAGCAAGCCATCCTCTAAGCTAAGGAAACTATCATTTTGATGGAGAAAAAAAAGAAGAAAAAAAGGGATATTTATTCTTCTCAAGACCTACCACCAACATTGTTTCTAGAACCAAAACTCAATCTCAGCAGAGACAAGAGAAATAAAAGAACTTTCATATTACTAAAGCCACAGTTGGAATTTAGGAGCCACAGTCACCTCCTAAAAATCAAATAAAAATTATAATAATAAGTTTAATAGAAAAGCTCCTTCTCTTCGAAACTGACAAAATAGTAGTAAAAATAACCTGTGCAACATTAAATTTATATTTACAAATATTGGTGTATATATTCATTATCAAGGAGAAATCTATTATGTATAAATTCTCCCTAGGAAAAAATAGCAGTGTTCAGGATGAAACAGAAATTAGAAAATGAGTCTATGGGCTCCTGCTTGACCTTACTGCCTTTTCTGATGTTGGATCTAAAGTTCACATGTTATGTATCAAAATCCCTACGTGGATTAAATGGGCAAGAAGATATTAGCTTGATGCTGTATGTTACAGTGCATAGCTCTCACAATGACTCATAAATCAGAGCCAGCACAAATTCATTTACATAGAAACAACGCTAAGTTCAAGGACAAAGTTAAGCTGTACTCTCAGTAAAGTCAGGGAGGACTAGAGAAAAAATTGTATATGTCAGTTTACTTATTTATTCTTTTTCTAATGATATTAATAAATATTTTCTAACAATACTTAGATTGTTTGGATTTCTAAAATGGCCATGGATATGTAAATGAAACTTCTATTTTGTATCTGCTTCCCTGTCTTAATGGTGATCATTGGCTCAAATATATTAGTATTCTTTTATTAAGAGAAAATTATCATCAATGCATAAACATATTTTATAAATTGGTAAAAAATATAGAGACTTTACTTCCATGTGATTGAAATAAATAACAAGCAGAACGTTGCAGGTTTTAAGCTACATACCACAATAAGTATATATTTTCTTCTCTCAGTAGCTGTTAATATATGAAATAATTTCTCAGGCTTTTGAAATTATTTGATCTGTTTTTTAATCTTTTATGGTATTTTATTTAATATTTATTACACTTTCAATTGTCAATTACTTCAGGAGTAATTTCACTCCATTCCAGTTTGGTTTTGATGTAAGCTAAAAGTGAAAAAAAAAAAAAAGATATAGCTGTTTGGTAGATTATACCACATAGCTATACAACATAGCTATGAGAAAGTCATGCAGGTTTAGTTACTGTATCTTTAGTCTCTGGTGGGCAGGAGTGTATGCCTTATTTGGCTTACATTAAATTCTATTTTGAGTTTTTGCTACTTGAGATAAAAATAAATACATAAATGGCAGTCCAATATTCAGGAAGCTTTTAACACCTGTTAACATTTGAGTGGTTCTAGATGATAAAAAATATAGCTAAAAAGTTTAATTAATTTAACTTGGACTGTAGTGGTACCTGGTGTTGTATCATATATTTAAGTCATTAAGGTTAAAATTAGGTTATTGTTTTTTATAAAACCTATACAAATATATCAATTTATTGAAACAGATTTACCACAGTTTACTTAAATGTTGAATGTTTCCTTCTGGTTTTACAATGGAAGCATCAGAACAGAATTAAGGATCATTCTACTTTCTGATAATTTTGAAAACATTTAAAATATGTAAATATAATATATCCCTTATTGCTTACAAAGAACAAGTCTTTAAAATGTGTAAGAGTACATAGATGATATATACAATGATACTTACAAATAATAAATATAAATATATATTTTTACATATATATATATATGTAAAACCAGAACACTATGGTAAACATCTGAATTGCTTAGCCAACAGCCATCCTATCCCAGTTCAAACAGTGGGTCCTTTTTGGCCTAGGTATACCATGGTAATCATATAGTCTCTGCACATGATTGGATCAGGGTGTCAGGCTTGAGTTTTGGCTACTTACATTATGAGCTAAAGAAAGGATATGTGATACTATTTAGATTAAGGGAGGGCTTTCATGAGAGTTTATGGAAAATCTTTCTTTGTTTCTCTTAATTAAGGTCCAGGGAAGAAAATTCCTCACTCCCTCAGTTATTGCCTCGTGTAGATATGAGGTCTTGGGTATGAGGGCTGGAACTTCCAAAAGACTATATATGGTGACGAGTTTAAAGGTGAAGCCAAAACAAACAAAAATAAAGGGTATCTAAAAGGACCACAAGATAAAAGAATGCAGATTACTAGACTAGATCACTTCTGAAGCCTGCCCAACTCTGAATATCTGGATATGCATTCAATCATAGGTTTCTTAGTTTTAAAAATATTGCATTAGAGCATATGTAAATTCCTCATTTTTAAAATTGTCATTAGCTTTTTTCTTAATTTCAGCTAAATCTCCTTAACAGATTTACATAGAAATTAAGATAGACATTATTTGATAGTAATCTGGTCTATTGACAGCAAAAACATCTTTCCTCTCACTTCAGTTTAGTTCTCGGAAAACACACAAAATTTCTATAAAGGCCACCTATAGCAAGCTTCTTCCCAACAAAAGACAAAATTCCTAAAAATATCCATTCCTATTCTTGCTCCATGTATACTCCAAAATTATTATTGAGTAGCTTTTAAGTTGGAATTTATATATTTATTCACAAACTGTATAAATTTATTTTATATTTTGCTAACAAATTCAGCAATAATTACATAGTAATAAGGAAGAATGTATTACAATGTATACAATGTATACAAGTGCAAGTTAATCATCTTACCAAGATGATGTTGAATAAGGCATTTGTGATATAAGACAAATTCAGAGTGATTAAATATTAAAACATTTACTAATATTCTGAATTATTGGTAAAGAAAATAATGGCATGGCCATTTCAAAAAATGTGGAGAAAACTTTCAATAAAATGCAACACTCAATGTCCCAGAAATCTAACAAAATGGAGTCCTTTCTATATCATCATAAAATATTTACCACAAATGTCAGTGCTTTATTGACTATAAAATCAAGAAGCGATGAAACATGAAAACTTCACCAAAAAGATTTCACCCCATCTGCAAAACTTTAATAAGGAATGAAATTATCTGGGACTATGTACAGTTGTATAAAAATATTAGTCCTGGTTTAACTATTAATGAATAGTAAGACTAAATGGGATTCTAGTTGTATAAAATGTAGTGGGTATATGAGGATTTAATTTAGGTTCTTTTAGAAGGAAGTGGCGTTAAAAGGTGGGAGATCAGAGAGAGAAAAAAATAGGTAGTTTTTATACCACTAGACAACATTTTTAAGTGATCACAGGACAATACCTATAAAAGGTAAATTAAGGGAGACTTACAAATGGCTGTACTAGTAGTCACCTTAAAATTAGCAGTTGTTGCAGATGGAATTTTATGATGATCTCCAGCATCACAGAAGGAACCCTGGATAATTATCCTTATCACCACTGACAAAGACATAGAATTGTACACTTATGATTTATTTTAAAACCTTTCCGAATGCCTCATGTATATATCACATTATTGCTATTCTATTAAACATAATCATTTATTTGCTGCATTTTTGCTAGTGTATCAATATTAGAGTACAAATTATTTCAGAAAACATTTAATTATAACAACTAGTCTACTTTGCCTTCAAGTTCTTGAATTTTGTCATTCACAATGCTTTCCGTTCCTTTTATAAACTTCATGGATGAATAGTTGTTATGTTTAATAAAATAACTAATTATTGTGTCCTAGATGTATTATTATAAGTAGAACTCATAAACGTGTTCTGAAGAACATGACTTTTACAGATCATTATTCTCTAGTATTACTTTATGGTATCTTAGTGGACATTTGCATTTGATTACGAATTTTGTCTCAATTCTTGTGCATATTTAAATATAACTACATCAACTTGGGCTGTATATATGTAGCACATATATTCATTATTGTTTAGTTCATGATTTTTGACTTTTGTTACTGATTTTTTTAAAAACTCATTTTTTATATTTATACCTATTATTTTATAATAGATAAAATTTTATAATGTGTATATTTTCTAACTTGGATGAATGCTTTATCTTTTTGATCACCTTTTTATTATATCAAGAATTAAAGGAATAAATAAATAGTTCTCTTTTGATATGGAAATTTCTTTATAAAAGCAATTCTTTCAATATATTAATAAAATCTTCCTTTATCCTATAAACTATTTAGAATTGACTTAAAATGGTCTGAAAATTACTAAATCAATCTGTATCTGTTTTTGAACGGACGACAGTAACCACAACCAGCCAGTTACTGACTGATTTATTCATTCAGTAAATCATCACTGACTCCTTACACTGTTCTAGCACTAGAGTCTGGAGAATACAGTAGAGAATTTTTAAAAGTTATTGTCCTTATTGAACTTACATTTTAGCTCTGTAGAGAGAAAAAATAGGTTTATAATGTATTGTTAGTAATAAGTGCTATGGTAAAAATAAAGCAGAGACATGACAGATATTTTCAACTAAACTTTTTTAAGGAGATGTCTTCTGAGGAGATGACATCTGAATGGAAACAGAATTAAGTGAGGATACAAGCATACACATATCTAGGGGCCAAGAATCCTAAAGTAGGATCACTTTTGAAAATTTAGAAAATACCACAATAGAAATATAAAAGTCAATATACTAATAACAATCACAAAGAAGAAAACGACATTAAATTGTATCATCGACACACACAAGTATGCTTGAACATTTTTGATTGGATGCCCGGCATTGAGAGTTTTACCTTGCTTGGTGTTGCATATTTTTGTTTTCTTCTCAGAATTTGGGAAATATGTTCTGGTATACTGTTAAAGTACATGGATATAGTTAGATCCCTTCAGTGCTTGCTTTTAAATTTTGATAGGTGGAAAAAGAACAGCTTTAATTTAGGTATAATTTTGCCCCACTGCTGAGGCTATATCATTCTGAATACTTTATGTCAGGGGTCCCCAACCCTCGGGCCACAGACCGGTACCTGTCGGTTGGTCTGTGGCCTGTTAGGAACCAGGCCGCACAGCAGGAGGTGAGCAGCAGGCGAGCGACTAAAGCTTCATCTGTATTTACAGCCGCTCCCCATCGCTCACATTACCACCTGAGCTCCACTTCCTGTCAGATCAGTGCCGGCATTAGACTCTCATAGGAGTGCGAACCCTATGTGAACTGTGCATGTGAGGGATCTAGGTTGCATGCTCCTATGAGAATCTAATGCCTGATGATCTGAGGTGGAGCTGAGGCAGGGATGCTAGTGCTGGGGAATGGCTGCAAATACAGATTATCATTAGCAGAGAGGTTTGACAGCACATAGACCATAATAATTGCTTGCAGACTCTTATCAAAACCCTATCAGTGAGTGGCAAGTGACAATTAAGCTGCATCTGGTGGCAGGCTTTATAGTGGCAAGTAAGTTGATGTACTTCAATTGTACAGCTGCATCTGGTGGCAGGCTTTAGGTCAGAATCCGCCCACCCATTACTTTATTTACCACTTCCGTCTGCGCCTCTTTCCTGCACTGCACACTTGTCTCAGTCACGGTTTTGGTAAGCCCACCAGCTAACCCTAGCCAAAATGAGTAAAAAGCAAACTTTGCTGGAGAGCTTTGAAAAGGGGGAAAGACCCAATGATGAGACAGCAGAAGGCTCTAAGACTGCCAACAAAAAGAAATCTGCATTTAAAAGAATATACCAAGAGTCCTACTTAAATTAGGGGTTCACTGCAACAGGTGATTCACATTCTCCAAGCCGGCTTTGTATAATATGTGGTGACCGGCTATCCAATGAAGCCATGAAACTTTCAAAACTGCTTCGCCACATGGAGACCAAGCACCCTGCATTAAAAGACAAGCCTTTGGAGCTCTTCAAAAGAAAAAAGCGTGAACACAAAGAACAGAAGTAATTATTGAAGGCCACCACTTCATCAAATATATCTGCACTAAGAGCATAATTCTTAGTGCTAACCGCATTGCTAAAGCTAAGAAGCCCTTTACTATTGGTGAAGAGTAGACCCTGCCTGCTGCTAAGGACATTTGTTGTGAACTTCTAGGAGAGGCTGCAGTTCAAAATGTGGCACATGTTCCTCTTTCAGCTAGCACCATAACTAGACAAATTGATGAAATAGCAGAGGATATTGAGGCACAATTGTTAGAGAGGATTAATAAGATGTCACCGTGGTACACAATGCACGTTGACGAGTCTACCGATGTTGACAAGGCAACAATGCTTGTTTCTGTGCAATGTATTTTTCAGGAGGATGTGCATGAGGATATGTTATGTGCACTTTTGTTGCCAACCAACACCACAGCTGCAGAACTCTTCAAGTCTCTGAATGATTACATACCAGGAAAACTGAATTGGTCATTTTGTGTTGGTATATGCATGGATGGAGTGGCTGCCATGACTGGACGGCTTTGTGGTTTCACTAGTCGGGTCAAAGAGGTCACTTCTGAATGTGAGTCTATGCACTGTGTCATCCATAGAGAAATGCTGGCTAGCCGAAAAACATCAACTGAACTTAGCAGCGTTTTGCAGGATGTGACTAAAATTATCAACCACATTAAAGTACAGGCCCTTAACTCACGTCTGTTTCCACAGCTCTGTGAGGAGATGAACGCAGAGCACACACATCTTCTCTGATACACAAAAATGAGATGGCTTTCTAGAGGTAGATCACTGGCCAGAGTTTTTGAGTTATGAGAGCCACTCCAGAAACTTCTTTTAGAAAAACAGTCACCACTGGCAGCACATTTCAGTGACACAGAATGGGTCACAAAATTGCTTACTTGTGTGACGTATTCAACCTGCTCAATGATCTCAATCTGTCACTTCAAGGGAGAACGACAACTGTGTTCAAGTTGGCAGATAAAGTGACTGCATTCAAAACCAAACTGGAATTATGGGGGCGATGAGTGAACACTGGGATTTTTGACATGTTTCAAACATTAGCAGAGCCTTTGAAAGACACTGATCCAGGGTCTTCTTTCTCCTAGCTGGTGCATGGTCACCTATCTCAGCTTTCAAAAGATTTTGAGCATTACTTCCCAAACACAGCAGACGCCTGAACTGGGAAGGAATGGATCCGTGACCCATTTGTGAATAAGCCAGATGAATCGACTTTGTCCATGCTAGAAGAGGATCAACTACATGAGACAGCAAATTACGGTGGCCTTAAAAGTATGTTTGAGACAACTTCAAATCTCTGTACATTCTGGATTAAAGTCACGGCGGAATATCCTGAGATTGCCACAAAAGCACTGAAAAGCCTGCTTCCATTTCCAACATCCTATCTTTGTGAAGCAGGGTTTTCTGCAGTGACAGCGACCAAAACGAGATTATGGAATAGACTGGACATAAGCAACACACTTTGGGTGTCACTGTCTCCCATCCTCCCCAGATGGGACCATCTAGTTGCAGAGGGCTGAGGGCTCCCACTGATTCTGCATTATGGTGAGTTGTATAATTATTTCATTATATATTACAATGTAATAATAATAGAAATAAGGTGCACAATAAATGTAATGTGCTTGAATCATCCTGAAACCATCCCCACCCCCACCCTGATCCATGGAAAACTTGTCTTCCATGAAGCCGGTCCCTGGTGCCAAAAGGTTGGGGACCACTGCTCTATGTGATACTGTTTTTCCTTTACAGATGATGGGAACAGACTATTGTGAGCTCTGAGGATTGTTCTTTCTGTACTTTCAGGTGGTTCTTTTCCCTTAGGAGTAGCTTTCCCTTAGCTTTAGGTGGTTTCCTCACTTGCACATACTGATCAGCATTCGTCTGAAGACTTGAGGGAAACCTTGTGTAGATCTCTGAATCTTTCCGCAGCCCTGTCTTCTCCATTACTCTGACACTCAGACTCCAGACACTGTGGCATGCCTGAACACCCAACTTCATCTTCTCAACTTGGGAAAGTTGCCAGGATCCCTCTGGTTTCCTCTTATTGCAGCCTTGAAACTCTCTGTCCATTTGACTGCAACAATCATGAGGCACACCATATTTTTCCCCTTTCAGAGCCAACATCCTTGACTAGGAGTTTAAATCGGGTCTCTGTTACTCTATCCAGGATAGAAGTAAAAATTTCTCTCTCTCTCTTTTTTAAGAACGTATCTAACTTAAATGAGCATATCTGAGTTGAAGATTAATCAATTTCTCTCTAAAGGAAGTATAATATATCAGAGAGTATCTTTGATCAATAATTTTCAGATGAGAAGTCAGTTGAGAGGCTCTCCTAATCACATGTGAGGAATGCAGTGAAGTTAAGACATTTAGAGATTGTGAACCTGGTTGCCTTTACTTAGGGTATTGTCCAGGTGATATGACCTTGTGACAGTCATTTAAACACATTAATAGATTCACTTTCCTTATATTAAAACTGATGTCAATAGAATGAATGGACTCTAGGATCTACTGTATGTTTTCAGTTTCAGTATTTGGTGACTAAGGATAAATACATTAGTGTTCGAGACATTAGAATTTATCTAAATTACCACATCCAAGATAAGTTTAATTTGATTTATGTAATGATACATTTGTATTTTTACATAAATATCCCAGGTAATTATTTGGGGGGAGGTGTTATACCTATTTTCTTCTTTCCCAAAATTTCTGTTAGAAAAAGATTAAAGATCATTTTTATGGATATGCAAAATAACCAGAAATACCTAATGAAATTAAATAAGTAGTAGGTATCTGCAATGCAAAATAAAAGATATATCAACTTCCTTCAAGCTATCATAGTGTTAACTTTGCTATTCTCACACTAGCAAGTCAAGCTATAGGGATGAAGACTTATGGATTTCCGTTAGGTCAAGAAATTATGCTCTGAATACTAGTACTGCCTTACTGTCTACCTTTCTAGGTTCCATTGGACATGTTCTGATCATTAGTGGTCTCAGCTAAGATACTGATTAAGTAGATGTGACATATAGTGCACCAGGATCTACTACAAAGCACATTCACAAGGATCTGTTACATTAAAGTTGTAGATCATGCTATAAACAAAAGAAAAACTGTTCTGGTTTGATGACTCTCTGTTTAGAAAGGCTTAAATTATTAAAAATATATATCTGTGAATCAAAAATAAAAGTACATGGTGAGGTGAATCTTTTGCTGATTATTATGAACTGAATTGTGTGCCCCCCCTAAACTCAGATGTTAAACCCCTAACCTCCAATATGACTATATTTGGAGACAGGGCCTTTATGGAGGTAATTAAGGTCAAATGAGGCCATTGGTATGAAGCCCTAATCCTTAAGAACTGGTGCCCTTATAACAAGAGGAAGAGACACCAAAGCTCTCTCTGCACATACAGAAGAGGCCACGTGAGGTCACAGCCAGAAGGCGTCCGTCCATCTACAAACCTGGAAGAGAGGAAATAACCAGAAACGAAATTTGCTATCAACTTGATCATGAACTTTTAGCCTCCAGATCCATGAGAAAATAAACGTCTGCTGTTTAAGCCAACCAGCCTGTGGTATTTTGTTATGGCAGTCCAAGGTGACTGATACATTGACCCACACATTTATTTACATAAACAGTATTATATATAAATCTAATTAGTTTTTCTTTTGTAGCTAATTACTAAATATGCTCTACTTAAAAAGACACCATGAATTCACTGTGGCTATGGAAAATAGTATTTGGTAAATCTTCAAAAATAACAACAAGAAGAAAAGGACATAAGCTAGCACACCATGGGAGTTCACAGATAGATGACAGAACTTCTTGATGAGGACATAAAGAAGGAGTCCAAAGACTAAGTTGGGATTTGATTTAAACATTGATAAATAGGGAGTATTTTGACAGTTGGATATTGTGGTAGGAGGATTCTGTCAGAGGGAACAGGATAAATAAAAGTTTGGCTGTGAGCAAACAGAAAATACGTTCAAAACCAGCAAGGAACCTAAATGGCATACCTTGGGCTCACTCTCTTTCACAGCAGGGGAAAGTATTTTATACATTTGGCATTTGGCCTACTTCTCTGTGTTTTAGCAACAACAACCATTAGCACTCACAATCACACAAGCACTAAATATTTCAAAACCAGACTGCACAAGTGGCTCTGTATGCCAAAACTAATCAAACTGCACACTTTAAAAATGGATTTTTGTTGTACTTTCTACTTTAATGCATTCTAAATTTCCATATGGACTCAGATGCCTTAGCTTTAGATATGCCTAATTAATAAAACATTTATAATTCTGTAAGTCCTAAATATTAAAAATAAATTACACAATGGATTTTTGTTGTATTCGAATTATACCTCAAAAAGCTGGTGAAAAACATGAAAATCTGTGGATTGAATAATACATGTATTGGAAAATTTTAGAAATGACTTATAATGCAAACAAGTAATTTTAAATTGTAACCACATAACCTATAAAATGAGTAAATAATGGCTAAATGATTGTCATTTTAATGTATTGCTTTAGAATGAAGTTTCTATATTGTTAATTAAGAATATAATTCAAAATAAAGAGACCTGAATAATTTGACCTACAATTTATGATGAATGCAGTTCTAAAAATTTTTAAATTGTAAAAAAGCAATAATAGTAAAATATAAATTCTAGAAATTTGGTTAAATGAGGTATCTAGGAAAATATAAAGTTAACTTACATAGTAGCAATAAGAATAACAGAAAAGTAACAGAGTCCACAAGAGCACTGGTGCACTTCTCTTATTTGACAAATGGAAAATGTTGTGCATTCTGTATTTTTGCTCTTTGCTATTTTCAAATTCACATACATGCTCAAATACATAGCACCTCAATCTCCACATACTTGAATTTATGCTGTTATGAATGCACTATAAAAATTACTCAAGTTCAATTCAGTTTCATTTTTCTTATCTTCTTAAAAAAAAGAAAAGCATGAAGTCTCTATGGAATGCCAAAATAGGACTTTCTTCTATAATTGTTTATTTTGTGTCAGAGAAGAAAGATGAAGCAAAACAAATAGTGAGAAATTACATTATATTTGCACAAAGTCAAGTTGGAGATCAAAAGAGAGTGAACTTTATCTGGCAAAATGATCAGGGAAAGATGCATTTTTTTTTTTATATTGGCAGTGTCTTAAAATATAGATGAGAAGTGACAGAAATAAAAAGGTCAGGTTCTTAAGCATTAATACTGTAAATAAGATGAAGTTGGAGCAAAATGTATCCAAGACATAGATGAATGTATACATTTTGGTCAGCATGGTAGTCAGGTTGTCAGAGAATCATGAAACAATTTTTCAGAGACTGGGTTGTTGGTAGATTGTGGAGGCTGTTAAATGCTTTGCTGAGATAACTCTATTTAAATTTAAGGACATTAAGATTTATAAAAGGGTTTTAAACAGAGAATATACACGACTATACTTTTAAGAAGATTAATCTGCTGATGTGTTTTGTTTTTGCAGGATGAACTAAAAGGGTAATATATGAAGGAGGGAAGAAAAAAAAACCCAGGAGACTTCTAAGGTATTTGTAAAAGAACAGGAAAGAACTTCTACTAGGGTAGTAGATATATGGATTTAAAGCCCAAGAGAACCAGATGTGTAAATGTATAATTCATCATGCAAGAAATGCTAGTGAAACTCTTGGTGTGTGAAATATCACAAAGAGAGAAAATGTAGCAAAGAACAGATAAAAATTAGAGGCAGAGTCTTCGAATGTAATGATGGTTAGGGAGAATATGGAGAAAGACACAGCAGAAAAGAATGATTAAGGCAGAAATCAACGAAATCCTCCTAAGCATCTGTCTCCTTTGTTAAATTTGACATTTGGTAATAGCATAGAGAATAATAATTTGTTTATTCTTTCTTTTATTAAAGATTAAGAATCTTAATAAATCTTAGGTTGCCAGATTTTTATATACCTTCAGCCAGTAATGTACATTCCCGATTTATACTGTATTACTCAAGTTTGCAAAGCTATATTACTATAGGACAAATTATAACACAGTTACCTTGCTTAATTGTAACTCAGTACAAATCACTAAAGTCTTTTAAACTCTCTTCTGAGAACAAAAAATTTAAATAAGTCATTGTCATAGCATTAACCTTGATGGATCATAGTAAATGTTCTTCTAACAAATGAAAGTATGACAAAGCAAGATGATTTTGAAAGAGATACTAAAATAAATGCTGTTATCACAGAATAAAAGGCAGAGAGTAATCTGACCTAAAATATGGCTGGCTACTACTGGCAGTACTTTGATTAAAATTTTAGTATTTTTTTTAAATTTATAATTGAATTAAATCAGATTCAGTCAAATTTACTCAGTTCTGTCTTAGGTATTCCAGTCTATAATAATGCAAATTAAATATCTTGGTCATGAAAATTAATACCCTGGATATGCAGGCATTTTGATGATGACTGCTTCAGATGTTTTTGTTTGTAGAATTTTGGTGTTACCAGTTATTTCCAGTAGACAAGAAAAATAACAAGAATTAGTCATTATTTATTAACTAAAATGGGGCTGAAAAATGTTGACGTGATTGTATGATGATTGGTGACTAATAAGCTTCTTGTATTTTATGTTATTCTGCTAGGAATTTTTAAAACTAATATTTTAAAAATTATGATATTTAATTGCATATAAATATATTACTAAATATAATGGTATAATGTATGCATTTAAAATTTCAATTAAATTTGTCTATATTACAAAATCCAAGAAACTTTAAAGTTTGATGCAGTTAGAAAATAAAAGAAACCAAAAAAATCACAAAAAAGAAAGAAGAAAGCATATGTGGATCAATAATTTAGTAACCAAGCACTTTTTCCTTCTTGCCTATCAGCATTTGCAATAGTCCGTGGCCTTCTCAAGATATTGCTGCCTGATAACTACTTGTGTTTTGCCTAACCCAAAAGCAGTTATTTTGTTAAATACTTTTGTGACTCTCTTTACTCAAATTTCTAGCAAAGTTTTCAGTCTTTAAACAGCATTGAAACAAATGTGATGACTAAACTTCTCTCTATGGTGGTTGAACTAACAAAATGAAAATGTTTTTACTGAATTATGTCTAAATAATATTAATTTAGAGAAGGGTGATTCTTCCAGTCAGTATAGTCCTCTTATTTCCTTTAAAGATGTTCCTTAATTACATCAATTAAAATGTTAAATATAAGTTCAAATTCATGTAGTATCCACCTAGGAAAACTTAGAATTAAGCTTGATATCTATTCACTTTCCTCTACATCTTTAACAACAGATCTCTGCTGTGTCTAAGATTTATGTAAAAAACTATTTTGATTTTTACAACATACATGTTGAAGTGTTTAAGTTTATTTTTAAGATTGAATAAATGATTCTAAATTATTTTTCTATTATTGAAATGTATCATCAGATGTATACATCACTTCTCAATCACTGGGATATTTTCCTTTTCTTTAGAGTAACTTTTCTCCAAATGCTATTTTTTTTTTTACTAATCTATATAAAAATCTATTTTCATAGAAGCCTAAGTGTGTGGTTTTCTCTTCCTTCTACACAGTATACAGTTAGAAGCTTACAAAATTGCCTTCTAAGTCTACAGCTTACAGGACACTTTGATGTCTGAACATGTTGAATTACCAAATTTCCCTGAAATATCCTCTTTCTCCTTGTCATAGAAGCATAGATATTCCTTGCCTATGGACCATAAAAGCTCACTTAAAGTAGGTGCCCTCTGAAAGATCTTTGTTCTCCTCAAAATCCATCAGTTTTTGATCCTTGCTGCTATAAGCCAGCACTTGCAGCTCGGTTTAGCCAGAGAGGAGAAAAATAAACCCTGCTCTGGGAAGAAATGGCCTAGTCACCAAAAACAGGAGAAGAAGAAGAATGAGAAGAAGGAAGAAGAAAGGAGGAGGAGGAGGGGGAGGGGGGGAGGAGGAGGAGGAGGAGGAGGAGGGGGAGGGGGGAGGGGGAGGGGGAGGGGGAGGGGAGGGGAGGGGAGGGGGAGGGGGAGGGGGAGGGGGAGGAGGAGGGGGAGGGGGAGGAGGAGGAGAAGTCACTCATGAAAGTTTTGGAAAAGACACCTGCAGCTGGTACCAGGAGTTTGCTGGATGCTACTGAAAACATGGATCCAGTGAAGGTCCTTATTAAACTAAATAGAGAAATCAGAACTGCCTTATATCAGTGTCGAATAAAGAAGCATTCAACTTCAGGAAGTGGGACTATCAGGCTTGATTTATCATATTTGGCCTGAGAACCCACCATCTGATATATTTATTTGGATGGGCCAAGGAACCCCCTATTTTTATTAAGGCAAGAAACAATGCACCATTGAGGAAGGCACCAGGATTCCTGAGAGGTTTAGGAATAGTTTTCCTCTGTAGGCCAGATATTCTGTCACAGAAGTAGGCTCTCAAATAGTAATGGGAAAGATGCCATCTGTCCCTGTCCCAGAATGACAGAGGGGAAATGCATCATTTACCAGTAGGGTCAAGGTGGACATAATTTCAAAATGAGCAGCCAGGCCTGAATGGGAAGCAGATTTCTTGACCTGCAACAATTTATGGTAGTAGCTGATAGGTCCTGAAGTCACAAGCATTGAGATAGATAAATAGCTAATGACAGTGTTGCTTGATTTATATAAGAAAACAAAAACAAAAGCTGGCAGAGAGAAGGTTAATGAGTCAGTCACTACAATGAAAAAGTATGCCCTCTTACCCAGTTTCAGATTTAAGTCAAGTTCACTGACCCAGAATGAAGAAAAGGCCAGATCAGCTTGAAGTGAGATGTTGCAAACCCATAATAAATACACTCAGAGCACATTCCTTCCCAAAGAGGTTCTAAAGCTGCTCACCAAGATAAATGTCACTGAAGAAAAGAGAATTCCCAGATTTTCACAGTCTGCTGAACACAGGGACTGATGTGGAGCTGACAATAGGAGACCTAAAAATCCATTGTGGTTTTATGAGAATGGAAATAAAAAAGCCAGGTGATAAATGGAGTTTAGGCACAATTCAGCGAATCCTATAGATCCAGTAACTACTGTGGTGGGCAAAGTAATGCTCCCTTCCCAAAGTCCTTGTCGTAATCTCTAGAATCTATGGAACATCACCCTGCATGACAAAAGGGACTTATTTATTGTGATTAAATGAAAGCCTTTGAAATAGTGAGATTAACCTGGATTATCAGTGTGAGCTCAATGTAATTCCAAGAGTCCTTATAAGAAAAAGATGAAGCAGAAGAGTTGGAGTTAAAGGAATGGAAGCAGAGTAAAGACTGATATAAAAGCCACATGTCAATGAATGAAGGAAGCTTCCAGAAGCTAGAAAGGCAAGGAAAAAAATTTTCCCCTAAAACTTCAGAAAGGAACTTATCTTGATATCAGCACCTTAATTTTAGTCTTAATAAAACCCATTGGAATTTCTGACCTCTGGAAATGTAAAATAATAATTTTGTTCTTGTTTTAAGATGCAAATTAAGTTACAGTAGCAATCAGAAACTACCTTGCAGGTATTTTATTTTTAATGTATAATGGAATAGATGTACTTAGCAACTGATGGAAGCCAGGGAAAGGGAAAGGAATGCAAAGCTTCAAGCTGTGGTACAAGCTGCACTACTCCTTGGGGCATGTGCTTCAGGATACAGAATGATGGTAGATGTAGGTAGTAATGTGGAGGCTCCAGAAACACTGAATTGGAGAATCAACACAGATTCCCTAGGATTCTGTTGAATGGTCATGTCTTCCAAAAGAAGAACTGTTCTGCTTGAAAAACAGCTCAAGACTTCTGGTTTCAGCAACTACATGTAAAGATCTAGGAAGCTGTCTCTCTCATTATGAGAACCAGAAACAGTTGGACAAACTGAAAGTCAGTGATTTTTCTTATACCCATCAGAGCAATGAGTTTGGAAGGCAAAGGACCACCCTGAAATCTGGAGAAGCAGGTGTACCAATAGGGACACTTCAGCTGAAATCTGCTTATCTGAACTGGAAGCCACTGAAGCAATAACCTGTTGGGAGCACATAAGTGGTAATTTTGACAAAATGATGGCGGCTGATTATGGACTAGCATGAAAGTAAGAAACTCCTATAGATACAGTCTTAGGGAGACCCCACATTTTCCTGGGCTTTCCCTCCATGAACCCCCACAAGGTTCTCATGGTGCAAATTTGAGAAAATTCCCTTTAAGGCCCCACAGGGAAAGAGTAAAAATAATTGTGAAACATGCCCAGCATGTTTTGCCACAGCAAAACAAAAGTTTTGCTTTTGCCACAGCAAAAACTTATGCTCTAGGTGGAGGTGGGGGAAAAAAAAATTACCAAAATCAGAAATGAAAAAGGAGTCATCACTACTAATCCCATGGACATGAGAAGACTAAAGGAATAGTATAAAAAACTCTACCTACACATTTGATATTTAGATGATTTGGACCAATTTCTTGAAAGACAGGAAATGCCAAAAGCCATCAAAGGAGAAACAAATAACGTGAATAATATTATGGGTATCAGAGAACTAGGAATAATAATTAAATCCTTCCAACAACAAGGGTGTTCTATAAGCCCCAGGCACTTCTCCAGAGAAGGGGATAGCTGTGTGGGCCATTAGGTGTAATGCTGACAGCAGGTGGGGTATGGGTATGCCAGCCTGTGGAGTGGACCTGGGCAGGACACACACACCGTCTCCTACACGTACGGAGGGGGAGTTGTTATCACATCTCCAAGGTGCTGTTCAGTTGTTTGAACATTGTGTTTGTTTGCAGCTTTGTCTGCTTTCACCAGTGAGAGCCCATGTCGTGTTAAAATTTTAAAATCTCCCCTATAGACTGTAAAGTGAATACATCAAGGAGACCATGAGATACATAAATCTCAATCTTAAATAAATTCAGGGGAAGAAAAGAACAATGAAAAAACATCGTACCTGTAAGGCAGAAACCATGCCAGATCAGATCCCTATTGTGAGTAATCCTCAGCAGCATTTTCTTTCTTACACAGAAAATAATAATAATTCTGGGCACATATTTTCATTTTAAAATTTCTGTGACAACTCTTTTATTTTCTTACAAAGTGTGCAATAATTTTGAATGTCATGCATAGTAGATGACAGCTGAGGCAATCATCATGTAAGTGACAGCATATCATTTAAAATCACTGAGATAGCGAAGATATATGTCTCATCTGCAGTGGCAGGGATTTCTGATAGAAGAAAGATGCTTTAGACACAAGTTTTTGAAAATCAGAACAGAAACCACATCTCTTACAATAATGCCAAAATTACAACACACGCTTTAAAAAAGCATATACAGAAGATGCAGAATGCAAAGGATTTTGTTATTATTTTGGAAATTGACACACAAAGCAACAAATATATATTCATAAAAACTAACTGTAATCCAACACCAGTTAGAATAAAGCTTCTTATTTATTTCTGGGGTAATCTAGTTTATACCTATTAACAAGATAGTATTTAAAAAGTCAAGAAAGGTGTTTGCTTCATTTAAGTTACTAAATTATTTATGAATAATGATCTAAAGTGTTTACCTTGAGAGAGCAAAAACAATTGAGAACATCACTTTAGGAGTCAAGGAATGAAACCCCTATATATGTTGTATTATGGGTAATTAACTTCATTTCCTCAATTTTGTCAAGATATCCATTAATAGAAATCACGGAGATGGAATAGGAGATTTTACCAAGAGGAACAATAATTTAAAATCTAGATGAAATATACAAGACTATTTTTATTATTTTAAAAGAAAGATGGGACCTTCCTGTCGACGCAGTGGTTGAGAATCTGCCTGCCAATGCAGGGGGACACGGGTTTGAGCCCTGGTCCGGGAAGATCCCACATGACGCGTACCAACTAAGCCCGTGCACCACAACTACCGAGCCTGCGCTCTAGAGCCCGCGAGCCACACTACTGAGCCTGCATGCCACAACTACTGAAGCCGGCGCGCCTAGAGCCCGTGCTCCGCAACAAGAGAAGCCACCGCAATGAGAACACGTGCACCGCAACGAAGAGTAGCCCCTGCTCACCGCAACTAGAGAAAGTTTGGGTTGCACGCAGCAACTAAGACCCACCGCAGCCAAAAATAAATAAATAAAATTTAAAAAAAAAAAGCAAGATGATGATGATGATGATGATTTTGGCCATGCAGGGCGGCATGCGGCATCTTCGTTCCCCGACCAGGGATCCAACCCGTGCCCCCTTCAGTGGAAGCATGGAGTCTTAACCACTGGACAACCAGGGAAGTCCCCACAGAAAGATAATTATTAACAAAAGTACATTTCTCATTTTAATAAACTTTAGTTTATTTCATTATGTTTAAATTATTTCCATGATATGGACCAGGAGACAAACAAGGTAAGTACCTGGGATAGGTGTGTGCAAGATATAAAGCTGATGTTTTTCTTCACCTTTATCAGCTACCAACTAGCTCCAAGGTTCTAAATTAAGTGGAGGTCGTATTGTTTATTCCTGTAATAATTTTCAAACTTTTTATTAGTTTTGATTAACTATTTTTCTTCCTTACTTAACCAAGGTTTACCTTTTCTTCAGGACTATAGAGTGTTCTTCAAAGATGCCAAATTAATTTTATGGCAATCCTCTGATCAAAGAATATGAAATCTCAAGCTCAGTTTCTAACCAGACAAGCACTCATTCAACGGAATAATAGATACCAATGGGACTCTGGACCACTGTGTGGGACAGAGCTAGGGATGCAGCCATGCAGTACTGTTACAGAAGAGAAGTTTGTAAACCTTATCATCAAGTAACCAACCAGTGATCACATACACAAGATAGTAGACCTGGGATTCTCAAACACTGAAAGAACTTCAGTCTTTTGCTTAAGGTGAGAGGAGAGGAAGTATGGATTAGCCTTCAGTTAAATTTTAGTCATAACAGCTATTGAAAACATGTGCCATTTTTTAGATAACTTATTTTTGGGTATAAAACCCTATTTTTACTCACAACCACACAATATAAAGAAATTTACTAAAAGGATAGTATCTTTAACATTTTACTGCAAGAAAAGATACCCACACCGATTTATGCCAACATTATTCTTAAAGACTTTGTATGTATAATACATATATTATATATAATAAATTCAAATATTTTACCATGTTTGAAAGAATCAAAGCATTCTGTTTGTCACAGGTATGACAAGGAAGAAAGTTGAAGATGTACCATCTTTTTCAACTCTTCAGTTTGTTTTGTATGTGTACTGTTTCTATGTGTTTGAGAAGACTTTTATATTTACTCACTATTTTGCCCTAAAATTGTTTTCTGCATTATAACTTGATGCATGAGAACATTCTGTGTACAGGATAATCAAAAGTCCCACAATGTGAAGAATAGTTTTTCATAAACATTAAAACTGAGTGAGAAAGTTTTACTCATTGAGAAAAAGATTAATATATTGAAGAGAGATAGAAATAAATAATATTAAACTATCTTTTGTGTTAGCTGTAGTTAATCTGTGACTTTTCACAAAACGAAAGAAGATTAAAAACAAGTTCTGAATCAGTTACACATTCTATGAAATTGTATTTTGTCATGCAAAGTGGCTTTCAAGGAGATATATTAATTTAAACTTAGAGAAGACAAACAAAAATCTATCTCACATTTTTTTGACCCAAAGAATCCACTTTTTCTATGGTTATTCGCAAACTTTCTCCATCAGAACTCTTGCTAAGTGTCAAGGTTTCAATGAAAAGAAAATTATCAAACTTGACTGATTCTGATGTGGAATGCCTGTCTGAAAATCCATCACACCTTCTAAAAAATGATGCCCACACTTCCTCTTCTATCATCTCAAGTCTTTTTTTTCCCTCCCTTGGTTAGTCAATTAACATTAATTATATTGATTTTTATATGGAAATCTGCATTTATTTACTGTCAAATTGGTGTTTCTTACTTATATAAACTTATTTTAATGATGTAGTGGATAATAGTGAAAATTGAATGCCTAGGGCTCACATAGTATGAAACACAATTTTGCTTTCATAATTTTTCCTTCTTTCATTAGAAACCTTTTCACTTTGTGTCAGAATTTTGAGAAATGAATTAAAGTCTTTAAATGAAAGATATGTATAAAATTACTCAGCAGTTAAGTGTCCGAAAAGTGAGACCAGTATTTAAGGATGGATATCTTATTCAACAGAGAGTAATGAACGTGTCTCAGCACAAAGATCAAGGGTCAGGAATTGCAGACAAAAGAGGAAGGAAAAGGAAGTTGGGGTAAGCAGAATGATGCCAATACCCCCACGTGCAAACTCTAAGAAGTAAGAGGCATGTGCCTGTCACAGGGATCCACACCAGAAACTACCAGATGACCACGATGAAATTCAGAGGTTAAGTTCTCAACATTTTACACACTACCTGCTCAGTACCATCAGGAAAAAGAGAGGAATTATGTGCTGAAAACCAGGGTTTAATCGCAACTCTGTAATTTGTCAGAGTTGCTGCAACATGCTGGCCTTAGAAGCTCATCATGGCTTACCTAAACTATGACGCTTTCAAAAATTATGATATTCTGCAGGATCGAACGCTCTGGGCTTTTTTAACTTATAAGCAACTCATTTTTGATGGGTTTAATTCTTATGTTGCAAATATATTCAACATCCTCCCCAAATACGAGCATTTTAAAAACTGAACTTAAAATTTTTTGGTTGTCCAAGAGGATCTGGATTAAGGATTTTTATGATTATTTTGCTTTTTGTCTGGTATTATAAGAGGGAATAGATGTTATGTTATCCCTATATATATGTTGAGCATATATTCTCCCAGATTCCCAGCAAAATAAACCTTCTACAATTAGCAGCACTATAATTTTAATGAATATAAAGAAATTCTATGCATATTGTATATATACATATATGTATAAACATATTTGAATATATAAGTCCAAATAACACTAACTTAGCATCTGTTCAGAGGCCTTCTCTCTTCTTGTCCCCTCACTGCCCTCTACTTGACATGCAAATCTTTTCAATTTCCTGTCTTTGTCTGAGAGAGACTTTTCTTTGGGGGCTCTCTTCACTTTGTATACATCTTCTTCCTACTCAAGAATCATCAGGTGTATTTAGATATTTGAGTTTCATTTTTGTAAGCTTGAATTACTCATGGGACACAAGGAAACTTAAGTCTTATTTTCTCCTTATCATTTTCCGTTACCTTCCTTCTAGCATATATTAGAATTATTTTTATCAAATTCATTTTTATTTTATTTAATAGTATTTTATTTATTTAGTAGCAATGGAGTATCTCATTCTTGATCACCTAATGCAAAAGAATCCCATGCTGTCTCAGGCAATTCTTCACTCCCTGTTTATGCTTGATTAAATTAAAAATATATCTTCAAAAGAGAGCAGGCGATTTTCATAATAGCACAGGAATACATACCCTAATATTTGCTAGCAGAATGTTCTCAGTAAAAAGCAACATCTCAGACTGTCACACCTATGTATCACCCAGACGTCAAACCTAGTACTTATGAAGTTTTTATTCACAACTATTCATCTTTACACCAAGTATTATTTAAAAGTATGTTCCAGATATTGTAACACACACTGGAGATTCAAAGCTAAAAAAGAGAGGTAGTATAAGAGGCTGTGAAATTAATAAGAAGGCAGATTGGAAAAGTTTTTATATAGTTTTCCGAAATATTCATGTTTTCTAAACTCAATATAGAGACATCAAGTAAGTAAAAAAGTGTCAATATTAGAGTATTTCAGAGAAAAATCTCTTACTAATATATAGTAAGAATGGCTAGGGAATGGGAGAATTAGAAACACTAAAAATAGTTCAAGTGAAAAATGATGAACACATGGCTTTTGATATTGACAGTGGGTTAATGAAGAAGACGGAGCAGATCTGATAAATATGTTGGTAACACACTATAGACAAGTGTAGGGATTCAAGGAATTCAGGGGACAATCTAGAAAAACAGGCCAAGTTCACAGCAGCACACACAAGCTTTATTGGGTGATGCTTTGACAGCTGTGTGTGTGTGTGGTGGGAGTGGGGGTCCCTCACAGGAGTCTGTTCAGAGACGGGAGAACTGGGCGGTGGTGGGGCGGGGGGAGGTTGGTTGGTCCATGCTACAAAAGGTGAGGAGGGTGAGGGAACTTCCAGGGAGAGGGGAATTGAAAAGTTGAAAACGAGACTCATCTGTCTAGGTGATGTCCCTCAGCAGCTTGGTTGGGAGTCTCTGGGTCTCTAGGTCTGAAAACTCCAAAATGCAGTTGCAACTTAGACCCTTGTAACCGCAAAACCTTATTTTATCAATAGGTAACAGATATTGTGTGAGATTTCCCATTCTATGAAAAGCAGTCAGGTTCTAAGTGTCAAAATATTTGCCTGTTTGGGCTCTTTTTGAAACAACTGGATGTGTAAAAATTGGAGTTTCTCCATGGTGGGCTATTGAGCTAAGGGGTCTCAGCTGGCAGTGAATAAAGAAATTAGGGGCCATTATACTGAGCATATATAACAACACCTATAAAACTCACTTATGGAACTACAGTGAATACTTGTAGTGGGTGATTTATTAGATAAATAGCCATGTATTATCTAAATACATTTTGCTTTAGAAGTAGGATTTTAATTAATACAAATTTTCTGATATTATTAAAATAATAATAATAATAATCTTCTCTTGTTTGTTGGCCTTCTGTTTTTTACAATATGTTGTCTATTTGCACATGAAGGTTTTTGGTTAAAACTACCAGTGCTCCAAAATATGCCAATATTTTTTATATTAAGTATTTCTAAAATGCAATTTATCAACAATAAGAAAACAGTTATTTATATTACATGAAGGTCAAAGTCAGTTATCCATATTAGAGCTTTATACATACATTCATATAAATATATATATGTATGTGTGGAGAGAGAGAGGGAGAAGGAGAGAGAGAGAGAAAAGCAGACATATATGCATGAAAACACATACACATATGTAAAATTATATGGAATAGCTGTTACTTTCAAATTTGCATGAGGCTTATTCTGCTTGTATGTTTTCTTTAGAAAATAAACACACAAAATTTGGTAATTTTATCACTTTGAACATATGTACAAACTTTACATTTTTCTCTAACTTCTAGAGCAGTTTTGAATATACTCTTTGTATAGTCACCATTTCAATTGTTTGTTTTTCCTCATACAGGGTTTCTGTTTCTGTTTTAATTAATACCATAGCTGAGTTAAAACACTAAGGAATAGAAGAGAGGATAAAGTTTTAGCAGATGTCAACATAATTTGCATTATAAGATTTTCAATTCCATAATATCTAAGGAACAATTTCTTCTACTCTGAGAATCACATGTCCTAATGCTGAAAGAAGTGGATAAACTAGAAAGATTCTAAAACGGAAATAAATTTAATTGTCAATATGTTGTTTTGCTCTGCCTCATACCTCTCTCCAGGCTTGTTGATTTCACAAAATTTTCCTTTAGATTTTAAAGTCACTTTTCCACGAATTAGCAAAATGTTGGGAATCTTGTTGTAGGTGTGATTTACCAAAGTAAAACATACCAGATACAGAAGAATATAGGAAACAGACAAATCTTCTAAGAAACCTCTTATTTACACAGAAAATTTTCTGTAGGAAATAAAATATTTTGGTCACTTTCTCACATAAGACCAATGATACCCTTAATATGCAATTTCCCATTTCCAAAGACAAGGAACTGGCTGCAATAATCAATATTCAAATTTCAGTCAAAGATTATTTTCCCAGAAAGGACAGCAGTGATTTTTTTGTAATAGATATTCAAACTACCCATTTAACTCATGGGACCAATATCTTTCTTCCACACAATACTTAGACATTTTGAGCTTGCTTCAACATTGCGATTTAAAGAGAAAAGCTTGTGTAAGTCAAATGGACCATATGAATAAAGATGTTATTTATAAATAAAGGCAGATGTACTTAGAGAATCCAGAATTTATAAAGACATGCTACTATTAATTTATATACAAGGAAATTAAAACAGAAACAAAATGGTATTGCAAATATTTAATTTCCAACATATAAAAATGTTTTCATTTACCAAAGTTAAGAACTAATGAGGTGTCAACAAAGCAATATTTGTGATGCATTTTGCAGAAAAATTTAGTAAACAGAAAACCTTTATCACGTTGAGGCTCAAAAGGACTTGACAGGGCTTCCCTGGTGGCGCAGTGGTTGAGAGTCCGCCTGACGATGCAGGGGACGCGGGTTCGTGCCCCGGCCTGGGAAGATCCCACATGCCGTGGAGCAGCTGGGCCCGTGAGCCATGGCCGCTGAGCCTACGCGTCCGGAGCCTGTGCTCCGCAACGGGAGAGGCCACAGCAGGGAGAGGCCGGCGTACCGCAAAAAAAAAAAAAAAAGGACTTGACAGAAGAGAACATGCTAGCCAAAAGCTAAAGAATAATTTTAACAATTACAAGTTAAGAAACAGCAGAAGAAATAGTTGTCCTAAGCTGTTTCTAAATGTCTTTGTATCATATCATAATTCATCACTCATCTAGGAGACCATACCGTAGGTTCACAGAAAAGAACGCCAATGGTCATGATTGGGCTGCTCAGTCACAAACGTGAACTATTTGTCTCACATCTCTATTTTTTTATTCATAAAATACTAGGGTATGTAATGACAAAACAGATATACATTTGGAGTGACAGTGCTATGTATACATATTGCTAATTTTCATTAAATTGCCCTTATACAGTTAAGGTCAGGAAGGCAGAAACTGCTAAACTATTTGTCAGGTTTGTAATTTCAAAATAGTGGAGATTTTACATTTTTGATATTACCTTCAGCGATCCACAGAAAAGATTAATGAATAGTGATGAACTTCCCTTTGTAGGGGTTTGCATTTTCAATTTCGTAAGTGGAATTCAAAAGTTATTTTTAAAATTATACAAGTTAAAATTTTAATGTGTTTGGCTTTCTCTTTTCTTCTCAAGAAAATTATTCACCTGATTTATATCTGTAAATATCATCTTATCAATGTTTTCATGCTTAACAGTCACATAAATGAAATGACTTATTTTCTTCATGACCTGAACACTAATTACACAGTGAATACTTTGGGGAAATATGCATGTTAATAGACACATTTATTTGATTACTGAGTGTTCTAATATTTTATATATACTCAGAAAATGTATGCAAGAAAAAGGCTCTCATCAACTACTGTAACACAGTATAAAGAGCTTTTTAAAAAATATTGAGATAATAAATATCTGTTGAAAACTAAATGGTACACGTAGATATTCTTTAAAAATTAAAATGTTTAAAAAATTAAATGTGCGAGTGAAAGGCAGCATGAGAAAAACTATTTCCCGTTATAAAATAAAATTAATAATATGAAATACTTGCGGTTTCTAGACACTTTTGAGGAGGTGTGTCTTTATAAAAACACTATTACAGGGCTTCCCTGGTGGTGCAGTGGTTGAGAGTCCGCCTGCTGATGCAGGGGACGCGGGTTCGTGCCCCAGGTCGGGAAGATCCCACATGCCGCGGAGCGGCTGGGCCCATGAGCCATGGCCGCTGAGCCTGCGCGTCCGGAGCCTGTGCTCCGCAACGGGGGAGGCCACAACAGTGAGAGGCCCGCGTACAGCAAAAAAAAAAAAAACACTATTACAAATGAATTATCAATACGAATTACAAACAACTAAAATGAATTACAAGTTGTCATCATAAGCACTTATCTCCTCTCTGCCTTTTTAAAAAATCTGTCAGTAGTGTCAGAAATATTTCTCCTAAATTTTCCGTAAAACAGCTTCCACTTTCATGGTTTGGTGTATAGTTTTAATCTTGCAATTCACTAAAATGTTACACATAATAAATTTTGGAAAGATACCTTATAAACACCATAGCTTCTACTATCATAACAATTTTTCACCAAGTATATGATTTGACTGAATCTTTTTTATAAATAAATTACCACAAATTTACTGGTTTAAACAGTATAAATTTGTTATCTTATAGTTCTGAAGGTCAGAAGTTTAACACAGGTCTCACTGGTTAAAATCAAGGTGCTTGCTGGGCTGTATTTCTTTCTAGGTGTTCAGAGGATAATCCATTTCCTCGCCTTTTTCCATTTCTAGAGGCTTCCTGCTTTCTTTGCCTCATGGATTTCCTCCTCCAGCTTCAAAGCCAGTCTTTCTCATGCTGCCATCTCTCTGATTCTCCCTCTTCTACCTCTTCTTTCATTTATAAGGACCCTTGTGGTTATAATAGGTTCACCCAGATCATCCAGGACAATGTTCCTATTTTAGTTGTTTCATAATCTTAATTCCATCTGCTACCTTAATTCTCTTTTGCTGTGTAACTTAACATGTTCATAGATTCTAGGGGTTAAAATATGGACATTTTTGGGGTGGCCATTACTCTACCTACCACAAGATGAAATGTTTGGTTATGATGATTTTTTAATATTTTCTACCACCATACCAACTATGGTAACCCCCATGGCATTTTTGTTTGTTTCAAATTAATATATCCCTGGCCAGCTACTATGAAGCTGAAATAAAAGTGATCCTCTGAAATAGAAAATAATTGGGTAAAAATAGAAATACATACTAGCTTTCAAATGATTTGCATTGAGCACAAGTAAAATGATAAAATAAAAAAAACTGATAGTAGCATTTGTTCCCTCAGGATTAAGTAATGCACATTCTCTAAATATATAATAATGTAAAACCACACTATTGTGTGTAGTATTTTTCTGTATGTTTTTAAAAATATTTAAATCTCATTTTGATGTAGATTAGGGATTGCCAGATATGAGTTACTGGTGCTTTCATGATTTTACCTAATATCATTTTATTTCAATAATTATCCAATTAAATAAAGTATATGTACTAAAACCAAATGACTCCTGAGTTCTAGGAGAAAGTGTGACTAGTATAATACAGTTTGTTTTTTTAAATAAAGATATTTAGTATCTCTCACAACAAATCGCTCAAGGTCCAGTTGCAGAGTTGATTAAATCATGGCTCATCATCTTCTTCTTCTTCTTCTCCATCATCATCATCATCATCATCATCATCAAAGACCCAGGTTTCATTGATGGAAGTATGTACCACAGGATGGCTACAGCAGCTCAGACATCACTTCTCTATGCACCAACTTCCAGAGACCATTTTTCAGACATTTTCACCTATACTAGCTTAGAATAATCAGTATTTATTCTATGAAACTAAGGATGGGGCCAACGTTCCCCAAGGCACAGAGGACATGGAAGAACACATAACCACAATTTTGGTTCTGTCATCAGGAAAGAAGGAAGCAGTTTTCTTAGATGCCTCTGTTGAGGCATTGAGCTTTCTATGATAACCATGGGGTAATAGGAAACAACATGAAAATATGCTCATGTTTTAGTTCCAACATCTATTTGATATTTGTTTATATTTTGAGATTTTACTTTGTAACATTTCTAAGTTCATGGTTCTCAGTTTCACTGAACTCAATTAATTATTGAGTTTATATGATCTGCACAGTATGGTGCTTTTCTCAAAAAAATTATTTTGCAAAGTAGCAGAATGGAAACAGGAGTATATTGATTTTTGCACTTGTAACATTAGGTTTATAAACTTCAAAACAAATGGACAATTAGCAAAACATCCTAATTATTTGAATATGGCTTTTAACTAAGGCTGAGTGTTCAGAAATAAAGTCAAGGAATATGCTACAATTATTCTGGTAATATAAGCCTTGTAACCTAAAGGTGATTGGATATCTTTGGGATCTTGAATTTTCCAAAATATTAAAGCCACTATTTTGCTGTATATATTAAGCATATGTATATACACTTATATGTATGCTTAATATATGTAAACATTGCATAGGAAAACAAAAACATAACTTCCAAATATTCTCACTCACCTAATCATTTTTTTAAAAAATATTTATTTATTTATTTATGGCTGTGTTGGGTCTTCGTTTCTGTGTGAGGGCTTTCTCCAGTTGTGGCAAGGGGGGGCCACTCTTCATCGCGGTGCGTGGACCTCTCACTATTTCGGCCTCTCTTGTTGCGGAGCACAGGCTCCAGATGCGCAGGCTCAGTAGTTGTGGCTCACGGGCCTACCCGCTCCGCGGCATGTGGGATCTTCCCAGACCAGGCTCGAACCTGTGTCCCCTGCATTGGCAGGCAGATTCTCAACCACTGCGCCACCAGGGAAGCCCCCACCTAATCATTTTTAAAGTAAATTATCACATCAAATATATTTATAGAAAATCATCTGTAATATAACTTCCAACACTAGCCCCTGTAAGGACTTTCAAACGGAGCACAGTCATTACATGATCTGTAAAATTTAGAGGCTGTAGCAGCTTAGAAAGGATAGGACATACATAAAGTTTCCAGAATTTAGGCCCACACGTGAGTCTACCATAGTCTCTCACACTCAAAATCAAAAGCCAAACCAATTGGTTTATATTCAATCACACAAATTCAGAAACATATTTTAGCTTAATTATAAGAAATTAAATGTCAATACAATGTTATTTCATTAATTTAACATGTTAATTCAATTAAGTAAAATGCCATTTTAATGTAAACAAAACTGTGTAGCTTGAGATCTTATACACATTAACCCATTTAATGCCCTAAACCTTTCTGAGGGGCACTTACAGGGAAAACCATGGTTGACACATCTTGCCCAATGTCACACATCAACTGAGTTTCAGAGGGCAGATGTGATGCCAGTTGGTTTGGATCCTGAGTTCATGGTCCTGAACATCATCTTTTTCAATCTGGCTTCGCAGTTTCTTCTCATGCAATAATTTCTGGGATTTTTGAGTCCCTAGCACCACAGTTTTTGTTTAAAATTATGTTTAATTCTCTTCTGTGAGAAAAACGCTGGCAGGTTGTAACCCCTAAGATGTGGAAGCCATGAGAAGGCTCAGGACAGACAGCTGACAGAGGAATCCGAAAAAGAAATGCAATAATTGTTTTCAAAATATGGTTTAGGAAACTAACTAAAAACCCAGACTATTGAACTCTACCCCAGATCTACTGAATTTGTTGAAATCTTTAGTTTATTCAAGTCCACACAAACGCTGAGACTCCATGCTATGTTTACATTGCTGCTTTACCTACGGCAGACTCTGTGAACAAATTCAATGACATGTGACATCAGTTCTACTTCACCTGAGAACTGTATGATTAACAACAAAATTACTTCAGTCAGTTTGGGAAAAAACAAAGCCAGGCACCACTGCTACCTCAAACTACCAGCTTTACGGCAGTGAGGCAGATATTCCAAAGCTTGCTGCTACTCACTTTATGTTCAGAGCCCAAATCAGACTATTGGGGAAAAAAAAAAGAAAGGCTGGGGCAAATGGATAAATTCCATGGGCAGGCATTTTTCAAATATATATTAGATGTATATCTTCAAGAGGGATAGAGAAATTTGAGACACTTGAGGAGGACTTAGGAACAAGAGTAGATGTGCTTATGCAATTCTGAAAAACAATAGAATTTTGAAATACTATGTCTCTTCTTCTAAACAACATGATTTAATTTTGCACCTTTGGTCAATATCCATTTACATATGAATTAAACATATTGTTTACTTATTTCATTTTTAAGTATTTTATTAAAGATGTCTGCTGCAAACTGTATCTATAAATCAGATTTTTTTCAGATGGCACTAAATACAGACCTAAGCCTTGCTTCTAGGAAAACTGCTCACCAAAACATTGCAACAATAATATGTGCATCAAATAAATGAAAATCCTACTGGACTAATAGCTGAAGATTTTTAAGCAGTGATGTTTGTCAGCACACAGTCCTTCTCACCACTATAATGTACGACTTTTACAATATATATTTGAAATATTTGCTGAGGTTATTTTCAATATATAAACTCACTCAATAAAATCTTGTGATTTTGGCTGTTGCTTCATAATTGAAAAATCCCCATAATTTTCTGGACACTATATACAACAGCAACATGGAAAAAAATTTGCACACTAAATATTTTGAAAGGAAATAGCTAAGGAAAAGACAACATGATCGAATCAGAAGATGAGATGAGTGGCAGGAAAAAGAACCCTGGATAGAATATAAGTAGAGCAGATATCAAATCCTGGCTCAGCCCCATAGTGTTGTTGGGATTTTATCCTCCAAGGTCCTGAGCTTTTTCTCGTATTAGTCTATACATGACTACTAAGTTCACATTTTTTAATCATTCCGAGGTTCAGTATCACTATGGTAAAAAATTAAAGAATAGTAACTTAAGTGCACAGGATATATTTGTTATTCAATCACTAGGTGGCAGTAAATGTGCAACTCTGAGGGTGCTCTTCCACACACGCAGGAAAAGCTCAAAGCACAGGCAAGACTATCACTGCTGGACAGCCTGCCTTCAAAGGTTAGCTAGCAGGAGAATATACACTATCATAAGAAATCACTACAGAGTATAAGGAGAATAAAATGTCATAGCTCAATAATATAGTAAGGAATATCTTCAAATAGTAATTTAAAATGCTTTATCTGAGGTAAACAGAGTTGCTACCTTCCCACTGAAAACTGCAAAGAAGAAATAAATAAAAGCTGTAAATCTGGACTTGTAAAAAACAGGATGAAAAAGCACATACCTTACCACACACATATGTTTCTGCTCTGAACACAGTGTGTACAAAGGAACTGTGGTAAGGATGGTAAGTAAATTAAAATTGAATTATCCCATTGAAAGCAATGGTATGAGGAATCCTATTCCAATACCTTTAATGTGATTGTGTCTGTATTGTCCATACCAGTACACTTTTCATAAATGCAACAAGCTTCCCAGCATATCCATGTAATGGATGAGAAAAGAAAATGAGAATTCTATTAAATAAATTTCCAGTGATATTTCTTGTAAATTCTGCTTTTCATCAGCCACTTAACTCATAGCTACATTACTTCAGCAATATAGTCACACAATAATTTTGTCCCTCTGCCCATCTAAAGTATATCTGGCAGAGGGGTGATGATTTAATTGTCATTATTTGTAGATTTCTAAATTAGAATATATTTTAAAGTATTCTGAAGTACATATATATATTATTTTTCAGAAAATATATGCAAACATCTAAGGTGGATAGATAGGTAGATAGACTTCTAAATCTCTCTATAGCTCAGGGGTTAACACATATCACATGTTGGCTGAATATTATTGCCAAGGGTAATTTTTAGATAGTCAACTATCATTTATCACAGGAATTGTATGTTTGTCTACAATTTATGGCAAGTGAAAAGTTTTGTAGAAAAGAGGTCACAGTCACATGAACTCCACTAAGCATCGTATTTGGTTTGTAGAGACTGGTTGACCAGTTCTCTGTCATTTATATAAGCCCTAGCAACAGGAAGGGGAAACACTTCAAGTTTCCTAATTTTGAGCCTTGCTTGAGTAACATACTGACAATTGTTTGTACAGAAGAGAAACAATTTGAATGCCTCATTCACAGAAATTTCAACATTAACAATTTTTTTTCTTCAAATTAGAAATAAATTACCCCTCTCTAAGGTTGCTCACTATGGTCTCAGTGGGTTGGAAGGATATTTTCAGGCACTATTTTAATCACCTGATGAGTTTTTTCAGAATGTTCAGCCCATATTCCCCAAAATATTTTTAAAGCTTCCTGGGTGGGAAAATAGGCAATGAAAAACAAAGGGAACTGTGAAATGTGTGGTTTAATGGGCTTTTGCATTCAGGCTAGCTTCAAATCACCACTCTACCTTTAACTGAGTAACCTTATAAAAGTCATTATAACTCTCTGAGCCTCACTTTATTTTAATTTTGGGCTAGAAATAAGTACCACAATATTTCTGTGAAGACTAAATGAGGAAATGTTTATAAAATACAGCTACAGTACCTGAAACATAGAAATACTAAATAACTGAATCAAGAAATCAAACCATTTTTTCCATGGTGATCATTTCTTGCTGGAAATAGCTAATGAACATTGGGACAGGAAATGTTCTCTGCATTAGACTGAGTGCCACCAGTAAAGCACGTGGAGCTAATTTGGGAATACTGTTCTGGGCCTCAGATAGTGCTCAATAAAGAAGGAGAACTGATTCTCTGAGGACAGGAAATCAATAAGTTTCTTAATCATCAGAAAGGAACGAGGCAGGGATTCAGCCCAATAATGAAGAGTGAACTGACTCCCTCAATTCATTCATTCATCATGTATTTATGCCAGAGTATTTTTGATTCCTTAATGTAAGCCAGACTTTGTGATAAGTCTTAGCTTATTTGATCCTCACAATAACCATATACATTTTGAGTGATTATTCTTACTGTATCCATTTGGAAGAAACGAATACTGCGGCTAATAACCTTCAAGTAACTTGACCACATCATCTTAAAGCTAATTCAAAACAGGACCGGTTTGGTCAGTTTTGATACTATAGTACAGTGCAGTAAACACAAGGAAAGTGTTATGCACCCAGCTATGTTAGAAAAGGTGTATCCTTCCCATAGGTATTGGGTAGAGTAAGGAAAAGCTTCCTGGAAGAGGTGATTTATAACCAAAGTCTTGAAAAGTAAGTAGGAGTAGGTTAAATGAAGACATTGGGGTCATGAGATACAGAAGGCGGCTCATGACCAAAAAGAGAGAAACAAAATGAGAATATAAGAAAAAAAAAGAAAAAGAAAACCCTAAATGATCACTGTTGTTAGAGTGCAGAGCAGAAATCAGAGTGATGGAGAGGAGAATGGAGAGTGAAGGTGCCAGATGAAGTGGCCTTCAAGCATTTCGGCTGCAGTCGAGAAGTTATTAAAAGGTTTTACATAGGGGAGCAACATGGACAGACGTTTCAAAGGGTACATTTAAGAGGGAAACTCTGTAAGGAGGAAAAAAGAAATTGTGGACAAGTCAGTGGAGTTCAGGTAAGAAATTATGAAGTCTTAAACTAAGGCAGAAAAGTAGAAATGGCACAAGGGGGGACATTTGAGCAATAAGAGGAATAAGGAAAAAGACTTGGTAATAGACCTGATGTGGGGATTCTGAAGGATGAATATCACCATCAAGCAAGTTAAAACACACAGTTCACAGAGGTGATAATGAATTAGATTTCAGACGTGATGCATCTAAGGTACTGAGGCAAGTTTATGCATTAGAATTTGAATATATGTTTCTGAAACGCAGGAGCAAGACCTGAGCTTAAAATACACATTTAGAAATCAACAATATTCAGGATATCCCTGGTGGCACAGTGGTTAAGAAGACGCCTGTCAATTCAGGGGACACAGGTTCGAGCCCTGATTGGGGAAGATCCCACATGCCGCGGAGCATCTAAGCCCATGTGCCACAACTACTGAAGCCCACGCATCTAGAGCCCGTGCTCTGCAACAAGAGAAGCCACTGCAATGAGAAGTCTGCGCACCGCGACGAAGAGTAGTCCCTGCTCGCCGCAACTAGAGAAAGCCTGAGCGCAGCAACCAAGACCCAACACAGCCATAAATAAATATATAAATAAATAAATTATTTATATATTTATTTATAAAATTTTTAAAAAAGCAATCAACAACATTCAAATGATACCTGAAACGGATAAATTTCTTGAAATCACTGAATGAGAATATAGATTGTCTTAGAACTAAAATTATGAGGTTTTTGAAATCCCTTTTAACAAAGTAGGAATAAAGTCAATTAAATTTGCATAAAGTGACTTCTAAATTACAGAACAGAAATACTTTTAAGAATAGCTGAAGAAGAGATGGAGGAGGGCAGGAGGTTGAATAGGATTCAGGAAATATAAATAAGAGACAATTTGTCTCTAACATGAATGAAACTCTAAATATCATTTTTTGCTTCTCTAGGAAAGAATAATTTCATGAGGAATTTGAGGTGTATTCAGCATCCTTGATTTTATAGAAAGAGTATCTTGGAAAACCTAAGTCAAATGTTTTCCATTAATTTACCGCATGTACTGATTCAGAATATTACTACTGATAAAATATTCCCTAATTTAACAGAAAACAATGTTACCTGATCACATCAAATTATAATGTCAGCATTCACATTTTCTAGTTGTCCTGGCACATTCTCAGTTAAACAAATGTCCCTTTCCTGATATCAATAGGGGCAATACATAATTGTTCTTGATTTAGCACTGCCTGCAAATTGCCTAATATCTTTTTAAAAATCATTTAACCTTTTTATTTCTCACAACATGACAAGCTTCACAAGTAGTAGTAAGTCTTGCTTAATTAGGCTGTTTAACCCTCTGATAATTTTTAACCATTTTATTACAAGAAAGGAAAATTGTGCTTGTTATATAACAGGTATTTAATAAATATGTGTTGAATTTTTTACTATACAGCATCAACTATGATATTTAAGTTAATATTATTGCTAATTGATTAATAATGATAATATAACCACAGTATATGGGGCATTCCTTGGCTTCAATACCCTCATATTCCCAAGTGACTATTTGAATTATGCTGGTCAATTTGAACTGGACAACCTAAAAAAAACAGAGAATCACCCCAAAGCCATAAAAACTCTACATCCTACTGGCAAGAATGCTTCCCCAAATACAGTAAAATGCGTATATAGGCTTAGTAAAACAAAAGAAAATATAGCCTTTTTGTCCAGAAATCATAAATACTTTGAAGATACACACACACACACACACACACACACACACACACACACACACACATTAGGTATCTTGTTTAACATTAAAGTTATCTGAAACTTACCTTGACTTCAGTAATTTATTCCTCTGACCTCCCGTAACAGTTAATACTACATATATAAAACCTTATTTTCTTTATTATATCCAAATTATATATGCCTTACTTCTCACACTAAAGCTGCTGGGTCTTTAAAATAACATATTTTTTTCTGAATCATTTTGGTTTTTCTCCTTCTTCTTTTGCTCATTGAAGATTTTTAATTAATATTTGTCAAATTAATGAATGTCTCCTGTGATGTTCCATGAAAGATACCAAAGCAAGATTAAAAAAAAAGAATCTGTGCACTTGGTAAACTTCCTGATTTTTCTTCTGTAGACTAAATTTACAAAAAACAGCCCAAGGGGGAGCCAAGCCCTTTAATACCAGAAGAGTTAAAATCCATGGACTCCCTGAGCTTCATCAGCTTTATGAGAATTTCTGAAGTATCTAGTGTTCAGTTTGGTGGTTTCATTATTTAACAAATCTTAATTGAGAGGACTTAGTGTGCATGGTAGAATATCATATAATCATGTCATTCTCTGGCCTATTGGGGTAACTGTCTCACCAAAAACTGAGGCACATTTTATATGAGTATCATTATATGAAGAACGTATGCTGATTTCACCTGTTACTGATTAAATGGCAAAACATCCTCTTTCTTGGGTAGCCAATAATGACATGAACACATTCATTCCTCCTATGAGCCAGTTCAAAGAAAATAAATGTTTAACTTAATATTATACAATTGTTGTTATAAGATCTATTTAGAATTTCTACATATTTTTCAAATTCCCTTTACCTTACAGAGGAGAGGGGGCAAACATCATTGACAGAGTTTTTAATATGTCTTTAAATTTTAGTTTTCCAACAGGAATATCATCCTTGTCCAAGAAGTCAAGTGGTTTTCTCTTTGGGTTAGTTAATGCAACTCAGAGAAAAATGTTTAAGGCAGTCACTTCCTCTAGGTAGAATTTGGTAAAGGCATTTTCCCTTAACAAGCCTCTCCTCTCCACTGCAAATATGGTTTTGCTTCCAATGCAGATTTGCTTTTGTATTAGTAACAAAGAAACCAGTCATCTAAGTAGCCTTCTTATTTCATACTATTAACCCAGATTGAGGACCCTGGAGAATGCCATGGTCTCTACCTAGCAGGATGATATATTTAATGTCATCAGTGAGCACTTTTCATTTAGTGAGGCTTACAAAGGCAAAGCAAATACATATTACCCAAAAGACTGCGTTACTGGGTGCTCATTTAATTACTACCTTTCCAGACTGGATTAATAAAGGCTTCTAGGTGGGGAGAAAATCCATTGCCTTACTGAGGTCATGCTATGTTAGGACTGTGTGTTCAAAACTACTATGTGTTTAAAGATTGTAAGTCTGAACATCACTACCCTGAAGAGAAAACCCTTTACTGATAGTATGCAATAATACAAATATTAGGAGTGTTGTGTTACAGATTTTATTAAATAATTTGTGAAGTTAAGATCTCACAGTATTAGGAAATTCTGATTCCCTAGGGATGGCTTCATGCCCTATCTTCTTTTCGATGTGCCATTTTTATTTGAAGTTCGAGATGAAAGACTTCTTTAATGTTGCCATCAATCATATTTGAAGACTTTTAGATAACGCTATATCCAGTTAAACCAATCTTAAATCACAAGACAATTTTAAAGGTCTTAATATGTTCTCTAAACCTAGTTTTGATTACTGGTGTGGTTTTTTTTTTCTGTCAAATTAAGATAATTTTAGGAGGCATATTTTAAAATATCACTTTTCCATGATATGTGTACTATATAATTATTTCTTCCTAATGCATTAAGAGTAATAACTAGAAATGAATAAGAAAATGTCTTACTATATTTAAACTCCTTCTCCTTATTTAAGTAAGAGAACCAAAATATTTGATCGGCCCATTCATTACTAATATAGTCACAGCTACAGGAAATTCTTTCCAAATTTAATTGCCATATACATTGGCTCAGGGAATCAGATCAGAGGGTTCTTTGCATTTTTTTATAGATAAATCCTGATTTACCATAAATAAAGGAGTTATTATAAGAGCCACATCAAATACCATCACATAAATGTTTTATTCCTCCTAACAACTTCATGAGTTAAATAACATTATCTTAGTTTTACTTAACTAACCTGAATATAAAATATACTTAACAATTTGTACATCAGAACTCAACTCACCTCTGCCTGATTCCATCTAATCTGATTACACACAATTAAATAGACAGATGCATTTACATAGACAGATTATAATTACATAACCTCTAAAATCAAGAGGGATTTTAGCAATATGGACAACTGGAAAGAGAACTTGAAATTGTTAAATCTATGTGTTTTTGTGTGCATATAACCACAAATATGTGAAGATGAGTGTAAAATGAAGCACAGTCTTAGCACCTGTGGCATCTGGATTTCCTCTGCCCGTAGTTGGTGTACTTGGAGTGGAAACCACAAGGTCTCAGCCTGAACAAATAGAGTTCAGAATAGCATGGGTACTCAGATTATGTGAATCAGGGTGAATGTTTCCAGAAGCAGTGGCCATGCATCTGTAATGATACTGCCCCTGAGAAATTTAAACAAACACTCACCGAGCAAGGGCTCAGCCACAGCAGAGTGCATTCTCAGAAGACACAAGGCACGGACTTCTGTTAAACTACCCTTGCATCTTCTCCTTTTCTAGATGATACCCACTTTGTTTACCTTTAATGCCTTTGGATTTGCTAGCTCATCCATCTGGAACCTCTTCCATCAGATATAACATGACTTGGCTCTTCTGCTCAATTTCATCAATGAGGGCTTTCAAAATTTTTATATGTATCATGTCCCCTCACCAAACCATGGACTATTTTCTACCATATGTTCTCCATATAATTTATCAAAATTAATATTTATTTATTTATATATTTGTTCTTTTGTCTGCTTTCCCCAAACTAGACTCTAAATTCCAAGAGTGTGGTCTCTGTGAAAGTTTTACTCATTTTGTTTCCCCAGTGTCTAAATTCTGAGCCATAGTTGGCACTCAAGTAAGGGTAATCACTTGCATTTTCATAGCAACCCAAATGTAGGATTCTCTCTCCCAGGTTGAATGGGGCTGAACTTGGAGTTATGTGCTTGCTTTATGGGGCCAGGGTTCTGGATAATGGGGAAAAGAGAGTCCAAGTTTAGGGTTGGCCTCCAGTTCCTAACCAGGATGGACTGGAGACACATGTGAAATAATATGGTTCAAAGCAGCAGTTAAGTGGCAGACAAGTGGCCAGAATAGAGGGGCAGATAACAGGAAAAAAACTAGGATATGAGGAATAAATTCAGGGGAAAAAATGCTGGAAACTATGAAGAAAGTGAAATTCTGCAGAAAGAAGTGGTAATGCAGTAGATGTGAGAGGAAAAACTCACAGAACAAGGCCATAAAGCAACAAAATCTTTCCTTCCTTAGTAAACTGCAAAAGTTGAGGAAAATGGAAAATGATAATGTTTACCTGTATATTGCTTTGTCTATCAAATCTATAGCTACTCTATAAGTTTCATATACCCATAGTATGTGAGGAAGATAAACAATTTTAGGCAGAAAGGATGAGAAAAATTAGATTGCATTGCACATACTCATTAAAATACTGAATTCAATTAATTTTTTGGAAGTCAAATTGTTCACAAGTACTGGAAATAAACGTTGAATTCTAAGTGAGGGTTTTGAAGAGACAGTCCTCACTTTGTTATCTCTTCATCTAATTATTTCTTACTACACCAAGGGGTTATTGTACAGCTGAAAGGTACAGGCATTGTATGAGGAATTCCACTAGTCATTGGACGTGAAGTAAGAGTGAATGAAATACTTTCAATTATCTAAAGGAGTATTGGTACTCAACAGAGAAAGCCAGGTAATTTGTACAAATTATTGTTATATAACACAGAAAATGCTGGAGTCATAGAAAACTTTAGTGCCTATAAATGTAGCGAATGAATAGAAGAGGCATCCAGGAAGCCTTCAGAGAAAGCGGAACATTCAACCTGGCCCTTGAAAGGTGACACTAACATGAATAAGAACATGGAAAGTCTAAAACCTCCTTCATTGTAGCAGAAACACACCCCTATTATCAGCTTCAGGGTAAATGGGAGCAGGGAATAAAAAAGTTGAAAGAAGCATTTAAAGTTAGATTTTTATTGTGGCAAGATTTTTTTTCTTAAGAAGAGATGCTTGTAGATTTTTAATCATATAAAGCACAACATTTGAAGATCCCTTTACAAATCATTCTCCACTTTTTTGCCTTTTAATGTATTTCCTATGAATTTTTCACTCTGAATGCAAAAATAAAACATCCAAATAGCAAAAAAAAAAAGAAACCCCAGGTGATGCGGACAATGGAGGTGATGCATCATCTGTCAATTACTGCCAAGAAGACTTCCACTTTTATTTTTGAAAATACATTCAAAAGGCCTTTCTCCTCACTAACATTGTAGTAGTCTGCCAAGATTTCCCAAAGCCTTTCATCATGCTAATGTCATAATAAAGATGCATTTGATACTGAAAGGAACTTAAAGACAAAGAAGTTTGACAGTAATTCTTTACATAACAAGTTAAACTTTACAAAATATTCCTTTTTAAAAATTCTCTACTTAAGAACAAGCTAGAAAAAGAACAGATACATGTATATGTATAACTGAATCACTTTGCTATACACCTGAAACTAATACAACATTGTAACTCAACTATACTCCATTATAATATAAAAATTAAAAAAAAGAATTTCATATTAAATTGATAAGCTGGCATTTTGATTTTCATATCAGCCTTTTATGAATACCATCTGGGTGAGTTAAGCATGAAAACTGGATCAACAACAGATGCGGTAACAAATTTTACTTTCTGTTCCTACAAATCTCTGAACCAGCCTCTGGATTTTCATGGCCCTAAGAAGGCCCAACAGTCTTATAAGCTAAGTGGTAAACTGTATTCTCCAGCTTGTATTGCTACTGCAGTTTTTAAGACTTAAATTTTCATTTACGAAAATCTCAAATAGCTTATTTTTCTATCATTTGACTCGTATCAGTGCTTCATAATACAAAAGCATGGGCTCTCTTCTCTTTAAATCAGATTAAATGCTTGGAAACCATTTCAAAGACTCTGATAAATTTAGAGATTGCTTTGCTTACCCTACACCTAGTAACAATGTGGAATTGTTTGTATTTTCTGAAATTATCTGATGTGCTTTCTTCAGTGAAGTTTGAATTGCTAAAGGTATCTCAAGACTTAGATTTACAGCTTAAACTAATTTTTCAACAAATGATAGCATTCATCATGGTGGCAAATAGCAATCTCTAGTATTAAAAAAAGAAAGGCAAGAAAATTGCCTGATCTTTCGGATTCTAAACAACACCGTGTCTTGGTCAGCCCCTGATGCAGAGAGCACTTGTGTCAGGGGAATAACCTGTGACTGGGGGCTTTCTCAGGGCTATCTAGTCACTGCAGCTATGACACGAACAAGGTGCCATTTTCCACGGCTGTCTGGATGTTTCATCTCAATGTCCATTTGTGTGAGAAATGATGGCTCTGTAAGTGAATGGAAAGATCAAGCTGGTTTATAATGCTGTGTCAGTCAAATCTCAAAGTTTAGTAACATGTTAATGTGAGATTTTGCCCTTGGATGAGTGCCCCTTATCAAATACAAGGGAGAGAAAAATACAGTTCAACATGCAGGCCTTACAATTCTGAGTGTAAAAGAAAAAGGCACGGTGCCTTAAAAGGCAATGCAAATGCCCTGATTATCAATGAAAAAGTAAGACATTTAAGGATGACATAACTCTTGAAATATTAGATTAGTTGAAAGGATTTATTCCATTAATTCTTAGATAGTTAACATTTCATAAAGAAAAAACGATAATTAGCACCAAAATTGTCTTCAATCCCACGAGAAGTTTTTGACCTTAATACATCCTAACGCTGTGCTGCACAAAGGTTACTGTTATTTATTGCCATGCTTTCTATGTTTAATAGGAGTCTATTCAATAAAAATTACCAAGAAGACTTTTCTGCTGCTTTCTTTAACATCCCAAAATCAATGACTTGAAATAAGTCCATCTTTTAAAGGCTAAAATGTCTTTTTCACAGATATACTTTTACTCAAGATACAAATTGCCTCTGTTTTTTTTTCAAGAAAGAACAGTTGTGAATAATGATTTCATTTAAAGGGAAAAAAGTGTTTAAGGACTAGGGATGGAATAATTATAGTGAGTGCAACCCATTTGTAGTGAAAATAATATATATTTAAACAAAACAGTTATAATTTTTAATACACTGTAAGCTTTGTGACCAAATATAATAAAAATTTATTTAGCAGTACAATATTCATTTGTATGCCTAAAGACTACAAATAACCCCAGAAGTAAATATTCAAATTTAAATTATATTGTATTAAGTAATTATGCCTATGTCATCCCTCCATTTATGTTGAAATACTCAAAGACAGAAGTGCATTTGCCATTGTATTTCTAGCTCTATTATTCTACAAATTACTCATTAATTCATTAATTCTACAAATTATTTGTGAGTACCTGCCATGTGCTACTCCAAGCATATGCCACAGTAAAATAAATAATAGTTTTTTACTTCCGTAAGTTTTTAATGTGGTACATAGACAAAAATTAAAATCCAGTTAAAAATAGATAAGAAATATGTAATGCTGCACACAATAGAAGACTGTATAGGCTTTTTTAGAAAACGAGTATGTCGAATTCTCCCATGAAAAACCAAACTTGTGTAATTTTTTTCTGATATTTAAAAAGGAAATGCAGTGCAAATATGATGACCAACTACATTACAAATACCAGCTTTGACAGTTTTTGCTCTTCAATAATTTTACATAATTTGCAGGTTTTTAGACTACGTTATGTAATATTTTATGTTTTTAGTTTTTGGATAACCTCAGGAGAAATGGTAATTATGTTCGTAAAAGGAGAATTTAATTTTAACTGAAAAACAAATTACAATAAATGATTGCAACATATTTAGATTTTTTTCTGATATAGTTCTTCCCTGTTACAGTGTGCTCATTCTTTTCTATTCAACACGGTAAGGAAAATGATCCATTGCCATCTCTAATAGGCAATAGTCATTCAATAATCACAGGCTGAATTTAAAGCATATACTGTTATCAAGAAAAAGGTGATTTATTGAATATTATAGTTGGAGATACTTTATACATTATTAACTAAAATTCTTCCTTTGTTCAGATTATTACATTGCAGACCTAAAAGCTTATAAGATTTGCTCATGGTCACCCCTAAGGAGGCCTCTTCCCCTTTGCACAATGTTTCTTAGATTCATCAATATTTTCAATGCATCCCTTGCTCATTCCTCTTGTTGAATAGTATTCCACTGTATGGAAATAACACAGTTTCTTTATCCTTTCAGTTGTGGATGAGCATTTTGATTGTTTCCAGTGCCTAGCTCTGTGCATAAATTTGATGTATTAGTTTACCAGGGCTGCCATAACAAAGTATCACAAGCTGTGTGGCTTAAAACCACAGAAATTAGAGTTCAGAAGTCTAAAATCAAGCATGGCTGGGCCATGCTTCCTCTGCATTAATCTCATTATTTTCATTCCAACTCAAGATATCTACATATTGTTCTTTCTTCAAATGTCATTGTTTCCCCTAATTCTTTTAATATCTATTCATTAAAAGTCTACTATGACATTATTCATCACAAGTAAATATTTTTTCCTGCTAAAAATTTCTCGACAGCAAAATAACAAATTATTATGAACATCAAGTAGTTAATAATTATGTTCAAAATATAATATCCAACCTCTCTATGATGAGTGGTGCCTTATGATTCTGTATAACTGATATGGCCCCATAACTTTCAATCACTTCAATTTCTTCTTAATTCTAAACCTTCTAATACCTTTGCAATTCCTTTAAAAGAGAGCTTAAAAGAAATATTAGTACCATGGTTATCTATTCAGTTTCTTATATTTGACATTTTGACTAGTAGACAAAAACTTTTGAAAGGTTTGATTTTTCTCACTTTTTAAAACTTTCATTTGCTATTCATTAATAAAATGAAAAGATTTTTAAAAAATCAAAATCAGTAAATTATAAAAGATGTTTTTAGTATATAAAAGAGGAATGTTTATTTCTTTTCAGTTTTAGGTCAGTTTTTATATTACATAAAATTTATGCTAAAGGCATCTCTGTCTATAGCTATTAAAACAAATTAATAACTTATCCTGCTTGTCAGTTTTTTTATTAGTTACATTATGAAACACATAGCAAGAATTATTTAATTCTGGTTACTAATGCTAAATATTAAGCCATTTTTCTAAAATTATATGACAAATCATCATGCTATCATGAAATGCATAAATTTCTAAGTCAGTTTTATATATACCTTCTGAAGAGACTCAACATTTATATTTGAATTATATGTCCCTTTGTTCTTGTTTTTCTAACCCCAAAGAAATGCAGCTGTTACACTGTTCCTTTTTTATTCAGCCCTTTTCCTGAAATCAAGTTATCTAGAAGACACAAAGATCTTCCCCAGATTGTAACTTTTCCCCAGTCCCCAACAGCATAGAAAATGGTAATATCTGCATTTAAATTACTTATTTATTGAACTCATTCATATAAAAGTGTACTAATCCTAAAATTCAGTTCTGGAACACTGCTCTGAACCTAGAGGACATTCCATTTTATGTAGTTTCTCCCACAACTGGTCTCTAGTAACTGTCAAGCCAATAATCTATACAGTGTTGCCTTGCAGCATCATTCAAATGCAGCATCTTGTAAAGCCTAATAAGAAACTAGACCGTAAAGGTTTTTCTAAAATGGAAAAAAAAAAAATCCTATTACTATGTGATACTATCTACCATCCCTTCAAAACATCTTAGCTAAACTGGTTCCCTCTGGCTCCAACGATTGTTTCACACCATCTGTTCTTCAAAAAGGGTGCTAATCATTAACATGTAGTAGCCACTTTGGAAACAATTTCAAAATATATCTTCTATAATTTCAAGCACGTTAAATCACACTTATTCAGTTGGCCAGCCTCTGTAGTAAATATATATTTTCATGTATAAAAAATCACTAATTACCAATTTAATTACATTAAGCAAATATTGAGAAGCTATTATATGTGCAGAATTCTGCTATACTGTAAGAGATACAAAAACAATTAAGATTTGGATCTTTATTAAAGAAACTTTCAAGGCATAAATTATGATGAGACAGAATTGTAATCAAGAAGAAAGAATGTCCTAATTGACTAGTCCAGAATATTGTTATTGCTATATTCAAGGCAGCTTTGTTGCTATTTAGGGAATCAAAGCAAACTTCATAGAGGAGAGAGTATTTCAGCTGACATGGAATTGGAAGTATGTTAATAGTTTAGTTTATAAAAGATAGATATTTAAATTTTAGATGACAGCAATGGTATGAAAATGGGTGTAGAAAAAAATGAGTTCAGGAAATAAAAGTAATCACTGTTTGTGAGTGAAGAATTTTTGGAACAATGTTGTAGAAAAGGTTATTTGTGTGAGACTATAAAGGGATATGAAAGCTATACTAAAAAGACACTTGTATTCTGTAGAAAATGTGTAAACGCCACAGGTTACTGAGATTATCCAACCCTTATTTTAAAATACAACTTTCAGTAGGTGAGAGAAGAAATGGATATAAAGGATAACTGAGGCAAGAAGACCATAGTGCTAGTGAGATAAAGTGAAAGTCTGCACCAAGATGGTGATGACATTACAAATACATATTATAGGCATTCCACGCGTGTGTGTGTGTGTGTGTGTGTGTGTGTAAATGAAAATAGTAATTATTGCTCGAAGTATCTATATACACCCTAAATACCCCCATTTAACCGAAAGTACTATAGGAATACTAAGGAAATGTTTTTTTTATCTGCAGGAAGTTTACCTTCTTTTATGTCTAAAAGCCATGAAATAGAGTGTTTTGTGACTTTATGACTCTCTGTATGAATGGGTCCCATACAGAGTCATACCCCTTGCCACTAAAAAGTCCATAGTTCCAGAATTGTAATTATATCTCTCTTATTCAACTATATCAAGAGCTGTATATTTCATAATCATATACTCATCCCTTCCTCTTCCTCTCCCATTCACTTAATCTTTTCAATTTATTGCAAAGTCCAATAAATGTTTCCTTAAAAATATCTCACAAATAGAATACCGTTTTTTTTCATGTTACCATATTAATCTTCCAAAGGGGCAAGTGTGTGTGGAAGGGGAAGTAGGAGGCAATGTGGCATTGTGACTGACATCCATAAAATGGGGAGGGAAAACAACCTAGTTCCAAGTCCAAGTTCTGCCCCATTCTAACTGCAACATTGATCTCAATTAACCTCTTTTACCTCGGTTTTTTCTTATTAGCAGGAAAATAATATTCTGTCTCTGCAGCAGTCAATGTCAGACTGCCATTAAAAATGCTATGTAACAAATGATACTAATACTCAGTGTTATACCTCGTATGCAGATATTTCTTACTCATTTGTCCCCAAAAGAGCAACATGTCAGCTATCTTAGACTGAAAGTACCTGCAAACTGCACATTTGGTCCTGACCTGCTCTGTGTGTCTTTTGTATTTTTTTCCTATCATAACAATTTCAACAAACTTAGAGACTTAAAACAACACAGTTATTATCTTCAGTTCCGTAGGTTAAAAGTAATGGCAGGCTCTGTGTTTCTCTATGGGAGAGTATGATTCTCGACCATTCAGATCGTTGGCAGCTTTTTCAAAGATACAAAGAGTGATCGAGGTAATTCAAAACAAATTTTGTCTTGGAAATAATTCACAGACAGGTACCAAGCAAAATGTGGAGGCTTAATGTCAAGGTTTTACAAGTTGGTATGTTTTACCCTGCTGTTAGGACACTCCACAATGGGCATTTTGTACTCCTACAAACCTTGCTTAGTGCACCCAAATAACAGGGGCTGTATCATTTTTCCCCATCCAGAACAGGATCATTTTACGCTGCTGGACATTATGAAAATAAGATAATTATGCAAAAAGGTTGTAAGGGTTCCTGTCTGCCTCTGATTGCCCTCCTGGCAATAAAGAAGGTATTCTTAAGGCTTGTTATAGAATGCAAATTCCTTAAGCTTTTTGTTCTTCAGCTGTGATACTTCCCTCTGCATATGTAGCATCCATCTAGATTCATCACAGCACCACGTGGGATAGGGGAATCGAGTACAAATATTTTGATGCTCCTGCTGCTTGTGCTGTGATTAATACATTTTTATTTCTGACACAGGAATCTCTTGTGTTTTGCCAGCATCCATGGAATTGTGGTAGGTTAACTAAGAATGCAAGGTTATTTTCCTGAGTGCTCTACTGCTTCTAGAATCCCTCTGTATTGTCAAATTTATATGAGTAACACCCCCACAGCAGGTCACATAGATGACACATTGGTACATAATTTTTTTTTTTGGCCATGCCACGCAGGACTGTGGGATCTTAGTTCCCTGACAACGGATTGAACCAGGGCCGCCCACAGGCAATGAAGGCACCGAGTCCTAACCACTGGACCACCAGGGAATTCCCTGTTTTTTAATATTTTTGAAAAATTAATCAACTTTGTTTTCTAGAATAGTACCAGGGAACTGAACAAAATGTTAGACTGAGGATGAAAGAACCAGAGTTCTTGTCTCTGCTTTGTCAGTAATTAGCTATTAGATCTTGAGTAAAAGTAAATGTGGTTTATATTCACTGAGCATTTACTATGTGTATGTCATCCTGCTAAGTTAATGTATCACTGAATACTCATAAGTTATACCCAAATGGAAGATATGGAAACTGAGGCAGGGAGTGTTAAGTAGTTCACCCTAGTTTAGAAAGCTGGTAGAAAGCAGATGAAATATTTGGGTTCAGGCAGTTTGAATCCAGAGCTATACTCCTGACCAATGTTTTTTGTATAATGAAAAGATTATGAATGTTGGAAACAGACACACCTGTGTTAATATCTGGGATAACCACTATTCTACTTGTGGATCTAGGCAACTTATGTAAATTTCTAAGCCTCATTTCCTACAATGGTGGAATATTTAACCTACTTTGAAGGGTGTTATGTGAATTAAACCAGATAATAGAGGTCGTATCTCTTTGCACAGTGCTTGACATATTATTGGCTTTGGGTAAATTTTAATGTCCTTCTTTCTCCAAGGCTTCAAAAAATGTATGTGGCTTCAACTATTTTATGTTTGACCTTGAGGATCTTGCTTTAAAGTGTAAGTTTATGTTCTCATTTTGTATAACAGATTTTTCAAAATTATTTTGCATTTCAACAACTCATTTTTCTACTACCTAGTTCAACAATAAAAGTGAAAAAGTCGGGTTTCCTAGGGAAAAGATCTGAAGCAGTTTGAAGTTTCATAAATGCAATGCCAATGACAATTTGTTGTTGACGTTCTGCCACCTCAGCCCTCAGATGTTGCTTGTTGATGTGCTGCTTTACCTTCACCAAATAATACTTGCAGATAAGAAAATGGGTTTCGACATTCAAGATGGCAGAGGAGTAAGAGGTGGGATCACCTTCCTCCCCACAAATACATCAGAAATATATCTATATGTGGAACAACTCCTACAGAACACCTACTGAACGCTGGCAGAAGACCTCAGACTGCCAAAAGGCAAGAAACTCCCCACATACCTGGTGGTGTGGCTGACAGGGTAGGGTCTTAATACTCTGGCCGGGTGTCAGGCTGGTGCCTCTGAGGTGGGAGAGCCGAGTTCAGGCCACTGGTCCACCAGAGACCTCCCAGCTCCACATAGTATGAAATGGCAAAAGCTCTCCCAGAGATCTCCATCTCAACTCTAAACCCAGCTCCACTCAACGACCAGCAAACTACAGTGCTGGACACCCTATGCCAAACAACTAGCAAGACAGGAACACAACCCCATCCATTAGCAGAAAGGCTGCCTAAAATCATAATAAGGTCACAGACACCCCAAAACACACCACTGGATGAGGTCCTGCCCACCAGAAAGACAAGATCTGGCCTCCTCCACCAGAACACAGACAGGCACCAGTCCACTCCACCAGGAAGCCTAAACAACCCACTGAACCAACCTTAGCCACTAAGGGCAGACACCACAAACAACGGGACTTACAAACCTGCAGCCTGTGAAAAGGAGACCCGAAATACAGGAACTGAAGCAAAATGAGAAGACAGAGAAACACACAGCAGATGAAGGAGCAAGATAAAAACCCAACAGACCAAACAAGTAAAGAGGAAATAGGAAGTCTACCTGAAAAAGAATTCAGAATAATGATAGTAAAGATGACCCAAAATCTTGGAAATAGAATGGAGAAAATACAAGAAACGTTTAACAAGGACCTAGAAGAACTAAAGAGCAAACAAACAATGATGAACAACACCATAAATGAAATTTAAAATTTTCTAGAAGGAAGCAAGAGCAGAATAACTGAGACAGAAGAACGGATAAGTGACCTGGAAATAAAATAGTGGAAATAACTACTGCAGAGCAGAATAAAGAAAAAAGAATGAAAAGAATGGAGGACAGTCTCAGTGACCTCTGGAACAACATTAAATGCACCAACATTCGAATTATAGGGGTCCCAGAAGAAGAAGAGAAAAAGAAAGGGACTGAGAAAATATTTGAAGAGGTTATAGTTGAAAACTTCCCTAATATGGGAAAGAAAACAGTCAAATCAAGTCCAGGAAGCGCAGAGAGTCACATACAGGATAAATCCAAGGAGAAACACGCCAAGACACATATTAATCAAACTATCAAAAATTAAATACAAAGAAAGAATATCAAAAGCAGCAAGGGAAAAACAAAAAAAAAAGCATACAAGGGAATCCCCATAAGGTTAACAGCTGATCTTTCAGCAGAAACTCTGTAAGCCAGAAGGGAGTGGTAGGACATATTTTAAAGTGATGAAAGGGAAAAACCTACAATCAAGAATACTCTACGCAGCAAGGATCTCATTCAGATTTGATGCAGAAATTAAAACCTTCAAAACAAGCAAAAGACAAGAGAATTCAGCACCACCAAACCAGCTGTATAACAAATGCTAAAGGAACTTCTCTAGGGAGGAAACACAAGAGAAGGAAAGGAACTATAATAACAAAAACAAATAACGTATTCTAACATATATATATGGAATCTAAAAAAAAATAATAATAATAATGGTTCTGAAGAACCTGAGGGCAGGACAGGAATAAAGACATAGATGTAGAGAATGGAGTTGAGGACACGGGGAGGGGGGAAGGGTAAGCTGGGACAAAGTGAGAGAGTGGCATGAACTTATAAATACTACCAAATATAAAATAGATAGCTAGTGAGAAGCGGCCACATAGCACAGGGAGATCAGCTCGGTGCTTTATGACCACCTAGAGGGGTGGGATAGGGAGGGTGGGAGGGAGATGAAAGAGGGAGGAGATATGGGGATGTATCTATATGTATATTTGATTCACTTTGCTATAAATCAGAAACTAACACACCATTGTAAAGCAATTATACTACAATAAAGTTGTTAAAAATAATAAAATAAAAATAAGAAATTTTAAAAAGTGAAAAAGTCTTATATTACCACATTTTTTTTTTGAAATAACTCTCCAAATAGAGGATTCAATGAAAATTCCCTGACTCTCAGATGTACCTAAAAATAAATGTTAGATTTGGTCATATAATTTAATGTTTGAAAAATGACACTTTCTGCAATCATTTACTTAGGAGCTCAACTAATTCTTAGCAGATAGATAATATAACTCTTCATTATTGATGATTATAAATTCTGACTACTTTATAACACATTTATAAAATCTTGACTTCATAATGTTTTTCCAGTCAGTTAACAATTTGTTTGTTATAAAAGAAGCTATAATGCCTTGATGAAAATACTGAATCGTTTACAAAATCCATGCAGCTTGAATTGTTCTCATAATTTCTTTGCAATTAGGGAACAAAGTGGTTTATGTTATTTCATGTATTATTACTGATTCTGATCATTTAATTATCACTTAAGTTTAATCCAAATATTAACTTTGAGAGCTCATACATATTTTAGAACAAATATAAACAAAAAGACACCTTGGGTAATGGTTTATTATATTGATATAATTAAATAGCAGGCTGCCAATTAATAACACATGTATTATTGTGAATGCTTAAGCTAAAAGACAAAGAAAATTACATAAATGCAAAGAAAATTGCCAAACTGAAAACTGAAAGAATAAAAACTTTCAAGTGATTGTTTATAAGCAAACAACATGACTGAAGTTTTTTTTTCCTGTATGAAAAGAATGTAGTCTTAGACCATCACAAGGTAAACAATTCAATTAAATAATGAATTATTAAATAATAAATTGTTCTATTTTAAAATTTTGGACTAAATTTTTATGTGATGGGTAAGTGTAAATTTGAGAATACAGAGCATATAGATGTTCTTTCAACTTCTTTTGTACACGTTGGATGCATAGTTCTGACACAGACTTCTTTCTCACAGGCTGCCAGGTTTCATAGAAATTACAGGACATGATAGCAGAAGTTCAAGACACACTATGAGAGAAAAGATAGTCTTACTGTTTTCTTTAACACCACCTAACTTTAGGTTCTTCACCAAGAATACCAAGATTTAGCATAGAGGATTCTTTTAATGAAATAATTAAACTTGCATTGTCCATTTTTAATATTGCCTGAATTGTGCTCCTAAATGTATTTCCTATCTCAACAATTCGCCATGTATTTCATTTTGTCTGCATTTTGTTAAAGTTTAGCTTTCTTATAAATTTGTCTTTCTATGCTAAATATCTTAATATAGCAATTGTTTTACTATCATATAATGGTGGTGAAGACTCCATGGTCATAGAGACTTGGGATTGAAAACTTACCTGGTTATCTATTGTCTGTACTACATTTTTAAGTTGCTTAACTTCACTGAGATAGTTTTCTCATGGGTTGATGTAAAGATTGTGTGGTATGGATTAAATTATTACATGAACTACCTGGCATAGTGATCAATCAAGTGATAAATTCTCAACCTAAATTGTTCTTGTTTACAGAACTGCATATGTAGTTGTTTCAATATTTTTCAAATGCCTGACAAAGAGTTGGCATTTTCCTTAATAATCTATATATACCAGATGCCAAAGGTTGTTTTGATTTTCTCTAATAGAGTACTTTAAGAAGAGTGGGTATGACTGACAAAAACATGTGATTATTCCACTGTAACAATCTTAGGTGGATCTTTGTTCTCCATTATCCAGCAAGCTACTTTTATGGTGATGGAATAGAAATTTGCACCCCTAACGTTTACAGGATTTTATGGCAACGCTGATATGGATAGAGTAGGATAATTAGTTTAGAAATCCCACTAGGGGATTAAAGAGAGAAAGGGAATTTTAAGGGAGTTTGGGAGACTGTTGTAAGCTAATGACCACTCAAGTAAAGAATCCAGTAACCAAGCAACAATCTACATATGTGATTAAAGTACAAGACAGTAGATATGGGGTCTACATCTTGTTACATGAAGTCAGGGAGTTAAAAGTCCTTTTTAAAAAAAATTTTTTTTAAAGAATTTTTTGATGTGGACCATTTTTAAAGTCTTTATTGAATTTGTTACAATATTGCTTCTATTTTATGTTTTGGTTTATTGGCCATGAGGAATGTGGGATCTTAGCTCTCTGACCAGGGATTGAACCCACACCCCCTGCATTGGAAGGTGAAGTCTGAACCACTGGACCACCAGGGAAGTCCCAATAGTCCTTGAAGAGTAGCATTTCTGCATGTAGCCAGGACAGGAATATAAGTGAAAGGGGAAAGAAACTAGGTGAAAGGGGATGTTATACTGAAATTGGAGATGAATTACCATATTTTAGTATATGTCACCACCCTTTTGCTAATATAGACATGATTTAAATAGTACCATGACAGTCCTGGTTAGACCATATAGGGTCAAAGGAGGAACTAATGGTGTACGCCTTGACATCTACCCAAGAATGAGGAAGAAGGTGGTCTTCTCCCCTCCCCGCTTATTCTTTGATTATAAAAGTGTAGCCCTCTTTGTTCTGGGGCTGCACCTTCTTGCCTGCATGCTCGTCCTCTCTCACAAGCCTCCTATGCTAATAAACTCACTCTTTCCCTGCCACTTTGCCTCACGCTGAATTCTTTCTGCATCGAGATAAAAGAACCTGAGCTTCAGTAAGTCCTGACACTAGGCAAGTGGTTTCAATTAAAAGGCAGTGGGTTCAAGTCCCCTCCCAAGTCAGGAATTGTGGGTTCAAGTCCCAACCTGAGGTGTGTCTGGGTTCGAGTCCCATCTGAAGGAATGTGGTTTCAACACCAATTTATGGCATCTCCTCATGGACGCCACTTAGCTTTTTATTTTACTAGGAAAGGAGAGTTGCAAAGACTTTTACTTAAACTTTCCCATCACTAAGGCCTTCATTTAGTGAAATACGAAGAGAACATATCTGCTCAAGTTACTGAATTCTACTTCAACTGTGCTTCTAGAACTTCGAATAGCACTACAAGTTATATTCACAGACTTACACTGCCCACTGATTGTGAGATGGCTTTCGGACAAAGGTTTACATAACCTATATCACTGTATCCAGTATTTTCCCATGAAATTCAGGCCAATCACTGAGTCATCCCTCCCACCATATCCTTTTCCTTTTGTCTCCATGTCTTGTTCCTCCCTGGAGAGTTTCTACACAATGTATTACTCATTGCTGGATAGCTGGGGGACACAGGAAAAGCTAATTCTTGTTTCCATTTTTATTGGTCACTATTTGATGTTTTCCCCATTATATAACCAGCCTTGTTTTGACTGTTGATTATTGTCAGCTTCTCTCCTTCCTAAGTCTTTATTGAGGTGTTTATTAACTGTCAGGGCCTCTGGTCACTAGGCACCTCACTAAGTAGTCCCCTCATCTGACTATCAAGACTATTCACCACTATATTATATTATTTTTAAATTTGTATTCTTCTAAGGTAAGGTAATTCATGGCCCTTAAGAAACTTGAGACTCCTAGTGGCATCTGAGCTCTATTCCCAACTCCAGATTTATGCAAATCTACTGACTAGCAGAGTTCAAGATGAGATCGGTGTCCCTTACTATTATACCAGGTCTTGTGTGTGTGTGTGTGTGTGTGTGTGTGTGTGTGTGTGTGTGTCTGTAGTGTGCCTATCTCTGTGTGTGTAGTCTTCCAAACATTCTAATTTTCCTGTGCTTCTCCTTTTTCAAATTCTCCTCCTTTGTCCAGCTCAGGGAATTTTATCTAGCATAAAGTAAGAAGCAAGGGTGAGAGGAAGAATTATTCTCCATTTGTCCCCATTTCAAATCCACCCTGTTTGACAACCAGATGGTGACTGTTGAATACAGAATTAAAATGAGGCATCTTTGTTCACTAATGTGAATTCTCTCTGGCTTTAGCCATCCATCTACCTGTTAATGGAAGGGTTTTCAAATGGTAGGGCAGGAAAGAACACATTAATTAATATTTTACTATTTTATGCTGCCCCAAATCAATATTTTACTTACCATCTCTCTATATATAATTTGTGTTTTTAAAACTAAGGTTTTTTAAATAGTTTTTAAAATTTTCCTGATTTATCATTATATGACTAAAGCTTCATCAAGAAGCACTGCCACTAAGATCTATCTTGGCTCTCACTTTATAACAGCTTACAATGATATCTTGATTTTCTTGAAAGTATGTTTTCTCTGTCAATTAGACATTACACATTTTGGGAAGGGAGGGAAATATTTATTAGCACATCAAAAATTCTATGATGAAATTTTTCTCGGGTAGTGAAATTTTTACATATTTCTAAGGGAAAATACATTTTTGATCTTATTAAATGTTACATAATTTACTCAACTTTATAGATTAAATGAAGCTTATGTCATAGATGTCCATGTAATTTTCTCTTTCACATGTTTAGTTTCCACTACATGTTTATCACTCTAGAAGTGACTATGCTTTGGGGGAAAAGAAATCATATTGTAAAAAAGACACTGAGCTCTAATCAAAAGACCTGAGCATTAATTCTTGTTCTACTCTGTCACTACCATATGAAATCGGGCAAGTCATTGACCCAACTGAAATTTATTTATGTTCCAAAAAAAGTATAAAATTACCAAAAATTGTATTTATGAACTATTTTTTAGAAAATAACACTAATACACATTTATGTAAAAAGAAAGTATATATACAACTGCACATAACCTATGGTCTCAACTATATTCAGATATACATCATATATACATGGAGATGACATGAATAATGTGATATAAATCACCTTTGGTGGTGAAATTATAATGGATGTATTATAAGGGGTATATTTTATTTTTACCATATGAAAAACATTACATTAAAATTTTAAAAACTAGAAGAATAATGATAGTTAATAAGGCAAGATGGAAAATGCATGTGTATACACTTTGTAAGTTTTAAAGATTAATGCAAATATATGGCATTACAGGGGAAAAATAAATAGTAAACTCACTGGCAAAGAGGTTTATTAAAATAAATTAGAAGCTCTCTCGTGGCTAAAAGTAGCTTATCTAGGTTGATTTTAAAAATTAAAACATATTTAGGTGAAAATTAGTAATGCATAGTGTTTTCATTTTATGTTATCTCTTTGCACATGTTTCATTAAAATTTTATACATACATGGACATATAGCTAAAGATTATATATTGCTTCCTTCATAGACAGAGGTATTGACTGTAAGTATTGAAACTAATTACAGAGGACCTGCCAATATACCACTATGCTATCAGAGGGAACTGAACACAAGAGAAGCTGCAGAGGGGCTGGAAGAAAGAGAGGAGGCGGCTGACAGGTGGGGTAGGGTGTTGTTGAGTCTGTATGGAATAGAGCATAGTAAGAGTCAGTGTTAGAAGTCAATGAACCGCTTCTTCCTCACAGGCATGCCTGTGAAAATGGCACATTCATCAGCAGTTTGTTCATACATCACTTCACTGCTCAACCAGAAAAGTTTCTATATTTTTAGCATGTTTTCTTAGACTAAATTTATTAGCATATGATACCTATCAAAATTGTATCACTGTTACTCTCCTTCATTTTGACTGCTCTAAATGTATTCTCAAAGGAACTTTAAAATTAAGAGAAGAACAAATTAAATGTTAAATATCTGTGGATATTTGGGATATTTTATATCTCAATATCAAATATTTGAGAAAAGGGATCCTTTTAATTGAACAAATATGAGAAAGATGCTATAAAGCTCCAGTACCTTTAAAACAGGTATCCTGGTATATTCTTTCATTATTATTTAAATACATTGACTTAAAGTAACATATAGTTACATAGTAATTGGCTATCTATTTATTTATTTTAAAAATTAAGCAATTTCTAAAAATTAAGTATTATTTGAGTTTATCCAAATACCTCATGAATAATTATAACAGTTTTTTATTGAGCTAAATTGCTATTTTATATATGTAACATTTATTTAATTTCTTCCATTAACATGTTTGAATCTATAGGACGTTTTACCATAACATTATTTATGAACATTTGAAATGCCTACATTTGTTTATTTTCCTTTTACTTATAACTATATTTAAATATACTTATCTGGATATTAAGAGGGCACATATTAGTCTCCAGTTGACAACTGTTATTATTAAAAGGAAAAAATAAAAACTGACTATGCTCATGAATATTGTGCTTGACTCAATTTTGAATTAATTATGAAGCCACTGTGAAATGTGCAGATAACACAAGGAAACTCTATACATTAAATAAAGAGAATTTTCCTATTCCCTTCCAAGTTCATTAAAACAACATCCATTAGGCATTAATTTAAAGAAGAATATATCTGCCTTACAGTGTCTTTGAAACAATGAGTGTGACATCCAATAGAATTATTTGTTATTCAAAGTTTTAAGATATCTGAATTTGGAAACAAACTTTTAGTTTTGAATTACGTTACTATACCAAGAATTACAATGCCACTTAGCTAAACATTTTAAAATTTATTCTTAAATGATAAAATTCTAAACTTTGTATAATAATCCTAGAAAATAAGATCTTATCTTTTTATAAGTGTGAACTGGGAATAGTTTCCTTCGAAGAATTTAATTGGTTAAACAAATGTGAGCAAAGACAGGTAAACCTCAGGTTTTACTGGCATACATTCATCTAAGCCCTCCAAATTCTGTAGTCATTACACAGAGATAGTCTAAATATGAATGTATCTAATTGGTAGAAATCTCTTAATGGAAGTTTGGGTTCAAACAGATGCAAATACAAAGGTCAGCGTGGGTGAACAATTTTAATCTATGATATTGGCAAATGCAAAGTGCAAGAGAATTAAAGTCCTAGAGACAGATGTGTTGAAGGAAAAGGCAGGGTCTGAAATCATGATTTAAAAGTGTGCTCAGGGTGTCCTAGAAGCTTTTCCATGACGATGCAAGAATGCAAATGGCATGCTTTTAAAAAGTGACAATAAAATGTCAGGAAGACTAGATAAGATTTGTTGGTGTCAAAATACGCCTTTGTTAATGGGATCTAGATATTTATGGTGAGAAAGTTTCCTAAGTTAAGCTAAGAAAAGTTCTGTGATTAGACATGTTTGAAATGCATTAATAGATATTCAAATTATGATCCTTAAGAGGAGCAAAACTGCTCACACACACACACACACACATACACACACACACACACACACACACACAGTCACCTCTATGATAACGTGCATGGTATTTAAAGAAGAAGCCTTTATTTTTATATGGAAATAGTAGAAACAGTAAAATTAAATGAATAATACACAATTAGAACCTGATAGGAATATTTAATTTTGTAGATTCTGATAATGAGATATATTTATTTTTTCTGAACTGTACCAAACCAAACCTTGATTTGGAGAGAAGTATACGTTATTCAATTGAATACTATACATTATTCAATTGAAGGCTTACAACTTAGAAGTTTCTAAGTCAAAGTTCTTATTTATTTATTTATTTATTTATTTGCACTGGGTCTTAGTTGAAGCTTGCAGGATCCTTAGTTGTGGCTTGCCAGCTCCTTAGTTGTGGCATGTGAACTCTTAGTTGCTGCATGCATGTGGGATCTAGTTTCCCGACCAGGGATTGAACCTGGGACCCCTGAATTGTAAGCGTGGAGTCTTATCCACTGCACCACCAGGGAAGTCCCTCAACTTCTTTTTGATTTAATGTAAGAGCTGAATCAAAGCTAATGGTACTTGAAGAACAGTAACTGTGCAGTCTCATCTTCCAGTAGACTTGGTTTATTTACATGACAAGATCCTGGGCTTCACACCAATGAAATAACAGGATGAGCCTTTTTCAAGGTTTTGGAGAGGATGAGTTTACTTTACATGGGGAAATAACATAGTTAATTTGTGGCCAGAGAGTAAACCGTGGCAGATTAAAGATTGCCATATGTGTGTGTGTGTGTGTGTGTGTGTGTGTGTGTGTGTGTGTGTGTGTGTGTGTGTGTGTGTGTGTGTGTGTGTGTATTGTTTTTGCTACTTTTCTCATTGAGTTTTGGAATCAAATTCTACAAACCTTGAACGTGGGGAAGCCTGAGTGACTTGTTTGAACAACAGAATGGTGTAGAGTGATATATGAGACTCCTGAACCTAAGTGATAAGAAGATTTTAGCTTTCACCAGGCTTTTTGGAATGTTCATCATTAGAACTCAGTTTTCCTTCCGCTGGAGGAAGCCCAAGCCCATGCAGCTGTGTGCAAAGCTCCAGAAGGAAGGAACAACAATCTTCAAGCTAGTGCCTCCAGCTGAGACATCAGTCAACCACCAGCATCGTGTGCCATGTGTGAGCTTCATGGACAGTAGATACTGCAGCTGCATTTGGGCCATTTCTGTTGTTGTTCTGTGGAGGTGACAATGGCTGCCACCTGAGTCCTTCCCAACATGCAGATTTGTGGGAAAAATAAATAATTACTGTTCTTTTAAGTTATTACTTTGCAAAGGAGAAGTCGCAATGAGCTGCATGAGGTAGGAGAGGTGCAATCACAATAAAATCAAAACCCGTAACTGCTGGGTGGGTGACTCACAAACTGGAGAACAATTATACCACAGAAGTACACCAACTGGAGTGAAGGTCCTGAGTCGCAAGTCAGGCTTCCCAACCTGGGGGTTTGGCAACGGGATGAGGAATTCCCAGAGAATGAGACTCTAAAGGGTAGCAGGATTTGACCGCAGGACTTCAACAGGACTGGGGGAAACAGAGATTCCACTCTTAAAGGGCACACACAAAGTAGTGTGCACATCGAGACCCAGGGGAAGGAGCAGTGACCCCAGGGGAGACTGAATCAGACCCCCCTGCTAGTGTTGGAGAGTCTCCTGTGGGGAGGGCGTGGCAGTGGCACCCCAAGGAGACAAAGACACTGGCAGCAGAAGTTCTGGGAAGTACTCTTTGGCGTGAGCCCTCCCAGAGTCCACCATTTGTCCCACCAAAGAGCCAGGTAGGCTCCAGTGCTGGGTTGCCTCAGACCAAACAACCAACAGGGAGGGAATCCAGCCCCACCCATCATCAGACAAGTGGATTAAAGTTTTACTGAGCTCTGCCCACCAGAGCAACACCCAGCTCTACGCACCACCAGTCCCTCCCACCAGGTAGCTTGCACAAGCCTCTTAGATAGCCTCATCCACCAGAGGGCAGACAGCAGAAGCAAGAAGAACTACAACTCTGCAGCCTGTGGACCTAAAACCACATTCACAGAAAGACAGACAAAATGAAAAGGCAGAGGACTATGAACCAGATGAAGGAACAAGATAAAACCTCAGAAAAACAACTAAATAAAGTGGAGACAAGCAACCACTTGGAACCTTCTGGAAAAGAAGGTTTTCCAGAAAAAGAATTCAGAATAATGATAGTGAAGATGATCCAGGACCTCAGAAAAAGAACGGAGGGAAATATCAAGAAGATGCAAGAAATGTTTAACAAAGATCTAGAAGAATTAAAGAACAAACAAACAGAGATGAACAATACAATAAGTAAAATGAAAACTACACTAGAAGGAATCAATAGCAGAATAACGGAGGCAGAAGAACGGATAAGTGACTTGGAAGACAGAATGGTGGAATTCACTACTGCAGAACAGAATAAAGAAAAAAAGAATGAAAAGAAATGAGGACAGTATAAGAGAGCTCTGGAACAACATTAAACACACCAACATTCTCATTATAGGGGCCCCAGAAATAGAAGAGTGAGAGAAATGACCTGAGAAAATATTTGCTGAGATTATAGCTGAAAACTTCCTTAACATGGGAAAGGAAATAGCCACCCAAGTCCAGGAAGTGCAGATTACCAGGCAGGATAAACCCAGGGAGAAACATGCTGAGACACATAGTAATCAAATTGACAAAAATTAAAACGAAGAAAAATTATTAAAAGCAACAGGGGAAAAATGAAAAACAACATACAAGGGAACTCCCATAAGGTTAACAGCTGATTTCTCAGCAGAAAATCTACAAGCCAGAAGGGAGTAGCACAATATATTTAAAGTGATGAATGGGATGAAACTACAAGCAAGATTACTCTACCCAGCAAGGATCTCATTCAGATTCAATGGAGAAATCAAAACCTTTACAGACAAGCAAAAGCTAAGAGAATTCAGCACCACCAAACCAGCTTTACAACAAATGCTAAAGGAACTTCTCTAGGCAGGAAACATAAGAGGAGGAAAAGAGGGCTTCCCTGGTGGCGCAGTGGTTGAGAGTCCGCCTGCCGATGCAGGGGACGTGGGTTCATGCCCTGGTCCGGGAAGATCCCACATGTCATGGAGCGGCTGGGCCCGTGAGCCAAGGCCACTGAGCCTGTGCGTCCGGAGCCTGTGCTCCGCAACGGGAGAGGCCACAACAGTGAGAGGCCCGCGTACCGCAAAAAAAAAAAAAAAAGAGAGAAGGAAAAGAACTACAATAACAAACCCCAAACAATTAAGAAAATGGTAATAGGAACATACATATCAATGACTACCTTAAATGTAAATGGATTAAATGTTCCAACCATAAGACATAGACTGGCTGAATGAATACAAAAACAAACCCGTATATATGTTGTCTACAAGAGACCCACTTCAGAACTAGGAACACATACAGACTGAAAGTGAGTGGATGCAAACAGATATTCCATGCAAATGGAAATCAAAAGAAAGCTGGAATAGCAATACTTATATCAAATAAAATAGACTTTAAAATAAAGAATATTACAAGAGAGAAGGAAGGACACTACATAATGATCAAGGGATCAATCCAAGAAGATATAACAATTATAAATATATAACACCCAACATAGGAGTACCTCAATACATAGACAAATGCTAACAGCTATAAAAGAGGAAATCGACAGTAACACAATAAAAATGGGAGACTTTAACACCCCACTTACACCAATGGACAGATCATTCAGACAGAAAATTAATAAGGAAACACAAGCTTTACATGACACAATAGGCCAGATAGATTTAATTGATATTTATAGGATATTTATAGGACATTCCATCAGAAAACAGCAGATTACACTTTCCTCTCAAGTGCACAAGGAACGTTACCCAGGATCACATATTGGGTCACAAGTCAAGTCTCAGTAAATTTAAGAAAATTCAAATCGTGTCAGACATCTTTTCCAACCACAACGCTATGAGATTAGAAATAAATTACAGTAAAAAAACATAAGAAAAACAAACAAATGGAGGCTAAACAATATGTTACTAAATAAACAAGAGATCACTGAAAAAATCAAAGAGGAAATCACAAAATCTAGAGACAAATGGCAACAAAAGCACGATGATCCAAACCCTATGGGATGCAGCAAAAGAGGTTCTAAGAGGGAACTATACAGCTATAAAATCCTACCTAAAGAAACAAAAAAAGTCTCAAATAAACAATCTAAACTTACACCAAAAGGAACTAGAGAAAGAAGAACAAACAAAACCCAAAGTTAGTAGAGGAAAAGAAATCATAAAGATCAGAGCAGAAATAAATGAACTGGAAACAAAGAAAACAATAGCAAAGATCAATAAAACTAAAAGCTGGTTCTTTGAGAAGATAAACAAAATTGATAAACCTTTAACCAGACTCATCAAGAAAAAAGGGAGAGGACTCAAATCAATAAAATTAGAAATGGAAAAGTAGATGTTACAAGGGATACCGCAGAAATACAAAGCATCATAAGAGACTACTACAAGCAACTCTATGCCAATAAAATGGACAACCTGGAAGAAATGAACAAATTCTTAGAAAGGTATAACCTTCCAAGACTGAACCAGGAAGAAATAGAAAATAGGAACAGAACAATGACAAGTAATGAAATTGAAACTGTGATTAAAAATCTTCCAACAAACAAATGTCCAGGACCACATGGCTTCACAGGTGAATTCTATCAAACATTTAGAGAAGAGCTAACACCCATCCTTCTCAAACTCTTCCAAAAACTGCAGAGGAAGGAACACTCCCAAACTCATTCTACCAGGCCACCATCAACCAGATAGAGATACTACAAAAAATGAAAATTACAGACCAATATCACTGATGAATATAGATGCAAAAATCCTCAACAAACTACTAGAAAACAGAAGCCAACAACACATTAAAAGGATCATACACCATGATCAAGTGGGATTTATCCCAGGGATGTGAGGATTCTTCAATATATGCAAATCAATCAATGTGATACACCATATTAACAAATTGAAGAATAAAAACCATATGATCATCTCAATAGATGCAGAAAAAGCTTTTGACAAAACTCAACACCCATTTATGATAAAAACTGTCCAGAAAGGGGGCATAGAGGGAACCTACCTCAACATAATAAAGGCCATATATGACAAACCCACAGCAAACTTCATTCTCAATGGTGAAAAACTGAAAGCATTTCCTCTAAGATTAGGAACGAGACAAGGATGTCTACTCTTGCCACTATTATTCAACATAGTTTTGGAAGTCCTAGCGATGGCAATCAGAGAAGAAAAAGAAATAAAAGTAATACAAACTGGAAAAGAAGAAGTAAAAGTGTCACCATTTGCAGGTGACATGATACTATACATAGAGAATCCTAAAGATGCCACCAGAAAACTACTAGAGCTAATCAATGAATTTGGTAAAGTTGCAGAATACAAAATTAATGCACAGAAATCTCTTGCATCCTTATACACTAACAACGAAAGATCAGCAAGAGTAATTTCAGAAACAATCCCATTCACCGTTGCAACAAAAAGAATAAAATACTTAGGAGGTAAAAGACATGTACTCAGAAAACTATAAGATACTGATGAAAGAAATCAAAGATGACATAAACAGATGGAGAGATATACCATGTTCTTGGATTGGAAGAATCAATATTGTGAAAATGACTATACTACTCAAAGCAATCTACAGATTCATTGCAATCCCTATCAAACTACCAATGGCATTTTTCACAGAACTAAAAGAAAAAATTTCACAATTTGTATGGAAACACAAAAGACCCCGAATAGACAAAGAAATTTTGAGGGAAAAAAATGGAGCTGGAGAAATCAGACTCCCTGACTTCAGACTATATTACAAAGCTACAGTAATCAAAACAATATGGTACTGGCACAAAAACAGAAATAAAGATCAATGGAACAGGATAGAAAGCCCAGAAATAAACCCACGCACATATGGTCAACTAATCTATGACAAAGGAGGCAAGGATATACAATGGAGAAAAGACAGTTCTCTTCAATAAGTGGTGCTGGGAAAACTGGACAGCTACTTGTAAAAGAATGAAATTAGAACAATCCCTAACACCACACACAAAAATAAACTCAAAATGGATTAATGACCTAAATGTAAGGCCAGACACTATAAAACTCTTAGAGGAAAACATAGCAGAACACTCTGTTACATAAATCACAGCAAGATCTTTTTAAACGCACCTCCTAGAATCATGGAAATAAAAACAAAAATAAACAAATGGGACCTAATGAAACCTAAAAGGTTTGGCACAGCAAAGGAAACTATAAACAAGACAAAAAGACGACCTTCAGAATGGGAGAACATATTTGCAAACGAATCAAAGGACAAAGGATTAATCTCCAAAATATATAAACAGCTCATGCAGCTCAAAATCAAAAAAACAAACAACCCAATCAAAACATGGGCAGAAGACCTAAATAGACATCTTTCCAAAGAAGACATACAGATGGCTAAGAGGCACATGGAAAGCTGCTCAACATCACTAATTATTAGAGAAATATAAATCAAAACTACAGTGAGGCATCACCTCACACTGCTTAGAATGGGCATCATCAGAAAATCTACAAAGAACAAATGCTGGAGAGGGTGTGGAGAAAAGAGAACCCTCTTGCACTGTTGGTGGGAATGTAAATTGATACAGCCACTGTGGAGAACAGTATGGAGGTTCCTTAGAAAACTAAAAGTAGAATTACCATATGACCCAGTAATCCCACTACTCGGCAAACACCCAGAGAAAACCATAATTCAAAAAGACATATGCACCCCAATGTTCATTGCAGCACTATTTACAATAGCCAGGTCATGGAAACAACCTAAATGCCCATCAACAGACGAATGGATAAAGAAGATGTGGTACATATATACAATGGAATATTACTTAGCCATAAAAAGGGATGAAACTGCATCATTTGTAGAGACGTGGATGGACCTAGAGACTGTCATACAGAGTGAAGTAAGTCAGAAGGAGCAAAACAAATATCGTATATTAATGCATATATGTGGAACCTAGAAAAATGTTGTATATGAACCGGTTTGCAAGGCAGAAATAGAGACACAGATGTAGAGAACAAACGTATGGACACCAAGGGGGGAAGTGAGGAGTGGGCGGTGGTGGTGGGATGAACTGGGAGATTGGGATTGACATATATACACTAATATGTATAAAATTGATAACTAGTAAGAACCTGCTGTATAAAAATAAAATAGAATTCAAAACAAAAAAGTTATTACTTTGCCAAACACAGTATATAAAAGTCACTTCTCACATTGCATCCACACTGAAATATGCACGTATCCTTCTATTCTGAGGCCTCATATCCCAAGCATTCCCTTGATTTTCTCCTAATCTTGTCTCCAAAGCTTATTCAGGTCTATTGGCACATTTGCAGATAGGTTTACATTCCTACTGAGAGTTCAGGAGATTTTCAGAGCTTCTCAGGCCCATTATTTAGAGCCTCAGCTCAGTCACTGCTGTTTTGAGGCATGTGGATCTCCTGGCAATATTCCTGGAGGCTACCTTTAGGAGCTAGTCGATAACTCCTCTATTCTGAGATTCCCAAACATAAACGGCGGTTCTTTTTTTTTTTTTTTTTTTTTCTTTCATTCTCCTAGATTCAAGGGCTACAAACTTCATACCCACATTTAAGTTCAGGTTAAGCCTTATCCAATTCTCATTGGCTGGATGAGATTTAACCCTCTTTTAGGAAGGCATTTCTTTCCAAACATCATTCTGCATTACCCCTTTTTCTACCTTCTGAATTTCTTTGTACAAAGTTTCCAAAATTCTCAGCCCATGGGACTGAAAAAAATTATTTGATAAAATTATATCTTGAAGTTGAAACCCCTCTACAGGTAGAGTTTGTTTTTTTTTTTTTTAAATGCATTGCAAGAGTCTCTTTTAGAACTCAGCATTAGAAAGTAGATCATTTATTTTCAACTACATCATTCTTCACTAGACAGTATATATACAAAATCTTGGTTACTGAATCAATAGTGGGAGCAGTGTCATGAGCACAGGGAAGTAAAGGTAGTTCAACTTTGATTTTCACTCAAAATAGTTTTAATAATAACAATAATAATAGTAATAATAGAGCCTGGCTGCCTTTAGAGACAAGTTTATGATAGAACAGCATTTTTTTTTTACACCAGGAACCAGTGTCTTGCTTTAATGTTATCAGCCTAATAATCAAATCACCAGGAATACTTAGAGCCTCAAAAATGTTTTATCTATTTAATTCTCACCCTTACCCCCAAATGTCACTAGCTGTTTGTACAAGTGCAATTACAGGAAATTGCTCTAGCAGAAAGATTTTTGGCAATCACCGTAAAAAATGATCAATAGTACATCAGGCTGATGGTGGTGTAAACTTTAATGCAAGGAATGAACGTTTGCTATAAATGCTTCTCACCAGAAATGTTGGCAATTATACAAAATATTTAAACCTCAGTAGGTTGTGAGAAGTAAGCCTAATAGTTTGAACTCCCAGAACCTAAGTATAGTAATATTCAGAATGATATTATGTGAAAATAAACTACATAGTTTATATATTCTATAAAATCTCTCCTTTCTATATTTTATGAAAAGGCTCTTTGCCTTAATGAATAGGAACATTAAAGCCTAAATTTTCTCCCATCATTTGGGAGTCCTTTGACAAATGGAGGCAGTACTTCTGGAGTTCTTCCAACAATAATGATTAAGCAAGACAAGTAAGCAGAAGGTCGCCCGGAAGGAGAGAGCTCATCTACATAGACATTTCTAATTTCCTTTGGTGTCTCCTATCTCTGCTCTGACATCCCTAATCCTTATACTTTTTGTACTCCCTTTAAGGTATCTAATCTCTGGCACTGATATGACTAAACTTTTTTTTTTTAATTTGACATCGCAAATAACCAATGGACTAGTATCCTAAGGTAAATTAGTTTCTAAAAAAACCAACTCTAATATATGTGATGCATTGAAGACACAATTGTGTTTTGGTGTATTTTCTACTTGTCCTTGACAACTGATGGTCACTATCGAAGGAAAAAAAAAATATATGAATGACCTTTGTTCCAGTATTGGCTGATAATCAGATGTTTGAAATTTAGAACACATTTTCTTACAGAAATTATATTATCCATAGACTTATGAAAACCCAGGTTCTTAGTTTGCCAGGATGAATGTTCAGTGTTGCAGTTTGACCAGTGATTTCTAAGTGCCAAATAGAAGGGAGCCTTTGAATCAATGGACAGTTAGCTATAACAGATTGAAGTTTCTAACTCATAAGAAATACAAGGATATTTTTATGAAACTTTTAAAAATACATATTTTCAAACTTTCATATTTCAAACAGCCAACATGATGTTCACTGATAGTTTTTCTATTAAAATAAGGATTTATAAATATAATTTCCATTATTTTTACTTTTAAAACCCTGATTATTTCAATAAATTGGAAAGAAATATAATATTCATTTATTCAAAAATATTTACTGGAGGCTCTGACTTCGGAGGTCAAATCCCAGGGAGAGGACTGGGGTTGGCGGCGTGAACACAGCCTGAAGGAGGCTAGTGCACCACAGCTAGCCGAGAGGGAGTCCAGGAAAAAGTCTGAAACTACCTAAGAGGCAAGAGACCATTGTTTCAGGGTATGTGAGGAGAGGGGATTCAGAGCACCACCTAAACGAGCTCCAGAGATGGGCACGAGCCCCGCTATCAGCACAGACCCCAGAGACGAGCATAAAATGCTAAGACTGCTGCTGCACCCACCAAGAAGCCTGTGTGCAAGCACAGTTCACTATCTACACCTCCCCTCCCAGGAGCCTGTAGAGCCCACCACTGACAGGGTCCCGTGATCCAGGGACAACTTCCCTGGGAGAACACACAGCGCACCTCACACTGGTGCAATGTCACACTGATCTCTGCCTCCGCAGGCTCGCCCCACATTCTGTACTACTACCTCCCCCCGGCCTGAGTGAGCCAGAGCCCCCGAAGCAGCTGTTCCTTTAACCCCGTCCTGTCTGAGTGAAGAACAGATGCCCTCAGGTAACCTACAAGCAGAGGTGGGGACAAATCCAAAGCTGAACACCAGGAGCTGTGCGAACAAAGAGAGAAAGGCAAATCTCTCCCAGCAGCCTCAGGAGCAGAGGATTAAATCTCCACAATCAACGTGTGTACCCTGTATCTCCGAAATACCTGAATAGACGACGAATCATCCCAAAATTGAGGCGGTGGACTTTAGGAGCAAATGTAGACTTGGGGTTTGCTTTCTGCATCTAATTTGTTTCTGGTTTTATGTTTATCTTAGTTTAGTGTTTAAAGTTTATTATCACTGATAGATGTGTTCATTGACTTGGTTGCTCTCTTCCTTTCTTTTTATATATATATATTTTTTTCTTTTTTCTCTTTTTTATGACTGTGTATGTGTATGCTTCTTTGTGTGATATTTCTGTATAGCTTTGATAGCTTTGATTTTGCTATTTGTCCTACAACTCTGTCTTCTTTTTTTTTTTTTTTTTTTTTTAGTATACTGTTTAGCACTTGTTATCATTGGTGGCTTTGATTTTTCATTTGGTTGTATTTTTTTCTTTCTTTCTTTCCTTTTTCCTCCTTTTTCTTCTGAGTCATGTGGCTGCAAGGTATTGTGCTCCAGCTGGGCGTCAGGCCTGTGCCTTGAGGTGGGAGAGCTGAGTACAGCACATTGGTACACCAGAGATATCCCAGCTCCAGGTAATATCAAATGCAAAAGCTCTCCCAGAGATCTCCATTTCAACGCAAAGACCCAGCTCCACTCAACAACCAGCAAGCTACAATGCTGGACACCCCGTGTCACAAAACTAGCAAGACATGAACATAACCACACCCATTAGTTGAAAGGTTGCCTAAAATCATAATAAGGTCACAGACACCCCAAAACACACTACCGGACATTCTGCCCACCAGAAAGACAAGATCCAGCCTCATCCACCAGAAAACAGGCACCAGTCCACTACACCAGGAAGCCTACACAACCCACTGAACAAACCTTAGCCACTAGGGGCAGATACCAAAAACAACAGAACTTTGAAACTGCAGCCTGCAAAAAGGAGACGCCAAACACAGTAAGTTAAGCAAAATGAGAAGACGGAGAAACACACCGCAGATTAAGGAGCAAGGCAAAAACTCACCAAACCAAACAAATGAAGAGGAAATATGCAGTCTACCTGAAAAAGAATTTGGAGTAATGATACTAAAGATGATACAAAATCCTGGAAATAGAATGGAGAAAATACAAGAAATGTTTAACAAGGACCTAGAAAACCTAAAGAGCAAACAAACAATGATGAACAACAAAATAAATGAAATTAAAAATTCTCTAGAAGGAATCAATAGCAGAATAACTATTCTGCTATTGAGGCAGAAGAACGGATAAGTGACCTGGAAGATAAAATAGTGGAAATAACTACCGAAGAGCAGAATAAAGAAAAAATAAAAAGAATTGAGGACAGTCTCAGAGACTTCTGGAACATATTAAACACACCAACATTCAAATTATAGGGGTCCCAAAAAAAGAAGAGAAAAAGAAAGGAATTGAGAAAATATTTGAAGAGATTATAGTTGAAAACTTCCCTAATATGGGAAAGGAAATAGTTTAGGAAGCACAGAGAGTCTCATACAGGATAAAACCAAGGAGAAACATGCCAAGACACATATTAATAAAACTATCAAAAATTAAATACAAAGAAAAAATATTGAAAGCAGCAAGGGAAAAGCAACAAATAACATACAAGGGAATCCCCATAAGGTTAACAGCTGATCTTTCAGCAGCAACTCTGCAAGCCAGGAGGAAGTGGCAGGACATATTTAAAGTGATGAAAGGGAATGATGAAAGGGAAAAACCTACAACCAAGAATATTCTACCCAGCAAGGACGTCATTTAGCTTCGACGCAGAAATTAAAAACTTTACAGACAAGTAAAAGCCAGGAGAATTCAGCACCAACAAATCAGCTTTACAACAAATGCTGAAGGAACTATTCAAGGCAGGAAACACAAGAGAAGGAAAAGACCTACAATAACAAACCCAAAACAATTAAGAAAATGGTACTAGGAACATACATATTGATAACTACCTTAAATGTAAATGGATTAAATTCTCCAACCAAAACATATAGACTGGCTGAATGGATACAAAAACAAGACCTGTATATATGCTGTCTACAAGAGACCTACTTCAGACCTCGGGACACATACAGATTGAAAGTGAGGGGATGGAAAAAGATATTCCATGCCAATGGAAATCAAAAGAAAGCTGGAGTAGCAATTCTCACATCACACAAAATAGACTTTAAAACAAAGAATATTACAAGAGACAAAGACGGACACTACATAATGATCAAGGGATCAATCCAAGAAGAAGATATAACAATTGTAAATATTTATGCACCCAACATAGGAGCACCTCAGTACATGAGGCAAATGCTAACAGCTATCAAAGGGGAAATCGACAGTAACACAATCATATAGGGGATATTAACACCCCACTTTCATGAATGGGCAGATCATCCAACATGAAAATAAGGAAACACAAACTTTAAATGATACATTAAACAAGAGGGGCTTAATTGATATTTATAGGATATTCTATCCAAAAACAACAGAATACACTTTCTTATCAAGTGCTCATGGAACATACCCCAGGATAGATCATACCGTGGGTCACAAATCAAGCCTTGGTAAATTTAAGAAAATTGAAATCGTATAAAGTATCCTTTCTGACCACAACGCTGTGAGACTAGATAGCAATTACAAGAAATACGTAAGAAATACAAACACATGGAGGCTAAACAATACACTACTAAATAACCAGGAGATCACTGAAGAAATCAAAGAGGAAATCAAAAAATACCTAGAAACAAATGACAATGAAAACACGACGACCCAAAGCCTATGGGATGCAGCAAAAGCAGTTCTAAGAGGGAATTATAAAGCAATACAATCCTACCTCAAGGAACATCTCAAATAAACAACCTAACCTTACACACAAAGCAATTAGAGAAAGAAGAACAAAAAGACCCCAAAGTTAGCAGAAGGAAAGAAATCTTAAAGATCAGATCAGAAATAAATGAAAAAAAAATGAAGGAAATGTTAGCAAAGATCAATAAAACTAAAAGCTGGTTCTTTGAGAAGATAAACAAAATTTATAAACCATTAGTTAGACTCATCAAGAAAAAAAGGGAGAAGACTCAAATCAGTAGAAATAGAAATGAAAAAGGAGAAGTAACAATACGCTGCAGAAATACAAAGGATCATGAGAGATTACTACAAACAACTATATGCCAGTAAAATAGACAATGTGGAAAAAATGGACAAATTCTTAGAAAAGCACAACCTTCCAAGACTGAACCAGGAAGAAATAGAAAATATAAACAGACCAATCACAAGCACTGAAATTGAAAATCTGATTATAATCTTCCAACAAACAAAAGCCCAGGACCAGATGGCTTCACAGGCAAATTCTAACAAACATTTAGAGAAGAGCTAACACCTATCCTTCTCAAACTCTTCCAAAATATAGCAGAGGGAGGAACACTCTCAAACTCATTCTATGAGACCACTATCACCCTGATACCAAAACCAGAGAAAGATGTCACAAAGAAAGAATATTACAGGCCATGTCCTTGAACTTCATATAGATGGAACCGTACAGTGGTTCTCTTTGGGTTGAGATTCACCCATGTAGTTGCTTCAGTAGTTCCAATAGCTTCAGTAGTTCCAATAGCTTGCATCCATAGTTGATTTTTTTTTTCATTTCTGTGTATTGTTCTTAATGGACACTTGGGTTTCAAGTCTGGGGATATTATGAATAAAGCTGCTGTGAACATTCTCAGATTTGCCTTTTGATAGACATAAGCACTCACTTCTCTTGAACATATATCCATGAGTGGAATTTCTGTGTCACAGAGTATTATTACCTTTAGCAGACATTTCTTCTGAACTGATCATATCACTTTACATTCCCACCGGCAATGTAAGAGAATTTAAATACAGATTCTGGATTGTTTTACAGGTTTTCATAAAGTTTATTCAAAATGTAATAAAAAGAAAAGAAAAGAAAACTACAGGCCAATATCACTGATGAACATAGATGCAAGAATCCTCAAGAAAATACTAGCAAACAGAGTCCAACAGCACATTAAAAGGATGATACACCATGATGAAGTGGGGTTTAACCCAGGAATGCAAGGATTCTTCAATATACACAAATCAATCAATGTGATACACCATATTAACAAATTGAAGGAGAAAAATTGTATGATTATCTCAATAGATGTAGAAAAAGCTTTCAACAAAATTCAACACCGTTCATGATAAAAACCCTCCAGGAAGTAGGCATAGAGGGAACTTACCTCAACATAATAAAGGCCATATATGACAAACCCACAGCCAACATCATTCTCAATGGTAAAAAACTGAAACCATTTCCACTAAGATCAGGAACAGGACAAGATTGTCCACTCTCACCACTATTATTCAATATAGGTTTGGAACTTTTAGCCACAGCACAGAGAAAAAAAAGAAATAAAAGGAATCCAAATCAGAAAAGAAGTAAAGCTGTTACTATTTACAGATGACACAATACTATCCACAGAGACCCTAAAGATGCTACCAGAAAACCACTAGAGCTAATCAGTGAATTCGATAAAGCAGAAGGATACAAAATTAATGCACAAATATCTCTTGCATTCCTATACATTAATGATGAAAAATCTGAAAGAGAAATGAAGGAAATACTCCCATTTACCATTGCAACAAACTGAATAAAATAAGTAGGAATAGTCCTACTTAAGGGGACAAAAGACCTATATGCAGAATACTATAAGGCACTGATGAGAGAAATTAAAGATGATACAAACAGATGGAGAGATATACCATGTTCTTGGATTGGAAGAATCAACACTGTGAAAATGACTATACTCTCCAAAGCAATCTACAGATTCAATAAATCCTTATGAAACTAACTACCAGTAGCATTTTTCACAGAAGTAGAACAAAAAATTTCACATTTTGTATGGAAACACAAAGGACCCGAATAGCCAAAGCAATCTTGAGAAGGTAAAATGGAGCTGGAGGAATCATGCCCCTAGACTTCAAACTATACTACAAAGCTACAGTAATCAAGACAGTATGGTACTGACACAAAAACAGAAATATAGATCAATGGAATAGGACAGAAAGCCCAAAGATAAACCCACACACATATGGTCACCTTATGTTTGATAAAGGAGGCAAGAATATACAATGGAGAAAATACAGCCTCTTCAATAAGTGGTGCTGAGAATACTGGACAGCTACATATAAAAGAATGAAATTAGAACACTCCCTAACTCCATACACAAAAAAGAAACTCAAAATGCATTACAGACATAAATGTAAGGCCAGACACTATAAAACTCTTAGAAGAGAACATAGGGAGAACACTCCATGGCATAAATCACAGAAAAATCCTCTTTGACCCACCTCATAGAGCAATGGAAATAAAAACAAAAAGAAACAAATGGGACCTAATGACACTTAAAAGCTTTTGCACCGCAAAGGAAACGATACACAAGACAAAAAGACAACCCTCAGCATGGGAGAAAGTATTTGCAAATGAAGCAATGGACAAAGGATTAATCTCTAAAATTTTCAAGCAGCTCATGCAGCTCAATATCAAAAAAACAAACAATCCAATCCAAAAATGGGCAGAAGACCTAAATAGACATTTCTCCAATGAAGATATACAGATTGCCAACAAACACAAGAAACAATGCTCAACATCACTAATCACTGGAGAAATGCAAATCAGAACTACAATGAGGTATCACCTCACACCAGTCAGAATAGCCATCATCAAAAAATCTACAAATAATAAATGCTGGAGAGTGTGTGGAGAAAAGGGAACCCTCTTGCACTGCTGGTGGGAATTTAAATTGATACAGCCACTACGGAGAACAGTATGGAGGTTCTTTAAAAAACTAAAAATAGAACTACCATATGACCCAGCAATCTCACTACTGAGCATATACCCTGAGAAAACCATAATTCAAAAAGAGTCATGTACCACAATGTTCATTGCAGCTCTGTTTACAATGGCCAGGACATGGAAGCAACCTAAGTGTCCACTGACAGATGAATGGATACAGAAGATGCAGCACAAATATACAATGGAATATGACTCTGCCATAAAAAGAAACAAAATTGAGTTATTTGTAGTGAGGTGGATGGACCTAGAATCTGTCATCCACAGTGAAGTAAGTCAGAAAGAGAAAAACAAATACCACATGCTAACACGTATATATGGAAATAAAAAAAAAATGGCTCTGAAGAACCTGAGGGCAGGACAGGAATAAAGATGCAGACGTAGAGAATGGACTTGAGGACACGGTGAGGGGGAAGGGTAAGCTGGGACGAAGTAAGAGAGTGTTACGGCCATATATATACTGCCAAATGTAAAACAGATAGCTAGTGGGAAGCAGACGCATGGCACAGGGAGATCAGCTCGGTGGTTTGTGACCGCCTAGAGGGGTGGGATAGGGAGGGTGTGAGGGAGGGAGATGCAAGAGGGAAGAGATATGGGAACATATGTATATGTATAACTGATGTACTTTGTTAGAAAGCAGAAACTAACACACCATTGTAAAGCAATTATACTCCAATAAAGATGTTAAGAAAAATAAATAATATACATAAGTATTAAAAAAAAGAATATTTACTGATAACCTGCCATGTGTCGGGACTGGGACTTATTCTAGAAACCAGATATGCAACTATGAATGGTGCAGGAAAGGCATCTGCCCTTGTGCACTTACATTTTATTTGGTAACCAACAATAAAGACAGGTGATTTCAGAAAATGTCTCCCTGGGAAGTGATATTTAAGTTAGACATTTAATGCTGAGAAGGTACCATCCACGTGAATATACTGAAAATAATGTTCCGGAAAGAATGAATATCTTGCTTGTGTGAAGGTACTCATCTATGAATGAAGTTGGTATATGCAGGGATAGAAAAGAAAGAAAGAATTATTGGAACACCACAAAAAAGAGTATATAAGGTACAAGATGACATTAGAAGGAAGAGTCTAAATCATTTAGGGTTTTGAGGGTCATTGTAAGCAGTTTGGGTTTTCATCTAAATACAGTCATTCGAGAGGTTTTAGAAGATTCCCTTTATTACAAAGCAAGATATTTAAATAGGAATTAGTTGCAATAAATGTGAGGACTATGAAAAAAGGAAAATAAAAGGCAACTACCTCCAAACGCACAGTGTTATATATATATATCTGTTAAATGATTTTGAGAAAAAAATTCCATTCAAAATGCAACAATAATATCAGACTTCTTATGAAATAGAAAAACGAGAGACATCATTTGCAAGAATATAGAATATCTGCTGCTTACAGCATTATTCACCATGAAGAGCTTTATACTGAAACAGAATGGAAAAAAAGCAAAAAAAGCAAAAATGTCAAGCCTTGTAGTAATTATTAAAAACAGGAATTATTAAAAACAGGAATATGATCCTGAGTTAGAACCAAAAAAAATTCAATAATTTTTTCACATAATTGTGTATATTACAGCGGACTGCTTTTTGGTGTCTCATTCTTGGGGTAGTCTGGGCTATTTTGCTTCTTTCTTTTGTTTTACAGTTGATGAATGAAATGAACCTATTTGTGTCATTCAAGAAAAATTTCCAAGTCCGTTCACAGGTGGACACTTTTGTGATTGAAGTCATGGCTCATTTAAATTGTTGAATATTTTCACATGAGAAAAAATTATGATTTTAATAATTCATTCCAGTAAAACAGATTTAAGGAAACTCATTCTATTGGTGTCATCCTTCTATGCTTAAACAACTTTCCAGAAATCAAATTGATGGCCTGATCCACTTTTGCAAAATGTGGATGATTAAAGAAAATCATCTAATTTCAACCTTTATGACTTAACACTTTTCAGTTCATTTTTCTCAATTATTATGGAGTGTGAATGAAAAACTGATAAACTATTAAAATGCAGTACAAAAGAATATTAAAAATTACAAGATTTCAGTTTCTGTTCAGAGACAGAGAGCTAGAAAGATGTCATTCTCACCCTTACAAAAAAAGAAGCTGGAAAGACTTCAAGTTATAGATTTGTTGTGAACCCATAGGAAAACTGATACCTAAGGGCAAATGTCCATGCCAAATTCTGGATCTGGATCTCAGACTTCAGTGAGACACAAAAATTGAGGATTTGCTTCCCTGTGTAAAAGCACCAAAGGCCCCGTAAAGCCTGGAGGGATGCTGCAGAAAATGTGACTAGAAGTTTTGACAAATTGCTGGAGGAAGAGTGTGGGCAAGCATGAGAGTGTGACACTCCTAGGGAACACAGCATAGAGAAGTTCCCATCCCCTTGTTGTATTTGCCTCCAGGAACCTCATCAGGCTCTCTGTGGGCTGATTCTGAAGAATCAGGAGAAGTCCCACTGCCCCACTCTGCCCTACCCCAAATGGTATCAATACAAACTGGTGCATGGGAAGAACAGCCACTGCTAAAACCACCCAGACACGCTGACCCTATATCCTTAGGCCACTTTTTTAAAGGCAGCAAATTTAAACAAAAATAATTATAAATATGTATTTTCCTAATGGAACTAAACTTTAATAACTGAAAGATATCTAGACAATCTGTAAATATTTGGAAATTAAGAAAAATCCCCTTCAAACAACTATGGGACAAAGAGAAAGTGTCAGGGTAAATTAAAAACAAAAACAAACTTTTGAACTAAATCAAAATAAGGATACAATGTATCAAAATTTGTAAGTACAGCTAAAGCAATGCTTAAAGGGAATTATTTTTCACAAGTGCACATAATAGAAAAGAAGAAAGACCTAAAATGAATAACCTAAGCTCCCACCTTAGGAGAGTAATGGAAAAAAATGCATATTAAACCTAAGCACAGCCGAAGGATTAAAATAATAAAAATTAGAGGAGAAAACAATGAAATTGAAAACAGGAAAACAGTAGAGAGAATGAGGGAAAGAGAAAGCTAGGTTCCTTAAATATATAAATGAAATTGATTAAAAACATGAACCACAACACATATCTTACACCACACATAAAAATTAACTCAAAATCAATCCTAGACTTAAACACAAAATATAAAATAATAACATTTCTGGAAGAAAATATAGAATATCTATGTGGCCTTAAGTTGGAAATATTAACATGCAAGAAATTATGGAAGTGCACAAAAATAGAAGGATAGGGATGAGTCAAAGGGACAAAGGGATCCCTAATGGCTAAATGTGGAAGTATTTTAGCAAAAAAATGAACAACATAATGCTAGATTATAATCCAAAGTATAAAATAAACATACTTAAATCTCTACTGATATAAATAAATGAGCAAAGAATGAATAAATGTGGAAGGAGACAAATCCTACAGAAGTATCCCAAATAATATTATAGATACTCCCATTTCAGGAGGTATTAGTTAGCTCTCCACATCCACTGTGTGAAATGGATTTATTTGTAGAGCACAGAAAGGGAAAATTCATACCTTTCCAGTGGAGAAGTCTGGGTCTCACTATTCTAACCACGTGACCAAGTTGAAGTCACCAACCTTGCAGCCTCTGATGAGATGTGACAAAAAGGGCAAATCACTTCTGTGGTATTCCTTCCAAAGACCCTTAACTCTAATCTCATCATGAGTTAGAAACTTTAGAAAAACTCAAACTGAGTAAAATTGAGGGACGTTCTACAAAATATTTGCCAAGTACTCCTCAAAACTGTCAAAGTAAATGAAAAACAGGGAAAGATTCAGAAACTGTCATAAACCTCATTAGGCTAAGTGGACATGATCACTACATGCAATGTTGTATTCTGGATTAGATCCTGGAATTTGGAAGAGTACATTCATGGAAAAAATGATGAATCTAAATAAAGTCCGGAGGCTATGTAATAGTAATGTAACAGCGCTGGTTTCTTAGATGTGACAAAGGTATCATGGTAACGTAAGAGGACAACATTAGGGGAAACAAATTCTGTGAAGGGTATTCTGAATTTCTCTGCACCATCTTGCACTTTTCTGTAAGTCTAAAATTATTCAAAAAAAAAAGTTTATGAGAAAAACTATGGCTCTATATTTCCACACTTTAAGTATTAAAACATCTGGAATTGTTCCTATTTTCTACTGATACTGGTATTATAAAACTGAACAAAGTTAAATGACAAATGGCAAGGTTAATATCTAAATTTCATATTGTACAATGCAACATTAGACATAAGAACTAAGATTGATCTAGTCCTGTAGAAGAGAGATGCTGGGTTTCCTGTTACAAATCAGAGAAGTTACAATTATATACGCTGATTTAGTATTTATCTCTTTTTTAAATTTTGAACTTAAAAACTTTATTGGTCAAAATCAAACATATTTGCATTACAGCACATAATATTTGTATGTGTGATACTGTGATTTATAAGAAGAAATATATATTTGGTCTTTATACCCTTTCCCCCAACAGAGCTCCTAAAACCTTGGAGCTTAAGTGAAGAGAGTGATAAAGGTATCTTATGTTATGTTAATGAGGTGAGTTTGGGATCCACCTAAGAATGGAGCTGGTTGCTAGAAGAATGAACCTTGTGATTAGAGAGTTGGAACTTTCAATCCCACCCTCCCTGACATCCAGGAAGTGGGGAGGGGCTGGAGGTTGAATCAATAACCAATGGTCAATGGTTTAATTAATCATGCCTATGTAATGAAGCCTCCACAAAAGCCAAGAAGGACAGGGTTTGGAGAGCTTCCAGATTGGTGAACACGTGGAGATTTGGGGAGAGTGGTGATTTGGAAAGGGCAAAGAAGCTCTGTGTCCTTTCCCCTTACCTCCTTCTGTACATCTCTTCCACCTGGCTATTGAGTTATATCCTTATATAACACACCAGTGACTTAATAAGTAAAATATTTCTCTGAGTTCTATAAGCTGCTCTAAAAAATTAAACCAACCCAAGGAGAAGGGTGTTGTAATCTCGAATATATAGCTAGTGGGTAAGAAGCTCAGATCATAACCTGGGCTTGCAACTGGCATCTGAAGTGTGTGTGTGTGTGTGTGTGTGTGTGTGTGTGTGCGCGCGCGCGCGCGTGCGTGTTGGGGGTTTGGGAGGAGTCTTGTAAGACTGAGTCCTTAAACTGGAATCTGATTCTATCTATGGGTAGTTAGTGCCAGAATTGAGTTGAATTGAGCTGGCCACATAATCAGAGAAGTTAGCAGCCACCTCAAGTGGCCAAAAAAGGGGGCAGCTGAACAGACCTGGCACTGGGGTTCTCCAAACTGGTAAATGTCTTTTAGTATAATGTATATCAAAGAAACACTGGAGTTGCCCCCATGAAAATAAAGGTGCGAGAGAAGATCACTCCATCTGAGAAGGGCAGAGGGGATGGAATCGAGCACAGTGCAAAAATTGAAGAAATTTTATTCCCTTAATTTTTTTTCTTACTATAAATCAAGAAATGAGATCATTAGTGAGAATGAAATATGTAGTTAGGAGTTTAGGACCTTGGGAGACTAAAGCTAAGTAGAAATATCTTTTGTGCTATTTAGAAAATGATTTTTTTTTAACCTAAAAATATGGTAATAGAGAAACAGATAATTCTCAGTCCTGGAAATAAATGAGAGGTATAGAATGTGAGCATAACTTCTTATAGGTCTGCTTACTTTGCACCTTAGGAATCTCAGTTTTGCTTTATATATATATATATATATATATTTTAACATCTTTATTGGAGTATAATTGCTTTACAATGTTGTGTTAGTTTCTGCTATGTAACAAAGTGAATCAGCTATATGTATACATATATCCCCATATCCCCTCCCTCTTGCGTTTCCCTCCCACCCTCCCTATCCCACCCCTCTAGGTGGTCACAAAGCACCAAGATGATCGCCCCTTGTGATGCAGCTGCTTCCCACTAGCTATCTATTTTACATTTGGTAGTGTATATATGTAAGTGCTACTCTTTCACTTCATCCCAGCTTACCCTTCCCCCTCCCCACGTCCTCAAATCCATTCTCTACGTGTCTTTATTCCTGTCCTCCTCCTAGGTTCATCAGAACCTTTTTTTTTTAAGATTCCATATTTATGTGTTAGCATACGGTATTTGTTTTTCTCTTTCTGACTTACTTCACTCTGTATGACAGACTCTAGGTCCATCCACCTCACTACAAATAACTCAATTTCATTTCTTTTTATTGTTTTATATTTTTATTTGTTTTCTGTCCTTCTAAGTTCCCACAGTAACCACCAAACTTTTTTCTTCTAAGTCTCTCATCCATAGTAATGGGTAAGAGACTGTGGAAAGCAAACACCAAAGTCAAAGCAGAAATTGCCACTCCATAATCATTTACTTTTCAAAGGCTTAGCCAAGCAGTCCTGCACCACAATCAGCAATAAAAATGTTCAAGATTGATGGTCTTAATTGTAAAAGCAGTACAAAGGTCCTTGGAGCAATGAAAAATGCTATAGTGTTTTTCAAGTAAATCAAAAGGGTACTTTCAAATCAAATTCCATGCAACTCATTTAAGAAGTTTCCTCCAAGAAAAGTACCTTTAGAAACAAAAATCACAGGATACCTTCCTAATTTCTCATACACCTAATAAATATTATTAAAAATATTTGTATGAGATAGTCTTGATATTTTGTTGCATAAAGTGTGTTTATGGGACAGTACCAAAATGTCTAATAATGAACTATCATAGTAGTATTTGACTTTGAATAGCTCAAATTGTGGCCATTTAAATCAATGCTTTCTGAAGTGTTGTGCACACACCTATGTGAAGATACAAAACCATGATTGAGGTACAGAAAGGAAATATTATAAGCTTTATACCTGTATACATATATATGTTTTATATTTATATAGGTAAATATATATAATCTACAAAGAAAAAATAGGTTTTTGTAATGTATGAGATACAGATTCCATCTCATACCATCATTTGGTCCTAATGTATCAGTGTTCTGATGGAAATACCATGGTGCAGAGAGGATGAGCATGGCCTTTGAGGGACTTTTTCAATATAAGTGTTTTGAGATATATTTTAATTAATTATATCTTATTAAATAGAATATTATCTAATTTTAATTGAGTTAACCATGAAAAATGGATGAGTTTTATGAGGGAAAAATAAGTATTACTAGAAAACCTCGGACTGGAACAAGTATTAAAAGTATAAATGAGAAAGTCTATGTCAGAGCTGACATGGTTCTACTTTACTATGTATCTGTACTTTTAAAATATTTGTGTGCAGAATATTAAATATTTTAAATAAAATCACAGATGTTGTATAATTTTAACCTTCATGTTCCTCTATACATTTGCAAAAGAGCGAGGTATATTTTTATACAGACAGAATGCAATTATCATATTTAACAAAACTAAAAATAATTTATTGATATCATGTAATCTCCCATTGATGATCAAACTCCACTGATTTTCTTGAAATTACATTTTTATACGTAGTTATTCAAGTCTGTATCTAAAACAATTCCACACGTGACTTTTTAAGTCAGTTTTATATAGAGCTTAGTATTTGTAAGTTTCCTGAACTATGGTTTAATATTTTTTATCATTTTTAATGAAAAATTCTTGGCAAGTATTCTTCAAATGTGGCACCTTCCCCATTCTCTCTACCTTCTCCATCTTGAAACCCGATTACAAATGTATGCAACATTTCCTCTATGTCTTTTTTTTTTCTTTATCTTTTGTATTTATTTATCCTTTTGTCTTGCTGTGCTTCAACCTACATTTTCTGATCAGTCTTTCAGTTCTCTAATCCTTTGTTTTGTTATTCCTAAACTACTGTTAAACCCATCTATTTAATTCTTAATTTTACTTCCAAAAGTTCTGTTGTATTTTTTATACTTCATTTTTATACTGTTTATATTTTAAAATTCTCTTTATACGTATTAATCGTATTTGTTTTAAAGTCCCTAATAAATGCAATATATTAGTCTCTTTGTTTTGCATCTATCTTCTATGGTTTCTAAGCTTATTTTCTGAGACCCTATGACCAAAGATATTCTAGAAAAACACCTATATTTTATCACTGCGAAAGCATCATTCTGAGTGAAAAAAGGAACTGATTTTCTTCTATTCTATTCACATTGTTTGAAAGATTCATATGGACAATTCTAGGAATGTTTGATGCCTATTTAATGATGCATGTATATCCCATTCTTTCACCTAACAGTTTAGTTTCTATTATATTACTTTAATTTTAAAGTATTTTACCCATATTTTATAATTAAATTTATTCAATGATCAACATCAGACATTTTACTACAGATACTCCATCATCATATTGTTGCTTAGAACTTTTCCACAAGTTTTTTTGTTTGTTTTTTTGATAATTTTCCCCCAAAACAAGAACAAGGATACAATATTACCTGAGTTTCTACATGGTGGGAAGACACTTTTAAAATAGATTTTCCCAATATTCACTTTCCGTATTTTAAGCAATTATTCTTCTTATATGTTTAGGGATGTTTTTACAATTATAACCATTTCTATTTTTAATCTCTCCTTTCATTGTTGTCTGGTGACTTCCTTATTTTTAGCTGAAGCTTTGTTCTACAGTCCTATGACAGCTACTGTCTCATTATTATTTATTTTTGAAAGGAAGCCTTCTTTCTAAGAGTAGACAAATATTAATGGAGAATATTAGGAAATGTTAGGAAAGTGAATATTGGAATATAAGACTGACTGAACCATGTCTACTGTCTGTCCTTTGCACTATCACTCTGCCCTGTGGGTATGGCTCTCAAAGGACTAGCAAGAGAAATATGTGGATAGTAGTGAAATTGCACATGGCCCAAGTACTACATCTGCAATCTGGGGTTTAATTTTATTTAGCTGACCGAGAATAGCAGTTGCAAAGTTGATTACTTACTCAACTTACCTTCTCTATCCAGTTAAACTGAGTTCTCCCCAAAGCAGACCCTGGGGCAAGTATACTGGTGCAATTAGTTAATTAGGCAGATTATCTCTGGAATCATCTATAGAGGAGTGAGCATGCGAGAGAGGAAGAGAAAGAGGCCATTACAGACGACATGGTCAACAGAAGCTCCTGCAGGCAACTCTGAGGGACAGTGTAGAAAATATCTCAGAGTTATCTCAACAGAGGGGCAAGTCAGCTAAGACGTCACACCAAATCCCTTCTTTCACTGGCTGCTCTTAGGAAGCGTTAACTTTGTAGTATTGATACTTCCAGCCTATACCAAGTATGCTGGGCAAAGACCCTTGGGCACTCACGTTTGGCAGCCACTGGGTCTAGAAATAGTAAAAACTGAGGGGAAATGGTGTGGTATTAACAGCATATGCTACAGGGTAATATCTACCATCTTGTAAAAATTGTTTTTCTGTTGATTATCTTGGACCCTTTCCCCCTATCTTTCACAAGCATAAACAGAGCTCTAAACCATCACTATAATGTTGCAGATCTGGAACCTGTGGTTCTAGGCAAGATAGGCATTAGTTTGGTCCACAACAATGTGCACCTATTCTAGGAGACCATTCAGCAATGGCTGAGAATTTAATAGGCTCTCCAGGAAATTGAAGCTATTTTGCTATATCAAAGATGAAATGCTCTTCCCATCTAAAAATGTATTTGGTGTTAATCAAATGTACTGAAATACAGAAACCTATTTTATCATCATTAATAGGAAGCCTATTGCTTTAACATTGGAAGGAAAGTATATGCCTCCTTTTGAGGTTTGTTTTCAATGCCTTAGAAATGGAATACATTGAAACACTTGAAAAATGAAATTGCTGATGAAGAATATTTCTGAAAAGTATTTGGATATTCTATTCTCCACAATCTGATAATTAAACTGATAATTCAGATCAGAGAGTATACTGAAGCTAATATAAGGTTTTCTGAATGCATCTACCTAGCTATAATTTTCATAATGAGACATATGATAGTGGTTAGTGTTCAATCATGGTTTAATAGGAAATTTTATGGTTCATGACTTATACATCTCCTTTTTAGAGAAACCCAAAGGAAAAGGATTTGCTCCAAGAACCCTTAAAACAGTTGTATACCAAGCAAAAGTAAATGACAGATGTGCATATGTGGCCTTGAACATTTGAAATCTTCAAAGATTTATTCTTCTGAGCCTGAAAAAGTATTGTTTATGGGATTCCGGTAATTTATATCTAGCATAGTTCATAAAGGATAGCATGATATCTAAACTTCCCACATTCTTTTTATTTGAAAACAATTATATTTCTTAACAGTTTCTCCTTATCTTCTCAGTCTCATAAAACATACATATTGGCTGGTACAATCTTTCAGCAAATTACAGAAAAAAAAAGTGTTCTTATAATAATGGCTAAATTTCACTGAATACTTTATATTTTCCAAGTTCTAAATCTTGCATGTATATTAGTGTATTCAATTCCTATAAAAACCTTTGGAGATAGGGACTAATATATAATCCCTAGTTCTTAGATGAAAAAACTAAAGTACAGAGACATTTCACAACTAATAAGAGTCAGTTATGACTCCAGCTGTGGCCCCAGGGTACAAGCTCTTAGCCATTTATAGTGTCCTGTCCCCAAAGACATTAAAATATCAAAAAATATAGTTTTAGATTTAAGTACCTAAGAGTAGTAGGCTGATTTTGAGAACAAATAGTAGACTTTTCCATCTTCACTTCTTTTCTTTGAATAATAAGCTTGAAAATAGTTTTCAAAGACAAGAAGGAGACTTTCTGAGTTAATCATCTTATTTCACAAAGTCTATCAAAGTTAGCATTTGATAGTAATTGTGTTTGAAGAAAAGAAAACACATCAAACCTGAGAACAAGGAGAGTAATACGTAATTATCAATTTGATGAACACTTGCCAACGCTTAGTATATTTTGAATATTTTGAGTGTGTCTTGAGTACAGGCATTCAAGTGAGATTGATTATGGCACCTACCTAACTTTACAAAGTTAAAACAGTACATGCAAAAATGTAGAAGAAGATGTGATTTATCATTATAATACAAAATAGTTAAGGCTGAGTTACGATACAGACAAGATTTATCCAGTAGACTTTCCTACGGCAAAGGAAATATCCTGTATACCTGGGCTGTCCAATATGGTAGCCATCAGCCATAAATTGCTTTGAGCAACTGAACTATGACTAGTGCAACTAAAGTCCTGGATTTCATGATTTCATAGAATACACATAATAGTAAAGACATGCTTAATAAGTATTTAATTAACTGAGATTTGTATTCAGCAACAATATATTATCAAAATGTAAAAATATAGTTACAAGTGTTCAAAATCATAGCAGCAAATGGCTAGAAATCACAAGGTTATCTAATATAACTTAGAACACTAAAGTTCAATTTATATTTCTTGTGAGCAATATGTTCATAATATATTATGATAATGTGAGGACAACATCAAACAGTAATGTGTGCTATAATCCCATTTGTTTAAAAAAATAAAAGGAAGGAAGGAAAGAAAAGAGAGAGTTGGCTTCTCTGGATATTTTATGCAGCCGGCAGATTAATTTTCTATTGCTGTGTAACAAACTACAACAAACTTAGACTCTTAAAACAACACCCATTTACTATCTTACAGACCTCGATTTCTTGCTGGCTGTCACTGGGCACTGCTCTCAGCTCCTAGAGGCCGTCATATAACGTGATAATATATTTCTCCAAAGCCAGCAGAAAACTTTCTCTCTAAATTCCTCTCACAGTCTCGGTCAAAGACAATGTGTCAGTGGCTGATGAGCCAGGCATCCCTAAAGCTAAGAGAGTATAATGACTCAGTATAATGCCTTGAGTGGACTTTGCTTAATTGCAAATTAAACTTTGCTTAATTGAGTCAAAGCTGGCCACTGTGACCAATGAAAACAAAATTAGTAAAACAATAGGCAATGGTGCATGTCTGCCCTCTCCCTCTGCACCCACCCCTAATCCTTTTTTTCCTCTCCATCACTACCTGATCTACTTTTTAACAAAAATGGTCATTAGTTGTGGGATTGAGGTCTTCCTGCCCCAGAGCACAACTGAAGGCGATATGTACACATCAAAGTATGCTGGGGATTTTCAAAAGGGGTAGGGACACAAACTGTTATGGTTGTGTTGAGTATGGGTGCCCAAATCTCTATTCTAGCCATGGAAGAAACCCATGGAAGAAATATTATTTTTTTAATTGAGTCTATTTTTCCAAAATATTAATGCTCCTCAAACATATACTGTCAATGACAAGAAAATATTCGATTTCTCTAATAGATTTCATTATGCTCTGTCTAATTTCATAAGGATAGACCCAGAGTCTGTAATATAATTTTTAACTTTATTTCATATTTTAAATTTTTGGGTCATCAATTTAAATTCCTTAGGGGCAGTTGTACAAAATCAGGGTATTAAATTTACTATGTAATTTGTAGTATAAAATCTTTATATTTTGCCCAGTGAAGAAAAATTAGTCATATATGTTGTAAAAGCATGCACAAAAGCATGTAAAAGCAGAATTACCCTGAATACAATAGCACAATAAAAGATTTATGTTTCAATTTCAAAGTGGTATAGAAAGAATAAGAACATAAATTTAGACTAAAGTTTCTCTACTGCTATTCATGTGTATTTGACCAAAACAAATCAAATCAAGTAAAAAAGAAATAAAATTACCAGAAAAATTATCTTTATTTACACACAACTATATGTAATACTATGTATTGCATCTTCTATTCTCTGGAATGTTTTCCATTCAAACTGCAGAGCTTTAAATTGGTAATGATTAAAACTTTTCTCTTTGCAAGATTTGTAAACACAATTTTATAATCATTCTAACAATGGCTTAAAAGAATTATTTGCTTTCTAGCAGTGATAATAGCATAATGTTTTCACAGCACATAGTACTTTCTATAATGATCCTGTAGGAATGTAGAAAACAATTTTACTTTGTTGTTATGTACAATCAAAGTTGGTGCAATTTACTTCTACATCATTCTGCTATAATTATCTTTCTGGGTAATATCAACTCTTAAATTTAAAGAGTTTGGTTTTTTTTTTGAGTGAAAGAGGATGAGATAAATAAAAAAATAAAATTAGGGCTTCCCTGGTGGCACAGTGGTTGAGAATCTTCCTGCCAATGCAGGGGACACGGGTTCGAGCCCTGGTCTGGGAAGATCCCACCATGCCGCGGAGCAACTGGGCCCGTGAGCCACAACTACTGAGCCTGCGCATCTGGAGCCTGTGCTCCGTCCGCAACGAGAGGCCACGACAGTGAGAGGCCCGCGCACCACAATAAAGAGTGGTCCCCGCTCGCCGCAACTAGAGAAAGACCTCGCACAGAAACGAAGACCCAACACAGCCAAAAATAAATAAATTAATTAATTAATAAAATAAAATAAAATAATTCCATTGCAACATGTCATCAAACATCCAGAAAAATTATAAATCATTTGAATTACCTAAGGCTTTTTAACTATTCAATCCTTGACTCAGGTTAAGTTCTTAACAGATGTTTTTTAAAGATTTGAAATAGTTTGGTCAAATTTTAAGACATTTGATGAAGTTTTAAATTACTTTATACAGATATTTATGTAGAATTTATAAAGTCATCACATTTGGCTTTTGTTTACTTTTTAAGTTTTTATTATGAGATGACTTCAGATTTGTAAGAAACCTGCAAACATAGTACAAAGAATTTCCATTCACTCTTCATTTAGATTTTACAAATGTTACCATTTAATCACATTTGCTTTATCATTATCCATGTACATATGTATGTATGTATGTATTGATATGTATGTATATAAATATGTATATATATACATATCTGTCTAAAGCTTTATATACACACATTTATATTTATACAACATATTCTACACATATATGTATTTTTTCTGAAACTCTGGAGAATCACCAATGTAATGTCCCTTTTCTTCTGCTTCCTTTAGGATATACTTCCCTAAAACAAATAAATTCTCTCATGTAACCACAGTACAATTATCAATATGAGGAAATTAATACTGATCCATACAATTATCTCATCTACAGAGTATGCTATAATTTCATGGGTATATCTGGTTCAGTTTGTTAATTTGGGGCAGGAATATAACAAAAGTGATGTCATGTTCTTCTCAGCACATCAAAAGGTACAGATGCCTATTTGTCTATTACATGAGATGCTAATTTGGATCACTCAGTCAAAGTGGCGCCTGTCAGTTTTCTCCACTGGCCAATTTACTCCACTGTAAACTTATGGTTTGCCACTCTGTTACTATATACACACACGTTTTAGACCTTGTAAATATCCTGATTCTTATCTTTTGTTTTTCATCCTCTAGTTTTAATATCCGTCAATGACTTTTGCTTGAAACTATGAGTCCTTTGGAGGATTGCTAAATGGTGATTTCTTCTTCCATTAACGCTCTATTAATTATGGGCTAGAATTCTACTGTAAGGTAGAACTTTCCCTTACCCAATTTACTTATGTATTTATTAATTTATGTATATTAAAATTATTTTATACAGATAACTTATGTAGAATTTATAAAGCATCACATTTTTAATTTATCACTTTTAAAATTTTTATTATGAGATGATTTCAGATGTATAGGAAACCAGAAACAGAGTATAAAAATTTCCATATATTCTTTATACTCTGCATATTCATTTATGTATACCTGTGGGATTCACGATTTCCAATTTTAATCAACGTGCTTAATCAATTACTCTCATCATTTGCTCAGTTTGCTGCACAGTTGGTCAACAAGAGTACTTTTATGTTGACTCCTTTGACATTCCCTCAATATTCTTGGAATATTATTATTTTCCCAACATGATGCCCAAGGCCAGTTTCCCTCCCCAAGCTTTGGGATCAAATGTTTCTCTAAGGAACTCTGTTGATTATTGCAGAGTAGTATTTGGAAGCTAAGGTGTGGGTGCTACGTGTGCTCGTTTCTACTGGGCACAATTGTTTCCTGCCCACTTAGCTCAGAGAGAAAAGGGAGTGTATCTTTATTTACAGAGATGGATAGATGTGTGTGTGTGTGTGTGTGTGTGTGTGTGTGTGTGTGTGTGTATATGTATATGTATATACATACACAAAAAAATGCAGAAATGTATAACACACTCACTAATACACATCTGTTTCTACAACAATCTAAGTATGTATATTAAACCCTATGGGTTCTATTATTCCAGTCCAACACCATAGGATTTATTCTATACTCTCCCCTTTCAATATTGGTAATTCCCTTTTCTGCCATTGAGAAACCTGGCTTTTATTATCAACAATATATTTATTGATTTATTCAAGTTTAGAATATAAAGAGTTGTAAACTCTTTATGTCATATCACCATGAATAAAAAAGCTCCTTAACCATAATATAATACTGTTTATAGTTCTTTTTGTTTTTAATTCAAATTATATTTTCAACATAGTGTGTTCAAAATTACTTGGGTTAGTTCTCCACGTATTTTATCAACACTGTTGTATTTCTCATTTGTAATTCAGTTATTATTTTTCTTATTTTTATTGCTCTTGTGATCCTCCACATCCTTACTGATTTTTATTTATTGAGTATATGAAACAGCATGGTTCCAAAAATAAAAAATATATACGAAAAGGTGTATTCAATGTTATGTCTCCCCTACCAGCCTTTTTATCTTGTTCCTAATGCCTATCCTGTAGATAAACAAACTTACTAGCTTCTGGTTCATTCTTCCTTTGTTTTAAGGTGCCCAAATAGGCAGCCATGAGTAATTTTTATTTCTGTTTTTTAAAACAAAATCTAGTATACCAGAGATGCCATGGAATCTCTCTCATTTCTATTCATAGACATTTTCCTAGTTTTTATAGGTACATAGTACTCCACTGTATGGATGCACCATAGTTTATGCAGCAATTCCCCTGTGTCTGTACATTTATGTTGTATCCAACATTCTGGAATTAAAAACTGTACTGCAGTAAATAATATGTTAATTTTTTATTGTTGAAGGTTTATCTTCAAAGTAAATTTCTAGATGTGCCCTTGCTGTGTTAAAAGGAAAATGTATGTGTAGTTTTATTAGCTATTTCCACAGTTCTCTTAATAGTAGTTTTAAAATAAATACACAATCCTCTTATCAGCTGGGTAATCCTCTTATCAATCCTCTTTCTAGAACACAAAGGCATATTCCATGCTCGCTCTTCATAGAGGCCTGAAATACCTCACCACTTTTTTAAAAAACCTATATATTTTTTTCAAATTTTGTGTCACAGCTTCAATTCCAAGGTGTTCCAAAATGGCAGAAGCTGTATCTTATTCATTATTTTTATTTTATTTATTTATTTTTTTTTTGCGGTACGCGGGCCTCTCACTGTTGTGGCCTCTCCCGTTGCGGAGCACAGGCTCCGGACGCGCAGGCTCAGCGGCCATGGCTCACGGGCCCAGCCGCTCCGCGGCACGTGGGATCTTCCCAGACCAGGGCACGAACCCGTGTCCCCTGCATCGGCAGGCGGACTCTCAACCACTGCGCCACCAGGGAAGCCCTATTCATTATTTTTAATACCCCAAATACCTAGGAGCGTGGCTTCAAAATACAGACATTTCTAAATAAATTGATCCAACATGGAAGGACATTATTCAAATCAGTACATTTTCCTTCAGGCTTTTTGGAGAAAAATATATGTCTAATGTCCAAAAAATATATGTCCATTTCTAATGGAATTAGAAAATACTGTTAAATGAATGAAAACAAGAACACTATCTAAACTTGCAGATGTATGCTGTCCAATTTTGAAATCTTACTACAAAGCTACATTAATCAAGACAGTGATACTGCCATGTGGACAAACATGTTAAACAGTGGAGCAGAATAGAGAGGTCAGAAATATAAACTCACACTGATGTCCATTTTTTTACACATTAAGGTGCCAAATCAATTCATATGGGAGAAGACAGTCTTTCAGAATACACTTGGACAACTGGATATCTCTATGTGTACTTAATTAATTAATTTTTAGAGCTAGATACTTCATATCATACCAAAATATAATTTAAAGTAGATTATAGACCTAACTGTAATATATTAAAATTCTGGATAAAAACATAGGATAAAATATTTCTGACCTTGATGTAGGCAAAGATTTCTAGATATGATATCAAGAGTAGAATATACATTAAACTAATAAGTTGCACTTTATGAAAATTAAATAAGGTGGCCCTTCAAAAGACACCAACTAAATATCTATTTATTTATTTATTTGGCTGCACTGGATCATTGAAAAAAAAAGAATAGATGAGAGAAAATATTTGCAAATTATATTAGGTAAAGGTCTTGTTTTCAGAATATGTATAGAACACAAACCCTGTAAAAGTCAAAGACATAAAAATGCAATAAAGGGTTGAAAAGATATTTTGAAAAAGAAAAGATAAGAACAGCTACTGAGCAGAAGAAAAGATGCTCAATATTGTCCTGTCATTAGAAATATGCAAATCAGAGCCACAATGAGATTCCCCTACAGACCTATTATAATGGCTACAGCCAAAAAGTGATATAATACTAAATATGTATAAGGATGTGGAGAAACTGGAACCTTCTTATATTGTTGGTATGAATGTAAAATGGTCCTGCTACCATGGAAACAGCTTGGAAGTTTCTTAAAATATCAAACATAAATTTAACAATGTATAATTCAGGAATTCTATTCCTTGGTATCTATCCAAGATAAATGAAAACATGATACATCCATACAAAGATTTGCACATTAATGTTTATAGTAGCATTTTCAATAACATTCAAAAGTGAAAGCAATTCGCACATCCATGAATCCATTAACTAACTGGTAAGAGATAAAATGAGGTACATGTATATGTATACACTCTACCCAAGTAACTGTAGAGACACAAAGACTCATTTGGGGAACAAGTATTATTTAAAGGAGGGAGAGAGTGGCCTAAAGGGCAGAGAACCAGGAGAGCTTCTAATCTGAGACCCCCTAACAACAGGGCTCTGTACACCTGATGCTACACCCCACACAACAGTGTGAGGGGATGATATGATGAACTCCATCCAATGAGGGTGAGCCTGGGCCACAGGCATTTGTGTGTTAAGTGACTGGAGAAAACCCAAAGGCCTCCATCACCCCAGACCTCCCTAAGGAGGCTTCCCTGTGCCGTGAAGCACAGGACTGGCCTGGAATCCACTATGCTGTCACCTTCCTACTGCCAAGCTAAGGAGGCCAATGCCTTTTGATCCCATTATATGATACTCTCTCCCAGGACCTAATCCACTAGTTTGGTTAAAAATTGAGAATATGGTAAAGAGCATGAACTATAGTAACAAAGTGAACCAGTAACAAAGAAAGATTCTTAAGAAAGTGAGTGGGTATAAAAGACATATTACATAAGGAGTGATTAACCTAAATTAAGAAAAAAGCCACCACAAGAAGAAAGAGTAAGGGGAGAAAATTGAAAAAGTGACAGTACTAGTTTAAACTCCACTTCAAAACTTTGTAAATATTACTTATAAATATGTTAGTTAAAATAGCAAGAAAGAGTGACTAATAATCTAAGCAATTAAAGTATTTCCTTATTTTTGTCACCATACTACTTTCACTTCTTTTAACAACTGTCAGCATAGTGCTTAATAAATTGGTATAAATATTTGTAACAGGTGGAAATTAATCAGGCATCATAATTTTTTTTTTAAAAAATGGAAGCAAGCAACCTAGGTTTACACTAAGAACATAGGAAGATGTAAACAGCATGGTGCCTTTATTAGTAGTAAATGGAGGGCCTTATAAGAAAAAGAGGTGTATTTATTTCAATAAAATAATTTGAACAATAATACATTGGTAGTATTAAAAGAAAATCATCTAATTAAAAACTGAAAATGAAAAAAAATTAAATTTACAGAATATTTGGGAATTAATCAACACTCAATGAGAACTTCTAGAACAGAAAGAAATAATCTTAATTGAAGTTAATGACATTGTTTATAGCTGATATAATGAACTTTTAATATGTTAAACATACCTGGATAACCCTATTTCTATCAAAGCCTAGCTTCTAAAACAGGGAACAGATTATAGTCAGACATTAATGATTTTCCAATCACGATTTCCAATGAATTTCTCTCTCTTCTTTAAAAAAAACAAAATCCTGTCACAGAATGCAAGTTCACGTGCCCGACGCACAGTGAGGTCAAACAAACCAAAACATCAAACTTTGGAGTAGAGAAAGTTTTATTGCAGGGTCATGCAAGGAGAGCAGTGGCTCATGCCCCCAGAAAACCCCAAACTCCCCAAAAGGTTTCAGAAAAGCATTTTTAAAGGCCAGAAGAGGGAAGGGGGTCTCAGGGTATGTGATCACCTCGCGCACAATTCTCTGGTTGATGGTGAGGTAACAGGGCAGTTAACATTATCAATCCACAAGCGCCAGAAGGTCTGGGGGGCTACTGCTCATGACATCAAATAGTTAATTTCTTCCATTTGGTGGTGTTTTTAGCAGCAGAAAAGCTCAGGAAATATGCATGAGATACTATTATCTTGGTACTTCAGAGAAGAGCTACAGCAGAGGATATGGGGAAGGGATTTTTCTCAGGAAGGCCCCACAGGGTCCTATTCAGATTACGTGACTATCACCAACTACTGAGATTTCTGAAATTTAAACCAAATTTATTTCTACTGGCAATTACCTATTGTTACTACATGAACTATTTTGATCACTAGAATATCCCCATTGAAATAGTACATTTATGAAATACTTCATGAAAAATTAGCAAATAGATTGAGGGCATTTGCATTATTTCATCCACACCACATAACATGAGACTAAATAGTCTGGGATTATCTAGACTTTGATGTAGTTTTCTTGGTTGGCATACTTCTGTAAAACAATATTTAGGACAGTTTTGGGTAAAAAATTAAAATATCAGATTAGCAATGCCCAATTTTCTTTTTCTACCTCAAAAAACATGAGATAGTCTTTTTTTCGAATTGGAATTTTTTTTTAAATTATTTAATACATTTTAGAATAGTTTCAGATTTACAGAAAAATTTAGATAGTACAGGGAGTTCCCATATGCCCTCTACCCAGTTTCCTCTAGTATTAACATTTACATTAATATGGGATTCTTTGTCACTATTAGAGATAGTCTTATTTACTATCCTGTACACAAAGTGTTAGATCTTTCTTTCCATTTCCATTATGAAATTTTATCTTACCTTTAGTGAACAGCAATATCTTGGGCTAAATTTTATCTAACTTTAGTGAATAGCAGTATCTTGGGCTACAGCTTGAACCTGTACATGCTTGTTTTAAAAATAAGAAAACAGGGCTTCCCTGGTGGTGCAGTGGTTGAGAGTCTGCCTGCCGATGCAGGGGACACGGGTTCGTGCCCCGGTGCAGGAAGATCCCACATGCCGCAGAGCGGCTGGGCCCGTGAGCCATGGCCGCTGAGCCTGCGCGTCCGGAGCCTGTGCTCCGCAACGGGAGAGGCCACAGCAGTGAGAGGCCCGCGTATCACAAAAAAAAAGAAAAAAAGAAAAAAAAAAATGGCAAACTCCCGTAGACAATTCTTCTTTAAAACAAATTCCTACTGACACAGCACACAAATAACCATTAGATATCAGTGGACCATATTGACACGACATGGATCTGTTGTGTAAAGCAACAGAAAGCTCTGTGCAAGGCAATTTATATAATGGGTTCTTGCTATATGATGCCAAGCAAGCCACAGGAACAATTACATTATGAACTTTTGGTATGATTTTTCAGGTTGGAAAAAACGCATTAAAAGGTTTTCTTTAGTCATTTCTGAAAATATATGTCTAATGTATGTGGCAATTCTTATTGAAATGGGTCATAAATATACAGTGACACTTAAAAGGAATTAATAATTATTTAGCTATATGTTAATGAATTAGTTTGTGTGAGCTGAAAGAAGAGTAGAAAAGTACAAATGGTTCTTTTCATGACATAAAATTCAGGATATCTTGAAATTCCAGGGATTTTACTATGAAACAATAGAGGAAACATGAATTTTCCTACCATTTAAAAATAAATATAACTTAAAATATTCAACGTGGCAATGAGATGTTGTCAGATCTGAATTCTAATAAGTTTATACACTGCTATCCATGGACAGTAGTAAACGCAAGTGAGTTAGGTGATTTCTTCAATGGACAATCTGCTAGTAATACAGTTTCTTGTAAAATAATTGAAGAAAAAATAAAGCAAAAAGTGATCCTACTAAATTATTAACTGAAAAGAGATTTACTTTCTTAAAAAACAAGAAAGACACTAATTTCTTTAAACAAGCTTACAATTAATATGACTTGTTCTAAAGGAAAAATTATTTTACATGACTTTTATTTGTCCTAATTGTTATGTATATGTGCTTGCATAATTTATAAAAGGCAGCTGGCCAAATATAATAAGGAGAAGTCCCAGGTCTTTTTGAATTTTTCTCTATCAAAATATTAGGAAAAAACATTTAAGCCTTTGTGTTTCTGTTTTCTTAATAGTAAAATGGACATTAAAGTAAATGATTGATAATATTCTTTCTCATGTTATTATTGAAATTTCTAAGATTATATTAAACTTATTGTTCACAATAATATTAATCCATCGACAAATACTGAAGATTTTTGTATTTATCTCCTATGGCAATATTTTTTAATTCATTCATCGATTTATTGACTCATTCATTCATCAAATGTAAGTTCAGCACATATTTTTATACTAAATATTGTGTTAACCAATATGGATAGAGAAATTAAAAACAACTTCTTTTCAAGGAGCTAATAAAACAGAAAAATATATATGGACACTGTGTTTAAGTGCTGACATAGAAATAAGCATGTAGTGGGATGGAAACAGTCCAGAGAAGTAGCTAAAGCTACTTTTTTTTTTTTTTTGAAGTTAAGGAAGGCTTCTTGAAGGAATGGGTAGAAAAAAGAGTTGGCATTTTTTTTTCTTAGAAATAATACCTGTTCCTTCATTATATAATATAAAATCTAGAAATCTATGCTTAATCAAAAACTTCTGTGAACTAGACTTTGAGTATAGTTAACAGTCTTAACAGAGTAAAAATAAAATGATTATTCTCCAAATAAAAACAAAATTGCATTTCTTAATATTCTTTTAAATAATTTCATTAATCTCAGATTCATTAATAAATCAATGTTAATATTTTATTCCATGTTATATACAGTTTGCAATCTGAAAAGATTTTTACCAGATGACCTTTATTCATTAAAGCACACTTCAATAAGCTTCAAATATTAATATATTAGAAGGAACATTATTTAACTTTATTTTTATGCCATTTTATATGTTAACTATCTTGTCCTGCTCATATAAAATGATTAAATACATTACTTCCTGATACGCTAACGATTGATATACAAAATGTTAAGAGTATTTCCATCATTTAACAGGACTGAGCTAAGAAAATTGAACTATGTATGAGATCCAAGTTCCGGCTTAATTATTAGGGTGATAAGATTGTTCTCATTTTTCCTCACATTTTGCCAGGACAATATATTATCATATAAAGTGGGAGAAACTGGCACTTACCCATGTCTTTAAAATTTTGCAGTTTGTCAATTTTAGAGTTGAATGTATGTGATGTTGTGTGTATAGTGTTTATAATTCCTTGGGAATTGCAACTACACTATTTCAACTATGCTGAGTATAGGTTTTAATTTAACGACATGGTTTCTGTGGCCAATGAATAATATATATAAAACAGAAAGTGTGAGTAGCCAATCTTTCCCCATCATAAATCCTCAAATCCTGCAGTGAATAATATTCCCCAAACTCAAATGTTTTGGTTTCATAAATATATAATTTAGATGGAAATAAACTTTCTAGTTAGAATTTTTGTAACTGTATTAAAGTAGAAAATTGAAGTTTTCAGTATTTACTTACAAAATTATTACTTTTTCTTGTTTTAAAAATTGAGCATGGGGCTTCCCTGGTGGCGCAGTGGTTGAGAGTCCGCCTACCGGTGCAGGGGACACCGGTTCGTGCCCGGGTCTGGGAAGATCCCACATGCCGCGGAGCGGCTGGTCCCGTGAGCCATGGCCGCTGAGCCTGCGCGTCCGGAGCCTGTGCTCCACAACGGGAGAGGCCACAGCAGTGAGAGGCCCGCGTACCGCAAAAAAAAAAAAAAAAAAATTGAGCATGTAAGACTTTAAACCAAATCATGGAATATTTCTATTTATAAGGAAAATAAATCTCAAATTACATTTTTATATACACAGTTGAACAAAATTTGTCAATTATATATAGATATTTGATGATTCAATCCATGATTATTAATATTCAAATGGATGAGAAAAATCTCAGTAGTTTTCATTTATAGCAAATATAATATTCAATAGAATGATAGACATGAATTTTGCATCTTCTTGTGGCAACACTTCTCCAGAATGCTGACCTTTTTGAAGTATTCTGTATCATTGAAATATACATGTAGAATATGAAAAGAAACTCTGTTACCAGGTTAACCAATTTAAGTCTTGTTTCTTGGATTAAATAAAAATGTTCATGGAAAGTTTTCCAAATTTGTTTAAAAAAGTGATCCATTACAATATAGTTCATACAAATTTTCTAAAGTATCAGGTTGCAATTATGTCTTAGAGAATTATTGTATTTAGGTTGTTTTTTAGTTTGTCTCATGTAATGTATGAGAGGACAAAGTGCTAGCTACCTTTCCACACAAGTACAACAAAAAGGGCAAAATATCTGCAGATTTTGGTCTTCCCTTTTTGTCTTTACTATATGTAACTTCTTTAATCAAAACTTATTTATAAAATGAAAGTTGGTAACAGTACCAACCAGATATATTTCATGTAACAAGGATCAGAGATAGGATACTGTATTGCACACTTTTAAAATTTGTTCAACTGAATATAATAATAGTAGAAAATGGGTTTTGAATGACTTATTTCAATGCTCAATATTAAAGATTTAACTATTTAAATTGTCATTGAAAAATAACATCTAGATAATCATCTCCATATTTGTATTAGAGGTTTTTTCATTCTTCACTTCCAGTAAAATTTATGGAACATGTGCCTTCTTCTCCAGATGAACAGTATTTTTATGTTGTAGAGAATCACATTTTAAAAAATGGTTAGAGATTCCTAGATCTCCTATACTGCAAAAGCATATGGGTGTTGGATGGGACTTCTAGGAAGGTTGAATGATAGCACACATACTCTCTCCAAAAACAAGTATAAAACTAGATAAAATTCTCAAAAGTCAACACTTCTGGAAACTGATTAGAATTACACCTCACACTGCAAAGTCTTTATTCAAAAAGACTGTTGAACCCCCATAAGAATGGAAGTCTATGCCATTTTGGCCTGAAAACGCTCCCATGTCAACTCCATCTCATAACTCTATTGCAGTAATTCTTCCAGGGCAGGGCAGGCTGCTTTAATGTGGAAGTAAAGCACAACCTATAGAAAGTCACATTCAGATACTTTATCTAAAACAAAAAGGGAGAATCCAGAAAGGGAGCAAACTGCTTGAAAAGGCAGGCATGCAGCTACCCGGAGGTGGTGATACTGCATGAGACAAGCAAAGATCTGGAAGAAAAGCCAGACACTTAGCAAAGACACCTGGAAATGAAATAGTCAAAACAGATCTTACTGAAATTTCACATATCCCTCATGGTCTGGGAGGCAGCTTGGTTTTGCAAACTTGTGAGCAGGCTCAAGAGAAAGCAGAGAGAATCTTAGCTATCTACTCATCCGTACAGAACATGAGGCCCTGATTCGGCAGAGTAGAAGGTACAAAGGACTTGTTAACTGCCCGAATTTTGAAAGTGGCCCCCATACAACAATAATATACCAACAGCAAATAATGAATGCTGATTGGCTCAGAGTGTTTCAGCCTAACCTCTGCACCCATTTTCACTGGAGATCACCTCTGACTAAAGAAATACTAACTCAAAAAAGGTGGAGGAAGATTGGGCCTTCATTATAATAGTAAAGCTAATTTTTCCAATTTGTTTCAATCCACAAGTCCAAAAGAAAATTAGAAACACATACATATCCTAAAATTATTAGTAACATGAATTCAGAGAGTATTCAAAGACTTTTATCTATATATCTATATCATTTATCCATTTTTTTTCTGGAATAAAAAGGAAAGTTTGAACCACAATCAATTAGCTTGATGACAGCCTTCGATCAATCACCATTCATAGCTTGTGAATTCTGCACCTGGTGACAATTAAAGAAGGTAATTAGGAGACTGATAATATCCTTAGCACACTGCTCCTTTGACACAAACACTAACCCCTCCATATTGGTCCTAAGGGAAAAGTGCTTGCCAGATTAGTAGTTGGCTAAAGATATGAAGCTTTTTCTCATAATAAATGATGAAATCTACTAAAACAGTTAGTTTAACCTACATTCATTAATACAATAGGTGATATAAATAGGACCAAAAAATCAAACAAGTAGTTGTGGGGGAAACTTAGGAAATTCCCCGAAGGTAGTACCATGCTTTGACTGTATTTAACTTTCACCCACTCTCTGTACCCTACAGCATAATAAGTAAAATATAATCTTATATAAATGTTCATTATACAGTATTATGATTTGCTGCACATTCTTTTGTCTGCCTTTCTTTTTTTGTCTGCCAATAAGTTCTCCTATTTCCTTCAAGAACAGCAGGAGTTCTGTCAAATTTTCATAGCGTGAGACACTGTGAGATGTAGGAATAAAAATAAAGAATTAATCAGAGTGCTTGTAAGATTATTTAAAATGTATCTTACAATGTATTTCAACTTTCTGAATTTACAATTGATCATATTTTTTCATAAAATTTCACTAGGAAACTGTGTGAGAAAATTTATCTGCATTTATTTTAAGACATCTCCTAGCCTTAAAAATAATTAAATAGCAAAATAGATCCTAGGTAACTATTTATTCACATTCTTTTAGAATAAGGCTTTTCTCCCATCCTTCCTAATGCAAAATTTCCCTTTGCTCAATGCCATTAAAGCATTAGGGAAAAAATCATGCCTGGTTTGTATCAGCACACTAAACTGGGTAAAACAAAAATACTTTCATTCAGTTTAGGGTCTCCTACCCTCTACCAATATGTTTGCATATAAATCTTTAATATCTGAGAAAATTGATTTCTTTCATTTGTAAATTAAGCAAAATAATACCTGCAAATCACTCTCATAAATGTACTGCATTAATTTTCTGAGACAATGAATAAATGAATAATGATACCAGTTCATAGATTTCAGGGAGTTTTAGAAATATAGGCTATTTTAATTCTGTGGAAATTAAGGCTAAATTAACTGTTTCCTATCAAAATAAGTAAAATACCTAATGTTGTTTTAAAGCTTACTATCTGAGAAGACTGCAAAATGTTTCATATAATTTCTCATATTTAGTCCTTTCAACCATCCATCACATATACACTAAAGTGACCCACATTTGCACATAGAAATACTAAGGATAAAAGAGGCTATTTCCTGCTAAAGATGACACAAATAAAAACTGGAAAAAGTAGGATTCAGGAAGTTTGACTCCACAGAGCATAGTCTTCAGATTTTTAGTAATTACCACCCTGACATATCATTTTAGAGCTAACAAAAATATCAAGACAGAAGAAAACAATTATCTTCAACAAGAGATTTATTTGAACGCTGTGTCCTGGTTATCAGCAAGGTAGTTAGTGTAAAATTTTATTTGGTCTGAAAGGTGAATAATTTGTGTCTGCTTTGTCCATAAATATATATTTTCTATCAATCTCCATGCAAAAATCTCTACAGAAATGTTCATAGCAGGATTCTGACAAAACTCAAACACTAAAGACAACCTAAAGGTCCTACAACTGATGAATGGTTTAACAAACTGTGTTACATCCCTGCATGGAATGCTACTCAGCTATAAAAGGCAGAAACTTATTAATATGTACAACTTCGATAGGTCTCAAAGGAATTATGCTGAGTAAGCAAATAAACTCTCTGATAGTTACATACTGTATGATTCTGTTTATACAGCGTCCTAGGAATAACAATATTATAAAGCTGGAGAGCAGATTAGCGGTTGCCAGGGATGAAGGAAGGATGTGGCTGTGGCTATGGCTATAGAGTGGTACAGCACAAGGAACAATTCTGATGGCATAACTCTGTACCTTGTGACGAATATGCATAAAACTAAAGGCATACAAACACACACACACGAATGCATGTAAAATAAGTGAAATCTGAATAAAACTGATGGATCATATTAAAGTCAATTTCCTAGTTGTGATATTGTACTATAGTTATCATAGCTGTTACCATTGCAGGAAACTCAAAAAAGAGTACATGGGATCCAGAATCTCTCTGCATTATTTCTTACAAATGCATCTAAATCTACAATTATCTCAAAATGAAAAGTTAAAAAAAAAACAATGAATTCAGACTTACATGAAACCAGTTTGTATGAAGAGTTAAATCATTTTAGAAAAATTTTCTGCAAAAATCATCAGCACTTTATATATTAATATTTAGAAATAATTTATCAGAAATGTATCAGAAATATATCATAGCCTATAAGAGCAGTACTGTTAATTAGCAGCAATAGTAACAGTGGCAGCAGCAGAAACATTCTCAAAATTAAAAATTGTCAAAAATTATTCATGACAAAAAAAAAGAAAAAAGGGCTTCCCTGGTGGCGCAGTGGTTGAGAGTCCGCCTGCCGATGCAGGGGACACGGGCTCGTGCCCCGGTCCTTGATGATCCCACATGCCGCGGAGCGGCTAGGCCCATGAGCCATGGCCGCTGAGCCTGCGTGTCCGGAGCCCGTGCTCCGCAACGGGAGAGGCCACAGCAGTGAGAGGCCCGCGTACCGAAAAAAACAAAAAAAATTATTCATGATCTTTCATTTGCCAAGAATGACTGATGTTCCTTTCAATTATTTCTATTGAAAATGAAGTTGTTATGAATATGAAAGTATATGAAAGAATATGAAAGAAATATGTAAAAAATTCAATTGTATTTCTGAAAGAAAGCAATGAGCAACTGGACACTGAAATTTAAAAACATTAGTATTTATGAAAGCATCAAAATACAAATTAAGAATATATTTAACAAAATATCTGTACGTGCTGTAAAAAAAACTGCTAAGACAAATCAGAAGAGTCATTATTATTATATTAATGCTCTACAAATGGATCTATAGATTCAATATGTTCTGAATCAATAATGAAGACTGTGGTTTTGACTCAAAGGATATATACATATACACATATATAACTAAATGGAATAAAAAGTTCAGAAACAGACTCACACATACAGGGCCATTTGATTTTCAACAAAGATGCCAAGGCCGTTCAATGGGGAATTAATAGTTGTTTAAATAAATGATGTTGAAAGAACAGAATATCTTTACTTAAAAAAAGACTCCATCATGTGTTATAAAATTACCTTGAAATCAATCATAGATATAAATTTCAGAGGTAAGAGAATAAGTCTTACAAAAACTATAGCATAAAAACCTCTGACCCCAGATTAGACAAATATTTCTCCATATACCCAGTAGAAAAAAACATAAATAAAAATTCTAAGTTTGACTTCATAAAAATGTAAAACTTTTGCTAATTTCCAGCTATAAGATAAATAATTTCTGGGGATTTAATGTATATCATGGTGACTATAATTAACAATATGTATTATATACTTAAAAGTTTTAAGATAGTAGAAAAAAAAGTTCAGCCATTTTGGATTAAGAAAAAAACACTTCTGCTAACGATAAGAAACTTAAAATACTAAAAGGTAAGACATAGGCTAGGAGAAAATATTTTCAAAATATATATCTGTCAAAGGTCTTGTATCTATAATGTATGAAGAACTCTCATATGAATTATAAGAAGGCAAATAACTCAATTAAAAATGGGCAAAAGACTGAACAGACGGGTCATAAAAAAATACAAATCACCCATAAACACATGAAAAATTGCTCATCACCATTTGTCATCAGAAAAATTAAAATTAAAACCTCAATGATATCAATATGGCTGAAATTTAAAAAGCTGGGCAATATCAAGTTTAGCAAGGATGTGGAACAACTAGATTCCCAAACATCCGGTGGAGCACGAAATTTTTCAATCACTTTGGAAAACAATGTAGCAGTTTCTTAAAAAGTTAAATAAGTACTTTTTATATTATCATGCCCATCCCATTGCATTTTAAGAAGAGAAATAAAAACATATGTCCACCCAAGACTTACACAAATGTTCATGGAAATTTTATTCATAATAAAACAAACTAGAAAAATCCCTATTGACCATCATTAATCTACTCAAAGGATAAACAAATTGTAGTATATGCATATAATGGTGAATTACTCAGTAGTAAAAAGAAAAGAACTAAGAATACACAAAATAATTTGGGTGAATCTCATAAGGATTGTGGTAAGTAAAAGAAACTAGACACAGAAGAATACATCCTATTCAGTTTCATTTATATAAAATTCCACAAAAAACAAGATACAGCTATAGGAAAAAATGATCAGTAGTTGCCAAGGTCAGGGTTTGGGGAGGATCTAGAATCCAAAAATATATGAAGGGACACTTGGCATAAAAGAATTGTTCTATGTTATGTTTGTGGTGGTGGTTACCTTCCTGTATATATGTTTCAAATTTATCATATTGTACATTTAAAGTTGATGAACACACACACACACACACACACACACACACACACACACACACACACACACACACACACACACACACACCACCCACATGGTGAGTTTAAAGATAAAATCATTAACTTATCCCAGACTCTCTAAATGGCAATGATACAAAATTAATATTTGGCTTCCAGGGAGAAATGCATTCTAGGGTGCTCTTAGAAAACACATGGTCTCAAATGCCTTAAGAACTGGTAGTGTAGAAAAAAAAAGCCTCTAAATATCTTACAGACATGAATCTTAGATCCGTCTGTAAAACCATGCCTCAGTTTTTTAACGTTGTCCCTCAGTATTTTTACAGAAATCTCAAGGCAGAGAAGGGCTTATCTCAATGATGTATGTGGGTTTGGCTTTTATCTACAGAAGTGGATATTTCTTATGGAAAAGAAAGGATGTTGACTTTTATCAGTTATTAAATAAATTACCTGCTTGACTCATTAGCACCTCAGCCTGAAACAAGTAACAGAACCATATAATGAGACTCTTTTGGCTTGGAATCAAGAGAATTATTGCTAGTAGAGCTCTCTGTCCAAAAGACAAATCTCCTCTGTCCATTTGCTAGGTGTAGCGAGGGATTTATATTAGGAAAGGAATACAGAATAAACACATTAAACTTTTCTGTGTCTGTAAACTAGTGGCTTTTAGAAAAATACTTCTCAAGAGTTTGTTGTGTGAATTCGATAGCAAAAGTAGTGGCTAACCTCTTAGATGCTGTAATCCAAATGACTAGATTCAAATCCTAACTCTGCCACCACCTATAAGTATATCTTCAGGGTAACTAATTCATCCTGGATAGACCTCTGCCTCTTCATCTATAAAGTGGAGCTAAAAATAGACCTACATCAGGGGATTGCGATACATTTAGAAAATCCTCTCAAAAATTATTAGCACATTACCTGAGAAACAGTAGAACTTTATAAATATTAGGTGTTATTAATACCTAATATAAATATTAGGTGATAGGAATACCATGGAAGACATATCATATAGTAGGCACCCAACAACCTATTTTATTTTATTCAAATAATTTTGAAAATGTGAAGAAAATTATAGAAATAAAATAATAAAATATCAGCCAAAATATACATTAAATGAAGGTCCTATATGATATATTACCACCTTGTTTTTCATAGCCACATTACTATATTATGATAGTACCAACATTTTCCAGATAGATAGACAGACAGATAGATAAAACTGTTATTGCTAAGGACTTAACATTGAAGAAAAATCAAGTAAATAAGAATATTTCAAAGAACTATATAGAAATTGACTTTTTATAGTTTTTCAATCTATATCTAAATATATTTGTAATATAACATTATGTTAAATATTTTGAAACATTTTCTAAAACATTTAATATAAAATGTTAAAATATTAAAGTTAAGAAGATACTAAACCTCTTCATAAAAATTCATCCTATATACTTTGCTTATACTTCAAACAATCTTTTCTGTAGTTTAGATAGAAAAAAACAATTTGACAGCAACACATGCTGTATATTTTAGAATTTTTACCTAAATTCTTGGGCCCCAGAAGTACTATGAGACATGCCAGAGGTAATGATCTGGGCAAATTGAAAACTGTGATACTGATTAGGCAAATAAAGAAAGATATCACTGCTCTGCATGAATCATTACCAAATCATTTGATAATGTTTTCAGGCATTATCCACTGACAGGCTTTTATCAATGGGTAATTAGAGCAATACACATAAAGGAATAAACAGAGCTTCTAACTGGACCAACATAATAATCATTTCTTTTCAGAAGAAACCAGATATAAAAATATTTTATGAAATTGGAAATATGTACTTAAATATTTTTAATAATAATGATACTTTTTTGGAAATGTTACAGGGACTTAGAAAAGTCTATAAATTCAGGATCTGAAATAAGAACCATCACCGTCTGCTCATCCTTTCAGGTATGCCCTTGGTTCTATTTTATTCTTCACCGATGTTCTATGTAACCTGGCTATCATCACTGCATCTACTGCCCAAAGGAAATAATAGCCAGAGCCTCTTCTCCTAGCCTATTAGTCAATGAGCTAAGAAATAACAGGAGAATAGGGACCAAAGCATAGCGAGATGGGATTCTTAGGTAAATATTTATATTTGATATATTGAACAGATTGATGCTACAGAACAATATGTCTAGACCATCTTTCAGATACCATCTAATATCAACTAAATCTGATTTTTCAAAGTTTACTCTATCAAAACGCTCAAGTTAGTCAGTATGCATTTGTCATCACAGTTAATTAGGTTTGTGAAAATATCTGACATTATATTTACAACCCGTTTATTTTTCTGCTTCTGATGTGGACAACATAGAGACAAGAATTACTGACAGAACTTTTTAAAAATTCATGACCTGATATTACAAGAGATAAAATAGAAAAATCACAACAGAGAAATAGAGGAAAAATAATAAGTAAAAAAGAGAAATAAAGATGAGAAAGGGGAGACTAAGGTCAATAATTAAACAGAGGTGATAATTAGAAATGTTAAAATATTAAAAATATATTAAGAAGCCATTATATAAAACTTTAAGATAATAGTTTCAAAAAGATAGATGACATTGATAAATTTCTCAAAAGACACAAAATACTACAACTCGTTCAATTAAATAGATAACTTGAAGAGCCCTATATTTATTAAAGATATTAACTTAATAGATAAAAGCCTCCTCACAAAGAAAATTCCAATCTCAAATAGCTTCTTGGTGAATATCTAAGAATTGTGAAGAAATAAGACCCATTCTATTCAAATTCTTTGAGTAAATAGAAAAAAATTAAATAGAAAAGTAGAGAAGATGCCGAACTAATTTTATGAGGCCACTAATATCCTGAAACAAAATGGCATATGTAAAAAAGTTTCACTGTTTTTAATGAAAGAAAGCTTCAAGTGTCTATATGCTAGGATATGATATATAAAGAATGATATATCAACATAGTAGAAAACTTTGCATTTATACAAATAAGAACTTTTCTATATACTGTATGTCTGCACACTTGTATGCTGTTTAAAGAGCTCCAGGCTTGTTAATGCAAGAACCAAAATACAAAACTGTGACTGTGTTATGAAAATATTTGTGTAATAAAATGAAAAAAAAATCTAAGAATAGGTACCCAATTTTGCTTGGTTTTGATTGCCTTTTTAAAACGAAACACTGGAACAAATGATGAAAAACCAATAAAATTAGTTTATTCAGTGAAGAAGGGACAAGAGGATGTTGGGTTACTCGGAATAAAGTTAATTGAGCAAGTGATATTCAAGCTAGGATCTACAGAATTTGTAGAAAATTGTCAATTGGAAAGAAACAAGGAAAATTCTCTCAGGATGAGGCTAAAACATTTGCAGTAGAGTGTGGATCAGGGAGCTTGGCACACATAAAAGCCCACTACGGCAGCTAGAGATCAGGAGAAGTCAAGAAATGGCCAGGGGCTTCCCTTCCCTGGTGGCGCAGTGGTTGAGAGTCAGCCTGCCGATGCAGGAGACACAGGTTCGTGCCCCGGTCCGGGAAGATTCCACTTGCCGCGGAGCGGCTGTGCCCGTGAGCTATGGCCGCTGAGCCTGCGCGTCCGGAGCCTGTGCTCCGCAATTGGAGAGGCCACGACAGTGAGAGGCCCGCGTACCGCAAAAAAATAAAAATAAAAACAAATGGCCAGGAAATCAGATCTGCTAAAATCTGGCAAATCTGAAATCAGCCTCGGTATATTCCTAATTACTTTGCAGAGTGACATAATTCCTTTCCTGTGTATGAAATTGGCATTACAATTCATCTTATGATCTTATGGCAGATACCTTGATGATTTTTATTAGGCTTTTTGAAGTCTTAAGAAGAGCAAGTGAGCAGTATTCTTATAGGCACTGAAAAGTCCTGAAACCAGGTAGGAATCACTGGCTTCCACGGATACAATAAAATACATTACCGATTTTTTGTGAAGAGGAAAACAAATCTTTGTTTCCACAGAATGCTCAGACTGGCAGGTACCTGAGAGTCCACCTGGCCCTGCAATCTCATCTCATGAGTAAAGATACTAAAACAGGTAAGATTTGCTCTAAGTTTCAGCTTCAGAACTAGGACAAGAACATACAATTCATGATACTAGTCTATTGTTCTTTGTTCTAGAGCATTCCAAATTTCAAGAAGTAGTTGGAAATTTTGTAAAACATATGGTCAAAAAATGTACAGTCACCATGTAGATCCACATACAAAGTATAAACAAAATATGTTTTGCCCCCTAAAAATTAACTATCTTAAATTTAATGGAAATCAAATCTGTTTGTGTTTGGATAGAGCTTTATTCTCTAGCAAATGCAAATTGCCTCACCAATGAACACATGGTCAGACACCACATTCCTTTCCCAGGCATTGAATAATAAGAAGTCATCATTTTTCTAATATAAATAGGTGTCACAAGAATTTCAGAAGTGAAACATTGAGATCTATCTTTCACTAGTAAAAAGAATGTGAAATATGAAAATATTTAGAACAACTTTTAGAAAATACTGGATTTTTAATTAGTGGGGAAATGGTTTGATATTTGAGATTTAACCTGACTTACTTTTTATCACTATTAGAGAAAAAAATAAGAAGAGGACAAAAACCAACTGTGTCTGGATTTGGTTTATAAAGCTTTTGTTTTAAAGAGAGTATTTTTTAAATTCTAAAATGCTTTACAAAGTATTTTCAAAGTTCTTAAAAATATCTCCAGTTTAAAAGTTTTACAAATACGTTTGAACATAATAATGTAGGTCTCACTAATTAGTTGAGATGCAAAAAAAGTTTTATCAGTAATTATAATGCTGTAGGGCAGTTAGTTCACTCTTAAGGGAAGTAGTTCAAATACGTGCACAGTATTCCAAATGATACCTGATGATCTGAAAGGTAAAAGCTTTATCTTCAAAATCTTTTCAAACTGATCTTCCAAATTTCCTTCTATGTTTAATAATAAGTAAATGGCAGTAAGAGCACTTACATGATTCCTCTCCATCCTCTTTTTTTCCCCAGTTTTATTGAGCTATAATTAACATATAACAACAACAACAAAAAAGGGAGTGATGTGGCATGATGGAAGTGTTAGCTAACTTTATTGTGGCAATCATTTTATCATATGTATCACATCAGCATGTAGTACAGCTCTCCATTCACTTTTCATAAAAATAAGATACTTTTCTGAAACTTAAAATAGTCATTTATATCAACTAAAAACCCTATCTTAACTATATTCATTATAAAATGAAAACATTATAATTTCACAAATGGAAGGTGATCCCTTCAATAAAATGTAGCTATAAAATTTACCAAAAACACTTTTTTCACATATATCGCCAAATTTATACAAGTCATCATGAATTCAGCTTAATTTCAAAGAAAGCATGAAGATATATTGCAACATCTAAATTACATGCTTTTTTTTTCCAAAAACTGAATTACTTAAGATTGATTGTAGTTAACTGGAATAATTCTAACCTTAAGTTGTATTTTAATGATTTGAGAAGATGATTCTTATAATTACCATATCAAAGCACAAGCCTAAACCACAGAGAAGTTATTTATTGGAACTTCCAGGACATCACCTGAAGTCAGAACACATTTTCTCCAATATCATTCAATGTAAACATCTAAATTCGCAAGAGCACCCAACTCTACAATGTACAGGGAACACAGAATTCTCCTTCTTAGTCATCAAGAAGCAATTATCATCAGATTTTTTTGTAAAGTGAATGTAATCACAGCTTTTATAAAGATTGTCAATATCAAGCTGGGTTTTATTGGAGTTTTGTTGTTGCTGTTGGTTTGCTGTAGATTGTGTGTGTGTGTGTGTCTGTGTATTTTAGTGTAACTGAGTTTGTCCTCCCAGAGATTTTTTTTTTTTTTTTTTTTTTTTGCTTTATGCGGGCCTCTCACTGTTGTGGCCTCTCCCGTTGCGGAGCACAGGCTCCGGATGCGCAGGCTCAGTGGCCATGGCTCACAGGCCTAGCCGCTCCGCGGCATGTGGGATCTTCCCGGACCAGGGCACGAACCCGTGTCCCCTGCATCAGCAGTCGGACTCTCAACCACTGCGTCACCAGGGAAGCCCCTCTCAGAGATTTTGATTCAGAAGATCTCTAAAGAGACGTGGGAAGAGCTGTGTGCTTTTTACAAGTTAATCAAATAATTAACATTGTCAGCCAAGATTAGAAAATTTGCTATAAAATAAAAAGGAAATCTAATGTTCACAGTTAATCAAGTTTTATTTGTAAACTTCTTGTGTAAATGAATACATCTAATTTGATGAATAAGCACTTTTTCTTTACAAAAGAAACTTTCTCTTCCTGCCTTGCATACTTGCTCAGCATACCTCCTCTAGCTTGGACAATACAAATTATTCTTTAATTAATTCAATGCCTGAGTGAAGAAATACTCTGATATGCATGAATAAATTGGTGAGATCTTTTTGTAGGGATTTATCTGCTTTTACGGGAAAACTTTTGAAGCCCTGGAATATAAGTTATACAGGAAACTGTGATTTGTATTTTAAATTGATTACTATAACGTATTTTCATTATAAGAATAAAACCTAGAGGAAACAGAGTAACTGCCAAAATTAATGGGAGAAGATAAAGTGATACACTTATATCATGTTTTGCCATTAAGGACTTGGGCAGACAAGCCAACAAAAATACAATTTCTGCTACTTTTATATGCAATCTGACCTTGAAATGGCTAATTGTTGCCTTTAAATTATAAACTTATAATTTAAAAATGAGCTAATATGTTTATAGTCTTAAAATAGACTAATAAAAATATCCACCTTATGGATTTGTTGTAGAGAATATGAAATAATGTATTTGGAGTGGTTATCACAGTGCCAGGAAAATAGTAAATCCTCACTAAGTAGTTATTAAGAACCAGGAAATAGTCATTGAATCAAGTGTAATTAAAGATAAATAAAATGTAGATTGTTTTATAACAAAAAAGCTCAAGAACAGAAATTAAAATTTCATTCAAACTGCCATTAATGCCCAGTTATGACTGTTTTTCTATAAGTTATACTGAAGATAAAATATAAATTTCAATAACCAAACAGTTCTTCAATTCATCCCTCTTTCATTATTCTAGTAAAAGAAAAAAGTCAATGTCGATATCAGCAAGGCAAAACTAACAAAATGGTTGGTGAGAAAATAAATGTAAGAAAATGGTAACCAAAGCTAATTAGAATATCAGTTGACCAAAAAAAAAACAAAACCAACATCTCAAAAATATGAGAGATATAAAAGAAAAATATTATTAATTTCCAGTATATAAGTATTGGGGGGACAAGAAAGGGATATAGGGGAAGCAGGGTAGTTATGGTGGCAACAAGGACACTATTAATAAAAGATTTGGCTTTCATGATGGCAAAATGTATATGACATATGCTCCTAGAATGTGGTAATTTGGATTGGAATTTCAACATCTTTTTTTTTATATGTCAATTATATTTTATATTATGTGGATTTGCATGGCACTCAGGGTATATTCATAAAAATAAAACACATCGTGAACATATTAGTATTATAATTACCCACATAAGGGGACGGACTATGACGCAGCTTCCATACTCCTATTATACTGTTATCTCTCTTGTGTGCTTTATTTCTCTTTTTGCTGAAGAAAAGATGAAATACTGCTTTTGGAAGGAAATATTTACTCTATCTGCCAAAATTACTCTTGGTAGACTGCAACTCAAGTAGTAAATATATTTTTATGGATAATTAGTTGATTGAATGTGTGAATTAGAGGCTTTTTAATATTCATGACTAATTTATAATCTATGAATATTTTATTAATTTCTGTGTTGTTTGAAATAATGATGCTACAATAACACAAAACCCAAATACTTAACATTAATAAACTCTAAATAATAAGTCAATTCTGTGATTAAGTATCATCCAAAGCTTGCTCGACATAACAATATAATATGCAAAATACAAAAACTGTGGCTCAGGTATAGAGATATGTAATCCATTATTTTCCTTATAAATTAGAAAATCTAGATGTACAACCACCTTCATTGTTTTCAACACTTTTTATAGAATCAATTACAGGAAATCATCTCTTTCTTTTTCTTTTTTTTTGGTAGCAGAACTCTCATCTGCAGAATGGATTTCAGCACCAATCTGAGAAAGACACACACATTTTTGAGATAGACTTTTATTTATTGGATTTATATATTATCCTGCTTAGATTTGTATTTAAGCACTTATATTATTATTGTCTACTTTTTTCTTTCACTGATTTGTAAGTTTTAAAGGACAGACATAGTATATTTTGTTTTTGCTTATGTCTTATTTTCCTGGCTCTAACACAATAGAAGTTTTATATGAATAAACAAATAAATTATTTGCTCTGAAATTCCAAATGTTCTCCCAAAGAGTCATAGGGGAAAAAAAATGTTTAATTCGAAATATCTAAGCATGGGATGATGAACTAGTATCATAATTACCCGATTTATTCTAAAGTCTGCAAAATAATGTTTCCTACTGTGGGCCTCATCTTTCAGATCCTTGCACCTCATATCTGACTATAGTCATAGCTTCTCTGCCTACAACAACTGCAACTTTTTCCACTACTGCCCGAATCTGAAACCACCACAGCAGAAATCCAAGCAGGTGCATGCAGTTGTCCCTCATGGAGACCAAATCTCTAGTCATTCCAGCTAAACAATCAGAAACAAAATTTTGAAAGATTTGAGGAGCTGTAAAGGACAGCTCCACTAGAACACTGTCTGTGTATGTCACCTTTCTGACTCACATCTGTATCTATGAAGGGATATTTCTGTAACAGAAAGCCAGCATTATAAAACCTAAAACAGACCAACCATTTAAATGAATATATTTTAAGTGGTTTTATCAATCTTTGGACCTCACTGAAGCTACAAAAGTTACATAGTTCTCAAAAACCTCTTCTTGTATTTTTCCATTTTGGCTTTCTCTATTGACTAAACTCATTTCATTACCACAGAGCAACTGACCTCTAGACAGTCAATCAAAAAGAGAAAAGAAGCATGGTGGGCAAATAGTACCAGCTTATATTTTGCAAAAAAAAAAAAAAGAGTAAACTGTTTTTCGAGATCTGTAAATCTTCAGCTTCTGAAATCATTGTTACTACAAATGTATTGATCAAGAATTGAGAGATTCCCAGTGACTCAAGTCAAACTCAATATCCACTGTACATGTTTTATGTTTTGGAAAATTTTATGTACAAATACAGTAAGTCAGAAGAACACAGGACCTCTTATGGCGAGTCTTTATTGATATAGAATTCTGCCTGAATACTATAAAACCTTAGTTATTCAAATTTGTAAAATGTCTTAAAACTAAATTATAGTAAGAATGTTATAATTTAAGAAATGGAAGTAGAAAATACTTCAGTTTGATCCCCTGCTGTTCCACATATTAGTATGTAAACAAATGCTATAGTGATCAAAAGAGAATGGCACTGATAAAAACAGACACGTAGACCAATGGAACAGAACAAACACCCCAGTAATAAACCCACACATATACAATAAACTAATCTTTGACAAGGGCACCAAGAATACAAACCCGGAAAGAACAGTTTCTTTAATAAATGGTGCTGGGAAAAGTGGTTGTCCACATGCAAAGACTGAAGTTGGACCCTTATCTTACACCATACACAAAAATTAACTCAAAATGGATTAAAGATTTAAATGTAAGACCTGAAACCATAAAATTCCTGGAAGAAATCATACAGGAAAAGCTTCTTGCCTTTGGTCTTGACAATATGGTTTTGGGGATATGACATCAAAAACACAGGTAACAAAAGCAAACATGAACAAGTGGGACTATGTTAAACTAAAAACATAGGGTTTAACCTTCAAAATTTATAAGGAACTCATACAACTGTTAAGCAAGGAGGCCATTATACTGTGGCTCTAACCAGGTGGAGGCCGCCGTAAGCAAACCAAAACCTAAGCCTGAAATGCCTCGAGGTTGAGAAATCAAAACGCTAAGGACAACCAATCACAAACAGCCAACGAGGCTCTAAGCTACAGCCAACCAACAATTCCCTTACTTGGCTTCCACACTTCCTCTATGGAAGCCTCTCCTCAGCGCCTGTTGGCGGAGCGCGCCTAACCACTGCCAGTTTGCTGCTGCCTGACTGGAATGGATTTTTGTTCAAATAAACTCTTAAAAACTTGAATATGCCTCAGTTTATCTTTTAACAGTTCTGGTGTCAGAAGAACCAAAGCAAAGGGACCCCAGCAGCCCCCAGGAGCCCCGAGCAACCAGGCGGAGGTACCTGCTGAGCTCCCTGGAGCCGCTGCCTGCTCGCTGCCTCTGGAGGTGTGGGGACGTCCCCTCGGGTCCCGGTCCTCGTTCAGCAGCTTTGCGTCACGAGCTTTCAGACTGAGCGTCTTTTTTTCCCCCAAACTGGGTCCCGAAACCAACTGGAGTTGGCCTGGTTCCGACTTAGAAACCGCAGGGGGTCCAGGGTCGGATCCGGTGCAACTTAGAAAGCAGTCCGGGTTCCAGTTCTGACGGAGTCCGGGTCAGACTGGTTCCGTCTTAAGTCGTACACCGGCCGGCTCCAGCCTCGGACTGGGTCTGACTGAAACTGGGCTGGGCTCGTGTGAGGCCTCGGCTGAATAAAATTTTATTTTAAGGCTGCCCAGCAGGTACCCTGACCAAGAATGATCATGAGTTACGGTGGCCACAGCGGAGAACTTTTTTTTTTTTTTTTTTTTTTTTTGCGGTAAGCGGGCCTCACACTGCTGCGGCCTCTCCCGTTGCGGAGCACAGGCTCCGGACGCGCAGGCTCAGCGGCCATGGCTCACGGGCCCAGCCGCTCCGTGGCATGTGAGATACTCCCCGACCGGGGCACGAACCCTTGTCCCCTGCGTCGGCAGGCGGACTCTCAACCACTGCGCCATCAAGGAAGCCCCACAGCGGCGGCCTTTTAACCGAGAAAGTCTCGTCCATTTAGGAGGGGCCCCCGAGGAAAAGGGCCTCAGCTGGGCAGTCTCTATGAAGGGTGGAGCGAAAATTATTTCCCTCGCCTACAGTTTCCGGTGACCAAGTGAGACCCTCTGGGATGCCCCGCTCACGCTGGAGCCTGCAGACGGCATCCCGGGAAAACTGGCGAAGCCGGCAAAGGTAAGAATTCTTACGAAAGTTCGCTCTCCTAGCTGTCCATCTGTGTCCTGCTTGAGACAATGGGAATCTAAACTGGTGCAGCCCCTCTGGATAATATTATGGAGGTTCCTCAAAAGATTTTAAAAAAGAACTAGTATATGATCCAGCAGTCCCACTTCTGGGTATATATTCCAAAGGAAATAAATTCAGTCAGTACTTCAAAGAGCTATCTGCACTCCCATAGTCATTGCAGCGTTATTCACAATAGCCAAGATATGGAAACAATCTGAGTGTCAATAGATGAATGGATAAAGAAAATGAAAATGAAATATTTTATATATATATATATGTGTGTGTATGTATATATAGTTGTTGTTGTCTTGCCTCGCGTGGGTGGAGTGTCGGAGTTCCCAAGAAGGCAAACAAGGTGCATTTGGATCCCACAGGGCGCACTACGTGACTTGGGGTGTGTAGGGCAAGTCCGCACCGGTCTTGGTGGAGGGGCAGGGGGAGGACATGCTGGGATGCACTGAGCATCGGGGTGGAGTCAACAAAAGGCAGAATGAGGCCCAAGTCATTGCAGCCACAACCAGTCTTTTCCTGAGGAAGCCCCATCTTGTGGAATCTCGCGAGATCCACGGGGGCCGGTAGGCAAGTGCTGGGAGGAGAAACACCTAGGTGCCCCAGCTGCCGCGGGACCCCGGACCTGCCCTCTCCCCTAAGGAGGTTGGCTCACACCACGCATCATGAACCCCAATTCTTGTTACGCACCCCGCCCAACTCAGGGTCACAGTGCAGTGTCACCTCACCCCAAGGCCCTGTCAGGTTCGGGGGATGGGGAGGGGGGGACATGCTCTGGCCCAAAGACTGTACAGGGAGGGACCAACTGAGACCAAAGTGGGGGAGTGAACTTTGCACGCGTGGGCCACAAATCTATAGCCTTTGAGGAGTCCAAAGGCCCTGGGGGGAACTTGAGCTTCTGGCACAGAATGATGGGGCCCAAATCTGAGGTCTGCTAAGGTCCAAGGACACAGCAACCCAAACATGCTCATTCCATGAAATGTATGTATTTTTTGTACAAGTGAAATATTATTCAGCCACACAAAGGAAGGTGATCCTGCTAATTGTGACAATATGGATGAACCACGCGAACCTAGAGGACAGTGTGCTAAGTGAGATAAGTTAGATGCGGAAAGACAAATACTATATGATCTCACTTCTGTGTAGAATCTAACTCACAGAACCAGAGAGTAGACCAGTGGTTGCCGGGGGCTTGGGGAAAACAGTGAAATGGTTGGTTAAAGGGTACTAACTTTCAGTTATAAGATGAATAAATTCTGGAGTGCTAATGAACATCATGGTGATTATAGTTAAGAATAATGTGTTGTATACTTGAATTTTCTGAGAGTATTTCATAAGTGTTCTCACCACACACACAAATGTAACTATGTGAGGTGATGGATGTGTTAGTTAACTTGATTGTGATAATCATTTAGCAATGTATATGCAAATGAAATAATTACATTGAACAACCTAAATATATACATATTTTAATCATGCTTGGAAAAAATAAATACATGGAATATTTGAGTTTGAGTCCCTGCTTTTCCATATATTTGTATGTATACAAATAAAAGTTGGTATCTTTGAACTTCAATTTCCTTTTTCAGCCATATATTTATGAATATTAAATATATATTTTGCATCAAGTGTTTAACAGTTGATGCAGATAGAAAGATAAATAGGAATGATACATTTCCCATGAGCCTGTAGCCTTAATCAAAACAGAACCCAATGGCAACTATCACTTTATTTTTTTAAAAATATATGACAAAGTTTAATTTTATGGATTGCTAATTACTTCCATTCTAGTTGGAATTATTTAGGTTTTATAAATTTTATTTCATCAAATATGTCATGCTGTTTCTAAAGAGAGTTACACATAGCTAAGGATATAGATATTTCCCCATTACTTCACTGGCAATCAGTGAACACCAGGTTTGTTGTTAAAATATTATCATCATCTCTTAAAATTTTCATTACTTGGTCTTCTAATACTTTGCATAACTGGAAGAAAAGCACATGTATTTGGAGTTAAGTTTTTTAGGCAGAGTAGAAAAATGCTAAAAGATTATTTATAGATGTTTAAATCCTTAGAGAATCTTTACAATCAATATTAGAATTACCAACTCTTGAATTTATGTTTATTGTATAAGTAAAAACTGAAGCTGATACTATTTTTTCATTCATTTCTCTTAACATGGGTAATTCATGGATTTTAAAAACAATTTCTTTAAGTTATTTTATAGGCATTTTCCCCCTAGTAATGAGGACTTATAAATTCCAAACCAACATTTAACATATATTTTATAAGTGTCTTAAAAGAGACATGTATATAAGTTATAGAGATTCAGAAGAGAAATTGTCTATCTGCACTTGAAAACCAGGGGAAATTTTTATAGCATTAACAACATTTATGAGCTGAGACTTGGAGGGACACGTACTTACCTGATTATCATGAGATTTTAACTATTTGTATTTGCTTCTGGTCGGTTTCTCCTGCATGTGGTATTGAGGAATCTTATAGCAAGTAGTGGGCATGAGATGACTCTATTGATTTGGATCCAGATTTTCCTTTGTCATTAAGTCAGGCTCAGTGGTATCTCTTAATCTTTGTCCCGCGTGGTCCCAAGCAATTCAAGTCAACTTGTTGCCTTTTTAAAAATCAGGCCTTAGTCAAAAATTGAAAATTACTTCTCATTATCTGCCAGCTGGTTCTCAGAGCACAAAATCTTCATAAAAAAGCTAAATCTAATGCTTCATTTTTCTATTTTTATTTGTTATAACATTAATCCATGCAAATACTGGTATTTTGATATGTAAAACTCACCTAAAATTCTGCTTTGTGCAATATTGGAGATAATCCTTTTGTGTGGGCAAAAATAAAAAAGTCTTTTCTATATCAAATATTACCTAAGATGTTTGCCTCAGTTTCTCAAAAATCTTTCCCTCTACGTTTGTTTCTTTTTCATCACCAAATACCTCTCAATGAAGCTGCAGTTGAATTTTAAAAGTTTCCAATGGATTTCTTGCTAACTTTAATGTTTATTAAAAGCCTCAGATCACACCAACCTCAAATGAACTCCAGTAGTATAATTATTTTTGGTACCAGAATTTATGCTCCACCATAAATTTTATCCCCATCCTCCTGGAAGAAGATACCTATGACCTCTTTGATTTTTACTTGCTAATACAAAGTGAAAATTAGAGTCAAAATCTTTTATGTCAAGAGCATGGCTGCTCTAGAGCTTGATAGGGTAATGTCTTATTGATAATATTAATCACTATATTTTAGGTAAAGATTCACAGTACTCTTAAAATGTTCTATACTTGTAAACTACAACAGAAAAAAAGTATTTCTGTGGACACATTTACACTGTGTACATATGTGGCTATTTATGTTTTTATGTACTTGACAAATAACCTAGCCAGGATACTGCTTCCAGAATTATCTTGCTTGTTTCAGGATTACTTCAGGAACAATAGATATCTAATAATTATGTTCTGCATCCGTAACATTTATAATTGGTTTCCTCTGGCAGTTGATTACAGATACCGAGAAAAACGAAGGCTCTACCCCTGTAAATTTTTTTCTTCCTTTGGTTCTGTCAACTGCCGTCAAAAGACATTTTCCTGTATAATAATGATTAGTTAAATATCCTAACACAGATTTCCATGATTATTCTAGCAAGCATTGAATGTTTTGCTTAGTTCTAATTATTTTAACAAGACTGATTCAGCTAATGTATCCTTTTTTATTGTTAGGTATTTATTTGAAAATAAAATGCACTGTAGGAAATGGATTTCAGCTTCAAGAGAAGAAAAGTACCTCATATTCAGACTGAGAAAAAGAAAATTAAAAGACCCATCTTGAAGGCAAAGCTCAAGTCTTTAAATTCTCATTCTTAATCCATGATTTTTATAACACTACACCTCTTTAGTGATTTGAGTAGCAGTCTGTGAATTTTGCCTGAAATCAGTTCAAATGCTTTTCATATTTGAGACATATTTTACAACTGTAGTTAAACATATTTAACCACTAATCTATATGACAGTGTACACTGACCATTAAATAGATCCTAGATAAAATCTGGGGTTGATTTTACTTTAATCAGAGACCCTATAAAGCGAGGGATTAAATAAAATAGATTAAACATAACTAGTTATTAATAAGGAATAAGAACAACTAAGAATAAATTATTAAGGCGAGAGAGAGAGACAGACAGAGATAGAGAGAGAAAGAGTTCTTTTACATTCCAAAGAAAGAGTCCAAATTTTAATAAAGGTGAGTAAAGTGTAATGCAGCAAGAATTCTTCACAGACCTTTTAGCATTCAAAGTATAGCATGCATGCTGCGTGGTGCAATTTTACAAGCCTGCAAAATAGTAACATTAATGGCCCAGAATCTTTAAAAATCATAAGTCTGCAAAATGATTCACTTGCCATGCACCTTGAATATTAATAATATTCAAGTAGTTGCATTTATTAACCTTTTACGTTAATGGTCAGAAATGAGAACCATTGCATGACAGAAGGAAAAAATGTTTCAGATGACTATTGGGTTTCATTTGACGTTAATAAAAACCATCAAGTACATATTATGTTAGATTAGCCGAGATCTGGATTCCATATGACAAGTCATTATTATTAAAGGCAAATGGAGGGTATTTTCAAATACACCCCGGAGTGAGGTAGACTAAAATACAATGGTGCACTCTTGAATGTCAAGGACATTTTGTGTGGTATGTAATAGAAAACTACAAGTAATGTGCAGTTTGGGAACTATTTCATGTTCCTCTGAAGACCTCAAAGCATCACACTGAATATTTTATTGGAATCTGTCACCCTCTGCCGTAGGTTCAAGTACATAACAAATATTTATGGGCAGTCATCGTTTTGATGACAGAGAGAATGTGTCAAAGCGAACCTCATCATTATAGTTAGCATATGAGGAAGTGTATAATGTCTTACTCTTCCTATCTCTCCTTCTTTTTCTTTTACTTAAAAATAATCAGTCAAGTTTTATATAACCTATAAGTCATCCCCTGTTAGAAAATCAGAGTCATAAATGCCTGAGTGATCTTTCAACAATGTAGTAAGTGATAAGCTGACTAATTATGCCTTCCTAAATGTCAGCTATACTCATTAGGAAGTATGAAGACCACTGAGAGTAGGAAAATTTTGTTTTAAGAATATTAAACTTTTAAAGTATGCAAATATTGGTAACCTCAGAAATAAGTGCTTTGTCACAATAAGGAAAATCTAAAGTTAGACTAGAAAAAAATGTTATTGTTCAGTGTTAGAATTTTTGTATGTAATAAAAGCAAAGAACTTGGAATTAGAAGACCTGAATTAGGCTACGTTCTCTACTTGTTATTTAGTAGATCAACCCTAAGTAAATGGCTTAACCCCCCTGAACCTCTGTTTTCTCAATCTTAATCCAACCCATGTCACAAGGTGTGTCCAGAACTACATATACATAAAACATTTTGTAAACTATGAAAAAGTTCAGGAAATGAAATGAACTGTTATTAATAATTGCAATTTAAATAGTAACAGCACTGATCATTATTTGCCTGAGGTTGGGGGTGAGGGTTTGGGGGAAGGCGAGTGCAGAAGAATTACAAAGGGGAATAAAGAAACTGCTGGGGATCATGTACACATTCCTTGGCTTTATGCATATGCCAAAGCTCATAGTACATTTTAAATATTTGTAGTTTATCATATGTTGATTATAATAAACCTGTTTTTAAAAAATACAAGGACTACTACCATTACAAGAAAAAAATGAATGGGTTTCATAAATATCATATTGGATGAAAGAAGATGGGCACAAAAGAATGTACCATATAATTGATTCAAGTAAAGTTCAAAAACAGGTGAAAATTACACAATATTAGAGGTCAGGGTAATGAGTACTATTAAGAAAGAGGGAAGAAGCAATAATAGAGCAGGAACAAAAAGAAAGGTAATAGGTATTGAACATATTCTATGTCCTTACCTGGGTTTTAGTTACCTGAATTATGTTTATGATAACTTCTTGAGATGTACATGATAATTTGTACATATTCATTTACATGCATTATACTTCAATTACAAAGCTCATTTAGGAAAGAGATGATTTGTGAGCAAGAAATGTCACCTGAGTTGGAACTGCTTGACCACTAGTTGCATACTTTACCAACTAGGAGAGCTGAATTATTTACCTGGATAAGGAAAGGTCTCTATCCCCAAAGGAATATATCTAAGAATTTCAGTTCTGCAGCTCTACTAAGCCGTTAACTAACAAAAGACTTCTTGCTCTCACAAGAGCAAATCTTAGAATAAAACAGGATATTATCTAGTAAGCATGTAAGTCTGAGTTCTCCACAGAAAAAGAACCAACACAATACATATACACAGATTTATTATTAGGTATTGGCTCACACGATTATGGAGGCTGATAAGCCCCAAGATCTACAGTTGTCAAGCTGTACATTCAGGAGTGTCAGTGCTGTAGCTCCAGTCTGAGCCCAAAGGCCTGAGAACCAGGAGAGGCAATGGTGTAAATTCCAGTCTGAGTCCCAGTCCAAAGTCGGGAGAAGATGGATTTCCCAGCCTGAATTTAAAAATAATCAGTCAAGTTTTACATAATCAACAAGTCATCCTGTTAAGCTATTCGAATCATTTAAAATCAAATTAGATTTATCTGTCTATCTATCTATCTATCTATCTTTTTACCCAGTCAGGCAGAAAAAAACATTCTCTCCTACTCAGCCTTTTGCTCTATGCAGGCCCTGCACATTTGATGAGGCTCACCCACACTGGAGAGGGCAACCTGCTTTACACAGTCCACCAATTCCAGTGTTAATCTCATCCAGAAAAACCCTCACAGACACACCCAGAAATAATGTTTAACCAAGTATCTGAGCACCCAAATATCTGGGCACCAACTATCTGGGCTAAGGACCAGTCAAGCTGACACAAAAAAGTTAACCATCACAGTAAGAAAGGGCAAAAGGTCAGAGGAATTTGAGGTACAGCAATGAGAATGGCATAAAGAGAGTTCAGGGGCAAACAAAATGCATCAAATGACCCAAACTGAATCAAATCTACAGGGGTATGATTTAGTGTCTCCAGTTGTGAATTCCAGAGACCTTGGATCTTTCTTAATTTCTTCTTCGAAATCATACCAGTTTCATCACCAGGCATGCCCATACTACTTAAATATTGCTGAATTCCTTCTGATTTTATTTCTGCTACCAACAGTCTAATTCAGTTTGCCATCAGACATTAATTGGACCCAGTGCCTGTGCCTCTGATGTAGTTTTCCTGTGTGACTCTTGCTCCTGCAATCCATTTTCTATCAGCCAGATTGATTTTTTTTGACATATATATTGGATCAGTCAGCTAAAGTAATTAATGCCAGTTTTCCATTGTACTTAGAATAATATTCCATAGTGCTAAAATGACCTATAGGGAGGGCCCTGCATGAATTGGTTGGTTCCCATCTTCCTCTCAGACCCTGTATTATACTCAATAACTTGCTCTCTCCGTTTCAATATTAGCCTTCTCTTTTTGGGAGGAATTCTGCAAATTAATCTTACTTTTCAGAGCAGTCCACAAACTGTACTCTTTCCATGGAATGCTCTTGCCTTATTCATCCCTAAGCTGACTCCTTCATATCATTAAAAGCTCAGCTTTAATGTTACCTTTTCAGAGAGAATGTCTATGTCAACCTTTTCTAGAGGGAACATAGCTCACAGTTTTTATTGATCATTATGAGTTAGACACTATTTATAAAGAGTATTAATCATCCCAAATTATCACTTGCTTCCATGGCAAGTTTTTTCTGTATCTGTTTGTAGCCAATTTGGGCAGATAGAAATAGATGGGAAAAAATTAAGGGACACCTGTACTGTCTCTCCTCTCTCTGTACTAAGCTAGCACTAACTGTAGTAGCAAGAGTAATATTTCATTACTAATATGAATATTTTGATATAATAATATACTCATGAATAAAATGTTGAATTCCTATTTTCTTTATTGTGTAAGATTTGAAATCTTATAAATATTTTACAGGTCATCAAAGTGTATTTATTAATATCACTTTTATTCCATGATTGTAGAGCATGAATTAACTTTGATATAAAAGTCATTCTAGTAATTTCTCTGATGAAATAAAGTCCAAATGGGGTAAATAACTGAAAATGAGTCCAAGTATCTATTTGAATGCATAATTATTATCTATGTGTCTAATGGAGCTATTCATTGAAAGTGCATCCCTGAAGCTGCTTCTTCAAAAATGTGTAGGAAGGAGTACAAGGTAAATATATATTGAGATAAAACTCCTAGTATTAAAAAACTCATCTGTATACCCTGCAAACTCAGGGCTTTTCTTAATTCTCTGCACAAAGCCATGCACACCTTTGGGGCTGCCTGGTAAAAATTGTGAATCAGAAACATAAGCAGTTTGATTTATTTAAAGGATATATAAAGACAAAAAGAATGTATATGGGAATAATTGTTTTTATGGATCAGCAATTCAATATGAAACAGAAAAATGACTCAAGAAGAAACAAGTTAGGGTGGAAAAATAAATAGAAATATGCATAGATATAGATATAATTACATGTATAGTGAGACTCATTCTGATACTGATTTATATGTCTGCATTGTGGGACGTACTTGTGTGATAAAGATCAATTGAATCTTATCTTTTAATTGTGACCAAGGTAATATGTAGAAAAGGACAAAGGGTGTATTCCAGTTTATAATAACAAAATATAAATGATTACCCCTGAAAGAGGGGAGGAAGGTGAAGGCTAGTCTATGTGAATGAATACAAGTACTCTTAAAAAGTAAGTGAAACTTCTTCTGAAGTCTAAGAAGATACGTTGCTTCGTTTCTCCATATCAGAAAAGGACATTTCATTGGTTTAGTTATAAAAACATTCAGTCAGGCTTCCGTGGTGGCGCAGTGGTTGAGAGTCTGCCTGCCGATGCAGGGGACACGGGTTCGTGCCCCGGTCCGGGAAGATCCCACATACCGCGGAGCAGCTGGGCCCGTGAGCCATGGCCACTGAGAGGCCCGCGTACCGCCAAAAAAAAAAAAAAAAAGAAAAAAAACCATTCAGTCAATTAGAAGATAACAGCCTTTTATAATATTTATCTCAGTGTGGTACAGAAATAATTTGATTTTTGATTTCACAATGCCCGTGTATTTTTATATACTGCCGTTACGAGTAATCTATTTTGTAACATTCCATATAAATAATAAGCTGTAACTTTAAATTCATTGTTTCCCATTCTTGAGTTACAAGTTCTTTTAATTTGTTGATGAAAATTGATGGATCAAAATGGAATTTTGACGGTGAAGCCTCAGGTCATAAAATGCTTCATTAACATATCACATAGATTAGCACTTTCAATTTTTGCATTATTCTAAAATGTAACTGAGTTTATAACAACATTATTCTTTGCTGCAATGGAAGTAGCACAGTACATTGATTAGCATGATCGTGGATTGATTAGATTTCATTCTACATTGATGAGTCAGAAGAGACAAGCAAAGGACACTGTGCTGACTGAATTTATGAAATGGCAAGTGAAAGACTTTCTGTTAACCAAGCAGTATTGAAAGTTATTTCCTATTCCCTGAAATCCATTCTAAACTCTATATTATAAATACCATAGGACAGTGAACCCCTAGTAAAATAAAAACAATAAAACTTGAATATCTCAACTAGAGTAATTTGGGGAGGATTACCTCAGAGAAAAATAAAAGTAATTCTCCAAGGGGAAAAAAAAAATGTGTCAGCTTCACCATGAGATATCAGAAACTTTGCCAGGAGTGATGTAGAAATCAAAACAGCAAGGGTGTATTTGATATTTTGGTGATCACCAACAAATCTGTATGAATATAGGGCTACTCTAGTTTACATGTGTTCATCCACGAGCAAATTCTTGAATACTAAGGTGTTCCAGGCACTCTGTTGGGCTCTGAGGATACAAACAAGAGCAAGATTTTCTTTCTAGAACATTTTTTTCATAGTCCCGTGTGACTTACTTTCTCAGTGACAATTGACAATTTCAGCACATCTTTTTTCTATGCCCTTCTTCTCCTTTCGTTTCAAGCTCATAGCCCTTTGACTTTCTAATCTCTCTGACTTTTTTGTTACTACCTCAGTAAATATTTTCTTTTCCACTAATTTTAGACTTTCCAAAGGTTCTGCCTCAGAATAGCTCCCAACAGTCATATACAGAGAGATGAATCCTGATCTATGGATCAGGATCTCAGGATCTTATTTAGTTTTGATGTCTTTACCCAGATGCAAGACTTAATGGCATTCCAAAAAAGTATATTGTTTCCCCACAACACTTGTCCTTTTTAGTTCTATAACTGGTACCAATAACTTCCCTTTCACTCTGTTTCAAATCTTTGGAATTAACTGAATCCTTCCCCTCCCTTTATTACTTATAACTAATTATCATGCAGGGTAAATACCATCTAATTTCCATTCTCAGGGACTCTATTCTAATCAGGTCTTAAGTCCCTGATTTGTGGGTACCTTATGGATGTATTCAACCCTCTTCATTTATATTACATTTCTGTTTTATAATAAAATGCTGGTGCTGGGCATGTCCAAGTTTATAGTTCCATGGATGATATAATATTCCATACATGATCGGCAGTTTAAATCACAGAGTTACTTTTTTCCATGATCAAATGTACAGTCTCTGCTAGGGTCTAGCAGTAGACCAAGAATTGCTTTAAAACAGTATTAATCAACAAAGAAGGGATAGACTTATCCAAAAACCTTGGAATATATTTTGTGACTCTCCTATTGGAACTGCTTGTCAGACTTTATTCTGCATTTCTATCTGCCTCCCACACTATTGAAACTGGTAATTCTTAATTTCCAAGTGACAGGGAAGCTCACATCAGTTGAGACCTCTGTAGCACCTATTCGTATGTTGGTTGCCACTTAAAACTGGCAACTTCACAGATTATCCCACAAGTGGTTTCTAGAAGCAAGTTCAAATGTGACATATATTGCCTCCCAAATCCAAAGGGATCCACTCAGAGTTATGCCTTTCATCATGGTAGGTAGATGCAGCAACTTAGCTCTCATTTTAGAGGGGTATATATATTCCCATCACATATTTGCTACCAAGACAAACAACTACAGAATACGTCTATAGTCCCACTACACCTGCTGTTAGATGCACTGGGGTCAGGACACATCCAGACCCCTGACCACCTCCTCAGTCACCTGCCTCCATTCATTGTCCCTCGCTCTGAGAGATGAGCTTACAGGTAAAACTAATTTCAGTATCAATATACAGTTACCCCTAGAAAGTCTGTGTATTTCTGTTTTCTTGGGAAATAATCACCCTTTTGAAAACTTTGGAGGAAATTCATGTTCTATATCTTTCCCCCAAGGATCCTGGCATTGCAGTCAAAGTAGAGTATGGTGGTCTCCAAAGTGCCTCCATCTCAGAACTGAGTAAGAGGCAGTATAGCCCCGTTACAACGACTTTAGTTATGCACTTGCCCAGCAATCTTAGATTTTTTTTCTTGTAAGCATGTCATGGAAAAACTTAGGAAACTATTCAATCATTTATTTTCTAAGTGGCCCACAGATGAATTACCCAAACTAGCACCCTGTGCATCCAAAGGCTCTGATTTCTGTTTCAATCTTATGGTTTATTGTGGCAGCCTTGTCTCTGATACCTAAGTACTACCAACTTCTTCCACTGCCATGAGATGGCTTCACTTCTGTGGAGATCAGGGAATCTAATTCCATCATAGCATCCTTCAGAACACTCTTAAGCCTATAACATTCAGCCCTAAATACACTTCATGTTGGACACAGCTGAGGATTCATTTTTCACTATAATCAGAATCGAGGCTTGCTCTCAATCATACTTTTCTTATCACTTCAGAAGACAGGGTCTCATGAAAAACTGTCTTCTTCTTAAACACCTTTCCTTAATAATTCATTTCCCCTGTGTCTGTTCCAGATGACTCTAAGGAGAAACGTGACTGTGGCCTTAAAAAGATAAAACCACCACCACCTGATGCCACACTGCTTTGCCTTCCAACCCCTCTTCACTCTGTATCATAACCAGTGATATTCTGAAGAATTTTGTTGGTATTGCATAGGATGGATCACATATGTCTTATTTACCAAAGCAAAGTTAATTATTTGCACATACATTGCACATATGAACATGCCAATTCCAGAATTCCATTTTGAGATTCTGCTTCCTAGTGCCCCAGTACTTAAATATGTATCAGTCCCTATCCCAGAAGGAGGCAGCAAGCTTAAAACAGGATACTCTGAGGATGCTTTATGTACCAAGAGGCTAACTATAAAGTTTTGGACGTGCTGCATTGGAACTACAAGTGATAGTGCAAGAACTCAGACTGGAGGAGTAGAGATGTCATCATTCTTTGGTCCAATCAAGATAGAGTCATTGAGGCAGACCACACTGAGAGGTAGAGCAAAGCATAGAGAGCACAACCAGCCCAAAGTAACCTTAGAGAACCAGGCCTGAAATATTCTCACTCAGCCTCTTTTCATCTGATCTCATGCTGGGAATCCTCATTGGATGAATGCAACAGGATTCCAGAAAGCAAATAGCTCTTTGACATAATCCATGCAGTTCAGTCTCCTATCACAGAAAACAGGAAGAGAAGAGAGGATTCCCATTAACAAAAAACAGTTATTAAGCCCTCTACCCTGTTCTCCCCAAGGCTGTTGAGGAGGAAAAGAAAGGGAGACTTTGGAGTATTTCCCCTTGCCAAGAGGTTCTTAAAATGTTACCTACTCCTGTGTCAGATATTAAGGCTGCAGGTTAGCTGCATCAGATCCGGTTTCTGGAATGAGTCATTTAAATTCCTTCAATTTTATGCAAATGTAGAGCAATAAGGCTGCTATCTACTCAGACTAAGTATAAAAGAATCTTTGACTTAATGCTAATGCCTCTCATGATACTACAGGTATTCATTCATTCATTCATTCATTCATTCCTGGTGAAGGAGCCTGGATGTCAGTAAGGACTGAATATTTCTGGGAGAGAGAAAATTGATCACTTTCTTACCCACATCTGCTCAAGATTTTGTGTTATGAAAATCTCAGGATAAACCTGGTTTAGCCCAGCTGAAACTTAGAAGTAGGAAAAGTCAGTGAAGTCTCTGAAATAAAAGTACAGTAAGCCCCCTACATACAAATGAGTTCCATTCCAAGAGTGCATTCATTAAGTCCAATTTGTTCAAAAGTCCAAGTTAGCCTAGGTACCCAACTAACACAATCGGCTATATATTGATAGTACTGTACTGTAATAGGTTTATAATAATTTTCACACAAATAATACATAAAAAATAAACACAAAAAATAAGACATTTTTAATCTTACAGTACAGTACCTTAAAAAGTAGAGTAGTACAGTACAACAGCTGGCATCCAGGGGCTGGCATCCAGTGAACAGGCAAGAAGAGTTACTGACTGGAGGAGGGAGAGTAGGTGAGAGAAGGTACAGCTGAAGGATCATCAACAATAGGAGACTGTAAGGCAAGGTGCAATTTCACTCACACCTTAGTTGATGTGACATGACACGTTCGCATCTTGGAAAGTTCACAACTTGAAGGTTCGTATGTAGGGGACTTACTGTACATTGGAGGAGTTTAGGCTTGGCCCAACACAAGGATCCAAAGTTTTGTGGAAAGTATTGATTAGCATATAATTATTTTGATCAGTAACCCATTTAAGAGCATATACATATTGAAAATAAAAGTCTTAATTCTCCCTGTTGAAAATAAGAAAAAAGACTTTTCCTTTTCTCTTTTCTTAGAGCATTTACTTTAGAAAACTTTTAAGTTCTGTGTCTTTGAAATATATATAAATATTTTAAAAGCTAAATAAACCTTGCCAGAAAGAGAAAAACAAATATTGTATATTAACGCATATATGTGGAATCTAGAAAAAATGGTACAGATGAACTGGTTTGCAAGGCAGAAATAGATACACAGATGTAGAGAACAAATGTATGGACACCAAGGGGGGAAAGCGGTGGCGGGGGGTTGGTGGTGGTGGGATGAATTGGGAGATTGGGATTGACATATATACGCTAATATATATAAAATAGATAACTAATAAGAACCTGCTGTGTAAATAAATAAATAAAATTAAATTAAAAAACAAAACAAACAAAATAAATAAATAAACCTTGCCAGCTGTAAGACCTAGGAATACCTTTCTCAAGGACTTGGGAGTCATCTCTTTGAAATGTATTTATTGAGGAAGATAGTGCAGCCTCTGTCTTACAGTTTCTATGGGAGGAGGGCAGGAACCCAACTTCAAAGAGCCACTTGCTCTGGCTCCCCTGGTGGCGCTGTGGTTGAGAGTCCGCCTGCCGATGCAGGGGACACGGGTTCGTGCCCCGGTCTGGAAAAATCCCACATGCCGCGGAGCGGCTGGGCCCGTGAGCCATGGCCGCTGAGCCTGCGCGTCCGGAACCTGTGCTCCGCAACGGGAGAAGCCGCGGCAGTGAGAGGCCCGCGTACCGCAAAGAAAAAAAAGAGCCACTTGCTCCAAAACTACCTCCTGTCATAAAAACATGGGATGTTTAATTTTCCTTTGGATAAAGCCAGTTAGCTAACACATATGGTCACTCCAGTTATCACGTAAATGTAGGATAAACTATGCATGAAGAATGGTTCTGTTAAATCCTCTTTGGGCTAATTAGTGTTTTTCTTGAGAACATGTATGTAATGAGCTGCATCTCCTTGGCTCTATAAAGCGTGTATGTAATGAGCTGCATCTGCTTGGCCCTATAAAGGGTGGTGATCTCAGGGGGCCATGGGGTGCGGCAGGTTGAAAGGGGATCTTAGTTCCCTGATTTGGAATGGAACCTGGGCCATGGAAGTGAGCATGCCAAATGCTAACCACTAGACTACAAGGGCCAGTGAGCTTGATGCAGGACCTCAATCCTTGTCTTCTTTGAAGAAGGAATTCAGCAAAGAGACAGAAAGTAGTGAAGCAGGTAAATTGTTTTTAGAAGAAAAATAAGTGCAGAAAGACACAGGCAGGCTCAGAGAGAGTTGCACACTGTTGGGGTGGCTTAAATTGTTCATATAGGGGCAATTTTCTGGGTTCCCTCTGCCCAATCATCTTGCTTCATCTTACTGCATGCCCATATTTGGTCTGACTCACAGACCTCCCCAGTGTGCCCATGCATAGTTTAGCCAAGATGGATTCCAGCATGAAGGTCTCTGGGAGGTTGGCAGGACATATTATGGGCTGGAGTCCCCTCCCTTTTTTGACCCCTGAGGAGCCTTTTTGTGCATGTTTAGTTGGGAAGGTCTCCTTGACTTCAAGAGTGAAAAATGTGGTCATCTTGATAGGGTTAGAGTAGGATAATCAATAGTTAGCTCAGAAATCCCACTGGGGGATTATAGATAGAGAGGGAACTTTAGGGGACTTTGGGAGACCACAGTAAGTTAATGATCATTCAAGAAAGAAATGGAAAAATGCTGAAACAACGTGGGCTTGCTTGACTCATAAAGCAAAGCATGTCACTTAGCGTCAAAGCCAGATTGGCTTGCTTAACAACAAAACCATGCAACAGAAGCATGAGACATGCCCCAAAACAATAAAACAATAGTGGAAAATAAGGCCTACAACCTTCCCAGTGATGTCAACAAGGTAATGACCCCTAGGACATGCTGTCTGCACACAAAAAGAACAATTTATGGAAAGGTGATGTTTCAAAGTGAAAGGCCCTCATTGTGCTGAGACCTGAAATAATTTTTCCCTAGTGCCATGATGGTCCTGGATGCACCATATAGGGTCAAAAACTCCCCTGCCCGACATGTAGGAGAAGTTAATGATGGAAGACTCAAAGAATGAAAAAGAAGGTGGTCTTCTCCCCTTCCCCTCTCTTCCTTTGATTATAAAAATGTAACCCACTAAGCCCTTGGGGCAGCGCAACACTCACCTGCCCACTTGTAAGCCTCACAAGCATCCTATTCTAATAAACCATTTCTTATCTATCACTTTGCCTCTCACCGAATTCTTTCTGCACTGAAACATAAAGGACCGGAGTTCCTCGGAGCCCCCGAAACGCCACCTGGTGGTTTCAGTCTTATCTTTTTACTCAAGCTGAGTTCAGCTCCTCTTTGCTCCTGCCTTTATCTTTAACTTGAAGTGTCAGCAGAAGACAAGATCCAGCTGCTCAGCCTGGGGCCCATCGACCTCCTACCTCAGTGAGATTTCTATCAGTCTTTGCAAGCTCATAGCGGATTGCCTGTGATGCATATCTCATTCTGATTTAATGCTTATTCAATAATAAAACTGTTTTCTTCCTCTTCTACCTTTATGGAAAGGTGTTATAGGTTGGGAGATTTTGTTTTTAATTATATTTCCGCCACACTTGTTACCAAATAAATCGGGTCTCACCGCCCGCCACTTACAAAATCCATACTCACAGATGTCAGCAGAAAGAAAAGTTACCTTTAGTCAGAATGCTGGAAATCTGGGGAAATGATGGACTCAGACCCCCCAAAACCACCTCCAAAGATTCTGCTCAGCCGTGAAAGTTTTAAAGGGAAGCAGAGAAGTAATCTCAGTTAATCATTGAGATGGGGGGTCAGGGTTGTCACCATCCCCCCACCGTGTGCAGGCTTGTGCGCAGGCTTGTCCACTTCTTGTGATTTTCCTCTATATGTTATCTTGTTCACACAGTTTGGTCACACAGTTTGCTCGGGAGATTACTAAAGGGAAGCTAGGGAAGAGATCTGGTCATCTGTTGATTCCTTATCCTTTATTTCTATTTCTTTGATCTATGAAAAGAACTGACAAGTTGGACAAGGTATTGTGTGGTTAAAAGGTTTGAAAGGTGTGACTGGGCCGGAGGTGAGCAGAGCATGGGAGTGCCTTCTTTAAAAGTTGGTTGCAATATATCTTTGCTAAAATGACAATAAAAGGGGCTTCCTGCTGAGGGTGGTTTCCTGTAAAGAGCTGCTTGCAACTCCTCACTTGTCAGAACAGCATTCCATTTCTATGGGATTAGAAAGATCTGTCTTCTGTAACTTCTTCATGATGACATAGGTGCCGTATTCTCAGAGTTGAAGATGTAGACGTGAGTCTGTAGCATCTCTTTGCTGACAGTTGTGGTTGCCCATTTACATACACGGGCAGAGCAAGCTACAATTATTTTGATACCCACAAAGATATAGATTATTATGATCAAGAATGTTAATCCCATTCTCTTGAGACCAGTTTTTGGGATTGTGCTAGCCACAAGTTCAGTACTGCTCAAGTTGGAGAAACTTATGTCATGGCTACAGTCTGGTCATCATGCAGTTAGCTTTCTTTCTTCTGTTGGCAGTTATAGTATCTGTAAAACAACGCAGGAATGTGCATCAGACACTGAGCCTGTGGCTTTATTGTCCTAATCGTTAACTGCTCGGTTCCACACTGTGGTTGTTCTTTGAAGAATAAGTGCTGACAATAATGGTGTAAACTTTGAAATCTAAAGAGGGAAGCACCTTTAGCCAAACTTAGCAATTTATTTTTGTGAAGAACTGCTGTGCCTGCACAGGAATCTAAACATAAGATGCTCATCACATCTGTTTCTCTAGGTACAGGTACAGAATTTAACAGTGACAGCATGGTGGTGGTAAATAAACAGACTATGGAATGCTCTGGAAGTAATTATCTCTGGCTTTGGGGCATTAAAAAAAAACGAATTCTGTCAGGCTGGATAAGCCAATTCTTGGGCAATTTTAGACTGGGAGGTTTCAAGACAAAGACACTTGGCTGTTTCTTAACAATAGGTGGTTACTCCAGTGAGTAATTGATAATTGAGAAAATGAAAGAAATATGGATTTATTTTGTGCCCAGAGTTATAAAATGATGCATACTGGCTAAACCTAAAAACTGAGCTTTTTTCATCTTTGGGCCTTTGCTTCTGTTTGTTCTCAACCTGGAATCAGCTTATATCTCCAGCCTTTCATTTATACATTGACATTCTCTTATTTATGTCAGTTTAAAATAACTGCAACCCTATGAAGCTTTCTCTGGTTGCACACTTGGATGTGATCTTTCTACAAGACCTAATCATAGGGTATAAAAATTATCTACATGATGTTTTTCATAGTCAAATAAAGTTCGTCTTATTTAACTTGTTGTAGCATGGGAGAAGGTACTCAGAGTAGCCTTGATAGTGTCATGAAAAGGGTTTGGGTTTGTGCTGGCTGATTCTGAGCAGGGAATAGGGAAGCAAGAGCCAGTTCCAGATTGGACAGTGTACGAAGGGGGAGCAAATTATGATGGTTTATCTTAGTGCTTGTTCAGAAGGCAGAGGGATTAAAGTGGAGCTAGAGTTGTTAGTCAGAAGAGGGGCATATTTAACCATTTCTGTGGCATCTGGAGAGCCTTGTCTATACTCTTTTCTGAGCCTTGCTTGTGTTCTGTTGGGAACATCAGCCTGGTATTCAACGAGGCTTATTTTCACTTTCTTTTGTTGTCAACAGCACCTATTTCACCTCTGTAATTATAAACTTCATTTTTGAAATATGGTACTAAAGGTCTTAGAAAGGAAATGATGCATTCAAGGTCCCACAAGTATAATTAGCAGTTAGTACAGACTCTGGAGTTCTGGATCCTAACCATGTGTCCCTTCAGTATGAAATTCTACATTCCTATGTTTCTGTGGGTTTGTTTTACACTTACCTGCTAAGCCAACGGATCCCGGTTTTGACGTGGTGCAATTTTCCAGATATTTTCAAAACTCAAGGCTCTGTAAATGAATTTTTTTAATGTATGAAAATCATCCTAACTGTTTGGGTAAAAATCTTACCTTTCTTTATCATAATTATTCAGGTATTCTACAAGTGTAGCGTAGGAAGGATTCACTACAGCTGAGATATAATATAGTCATTTCAACTCTCTAATACCTACTGTAGAAAAAAAGATACACGTTCTATTTTTCTACTAGGTATCTCCAACATCTTGATCAGTATAATGGTTCTGGGAGTTTGACAACTTGATTAATCTGAGCAGTCTCTGACCATAAACACACTCAAACTCTTTTTACTCTAAAGGATTTTCTGTCTCCTTTGTAGATAAGATCATTCAAAATCAGGATAAATTAAGTAACTTTATAGTGGAAGAGCCATATCTTGGTACTGAGAAAAGCTCTGTCTTTTCTGGCTCATCTTAGCTTTTCTCAGAGAATGAAAGCTAATAAAATACCCTATAAAATACCTAAGAATTAGATCTATATTCTGTTATTTTATATAGTTTTCAAAAAATATCTGGAATATGGGCTTCCCTGGTGATGCAGTGGTTAAGAATCCGCCTGCCAAGGCAGGGGACATGGGCTCAAGCCCCGGTCAGGGAAGATCCCACATGCCGCGGAGCAACTAAGCCCGTGCGCCACAACTACTGAGCCTGCGCTCCAGAGCCTGCGAGCTACAACTACTGAGCCCATGTGCCACAACTACCAAAGCCTGTGCACCTAGAGCCCATGCTCCACAACAAGAGAAGCCACCGCAATGAGAATCCCACACACCGCAAGGAAGAATAGCCCCCACTCGCCGCAGCTAAAGGTAGACTGCGCACAGCAACAAAGACCCAACGCAGCCAAAAATAAATAAATAAACAAATTTATTTTTAAAAAATCTGGAATAATTCCTGGTCCGTTTCTTATTAATATTTATATGTCAGAGGCTAGCACAATAAATATTATATACATAATGTAAAAAACAATGATTAACTTAATTTTTCCCTTCAAAGCATTTGTTTTATCTTTTTAGTTCTTCTCTATCTCTTAACCACTACATCCAATAAACGATATACTGCTGATGGCCTATCCCAAATATGTTCTAGAAACCATCATTTTCCGAAACACGTCTCCTTCAGGCATATTCTTCTTACTGATCTAGTCTCTCAGCTTTCTCTTTGCCACGATTACACATCAATCCACCCTTCTTGTTCTTTCTAAAGAAATGCATTCTCTACATTAAAAAAAGTATCCGTATCATTCTACTCCCTTCAGTTTAAAGTCTAAAATTGCTTAGGCTCCATAACAGAAAGTGTTATGACCTCAAAGACTTCATCCCCACCTCATATTCAGCCTCTTTTCTTTTTTGCACTTCACATTCTAAAGGTACAAAACTGCTCCAGAGTTTCCTGACCACACTATACCATTTCACACCTCTCTATCTTTGCCTCTGCCTGGAGACCTTTTTTTTTTTTTTTCCATTTTTTATCAGCCAACTTCTCATCTTTGAAGAGTTCGGTCTGGTATTATTCCTTCAGATGCACAGTTCGTAAATGCATCTGGAGGTAGCTCTTTTCCCACTGCTATAAATGAATGCATAATATTGCCCTGGTATGTTTCGTTGACGTATCTATTTCTATGCTACATGCCACATAGCATGTCCGATTTATTTATTTATTTATGTGATCTCTAGGTAGAAGCACGGTACCTAAAAGAAAAGAGGCACTCAGATATTTATTAACTTTACTGAAGTCAGCATTCTCATAGCATACTTTGCATGGATCTTATTGTGTACTTATCCTTTTCACTGTTATTAATATATTTTTGTGGGGGTTTTTTTGTCTGTTTTTTGGGTTCGCGGGCCTCTCACTGTTGTGGCCTCTCCCGTTGTGGAGCACAGGCTCCGGACGCGCAGGTTCAGCGGCCATGGCTTACGGGCCCAGCCGCTCTGCGGCATGTGGGATTTTCCCGGACTGGGGCAGGAACCCACGTCCCCTGCATTGGCAGGCAGATTCTCAACCACTGCGCCACCAGGGGAGCCCATATTAATATATTTAAATGTATATGGTTCATAATAGAATTTAGTCCTTTCAGGGACAATCTTCCCAGCACAGCACACATAGCATGTACTCAATGAATATATGTTACATGAACTAATGAGGAAAAGATTCACAATGCTAGAATTATTGAAACAATGTGTAATTATATACATGAAGGCTAAATGAACTATTTTAGAAATATGGAGTGAGGAAAGAGACAATACTTGGAACTAGTGAAATAATTTTCATGGAGAGAATTAGAAAAGAGGCACATTCTTGTTTGTTTTTTATTTTGTTTTGTTTATAATTTTTCTATTGCATCCCTTGCTTGTTTTTTTTTCCTTTTGTTTTGTAATAAAATAATGAATCCAGCTTTTTGAACTCAAAAAGGAATTTAGTTCCTGTGGATCTCAGTTTATTCACCAGTTGAATGAAAGAACAAAAAATAGATTTTGTCTGAAGTCCCTTGATGCTCAAAGCTTTTCTATGTCTTACCTCCATCTCACCTTACCAGTATTAACCTTGTTAACTCCCAAGAGGTTCATTTTTTTATGCGAAAAAGAAGAAGAAATAAATAAAACTGTACCAAAAAAGTTTGAAAAAAATACATAAAAAAGAGACAAGTATTTGTGTAGGTCTATTTACAATTATTGCATTTAATGATTAGAATCTGCACATTTAACTTGACAATAAAATCCTCAATAATAGAGTTCAAGCACTTCTTTCACTTAAACTGCCGACTGGGATATCTCTTTTGAACTAATGATTATAAATTATTCTGGTGAACGTTTTTCCTGCCCAAAATAAACTACCCCAGATTTGCATCCAACTGAAAGACACATATTTTGCCCCCAAATCTTGACGTGGGTGCTGCAGTAAATATGGTCATTAGCTTTAGCTGCCTTGGCATTATCACATAGTCAAAAATATGGAAAAGATGTTTTTAAATGGCATAATCTTTCAAACATCTTCAGTTTGTTTTACCTAGTTATTTCAGAGTTCTGCACATAAAGGTAGATCTTATTCACCCACACATCTGTAGTATTACTTAAGGGTATGGAACAATGTTTTGCCAGACCGAGTATATTAACGATGCCATAGACTGTCACTCAATCATCAGCTGTGTGACCTGGTTACATTGTCCTCTCAGGTTCTGTTTTACTTGACATGAGAAAGAAAGCAGATGCTTTTCATATTATTTATTTCATTGCCAACACCCATGGCCCCTCAATATAGAAGAGAAAATGGAAGTAAAACATCTCACCAGCATTTTAGGATGGCCAAATGGGAGGGGAATAGGAACTTGTCTCAGAAGCTCACAGCTCCCCCTGAGATGTCTGATTATATTTTCCCTCCAGCCAGGAGAGAGACAGCATCTCAGACAGGTGGTCTCAGAACTGGTAGCTACAAGCTTAACTGAAGACCATGGACTCTGTCATTCCAAGCAGAACTGTACTTCAGTCCTTTTTTTTTGGTTATATACTCAACTAGGTTAACTTTTTCATGCCAACCCACTTAGTCACTTATATTTTTTCAAATTTGAAGTCAATACCAATATCGATTTAACACAAGGGGTTGTACTAAATTTGTTAATAATCTTGGTGACTATATAATATAGACTGATAATAGGTAAAGGAAATCAGGCTCTAAAGAGCTCCATCCTCACCGTACCCCAGAATTTTCTGTTTGCTCTAAGAAGGGCATAGTATATTATCAACAAAACTATGTAGATACCATGGAGACCCCTGAGCCCTTCTCATTAGAAAGAGACTTTAGCCCCCAACCCATACAATATTGGAAATAAAAGGGTACATTTTGGAGAATGAGTGATGGAAATCCCAGCATTGGATCCAGAAAAATAAAAATGAAAATGTATAATATTTAACACAAATAATTTGGTTTTGACTTTAAAAAATATTTATCTTAGCTGTGGTGTCACTTTTTGTAAATTTAAACACCCGGTCTATGAATATTATATGCTGTGACTGAAGCTCACACAGATTGGAAGAACTGGTATAAGGTAAATGGATACAGTGGTAGAGATTGATATTTTTTATTCACATACCTTCTTTCAAGTTGAATGATGGCTCTGTTTACTTTTAGGCTAATTATCTGAACTTTCTGAGCCTCTGTTTCCTTATCAACAATGTAAGGATTATAATAACAATCTTACTGGGAAATTGTGAGGATTGAATAAAATTGAATGTAGATTGTAGAATGTACAGTGCTCACAAATTGTTAGTTTTCTTTGTCCAATAGACAAAATATGTTCTGTAGTCACTGGTGATTTTCTTGAAAGACAGTGAGGAGTGTATGGGAAAGCCACACATTTTTGAAAAGAAATTAATGAGTCTCATTCTTACATAGGTAGTTTTTATTGCTTAATTACTTTACCACAGAATTCTTCCTCTACCCTGGCTCAAAAATATGTAAAAAGATTTTGAGTCATTTGGCAAGAAAAGATTAAAGTATTAGGGTAAAAACATATGCTCTACCCCTTAAAGAGTAATTCAAGGGGCGTTGAACAATAAATATGCTTACATATCTTGTTTAAAAAGAACTGGATTTTTTTTCTTGCTTATAAACATATTGCTTCCATTGGTACCTATTAGGGCATTCTATTTATTCTTGAAATATGCAAATATAGCTAATAGACTTTGATTTTTTTTAATAAATTTATTTATTTATTTATTTTTGGCTGCGTTGAGTCTTTGTTGCTATGCGTGGGCTTTCTCTAGTTGTGGCGAGTGGGGGCTACTCTTTGTCGCGGTGCTTGGGCTTCTCATTGTGGTGGCTTCTTGTTGCAGAGCACGGGCTCTAGGTGCGAGAGCTTTAGTAGTTGTGGCACGCAGGCTCAGTAGTTGTGGCACGTGGGCTTAGTTGCTCTGCGGCATGTGGGATCTTCCCGGGCCAGGGCTCAAACCCGTTTCCCCTGCATTAGCAGGTGGATTCTTAACCACTGCACCACCAGGGAAGTCCCTAGGCTTTGGTTTTTGATGCCAAAATTCTTCCATGTATAAATATTAACATACTCTTAAGGTGAAAACTGAAAATTACTCACAGTAAAGATATAAAATAATATCTATATTTTAATATTATATAATATATAGAATTCATATTAAATTTTATCATATTAATGCTCATAATTATCACATGCACACTTAATAAATGTCTATAATATTACGAACATTTTGTGGATGAATAAAATACAAGTGAACTTGGTGACATCTACATGGAAATACTTTCTATAAAAATAATTAGAAGCACTGATTTTAATCTGCTCTCTGTAGAAGAGCTTTCTCTTTTCTTTCTACATAGTATTAAATCTGCATAGTATTAAAATCTACATAGTATTAAAATCTGCTTAGTTACCGATCAGAAACTATATCAATATGTTATTAAGACCATATATAGAATCATATCAATTATATTTAGAAAACCATCACATTTTTGTTAAATTCAGAGACAGCATTGTGTGGCATGGTAGTGGAACAGACAGTTACAAACTTGGGAGAGTAACACTACTAAACTTTTACTTCAAATACTCCTCACTACCTTATTTACTTTCACATTTTACTGATTACTTCCATCTTTCTGAAAAATCTATTAAATTCATATTATTATTTGAGAAGTGACCTTTGTAATAAAATTCTTATAATGAGACATGTATTTTTATTGTGATTAGTGAGCTTTATCCATTACACTTCAAGTATTATATATCCAAAATATAGGTTATAAAATTATTAATGTGACTTTAGACTATTAGGTATTGAATGTTACTAAGGTGATAACAATAGGCTTATGAAGGGATAGACAATAGTTTATCTACTTTTTTATAAGTTCAGATAGGGAGAATTTCTTGATCCACCCTTTAATAAGTATTATAAATTAAACAATCACTGAAAAGGAAAAGAAAAATGCAGTTGAAAATGAGACATGTGGTTTACCTAATAAAAAATATAAAAGTAGAGTTTAAGATACTCATCATTATTTGCTTAATGTATCTCAGAAGACCCCTCTAAATGGTTATTAAAGTGTATAGTAATAGGTGAGCCAAAGCAGTATATTGCAGATTTTTTCTTGTAAATGTTCTTAGACATCAACTGATAATATTGTTCTTACATTTTTTCCATTCTATGAAAAGAATTTTAATCTGAATATTCTGCATACTTCAATCAGTATCTTTAAATAATTTAGGATTTCAAATATATATAAAATAAAAGAAACCAGCCCAAAGATAATACAGACTGAGAAGTAACGTTCAAACACTATCTTGTATATTTTTCAAATGGCTATCTTCATGTAACCCAACACTTGTGTTCTTATTATCTAATTTTTCTTAACAAATTAGCCTAATATTTAGTGTCTTAAAGCATTTTATTACATCTCATGGTTTTTGTTTGGTCTTGTTTTTGTTTTGTTTTGTTTGATCAGAAATTTGGACAGGTGTCACTTGGCCATTCTCTCACTCCATGTGACATCCACTGAAGTCACTTACTGGTATTCAGGACTGATGGACTAGCAATAGAAGGTCCAAATTGGCTCTGTTCACATCTTGAGTGCCTTGCTAGAGCCAGCTGGAAGGCTAAACTCACCTTGGTTTATTGTTTGGAGTGGCTACACATGACCTCTTCATCAAGATGGTCTCCGGGTAGCTGGGCTTCTTACACAGCAGCTTTTTAACTTTGAGTTAGTGTTCTAAGTGACAATAAAAGAAGTTTGCCACATTCCTAAGACCTAGTCCATGAAATTGACAGTGCACATCTATAATGTTTTATTTTATTTGTAAATCAGTGATGGAACCAGCCAAATTCATGAAGAGAAAAATTAAACTCTATCTCTCAATGGGAGAAGTAGCAAAATATTGTGGCCATTTTAATATACTAGAGTCTTCTCACTGGTTATATATTATTTATATCCCTCCCACACACAGAAGAAACTCAGTTATCTCCAAGGACCCCCAGAGCCTCATTTCATTACATCATTGGTTTGAAGTTCAGGATCTTGTCCTCTAAATCAGTTCTAGGTACAGATGAACCTTCTCAGTTTCAATCCTTTAAGTACCCTTCAACTTGGTCAATTTATTATAGTAAAGCAGAAAGTAAATTTTAATTTTGAAGCTTTTAACTTGTTATACTGAGAAAGTATAGCATATATACTTTGTCTTAAGTCACAAATTCAATACAGCATTGACACAAATTCTAGGATGGTGTTACCTGTAACATTTCTGGGTGTGTGCTAGATCCCTTCTATGTGTTTTCTTAGGTTCACTTCTTTGAATACAGTTTCTCTTGAACTGAGACCTACAAACTACAGAGATGTATCATCTCCCCCCTCAGCCCTGATACATATAATACACAATGATGAGTCATGCGTAGAGTAACTATAATAGAGATTTCCATTTAAAGAAAGAAAAAAACATGTAGAATCGTTAATGGTTCATAGTAATTTTGCAATCTACTGGCACATGTTGCCAGTTTCTTGAATAGGATCAAGTTCTACAGCCTGGAAAATACTCTTTGTGGGTCTTTACTTCACTCTTCGGGCTCTTGATTCTACCCTCTGACTTGGGTTTAAAGCTGAGTAGCTTTCTCAGCCGGCATCCTATTTATAGAAATTTGAAGATACAAAAGCCCCTTTCTAAACTTTTTATAATACATTATACTGTCTCTGTCGTTTTCATGCAAAGTGGTAAAATTTACTTAAACACTTCGTGGCATTTCTGTGAACTGAAATAATTCATTAGACAAAAGTCACACTAATATTTCACCTCAGTCTAGACAATTCTGTTTCTTTGTGCTGAGAGTCAGTTTACAATGCGAACAACACACTTAAGATTCTTAGAGGCCCATTTAGGCCTGCCCTTAAATCTGTTTGAAATCTCAGTAAAGTTTCTTCAGTTGTCAGTGTTAAGATCTTAACCTTCAGTCTAAGTTTTAGGAAGTATTCTGGATTTCACCTCCACCCTGAAGACATTTTTTTTACTTGAGGAGCTTTTTGAGGGAGAAACTGGTCATAAGAAATGTTTTTTTTGTTTTGTTTTTTAAGAAATGGTTTTAATTAGATTGCAATAATCACTGGCTCCTTTATATTTTTTCTAAAATCTGCTTGAAACTGAATCTTTACTTTTGGGGCACATCTTACTATGACCATACCTCTGATAACTATTTAGCATTTTCAACATGGAAATCTCAGCCCAGTCCAACAGGCCATTAGCTATATTTTCTTTTACATGTGATTACAGACAACTATGTTACCAAGCATCCTGCCCATTTCTCTAGCCTCCAATAACAGTTCCCTCACTGTCTTTTCAACTCTCCTCAAGAATTCCTGAGGCCTTGCAGCTTTTACAACAGGGGTCTTCTAGGCTCTTCTAGCTTCTGCTTGCCATGTAGTCCCAAAGCCAGAAATTTATAGTTTAGTTTTAGTTAAAACAGCATTACACTTCCAGGTAAAATATATTAGTTATCTATTAGTGAGTCAGAAATTATTCTAAAATAAAGACTTAAAACAATAGTCATTTTATTATATCTCAAAAATGTGCTTGTTAAAAATTCAAATTGGGCAAGTTTTTGGCTCTAGCAGCATTGACTGTTAATCCGGCAGATAGATGGGTTTGGAGACATCTGTAGGGCTTTGCTCCTTAGTGGGGATGCCTGGAGACTCAGCCATCTGTAATCAGTGAAATTTTAAACAATGTTTGTACTAGCATTTGAATTTTGGATATCACTCCATCATAGAACTGCCATAACGTATGTTAACTGTATCTTGCTTGTATCCCTCTTAGATTGTAAACTTTGTGAAACTGGGCCTATATATATTTAGTTAAAAAACATGTCCCCAGAAACTGGTGGAGTGTTAGGTCCAAGTAATTATGAGTGAATGAGTAAGTGAGTAAATGACTTTGACTTAAACTGAAGTGAATTATAATAATTATTTCTTTTATAATTGTTTGCAATATTTACATCACTAATTTATTTTTTAAAGACGTACCTGGATTTTAGAGGAAATATCCATATTTTAAAGATTCACAAGTGAAAAATGTAGTTTTTTTCTGAGAATAAGAATGAGAAAAGAGAATTTGTAAGAAGCACTCAGTGTAGAGGATGCAAACTTTACCTCCAACCATTGTAGGTTTGCAGCTGGGACCTTTTAACAAAAAGATTAACAAGAGGAAAACAAATAGTTTTTTAATACATGGAGTAGGCATCACATGAAAGAAACCTGAAAACAAAATTAACTCAAAGTGATGGCTTAGAACTCTGGCTTTTACAGCATCTTCTACAAAAAATAATATATCTATAGAATAATGGCAGAACAAAGGAAAGCAGTTTTAGGCTTCTAAGCGTGGCAAAGTGTGGGAAGGTAAATATATGGGAGGAAACTAATAGTAAGGTTTTTTTTTTTTTTTAACATCTTTATTGGGGTATAATTGCTTTACAATGGTGTGTTAGTTTCTGCTTTATAACAAAGTGAATCAGTTATACATATACATATGTTACCATATCTCTTCCCTCTTGTGTCTCCCTCCCTCCCACCCTCCCTATCCCACACCTCCAGGTGGTCACAAAGCACCGAGCCGATATCACTGTGCCATGCGTCTGCTTCCCACTAGCTATCTACCTTACGTTTGTTAGTGTATATATGTCCATGCCTCTCTCTCGCTTTGTCACAGCTCACCCTTCCCCCTCCCCATATCCTCAAGTCCGTTCTCCAGTAGGTCTGTGTCTTTATTCCTGTCTTACCCCTAGGTCCTTCATGACATTTTTTTTTCTTAAATTCCATATATATGTGTTAGCATATGGTATTTGTCTTTTTCTTTCTGACTTACTTCACTCTGTATGACAGACTCTAGGTCTATCCACCTCATTACAAATAGCTCAATTTCGTTTCTTTTTATGGCTGAGTAATATTCCATTGTATATATGTGCCACATCTTCTTTATCCATTCATCCGATGATGGGCACTTAGGTTGGAAAACTGGACAGAAACATGTAAAAGTATGAGATTAGATCACTCCCGAACACCATACACAAAAATAAGCTCAAAATGGATTAAAGACCTAAATGTAAGCCCAGAAACTATCAAACTCTTAGAGGAAAACCTGGGCAGAACACTCTATGACATAAATCACAGCAAGATCCTTTCTGACCCACCTCCTAGAGAAATGGAAATAAAAACAAAAATAAACAAATGGAACCTAATGAAACTTCAAAGCTTTTGCACAGCAAAGGAAACCATAAACAAGACCAAAAGACAACCCTCAGAATGGGAGAAAATATTTGCAAATGAAGCAACTGACAAAGGATTAATCTCCAAAATTTACAAGCAGCTCATGCAGCTCAATAACAAAAAAACAAACAACCCAATCCAAAAATGGGCAGAAGACCTAAATAGACATTTCTCCAAAGAAGATATACAGACTGCCAACAAACACATGAAAGAATGCTCAACATCATTAATCATTAGAGAAATGCAAATCAAAACTACAATGAGGTATCATCTCACACCAGTCAGAATGGCCATGATCAAAAAATCTAGAAACAATAAATGCTGGAGAGCGTGTGGAGAAAAGGGAACACTCTTGCACTGCTGGTGGGAATGTGAATTGGTTCAGCCACTATGGAGAACAGTATGGAGGTTCCTTAAAAAACTACAAATAGAACTACCATATGACCCAGCAATCCCACTACTGGGCATATACCCTGAGAAAACCAAAATTCAAAAAGAGTCATGTACCAAAATGTTCATTGCAGCTCTATTTACAAGAGTAAGGTTTTTAATGTAAATGGAATAAGTGCCTGTCTCCAGTAAAAGGAGAATTTATATCTTGCCTTTAGGCAGAAGAAGAAGAAAATAGAGCTTTTCCTGCCTTTGTTCCTTCTTAATTACCTTCAGCTGAAAACAATTGTTATGTCAAAGTGGAATATTTTGGGGTGGCATACACTACTATGCTTCATTCATTTTTAAACTACATTTGACCCTTGAACAACACAGGTTTGAACTGCACAGATCCAGTTACACATGAATACTTTTCAATAAATATAGTACTTGCGTTTTCATTTTACATATCTTTAAAGTAACTAAGTACGGGAGAAAGTTTTTGTTCAATTAGAGATCACAGTGTATGGAGTAATAGAACTGGGGTTTGAGTCTTGATGCTATGTAAACTGTTTCAGTGTCCTGCCCTTGGGTGAGTCATTTGTCAATTCATTTGGGTTTGAAGCAGAGATAGCAGTTTGAGGATTTTCATTTGAAAGAGGGGGTCAACATTGCTAACCCCCCCATTCTTCAAGGGTCTACTGTAGTCTTAACAGCTCTTACACAAGTAACATCTTTTTAAAACAGGTCTTATCCAAGGAAACAAATGAATCTCTGCCTTGTCTGCTCCAGGCTCATCACCATTTGGAAGGAAACTGGGATTCTTATTCTGAAGCTTTGCTTTCAAAGCAAGCCCTGGTATTTTTACTTAGATTATATGTTATATATTTGTATGGCTTTTGGCAGAAACTAACAGAGATTATGGAAGGGAATGCTCAATAAAAATAGAAAACAAAATATAAAACTGGTACAACACTGCTTGTTTGAACTCTAGGGTACATAAACTACAAGCAATGGCAGGTTTATGCCATTAAGTGGGTATAATATGCATCTTGTGGTTAGAAGTTCTGCATTTTTATATGGCTGGAAGCACAGTTAGGCAAATAATTCAAGGCTCAGTCCTTTTCTTGATAACACATGAATTGAGTTGGAATATGCATAAAAGTTCTCCCCCAGTCATAGACCCTGCTGTGCCCTTCTCGCTTACAACGACAGAAGGAAGTCTAAAGCTAAAAGGGAGTGCAGTTGGATTTTATAAATGATAATTAGCATCATCTGTACAGTGCAAGTTATGTATATTGGAGTTCAAAGGCTACTATGATCTAATAATATGGAGGGCAAAATTAAGCCCTGTTTAAAAAGGAGTTAGGTATGCAAATTGGAGTGCTGCCAGGAGCTTGATGTTTGAAATTTACCTGAGTGTGTTTATTCATTCTAAATATGTTTACCTAATTTATTGTATGCTATTTTCTCAAGCACATTGCATGGAAATGTATGTATGGTCCTGATTCTGCCATCTTTAATCATGCAAAACTACCACTGGCTTCTGGTGGAATTATGCACATGTCAGTTGTGGTAAAATCAGGCCCATGGAGAAAGTCTTGCAATCAGTGGAGCAAATGAACCTATTACCACCCAGTGTTCAGTTACACAGCAGCGCCTGCAGGCAAAGATTAGCAAGGACTTCCTAGGTCTGGAAAGGAGATTTACAGATAATGCTCTGAATTACTCAAAGAAATGTATTAATTAATACACATTTAAGTTGTTTCAGGTAATTAATGCCATGCTATTTTTTTTCTAAATATATTTCTAATGTTAAATTTTTCTCTCACTTTCCTTTTATGTACACCCCACACACATCCTCCTCATACATCTTTGTTAATGACTTGAGTAGTAGAAGAAACACTGATTAACTGTCAAAATACTTAGATGGTTATCTCCCACATATTATGTATAGTGTGATTATAGCAAAGAAATGAAGAAACTGCTTTATTTAGTTATTTCTTCCTCATATTTCAACAGACTCTTAGTTTGGTAGATTGAAAATTTCTACATCTCCATATACATTATTTTGAAGGCTGGGTAATTTATATTGTTCAATAGTGATTTTAAGTACTTGTAATAGATTTAAAAAATTTTTTTCAGATTCATTTGCTCAATAAAAAATATTTAGTGCCTTCTGTGTACTAGACTTTTTTTTTTTAGGTTTCAGGGATACACTGGTGAATGAAGCAGAAAAGAAAATGTTTGCCTTCATGAAACTTATAATCTTGTTAAAAAGAGTAAACAAACAGGCATTAAGATCAAGCAGTTATTAAAATAAATTCTATGAAGAAATAGTACAGATGACCTTGAAAAGATCATTCTTGAAAAGAATCACCAGGAAGACTTAATTTGGATAGGAGCATCCATGTACTCTTCTTTGAGTTAGTGAACTTTAGGCTGAGACCTGAAGGACAAATATAGATTTAGGCCTATGGAGAGTAGGTCCAATCTTCCAGGCAGATAGAATGATACATGTAAATGTTCTGAGGTGAAAAGATGCTTGCTTGGAGAATTTGGGGGACTAAGGAAGCAAATGTGAATTCTGAGTTCACAGGAACGGTTAGAAAGCTGTTCTGTGGATTATGAGACAGGAGCCTGATAATGCACATCTTTATGATCCTGTTTTAGAGTCTGAATTTTGCCTGAAGGCAATGGAAACTGACTAAGAAGTTTTTAGTAGAGAACTGGCACAATTATATTTTCATTTTCAAAGGATATTTGTGGCTACTGTGTTAAAATCAATTTGTGTTTTACAGGAGTAGAAGTAGGAAAAACAGTTTGGTAGATATTGCTATAATGATGATAACTTAAGCCAGTAGAGTGAAAAAGGCCATGAAAAGGAAGGAACTGATTTCAGAAAAATATTGAAATAAAAGCGAGCAGAACACAGAGATGTAATGAATGGGCAGGGTAAAGAATTCAGAAGGGTTTACGCTATCAGCCAATATACTGGTTTAAACAACTTGGTAAATAAGTACTTTTCTCTCTTTTGTATTTCAGTTGTCCATATAGATTTTTTTTTCCTTTGCCTTCATTTGAAACCTAAGTTCTCAGATTCATTTTTCTTTGAAATTCTTATAACATGCTTTTGGGTACATCATTTTAGTAACAATCCACATGAGGACATTTCATAAGTAACTTTTTTTTTTTTTTTTTTTGCTGTACGCGGGCCTCTCACTGTTGTGGCCTCTCCCGTTGCGGAGCACAGGCTCCGGACGCACAGGTTCAGCGGCCATGGCTCATGGGCCCAGCTGCTCCGTGGCATGTGGGATCTTCCCGGACCGGGGCACGAACCCGTGTCCCCTGCATGGACAGGCGGACTCTCAACCACTGCGCCACCAGGGGAGCCCAAGGAAATGTATTTTTGAAAATTCAAATTTTTAACTGACAAGAATGAAATATAAATTTCAAACTTTGAAGTTAATTCATTTTTATATCCACACTAAAAACTAGGAAAGATAAACTTATAAACTTAAGATTAAGAATAGTTCTTTATATTGAAGAGCACTTAGCTCTATATTGGAGTTAGAAATGCCGGATATAATATTGGACTCCAGGGCTTATCTTTGATAAGATAACAAGGGAAGTTGCAGGCAGCCTAGTGAAGAGGTTATTTACAATAATCCAGCGAGTGATGATGACCCATGTCATAGCAATGAGGGAAATAAGAGGTGATCAGAATTTGAATACATTCTGAAGGAAGAAGTAATTTCCACCATATTAAATTTGGAAAGAGAGGGAGGAGGGAGGAATGTCTTGTCAGGAGCTCAGTTCTACTGTATTAGTTCTGAAATCAATTCTATTTTTATATAAATATGTTTGAATTTCTATGATCACCCCTGTGTCTCACAAACTTGAAAACATACAAAAATGAAATCTGGAGTTTGACATGGAGTTTAGATGTCTAACTTGTATGCTATAAGTGCAACAGTTGAGGAAATTGGAGATATTCAAATGGTTGCATTAGAAGACAGGGAAGAGTGGTGATAGCAGCTTACAGATTTTGATGACCTGATATTTGGAAAAATCCCATAATTATTTTAAACTGTTTCATAAGACAGACTTAAGAACAATGAGAAGAACGTATAAGGTTAGCAGATTTTGGCTCAAAATAATGAAAAAAAAAGAAGGATAATAGTTTCCTGACAATGGAAGAGCTGGCTAGTAAGCTCTCTGCTATTAGCAGCAGTTCATGCTGAACGTGAATGATTATCTCCCTGGAATATTCTTGGATAGGAAGAGATGTGAGATCTTTAACAGCCTATTTACCCTAAGTGAGCATGAGGTAGAAGACACATTTTATTGCCTTCAAGGTTGTTCCCAAATCATTTATGGAACACAGTCAGATCCTTGGCTGTCAGTGAATATGGAAAATATACCAAATTATTTTCAGCAACATGTAGCTATAATGGGATCTACGACATGTTAGTATGAGTTCTAGTTTTATTAAATGACTCAGGTTCAATAAACCACAGTAATCTATTTTGCTTGATTCTTAGTGAGTTAACAGAGACTATTTTTCAGAAAACTGTATACAAGTATGATAATTTTCACCCCAATACAATTATTGTTGCAGTTCATTTCCCAGTTGCTGTCGTTAAAGAAGATTATGCCTTCTAGAGTCAGAACTGTCTGAAGAAATCTGTTTTGTTAGTTTTCTCTAGTCAGCATTATTTAGCAATTTTGGTCAGAGATAAATATTATCTGAAGGGCATCGTACACTTTGTTCTCCATTTTAAAATGTGCAAATATGGAGAAGCTAGTTTCTATTTTTTTGCAATTATTAACTTCTTGAATGAAAAGATGATTACAGCTAAATTCCGTAACACTTGTCAGTTAAGAATTTAAGAATGCCTGAAGCAACCTGAAACTACTTGAGCTGCTTTGGGCTATTTTAGAAAATAATTTGATACATTTTTTGGTGCATTCCAGAGGGGTATGACCCTTTTCCTTAATGGCTGCCAGTTGAACTCTTATATGAGCACATTGGTATGGAGTTTGGTATCAAGTATGGATGAATATATGAGAAACGGGTTATTAATAATCATTGTCATTCTGATTTTCCCTTATTTTCTTTTAATTACAAGGAATTGTAATATAGACAGATTTAAAAAGCTATTGCTTCCTTTATTTTCAGGACTCACTTCATTATATTACTTCCTGAGCATCTTGCTCTGCACTTAGTTTTCCTTCTTTAAAATCATGACTATAGTTGGCTGATAAGGAGAGACTTCAGGCATTTTTATCAGCTTACACTTTGGCAGGACAGACTGCTGTGACAGGTAAAAAAGATACCCCCTAAATGCTGATTTTCCTTGCACAATTGGTTCATCATTTTGACAGATAAATCAACCCAAAAGGCAAGAAAACTATTTTTGGATGGTGCTTTTTTTTTTTTTTTTTTTTTTGACAGCACGTACCATCATTGTTGTCAAAGCTGGTTGGAAACAGACACAAACCTATTGTATACTTTTGTTTTATTAGGCAGAGTCAGAATAATTGCTGTTATATGCAGCATATTCACCTAGTCTATTCCATTATCAAATTTCTCACAACACACAGGAAGCATTCACATGAATAATAATTCTCCAATTATGAATCAAAATCTTAACTTGTTCTACAAATATGGAATTCTAAATAAAAAACAGTGAGTAAAGGATCAGGTTACACAACTTATCTGCTAAGCATAGATGCTTTTTAAATAGGTGAACAAGGAAATATACCTCTCTTTGCCTCAGCTTTCTCATCTGTAAAATAGGGGTAGTAATAATACCCTCCTTATGTCAGTCACAGAGAAGGAACACACAACATACCATGTGTGAAAGTGCTGAAAAAATGAACACGTGTTTGTGAATGTAAGTTCATTTACCATTATCATTTATTACTCTATCTTACATCTCTCTCATCATAAATCCTAGATACAGTTCCTCTAAAGACAAGAGTCTTTCTCCCTGGGTCAGTCATTGGTCCCTCCTTTATTGTGCCAAATACAGTTAATAAAGGGGGTTAAAAAATTAGAGAAATCCAAGAGGATTTTATGGATATTATGCCAAAAACAGCTAATATATGATAAAGAAAGGAGGCTGAATGAGAGAACAAACTCAAGTGGAATTAAAAGGGGGAGTGGTGTGTGTGTGTGTGTGTGTGTGTGTGTGTGTGTGTGTGTGTATTTGTAGCATAGTGTGCACCAAGAATAAGAATTTGGAGAGGCTGTCAGCATATGTGTGAGAGAAGAAGTTTGGAGCAACAAAAGAGCCAGGACTAGAGGTGACACAAGGGAGGTGAATTGTGCAAGACTGGATCCCATCCTTATGTAAAATCTCAGTATTTTGTTCATCATGATTTTCTTTGGCATTAACTTTGATTTTTCAATAGTGCATTGAAATAAATACAATTTGTGTTTGTTATAGAGATTCTCAGTGCCTACTTAAACTTTATACCTAAGGTTCATACCTCACTTGCTTTACCTCCGTCTCAGCCCTGACTTGGCAACAAAGACGGAGTAAGGACTTTTAGAGGTTTGTTTCTCTTTTACGATCTGTACAGAAATTCAGTACCTGCTCCGCGTTTTCTCCATAGACTTAGATCAAATAAAAAAATTTTGTTTTGAATAATTTTTGGTCAGACTGCCATTTCTTTGAATGCACCTCCATTTAAAGGTAGAGTCGTAGCCAGCTTGTTTTTTGTTGTTGCTCTTTTGTGTTTTATTCTGTTTGTAAGGAGTTGCATATTTACGACAAAGGAGGCAAGAACATACAATGGAGAAAAGACAGCCTCTTCAATAAGTGGTGCTGGAAAAACTGGACAGCCCATGTAAAAGAATGAAATTAGAACACTCCCTAACACCATACACAAAAATAAACTCCAAATTGATTAAAGACTTAAATGTAAGTCCAGACACTATAAAACTCTTAGAGGAAAACATAGGAAAAACACTCTTTGATATAAACCACAGCAAGATCTTTTTTTAACCCACCCTCTAGAGTAATGAAATAAAGACAAAAATAAGCAAATGGGACTTAATTAAATGTAAAAGCTTTTGCACAGCAAAGGAAACAATAAACAAGATGAAAAGACAACCCTCAGAATGGGAGAAAATATTTGCAAATGAAGCAACTGACAAAGGATTAATCTCCAAAATTTACAAACAGCTCATAGAGCTCAATATCAAAAAAACAAACAATCCAGTTAAAAATTGGGTGGAAGACCTAAATAGACATTTCACCAAGGAAGACATACAGATGGCCAAGAGGCACATGAATATGCTCAACATCACTAATTATTAGAGAAACGCAAATCAAAACTTCAATGAGGTATCACCTCACACCAGTCAGTATGGCCATCATCAAAAAACCTAAAAACAATAAATGCTGGAAAGGGTGTGGAGAAAAGGGAACCCTCCTGTACTGTTGGTGGAAATGTAAATTGATACAACCACTATGGAGAACAGTATGGAGGTTCCTTAAAAAACTAAAAATAGAACTACCATTCGACCCAGCAATCCCACTACTGGGCATATACCCTGAGAAAACCATAACTCAAAAATAGTCATGTACCACAATGTTCATTGCGGCTCTATTTACAATAGCCAGGATGTGGAAGCAACCTAAATGTCCATCGACAGATGAATGGATAAAGAAGATGTGGCACCTATATACAATGGAATATTACTCAGCCATAAAAAGAAAGGAAATTGAGTTATTTATAGAGTATAGGATGGACCTAGAGTGTCATACAGCGTGAAGTTAAGTCAGAAAGAGAAAAACAAATACCGTATGCTAATGCATATATATGGAATCTAAAAAAAAAAAAAAAATGGTACTGATGAACCTAGTTGCAGGGCAGGAATAAAGAGGTAGACATAGAAAATGGACTCGAGGACATGGGGTGGGAGGGCGAAGCTGGGGCAAAGTGAGAGTAGCATCAACATATATACACTACCGAATGTAAAATAGTTGGCTGGTGGGAAGCAGCAGCATAGCACAGGGAGATCTGCTCGGTGCTTTGCAGTGACCTAGAGGAGTGGGATAGGGAGGATGGGTGGGAGTCTCAAGAGGGAGGGGATATGGGGGCATGTGTATGCATATGTCTGATTCACTTTGTTGTGCAACAGAAACTAACACAGTATTGTAAAGCAATTATACTCCATTAAAGATCCATTAAAAAAAAAAGATTTACTAAAAACTCCAACTTAGAAATCAGAGGAAAACCAAATGTAGGCTTTATTTTCAATTTGCATAACATCTTTCAGTTAAAAAAAAAAACTAATTGTGTCTTCCTCTGAAAGAAAATAAAAAAGAAGGAGGGAAAGAAAGAAGGAAGGGAGGGAGGCAGAGGAGGGAAGACAGAGAAAGAGGAAAGGAGGGAGAAAATTCCTCTCCACATGCTCATCAAGACTGGATTTAGAAATTGAAAAGTAGTTGACTCACATAGTCCTGAATTGAAAGATTTTGTGTTCACGCTTCATGCAATGAGAAAGGGAAATGAAAATGGATGGCAGAATTTGAGCAGTTCTGGATCCAAGCTCCACCTCATTTTTGACACAGAGGTTGTAGGTTGAAATAGAAGCAGCTTATAGGTTCAACCCAATTTCTTATCAAGTCAGGTATGTTTCTTTGTGAGATGTTTGATAACATTCAAAGGGAAAGCTGAAATCTACCCGCGAAATGATACTTCTCAAGTTCTTTGCATTTACTCTTTACCTTTCCCCTGGAAAAGAAGGTGAGACTATTACCCCTATTTTATAGAGTGAGAATTTCAGGTTTGAAAAAGGATAACTTGTTGGTGGTCCTGGAACTAGAAACTATCAAACCTAACTTTCAGTCTAAACCTTTCTGGCCCCAAAGACAGTGCATTTTGCATTGCTTAGCACTGTGCATTGTTACATTTTCATTCCTACACCAAAGGGCCCTTTTGCTTGTTAGCTGACATTAGATTCTGCAGTAGGTGAATTGGGTGAATCATTTCTTCCTCCTTGAAATCTTCATTTCCCATGATTGCCTTGACATCATTCTCTCCTCTGAACCTTTTTTTTCTCCTTTTTTCTACTCCTTTGCCTTCCACCCCCAACCCCTTGGCCTTTGTTTATTGTTGATTTTTACTGCAACCCCGGATTCTCTTGTAAGCTCTTTCCTTTTCCTCTCTACATACACTATTACTTGGCCAAGGACTTATTCCATCTTATAGAGCATATCGAAGTACAATTACTACTTCTATGCAGAGTCCTGATTGCCTAACTGCGGTCTACTTACTAAGTTCTGTGTAGCTACCAGTATGCTAAAGTTCTTGAATTTGCTTTTCCAGGCATCTGAAATGCAAATCTCAGGCTGAGTTATTCTTCACTCCAACTCTTTTGTTGTAGCTATATTCCCTATATCAGTGATGGCTGTCAGCGCACACAACCAAATGTAGGAATCGGGCATTACTAATTCTGAATCTTTCATCCTAGAAATTTCTTTGGTGATTTTATTCTTTTGTAGCCTTAAAATAAGTGCCTTTTCTGAAAGGCACAGATACCTTCTCCTACTTCCTGTAAGGACTAAAGGGAATATTTCCCAAATGTAATATCAATATTTGACCTATATCATCACAGCCAAATGAAGGATACTTTTTTTTTTTTCTTTAAGGGGTTTTTGTAAATAAAAGTGAAGCCCAGACTATGAATTAACAGAAGGATCTTTGTGACATCTGGAATACTCAGTAACTCAAGAGAACAGCAGGGACTTCCCGGGTGGCACAGTGGTTAAGAATCTGCCTGACAATGCAGCGGGCACGGGTTCGAGCCCTGGTCTGGGAAGATTCCCACATGCCGTGGAGCAACTAAGCCCGTGAGCCATGGCCGCTGAGCCTGCAATCTAGAGTCTATGAGCCACAACTACTGAAGCCCGCGTGCTTAGAGCCCATGCTCCTCAACAAGAGAAGCCACCACAATGAGAAGCCCGAGCACTGCAACGAAGAAAAATCCCCGCTCGCGGCAGCTAGAGAAAGCCCACGTGCAGCAACATAGACCCAACGCAGCCAAAAATATATAAAAATAAAATAAATAAATTTATATAAAAAAAAGAGAGAACAGCTGTCTCACCTCTGATTTCCTCAGGCTGCTATTTGTTGCTTGGATAGGTATACATCCTTGTTTCTGACTGTGCTCTCTCTGTGGTCTCATGTCTAACACCCAGCATGCATGCAGGAAAGGGAAATGTGACGCTACCATTCCAATGGCAAGGTGATATTTGGAACAAAGGTCTTTTTTTTTTTTTTTAGAAGATGTTGGGGGTAGGGGTTTATTAAGTTATTTATTTATTTTTGCTGTGTTGGGTCTTCGCTTCTGTGCGAGGGCTTTCTCTAGTTGTGGCAAGCGGGGTCCATTCTTCATTGCTGTGCGCGGGCCTCTCACTATCGCGGCCTCTCTTGTTGCGGAGCACAGGCTCCAAACGCGCAGACTCAGTAGTTGTGGCTCACGGGACCAGATGCTCCGCGGCATGTGGGATCCTCCGAGACCAGGGCTCAAACCCGTGTCCCCTGCATTAGCAGGCAGATTCTCAACGACTGCGGCACCAGGGAAGCCCTGGAAGTAAGGTCTTTGACTTTGGTAACTCCAGTTAATTTCTTCATAAAGGGCAGTTACCAGTTTTACAGCGGCTGAAAACTGCTATTCAAAAATGTCCCCGGGTTTCCCTGGTGGCGCAGTGGTTGAGAGTCCGCCTGCCAATGTAGGGGACATGGGTTCGTGGCCCGGTCCGGGAAGATCCCACATGCCGCCGAGCGGCTGGGCCCGTGAGCCATGGCCACTGAGCCTGTGTGTCCGGAGCCTGTGCTCCTCAACGGGAGAGGCCACAACAGTGAGAGGCCCGCGTACCAAAAAAAAAAAGAAGAAGAAGTAAAAATGTCTCCAAGGCACTTATCCTGAAAATGTGAAGAAAGTCATTCCCCCACCCTCCCTACACAGACAATTGTTAGAAAACAAAGAGTGAGTAGTCAAATCAACGGAATTGTCTTCAGGTAGCAGAAATCATCTGGGATTTGCAAGCTGTGTTCTCAATATTGGTTGGTATATTGAGTAGGCATGGGATGTATCTGGGAGTAATATTAGCAAGGAATATATTGTTAATCGTGGGATGGAATATTTTTGTGACTTATTCCAAAATATCTCGCAAGTCTGAGAGTCAGGATTTGTTCCCTAGTCATAAAGGCTTACTCCTCAGGACAGAGCAGAAGGCAACATGCCTTTCCAGCAGATGTCTTACTTATGCAACAAATATGTGGAAAGCTAATGAAATAGACCTTTTGAAGGGACCCTGATGCTGCTGACAGAAGAGACTCTGTTCCGGGAACATACGTGTCTCCTTTTCCTGTTAGAGTTTAGTGGTCTGAGGTGGCTAATATAACCTGCCCACCAATTCATCAGACACTTCTCCATATCACCTATGAATAAAGCTTAGATTCAAGTGGATTCTCAACTTGATTCCTGGCTGCAGCTCTTGATACAAGTAATGGAATGCTTGTCAGTATCTTTCATTAGACCATACGTGCCTTGAGGGCAAGGATTATGCTTAATTAATCTTGGTGTTTTTAGAACCTGTTACAATGCATGGAAAATATTTGGCATTCAATAAATATTGCTAGTCCAATGGCTTTACTTAAGCGGACATGAACGTATTTTCAAACAAAATTCTGAATTTTGTTTTGGTTATAAATCGACAGTCATAATCCAAATAAATAAAGATTAAAAAAGATAAACTAAGAGGTTAATCCCAACTAAAATACTTAAATACAGACCTTCCTCTGCCTACAGTGGGGTATGTTCCCATAACCCCAGTGTAAATTGAAAATATTGTAAGTTGAAAATGCATGTAATACACCTAGACTCGCCTACCTTACATGTGCTCAGAACATTTTCATTAGCCTCCAGTTGGGCAAAATTACCTAACTCAAAGCCTGGTTTATAGTGAAGTGTTGCGTATCTCATATAATTGATTGGCTACTGTACTGAAGGTAAAAAACAGAATGGCTGTAAGCATATTTGTTGTTTACCCTTGGGATCCTGTGGCTGCCTAGAATCGGCAGCTCACTGCCACTGCTCAGCGTCACAAGAGAGGATCATACCACATGTTGCTAGCCTGGGAAAAAATCAAGTTTCAAAATTCGAAATAGGGTTTCTACAGAATATGTATTGCTTTTGCACCATTGTCAAGTCAAAAAAATCATAAGTCAAGCCATCATAAGTCAACGACCTTCTATATTGAAAAAAGTTAAATACTCTATTAGTTTGCTAGGGCTGCCAAAACAAAATACCATAGACTGGTTAGTTTAAACAACAGAAATTTATTTTCTCACAGATCTTGAGGCTGGAAGTGCCGGATTAAGGTGTTGGCAGATTTGATTTCTCCAGGACTTCTGTCTTTGGCTGCAAATGGCCACCTTGCTGTGTCTTCACATGGTCTTTCTTCTGTCTCATACCTCCCTGGTGTCTCTTCCTTTCCTGATAAGGACACCAGTCCTATTGGATTAGGGTCCCACCCTTATGACCTCATTCAGCCTTTACTACCTCTTTAAAGGTCCTGTCTCTAAATCCAGTGGCATTGAGGATTACGATTTTCCATATAAGTTTTGAGAGAACACAATTCAGTCAATTAAAAAAAAAAGAATCATATATTGCTCTTAGTTTGTTTCAGATGTATTTTTATTCGTGTATTCATATTCAGGTATATTCATATTCAGATAACTCAGAAATGAAATATTTTCTACCTCTGTATTTTACAATATGCTTTATAAACTTTCCAACTAAAGACGCTGTATCTGCTGAAAGCTTATTGATTGTTTCATAACAAATATTGGTTAAAGAAACAGATTTAAGTCACAATGAATATATGATGTCCTACACTGAATGTAATTTCACAATGTCTCTATTCAATAGAGGAGCTGGAAACAAAAAGTTGTGACATTTTGAATCAAATGTATTTGTTCATTAAAGATGCTCTATATCACTTTCCATAACATACTCTCTTAACCAAAAAGTAAATATCTTTGCCTTTGCTCTGAAAGTTCCACATATAAGAGGGGTATGCTTAGGTATCTCTAAATAAGACTCATGCTTTTATTTTATGATGTCAATGATATGTGATGTGTTAAATTGCATAACATTCAAAGAAAGTTTTTCTTGACATTTTATGAGTAATGACACAGAAAAACAAGAATAAAACAGCTTACTGTTTTGTTTTCTCAGATTTCAGAAACATTAATGGAGGCTTCTGAATCAATATAAAACTTGGAAACACAGACATTCAGATGTTGCCAAAGCTAAATGGATTTAGTGTGCTTAACTTTCCAAAACATTTATTGCATCCCAGATCATATACAAACAAGAAAATTGTATATGTTGTTTGTACATACAATTGTTGTTTGTATATTGTTGTTTGTACATACAATTGTATGTTTTTAAAAAACATACAAGCAACAAATGTACCGATGGAAGAAGACCCCATAAAAGCTTTAATTTGTGATAATCTTCAGCATATGTTCAGTAGCAGTGTCTGGTTTTAAATGTCATCCAAACACAGCCTTATCTAAGTGTTGACTTGCCAAGTTTTGTATTATGTTTCTTAGTTCATTGGAAGAATTATGATTTTCTTTAAAACTAAGTAAAAGTGTCCCTGGTTGAGCCAATTTGTAAAAGCTACAGAGAACTGACTTTCTCAGCAGCTATATAATTCTCTAGATGTGAATTAGGTTGCTTTGGAAATAATAACTCTTGTGTAGATACATAAAATAAATAGAGCTTACCATAAATCTACCATAAATAAGTTAAACATAAATAAATTTGTAATAAATAAAATCTCAAATCAGTGGAGCAGCTAGTAGGCATACTTTATAGAATGGTTTGCACAAAATGGAAGGAAAGTTGATGTATTTGTTACTGGCCTAGTTAATGTTACTTATATTATTTTCTATCCTTGCAACAGCCCTTTGATGTAGAATGTAATATCCTTATTTTAATAAGACATTAGGGTAAATATGTTTCTTAAATGGCAGCTACATAGCTTGTAAAAAAATGAATTAAGATTCAAATTTAGGTCTATCAGACAGCAAAGGCAGTGCATCTTATATGATACTCATTTTAATATTTTGTTCATGATTTGCACTGGACAGATTGATTCCATAGCAATGTGGCATGGCACATGGTATACCTTGGGCCCCATGTTTATTTCGAAGGCTCTAACTCTCTGGGAAAGCACCAACTTCCTAACCAACAGCCCAACTGCCTGTCCCCAGTTACATAGAAATCAGACTCCCCAGGAGAAAGAAAACAAATGTGTGCAAAACAAACAAAATCAAATAGCAAAGAAACAAATGCTGATTTCTATTGCCTTTGCTTGACTAAATAGTTTAGCCAAAGCGAAATGCTGCTTTCAGTTCAGGGCCCATATTGGGAATAATTAAAGAGTTTATAATCAATACAAACACTACTTCCATTCCTATGATTTTTTTCCTCTCAAATGTATATGTCTCTTCCTTGCTCTGCCACTCCTTGGTAGCTGAAAAGTATATTTATCAGTATGAGCAGCTGTTTTTTGCTTAAATTAACTGAACCTTCTTGGTTTCTTCTTTCAAGTTTAGAAGACATGATCTTTCTATTAAGTTTGAGCCTTTAATTCAAGGACATTCTATGCTCTTATCTTACTAGCTAAAGAGTATTATGAAATCAGTCACTGAATTATTAGTTTTCATGTATAACAACTATAGAGAACTATCTGTTTTAGAAACATGACATAATTGTCCTGTTTTATTTTATATTTCACAAAGATGAAGTTGATTCCTGCCATGGTTGAATGGTAAATGTATAATAACCTTCCTGAGAAATCAGGATCCTGTTCAGCAAGTGGTCCAGATTTCACATGTTATAGATTTAAGAAATATGCTCAAATTGGCCTTTGCATTTCATTCTGTAAGGAATATTGATTCTTATTTAACTTAAAGTTGATAATTACTGTCTGAACAGGCAAAAAAAAATTGCATTTTATTGTTTGTTAGGAGAATTGAGCAGAATGATACTGAAGTTTGGACATGAATGTGGCTATGAGTTTGGAGAAGGTAATATTACTAGGCAAGTAATTCATAAAAGCAGAGCACAATGCAACCTTTGAGGAGACTGACTGTTGTGAACCAAAACTGAATAGCTCCAATGTTCCCAAGTTGCTGCTTTGGAAACATTAGGGGTTTAGATCACAAAAATGGCATTTTGAAACAAATTTGCCATTATACTCTTTGGTCATAGCCTTGAGCTATGAATCATTTTCCAAGCAACATTACAAAATAAGGGAAATGTTCATCACATGATGGAAAACAAAATATGAAATGAGTGGAATGATAGGAAGATGTGCATGAAAAAAAGCATCAACACATTGCTTATAGCATGTTTTATGGTTACTCTTTTCTATCAGTGTATTGTATAAACATATAGATTGGGATATACCCCCAAATGTTAATAACTATGATACTTTAAGGAGAATAATGTAACAAAACTGATGGCTGAGAAATGATGTAGCAAAAGGAAGAAGAAAAGAAATCACAACTGGGGTAGGGTCCTGGTGGGGAGGTTTCCTCATGAATTCCCCGAACTGTACGTTTACCATCTCTGAGTTACACCCTCTACTTTTTTCTATCCCTCTTAATTGTCCTGGCTGTTCTCCTCTAAATCAGTGCCAAACTTATGTTATCAAATATAGGGGAAAAAAGGCAACATGAAATTGCAGCTAAAGTGGAAAAATGCAAAACTCATAGAGAATAAAATGAAAAACTATAATAATTTTGGTAGGTTGTCCATATTTACCTACTGACTGTTTGATAGATTAACTCAGAATATAATGGTCTTATTTCTAGTTCTTATGCCAACTAACTCTTGGGCAAATTGTATAACATCCATCAACTTCAATTTTTTCATCTGTTACACTTATGGTCCCTGAATTTCCATCTAGTGAAATATTTTATAAAGTTTTCAAATAACTCTATGGATTGACATTGATATGAAGTGTGATGCATATTATGGAAAACAGTACAAATTCTAATCAAAACTAGTAAGGAATCTCTAAAATGATAAACTAGGTGATAAACAGACATCCCTCTCTTGTTTCCCTTATTTAAATGTTGCTGAGAGGAAAAACAGAGGTGAAATCTAAATTATACTCTCAAGATAGTAAATTTTAATCAGAAATGATTTAAGACCTTACAGAGACTAGAGAGGTGGCCTAAGAATAAATAAAAGAGAAGAGCAAATAATGCTAGAAAAAGTAACCCTGATGCCATACATTTCCCTTATATAAAATTTTGCTCACAAATTACACAGACTGATGGATGGGTTGAGATAAGAATCTCCTAAATGGGGGCTTCCCTGCTGGTGCAGTGGTTGAAAGTTCTCCTGCCAATGCAGGGGGCACGGGTTTGTGCCCCGGTCTGGGAAGATCACACATGCCCCGAAGTGGCTAGGCCCGTGAGCCATGGCCACTGAGCCTGCGCGTCTGAAGCCTGTGCTCCGCAACGGGAGAGGCCACAGCAGTGAGAGGCCCTCGTACTGCAAAAAAAAAAAAAAAAAAAGAATCTCATAAATGATTCTTTTGTAAAACTAGACAAATGAAAATGAATACTGCTGACTAAAATTTTTCTGAAAATGAAGAAAAATTTTATTTTTTGTATTCATTAGCTGTGCTTTGATTTCTTGAGTGTGACAAATATTTACGGCATATCGAGTCTGGACATATTTTGAACATCATATATATGATAAAATGTTCTATTTTGAAATACTGAGACATTTATAAAGATGTCAACACCAACTACATGGTCATTAGTTGTTCTCCATGAAATAGTATTCAAATCCTTTAAGAAAATATGTCTGAAAAAATACTTGTTACAGGAAAATAAGCTTGAATATAATAAAAACACAGAAGGTGCTTCATCATAAGCTCAGTCAGTGGTGTAGCTTAAGACTGTCAAAGGCAAGAACAACTGTCCAATACTATCCCATTGTCCAGCCCACATACTGCCAAACTGCACTCATTTCTATATCCAATTCCTGCTCTGAAGTAGGGACTAGAAATCATCATTGTCCTTAGGATACCTTCATATAGGTGGACTCCCAGCTCTTCCGTTAAAGTGTCCTTCAATATTGTCTTGACCTCTATGGTAGGGAACGTTTAGGCCCCATCTGCTATCAGATTCTTTAATTTTCAGTAAGCTTTGGTATTATTTTTGACTTACCCCAATCTGGGCTGAAAAATCAGATTATTCTCGGTCTCTAACATACCACAATATCTGTGAAGTTGGTGAAATTTGCTACACCTTTTTCAAGGTTAGATTGCATATTGAGTTTTCTCCATTGTCATGTATTCCTTGTATTTTATTGTTATATTTTTATTCTTATGGCTACACTAACCATGTACTATCTTTACCTCTAATATACTTAGAGTAATATATACAAACAAAAGACACACACATACACATTTTTGTTGCTTCCCAAATTAAATTTCTCATGTGTTTATCTTACTTTTCCAAAAGGGCTTCTAATCTCTGAAACTTAACTTGTGAGTTCATCCTCAGAAGCATATAGTGAAACACCTTATCTATACCACTTGCAGAAAAATAATAATAGTCAAGATTCATTGAATGTAAACTTGTGTGAGGATGTCCAGTTGTCGTGTGAAGTGAGCGAGGCTTTGGTTAAGTAAGTGGCTGGAGGTCAGAGGCCAGCAAAGGCAGAGCGTGGTTTTGAACATGGTCTGTTAGACTTCAAGCCAGTACCTTTCCCTGATTTGCAAGTATAAATCTATCATTTTGTATTATTCTGTGTATAGGTATTTACTTCAGTTGAGAGAATCAGAAATCTACAATTTATATCAAATTTAACATATATATATATATATATATATATATATATATATATATTTGTGTGTGGTGCGTGGGCCTCTCACTGTTGTGGCCTCTCCTGCTGTGGAGCACAGGCTCCGGACGCGCAGGCTCAGCGGCCATGGCTCACGGGCCCAGCTGCTCCGCGGCATGTGGGATCTTCCTGGACTGGGGCGCGAACCTGTGTCCCCTGCATTGGCAGGCGGACTCTCAACCACTGCACCACCAGGGAAGCCCAACTTTTCAATATTTTGTCTTGTCATTTTTCCTCAATCATTGTGAATGTGTGCTTCAGAATATATGGTTTGTTCAATGTGCTGCATGTTTGAACTTGATCAACAGTGGACAGCCTGTTGGCTGTGTGCGTGGTTATCACGCAGGTATTGCATAGATGAGTGCTCCACTTACCTGCAATGTCCAAGTGTTAGTGAAACTGTGACCAAGGTTTACCTCCAGTCAGATACAGAAGGCTTTGCCCTTCATTTCCCTTAGCATAACATTTCATAACACTGTGTTGGGAAAAGACGGACATTTAGAAGAGGACCTTGGCTTCTGAGAACTCAAATCTAGGAAAGAAAAGACAAAAATATAGATAGGTTAGGGGATAAAACAAAACAAAAGAACAACAACAGAAATACAGTAGAATAGTATTGTACATGCCCTGGGGAAAAAGGAATCCCTCTGCCACCCTCTTATTCATCACACCTTTGCCTTGAATATCTATCTCAGAAGCGTTTGACACTTCTGCTCTATTCCCCCATAAATCTCCTGATGTATCCTACTCCTGGACACAAAAACTACCGCAGAAGTTCTTAGGAGGCATTCCTGATTTGCTCGAGGCAATATTTCCAACTATCTACTTCGAACTATCATTTGAGTCCCAAGGTCATCGAAGTTATTATGTTCCACCTGTGAACCACCATCCTAAAATAAATACATAAATAAAATTTTAGACTAAACTAAATTGATTAAGCAAACAGTCCATCTTTGTCAGTCATCTTTGGTTTGGTAAACCACCTGGAAGTGTTTACCTAGCCCTGATCTACCTACAAAGGGCTGTGATTCATGGGCACCAGGCGCCTTCATGTACATCAGATTACATCACCCCGCTCTGATGAGGACCTCAGCTTCCCCCACTTACTCTTATGAATGTTTTTGTCATAACAGTGCCTAATTTCATTATTATGCCTTAAAACACAAGCACCTTTTTAAAACCCATTTGTGTAGCAAAATATTGCACAGGGGGTGACCCTCAAAGCTCTCCTACTGGTCTGACATAGTAGATATTCCTCCCACAGGACCCTTTGTGTAAGCCAACTGTGTTATTTACCAAAACATATCAAAATGTTAATTGATCTGAATTTCTTTCCTTTGCAAAGTAGGCTGTTTTTGAGAACAATAATTAGTTTCATCCATCCTTTTAATTTTAACACCAAGCCCACTGCCTTTCACATACCAAGTACCCTAAAAAGCTTGTACTAACTATACCTGGAATGAATTTAGACAGAATCATCCATCCTACTGGTATTTCAGAGGGTCCTCTCAATTTTAATTTTTGGTTGTGATTTCTATACATTATTTCCAAAATCAGTGACAACTCTGTTCTTTAGTGAGAAAAATTCTACTGTAAAACCCCCAAGTTTTACAGTAAACAGCTGTGCAAAAGGCAGATCTCTGAGCGCAGTGAATGAGCTGCTCCTGGGGCTTTGCTTGCAAAGCTGCCTACCTTTGGTACACCCACCTCCTGTGTTTTCACTCCACTTCTGATTGAGATGCGCCAGCATGAGCTATCTCCTCTTATTGATTCCCAGCATTTAACAATCACACCACATAGCTTGATCTTGTTTTTCAGTTTTCTGTCCAGCTTGTAGACTTCAGGACAGCACATGCTGAAACTATCAGTGACATAAACATAGCTTCATTCACAAGCGACACCCGTATATATGCTATGCTCTGCCTTCTGAAATTGTGTTTCTTTCTCACCTCGTTTTTAATATCATTGTTAAACTCACTCATTTGGGGAAAAATATGAGCGATTGTAGTGAGTTTATAATGTTTCCTAAAATACATTGCTTATCTCATACGGTAATGTTTTTTGAGGGAGAAGGGGGAGTTTTCAATGAAGATAATCGTTATATTTTTAAGTGTTTTGAATAAAATGACATTGGAAAAGATGTCTCCCTCATAAAGAGTCTGATATCTATTGACAATATAACCTGAGGCTGAGAAAAAAATAATTAATGGGCTTTAAAAACAAGCAAGCAAACAAACAAAACAGCCAGAGTTACTCATTAATGTAGCAAATACTAGCTAACTCTTTCCAATTAGTTGTGCTACTTTGCTAAGTTTGTAGCAGAGATACAGTGCAATCATACTTCCATTTCATTTTGCAATTTAGAGATAGTGTAAAAGGTTCTCATAGGGTGCAGAGAAGCCTCCTGGACCCCTGCTAGACTCACTCCCCTATACCCTGCTATTTCCCAGTCCCTGCTAGAGTCCCCTTCCTGAATTATGCGTGGTCATACTTCCTAGGACTCTCCTAACTTTCCATTTTCTCCAGTGTCACTCACCTTTCAAACTGAAATTCCTACTATCCTAAAGGACTGAAGTAAATCCAACCTCTATGCCATCTGAAGCATCAACGTTAGTCACCACGAGCATACGTAAAAGTGTGAAACTGTTGTGGAAGTCAGCAATCTTTCTCAGGTGTAAATTCAGAAAATGCTCGTCTTGAATGCTAATATTTCATATAATAAGCAGATTGAAGATACGGCACTCATCAAGGCAAACTAGTGCAACTAATAAGATCAAACAAGTATGGCTTGTGTAATGCAATAAAAATGCAAATTCATTTGTCTCTCATTGTACTTACTTAGGGGAGGAAACATTTATCCTGCCTCAGATGAAATATCGGCAAGCTCTGTGAATTTACAGCCCAAAACAAGATAAACAGGTAAGATATATTCCCCCTTTAGTATCTCTGGATTTTGGTTGGTCAGTTAAAGACAGCATGATTGGAGTCAACTCTTCGTTAATCTCTTCTGCCATTTGTAAACTGCTGTTTCAGACCATACCTGGGTAAAGGCAGGGCGAAGCATGGTGAAAATCCAAATGTTCTTTTCTTCATGTCTATGGACTGTCAGCTCTAGGAAAGATATTTTAAAATTTAAATCATTAGTTTGTAATTCTCTTTTGAAGTGTGTCTAATATTTGCTAAAACAAAATATGAAATAGATTATTTCAAAGCATTAATTGTGCCAAACATTTTATTTAAGGGAAAAAAAACATTATTTTTTCCTTTTACATTTAACAAATCTTTCCCTTATTTTACTGTCCTCCACTCAACCATTTTTTTCCATTTTCTTTCTCTTCATTGAATTCTGTTCCTGGCCTCTGCTGCCTTTGGTGCTCTGGCCTTTGTTCCCTCAACTAAAGAGTCACTCATTTTCTCTGAGACTCTTTGCCCGTGCGTAGAACTCACTGGCAGTGTCCTGTGAGGAGGCTGAGAGATGACTTGTCTGACTGAAGCAACAGACAAGACAAGCAAGTCATAATCGAGTGGAACTAAATCAGAGAGTGTCTCAGAAAAAATGAAAAGAGCTCAGATTTAACAGACAGGCAATGAGAAGCCATTTTATACATTCTAAAGCAGGAAAAAGTTTAAACTTCTTAGATATGAGACAGAACTCATTTCTGAACACATTTCTTTCATACTTATGAAAATTTACTCTCAGTAATGATGTTCAAGTTCTGGTAAAACAAAGATGTTGCAGCATTTAAGAAATACTGAAAAGAAATCAGAGAACTTTTATTAATAATTTGGTATGATGCCTAATGAAAATTTTAAAAGATGCTGTGATATGAAGTAATTTATAGAAGGTAAATGCAATTCCCTTATGTTGATTGTAAAACATGAATTATAAAATCTGATATTTTCTTTTCTGTTTTACTGACATTTCAAAGATATAGAAGATATATTTATGAGTTATGAGTAATTATGAATCTATTCCTGCAATTAAATAAGCTTCTCCTGTCTCTTCTTTTTCTGTGACTGTAAAGCACACAAATTTACATAGCCATTTATTTCACCCCGAAAAACTGACACACACATAGACACATACATCTTTACCTAATTCGGTTTGAAGCATCTCATGTTGCACTTGTTTTCTTGCCAAAATCTTATCAATGACATGACTAATACTTTTTCCTATAATCTTTAGGAAAATTTGAAACAATTTAGTCTTCACAGTTGCGATTATCCCTCATTCTTTCTGTGTCCTGTTAAAAAGAAGTACAGTTCTATATTTCAGTAAGAATTCTGAGATCCTGAATAAAATCACATTATTTCAATTTGAGCTTGATTTTTTTTTGTTTATAATACTGGCTACTTGTTTATTTAATTGGTTTTCATTATTAAAATGTATTGTGATGTAAGTGTTCTAGTAAATGATAAAAAAAAACTGTAGCTCATTTCTGGAATATTTTTCTCATATAGGTGAGAATTATTTGAGATCTATTGCAAAAGTGGAGTGGTTAACCTTACATAGGCAGGACAGGCATTCATTTTTACAAGAGGGCATATGGGTACAGTTATGGGTCCAGGCAGAATGAAAGATCTAATGATGGCAAGATGAACCATTTCCTTTGGTTGCTTCTCCTTCCTTAGTGACATAAGTCAAGGGCATCATCTGTGAGTATGAAAGGAAGAGACTGTGATGGAGATGTAAAGAGACAAATCCTTTTTGAAAAAGGAAGAGTGTTTTTACTAGAGAAAATTAGAAGATTCATTCACCCATAATGAGAAGTTGTGGTGATAAATTTAACTCAGATAAGTCAGAATGGTCAACACTTCATCTTGAAATGCTCAAAAACAGACATTGAGTAAGTAGAGGTAGCTTTCAAGAGAAATGTAACAGAGAGAGAGAGACAGACAGACAGACAAGGGAGTTGAAGGTGTGTGCAAAGGAATGATTGATTTTAGAAGTCTTGGAATCCTATATGGAAAAGGAGGAATGAGAATATATGAGGGAGTAGATGGGCAGGACCTCAATGGATTGAATGTCCTTGTAGGGGCAAGGAATTTTTAGAAATTTATTTGAATTAACTTTAGCATGCCATTTTAATTTTTATTGACTTTTAGCTATGACTGCATTCACTTTCTTATTTCATTTCTTCAGTGATTGCTCTAGGAATTGTACATTATTAGCTTATCATAGTCCACTTAAAGTTTCTATTATACTATTTCATATAAAATAAAAGAAACTTGAAACAGAGTATTCACTCCTCTCCCAGTATTTGTGTGTGTGTGTGTGTGTGTGTGTGTGTGTATTAACCGCTGTCATACAGAGTTATAATATTTGCTTTAAACAATTATATGTGTTAAATAAATTAAGACAAAAATGTGTATTAAAAATATTTTCCCACATTTTCCCTTTCTGGTGCTCTTTATTCCTTGCTACAAATCTGAGTTTTCATCTGGTGTCAACACTGCTCATACTGAAGGAATTCTTTTAATGTTTCCTGAAGTACAGGTCTATTGGTAAAAATGTTTCTCAATTTTTATCTCTAAAATGGCATTTTGCCTTATTTTTGAAGAATAGTTCTTCTGGATAGTATTTACTATCCAGAAGATTTTCAGTCATTAATTCTTGAAAAAATGTTTTGCCGCATTTTCTCTTTTCTGGACCTCCGTTAATACTGTCTGAACGTTCACTGAGACTCTCCTCACTTTTCTTTTCAAGCTTTTATTTTTCTATCTTTTCTGTGAATTAAATGATGTCCATTATTCTATCTTCATGTTCACTGATCCTACCTTTTGCCATACTTAGCCTGATCTTAAGTCCCTTCAGTGATTTTTTTAGTTCAGATGTTGTAAATTTTAGCTCTAAAATGTTCATTTGTTCTTTTTTTTTTTTTCTATTACTCTGCTGAGATACCTCATCTGTTCCACAATCATAATGTTGTTTTTTTTTTTAACTGTTTAGACATTTTTTAAAAAGTTACTGTAAGGTTTTATCTGCTAATTCCAGTATCTGGATCATCCTCTAGTTGGCTTCCATTGAAAGTCACTTATCTCACTTCCAGAAACTATAGTGTGTGAAAAATGCTAGAAATATACAACAACCACTCTAAAAATCCTCTGAAAGCAGTGTCCTAGGACTTTTGCTGGTAAAGATCATAATCCACACTAGTGTTGAAGAGGTGATGAGTTGAAGGATTTGGGTCATCAGAGAAGAGTAGGATTCTTGAAGATATGTAAGGATTAGTCCTGATGATACCGGAGAGAGAGTTGGATAATCAGGACGAATTATCCTCTCTTTCTTTCAACTGCATTTTTACCCAATATTCCAATATTCCAGAAAATGTACTGTTATAATTCCCAATGACTAACTGACTGCATGACATGGAAATTACGATCACACTGTCTGACTAAGTAGCTAAAGCATTTTAATCCTTAAGCAACAAAGACCTTACTCTGATGTAATTGCCTTTAGTAGGAAAGAAAAGAGGACTTTGTGGGAGAAGCATTATTTTCAAATAAAACCAAAGTAATTTGCTTTGAGAAAGTTACACACTGATGTACAAATTGAAAAGCTTCAAAAGTACAATTCAGAACATATTTTGATGGAAAAGATTAAATGATTTTTTTGACGTTTTAAATTAGGTTACCTAATTTGTCTGTTGTCATTTTCCTTGGATACTTTGCAATCTTGTCTTTAAAATAGAGAGGGAAATAGGTTTCTATACTTTTTTTCTTTCAAGGTCAGCTATTGTAAAAATTGTATATAAATTTCTATGTGTGAGAGAGATAATACATTTGATTTAAACTCATGAATAACATTTTATTGTATTTCAAATACTAAATATATTAAATAAAACATACAGTCATAGTTTTATAATCTAGAAGTTAATTTTATGAGGTGGTATATATGCTTAAGTTTGGAGAATATTATTCAAGTTTGATGCATATACATCCAACTTTATATAATATACAAATATGTATATAGTTGTCAGCTTTTAACAAGCCCACATACTGGTTGATGTAATATGCAAAAAAAAAAAAAAAAAATCTTTCTTACAAATGTATGAAAAGGAAGAAAGTCCCTTACATTAGAGAGTAGAAAACATAAATGAAATTTTAAGCCATAATTGCTTACTTGATGAAAGAAAAATTATTTTTAAAAAATTAACATTGGGCTTCCCTGGTGGCGCAGTGGTTGAGAGTCTGCCTGCCAATGTAGGGGACATGGGTTCGTGCCCCGGTCCGGGAAGATCCCACATGCCACGGAGCAGCTGGGCCCGTGGGCCATGGCTGCTGGGCCTGCGCGTCCGGAGCCTGTGCTCCGCAACGGGAGAGGCCACAATGGTGAGAGACCTGCGTACCGCCAAAAACAAAAACAAAAACAAAAAACACAAAAAAAAAAGAGAAAAAAATTAACATTATTTCAATTTACCAATGGGCTTTATATCTGTTTCTAATTAGAAATGTGTATGCCTGCATATAGTATTATCAATGTATGTATTTTTATGACTAAACATTTATGATTTCCCTTATCTGAAAAATGTTGGTCCTATATTTCTCATTACTTCCCTTGTAAACTGTAGCAAAGAAACAAAATTAAACACTTCAAAACTTTAGATTTTATTTAAAGAAAATACATTAAGTCACTCTGTTTAAATGACTGGAGAAATGTAAGTAGATGCTGTAAAAGTGGGCAAAGTTAATTGTTAACCTTTTAAATGAAACAAAATGAATGGTATTATTAATAGTTTTAATGCCTATCAGAACCAAGAGAGGTTTTGAAAGTATTTAACAACTAGCCTGCAATAGCATCAACCAATAAGAATCAATCTACCATCCAATTAACATGGACACATGAACCAATCAGAGAAGACTGGTAAACAGGCTATACTGGTGTATGAGGTGGAATATCAGTCCAATAATTACCATAAGATAGCTACTCTTTAGAAAATAAGTGCAAAAAGACCAGAGAGCATGCCCAAGAAAGTAACCCCCTTTGAGTAATTATTTTTAAGTGTAGAAAGATAGAAGAAAATATTTAATGGGAATAATCATTCCTAATAGTTCATATTAAAGTTTAAGGTTTTGCTTATTGGATTCTCAGGATTTCCAGGTGCCTTCATTTATACATATATATTATGAATTTTGACTTTTTAAAAATTGCCTTCAGACTTCCCTGGTGGCACAGTGGTTAGGAATCCGCCAGCCAATGCAGAAGTCAAGGGTTCAAGCCCTGGTCGGGGAAGATTCCACATGCAGTGGAACAACTAAGCCCATGTGCCACAGCTGCTGAACCTGTGCTCTAGAGCCCATGAACCACAACTACTGAGCCCACGTGCCACAGCTACTGAAGACTGCACACCTAGAGACCCTGCTCCGCAGCAAGAGAAGCCACCGCAATGAGAAGCCCATGCACCGCAATGAAGAGTAGCCCCCGCTCGCCACAACTGGAGAAAACCCACACACAGCAACGAAGACCCAACACAGCCGAAATAAATAAATAAATTTATTAAAAAAGAATAATATTGCCTTCAACTCTCATGCACCTCAACCCTCTGCCACCCCCAAAGGTAGACCTTCTTATATGACATCGTGCAGGATACACTTGCTCCCTGATTCTGGAGTGCCACCTTACTCATTTGTTCCCAGTTGTTTTTTTTGTTTTTTGTTTTTTTTGCTGTACACGGGCCTCTCACTGCTGTGGCCTCTCCTGCCGCGGAGCACAGGCTCCGGACGAGCAGGCCCAGCGGCCATGGCTCACGGGCCCAGCCGCTCCGCAGCATGTGGGATCCTCCCGGACCGGGGCACGAACCCGTGTCCCCTGCATCGGCAGGCGGACTCCCAGCCACTGCGCCACCAGGGAAGCCCCCCAGTTGGTTTTTCATGTCTTAACCATGTTAAACTTTTGCCTCCATATCACAATTCAATATATCCTGAAGCATATATCTGTGAAAGAGCAGAGTACGTGAGTTGATAGTTTTCATATTCAATGCAAGAATGATTATGCCTTTCACTCTGAGGAGTTATTTGTAGAAACTGCATATTTCCCCAGTCCTGCATGGGTCATAGAGTAAAGGAACTAGCTTCTGCAGCAAAATAAAGTATTTACCCACACTGCTTCTGACATTCTGGTTTAGTATATGTCTTCTTATAAAACTGATAATTTTGGATTTGATTGAGAATATGTATTTTTTCAGTCTCCTTTTAAAGTGACTACCTTTCTGGAAAAATTCCATTCATTATTCACAATTACTCAAATGTACCAATCTGAAGATGTTATTTATCTCCTTAGTGATGCTGAGGTGCTTCTTATTTTGTGTTTGCATGGTACTTTGTAGCTATCTCTTACTTCAGTTGTCCAATTGTCATAATTGTTCACATGTCTATCTCTTCCACTATTCTGTGCTATTCTGGATGGAAGATTACATTGCCTATTTATCCTTGCACACCCCTGTCTGCTGCTGTATGAATTAGGAAAATCAAGACCACTATTCTTCTCTTTAAGACTCACATAGAAGTACATTCTGAGAGGAAAAAGTAAAGACAGAATGTTATTTATATATTTGTGGAAGAAATTTTTAGGGATACATGGAAACCTAAATACCGAATCATTGTGACATGTATAATTGAAATTTCATGACTATTTCTTATTTCATTGGTATGAAAATTTACAAAGATATTTTTGGGTATTCAAAGGGTGAGCTATTCAGCATTGGAAAAAGACATTCTAGCTAAAACACAACAAAAATACGTAGTACAGAAGCCTGAAGAATGTAGAATAATTGGTTGTCTGGATGTCAGTGTAGTTTTATGTGCATAAAACAGCCTGGTCTTTGTTATAATGATACAAGAAACATCAAACTGCAGTAAGACAATCTTGTGACATGGTTTAGTTACCTGAGATCATTTATTATTTGGTCCCCAATATTGTTATTGTTTGCTCAGGGGAACTAAAAATTAATTACTCCAAATTCAAATTTAAGGAATAAAAAATAGAAAGCTGAATAGAAATAAAAAGATTTCCAACTACTAATAATGTAGTAGGTATTCATCACATGGGTCATGTTTAACTGGTAGTGCTTTTAAACTATATCATAGAGAGATATTGCCATGTAAGCATTTTATAGCAATCAGATATTTTCTGAATGCTCTTAGTAAGAAAAAAGAAGGCAGAGGAGTGACAATTTTTTTTTTTTAAAGTTTGCATTTTCTGATTGTGGGAATTTGTAAGAGTAGCTGACCATTGAAATTGGAACTCTTTTTTTTAATTTTTATTTATTTATGGCTGTGTTGGATCTTCTTTTTTGTGCGAGGGCTTTCTCTAGTTGTGGCAAGCGGGGGCCACTCTTCACTGCGGTGCGCGGGCCTCTCACTATCGCGGCCTCTCTTGTTGCGGAGCACAGGCTCCAACTGCTCAGGCTCAGTAATTGTGGCTCACGGGCCTAGCCGCTCCGCGGCATGTGGGATCTTCCCAGACCAGGGCTCGAACCCGTGTCCCCTGCATTAGCAGGCAGATTCTCAATCACTGCGCCACCAGGGAAGCCCAAGAAGTGACAATTTTAACTCATCATTTTACCACGATGCTTGAGTCTTATTAGTGGTCTGTCAAGATAGTTATGATGTACAATTACTATTTAACATTAAAGTGTGTATTATCAGGAAAAAATAGATGCAAAAATATTTTTAATAGAGAGATAATAGTACTTAATATCATGAAAGATATGACAGATAATAAGTAACTAGCATATTTTTTGCTTTATTTTAACAGTTGATGTAATGCTGTTTCTTCTTTAAGGTAGTGAAATTCACTGTGTTAGTAATCAAGACCATTATTAAAATTACAGCAATGGGCTTCCCTGGTGGCACAGTGGTTGAGAGTCCGCCTGCCGATGCAGGGGACACAGGTTCGTGCCCCGGTCCAGGAAGATCCCACATGCCGCGGAGCGGCAATGTTATGTAATGAACTTCATTAGTGGATAATATATGTCAGATTATACATATACACGCATATATACCTATATAGGTATTACTTTAAAAACATTTACATTTTACTGTCTCTCAGTAGTACTGAATGGCTTCAAAGATTGAAAAGTGTTTCTGTTTTTTAAGTACTTAACCAGAAGGTAACTTCAGCATTGATGAGAAATAAATGTGCTGTAATTTTCCACAAGAACCTGACTGCATGATGTGAATTCAGTGGATCCATCAAAAGTCTGAGATTTCTAATGGTTGGAAGCACAAGCATAATTAACTGCTAGAAAATCTTGCTAAATTAGGGTAACATGAAATATTTTTCAAAACAGAGAAAACCATATTATATGAAAAATATATTTTGACTTATAAGATATAAATGCATCTTTGGAATAATCCTCATTTTCTTGTTATGCAAAAGAAAATATCTAAAATTATACAGAGTAAGAACTAAGCTATCAAGCCATGAGGAGACTTGGAGGAACCCTAAACGCATATCACCAAGTGAAAACATAATCTGAAAAGGCTACACATGTATGATTCCAACTATATGACATTCTGGAAAAGACAAAACTATAGACACAGTAAAAGATCAGTAGCTGCTAAGTGTTAAGGGGTTGGGAGGAATGAATAGGTAGAACACAGAGGATTTTTAGGGCAGTGAAACTACTCTCTATGGTATTATAATAGAGGATACATGTCGTTATACATTTGTCTGAATTTATAGTAGGTACAGCACTAACAGTGAACCCTAATGTAATCTGTGGACTTTGGGTATTAATGATGTGTCAGTATAGGTTCATGGGTTGTAATAAATATACCACTCTGGTGTGGGATGTTGATGATGGAGGAGTCTGGGTGCATGTGGGCAGGCAGTAGATGGAAAACTCTGTACTTCCACTCAATTTTGCTGTGAACATTTTCTTATCAACTAATGACTTAGTGATCAAACTGTGCAGCACTTCGTGCATTCTGGATTTTAAAAGTTTTTTATTACACATTGTGTAAAATCTACCACTGTATGAGTGGAAATTAAGACTTCATGTGCTTTTTATACATGGTAGTATTTCTTCAGATAAATCTCTCCTATAAATTAGAAAAAAAAAGGGGGGCAGGGAAAGGTTTCCAGAATGGCAGAATAAGAAGCTTTATCATCCTTCTCCGAGCTCTGCCTCGGTGCTTTATTTTGGGCATGCATGACCAAGAAGTTGGGGTCTCATTTTCCTCCAGCTTTCAGTCTGAGACTGGTTTACTTTATGAAGGACAGGCTACCTACTTTTCTCATCCACCCAGCCCCATGACACAGAACTCTATGGCAGTCAAACATGGTCAAAAAGATTGTATTTCCATTTTTCTTTCAACCTCACAAAATAGATTTTAAAAAAAACTTTTGTTAGAGGCAACAGAGGACATTTCATAATGACAAATGTGTCCATTCATCAAGAAGTAGCAGCAATTATAAACATACATGCACCTAAAAACAGAACCCCAATATGCAGGAATCAAAAAAGTCTTGCATATTGAATTCACTTCCTTGAAAGAAGTGAAGGAAGATATACACATTCAACAATCATCATTACAGACATCAAAACACCCACTTTTAATAATAAATAAGGCAATGTGGTAGAAGATTAACAAGGAAATAAAAGTCTTGACAACATTATAAACAAATAAGACCAAAAAGACATCTATAGAATTCACCATCCAACAACAGCAAAATACTCATTCTTCAGAAGTGCTAACTGAACATCCTCCAATACATACCATATACTAGAACTTTAAAAAAAAAGTATAAATGTATATAAAGAGATTGAATTTCACAAAATATGTTCTCTGGCCAAAATGGAAATAAGTTAGAAATCAATAACAGATGAATATTTGGGAAATTCACATATATGTGGAAATTAAACTCACTTCTAAATAACCAGTGGGCCAAAGAAGAAATCATAAGGAAAATTAAACAATATTTTGAAGCAAATGGAAATAAAAGCACAACATACCAAAAATTATAGCATAAAGGATATTGGCCTTAAGAGGGATTTATAGCTCTGAACATTACATTAAAAAAGAAGAAAAACTACAAATCAGTGAATTAACCTTCCAATCTAAGAAAATAAAAAAAACAAAAATCAAACTAAACTCAGAGGAAGCAGAAGGAAGAAAATAAATGAAATAAAGCATAGAAAAGCAATAGAGGAAATGAATTAAACCAAAAGCTCAATTTTATAAAAATCAACAGATTGAAAATTCTTAGGTAGATTGACCAAGAAAGAAAGAGAGGAGACTCAAATTACTAAAATCAGGAATAAAAGAGGGAAATCACTATGGAACTTACAAAGATACAAAAGAATTATAAGGTAATGGTATGAACAATTTATGCCAGCAAAGCAAAACCAAAGCAGAGAACAGAAAATCAGCACATAGAAATAGAGCAAATATTTGGACATTAGAGTTAGGCATACAGATTCTCTTCTTTGTTGCCTATTTCTTATGACTGCTTAGGGAAACTACATGTAAAAATATAATTTTTACTCTTTGATAAATTACACCTCTAATTTTCTACAATGACCAATATCACCACTCTGCTCCCTCTACAGTTTCATTATTGCCAAACTCACATATACTAGCTGTTGCTAGATGGACTTAAAGTAGGGTAAATATATAATTCATCCCTGAAGCCAGGGCATTTTGGAGTGTGTTACAATTAAAGGGTAACAATGACAATCCCAACCACACCTATCATCAATGAGTTTTACAGTAACTTAACTGTATAATCATTGGTTGGCAAGGATGATGGAAATATTTATTTAGGCAGATTTTCTGATGATAAGAATTAATATTCTTGAGTACACTGCAGTAGACCTTGAACCAACTTAACCTCTATCTTTCCAACTAGAAGTCAATTACTGGAGCAAGCCCGTGCACCAAGTTGAGTCAGGAAGCATTACGTTAATCCTATATGAAGCTAACAGGAATTTATATACACACTTGATCATACAAAACCTTAAAATAGCACTTGGTCATCCCTTCTACTTGAAACAGTCATGAATTTAGAATCTATCAAACTCATAGTATATGTCATAGACCTTTATGCTGCAAAATTGGTGAAAGCAACAAAGTATTTCTTAGCTTTAGCTTCAAGTAAAACTACCTTCTATCTGCTAAATGCCAGGAATCTTTGAAATTCCTAGAAAGGCCAGAAGCTCTTTTAAGACTGCATAGAGTAATATTGTTTCTTAAGAGATCATTTTTCACAGTCCTGAATCCCCCAGCTAGATGATGTTTTTTCCAGCTAAAAGCAAGTTTTTTCTTTTCTAATAACATTTTCCAGACCTTAGAATTAGCTCCCTTTAACTAAATTTCCTTTAACTGATTGTACTAAACAAGGCACAATGAGGACAAAACTGGACCTTACACAGTCATATATGGCTTGTACATAACGTAAGACACGTGTAAGATAAATACAGCAAACCTTTTCTTTTCTCATACATAGCCGATGCTTTTTTTTTTTTTTTTTCTTTTCTGGTACGCGGGCCTCTCACTGCTGTGGCCTCTCCCGGTTGCGGAGCACAGGCTCCGGACACGCAGGCTCAGCGGCCACAGCTCACGGGCCCAGCTGCTCCGCGGCATGTGAGATCTTCCCGGACCGGGGCACGAACCCGTGTCCCCTGCATCGGCAGGCGGACTCTCAACCACTGCGCCACCAGGGAAGCCCAAACCGATGCATTTTTCATCCCAGAAGTTCTGCAATGTGTTTTAATACCTGGTTGCATCTTTCCAAACACACTTTTTAACTAAGCTACAGCTGCAGAGCTTAAAAAAACAAAAATAAAACAAACAAAACTCTCCTTGAAAATGGCAGGTGCCAGGGAAATGGGGGGGGGGGGGAATTAGAGGAAGGTGGTCGAAAAGTACCAATTTTCAGTTGTAAGATAAATAAGTACTTACGGATGTAATGTACAGCATTATGATTACAGTTAACACTGCTGTATGGTATATATGAATGTTAAGAGAGTAAACCCTAAGAGTTATCATCACAAAAAATTGTTTTTCCTTTTTTTTATTGTATCTATCTTTGTATTTCTCGTATTTTTCTTTTTATTGTATATGAGATGATGTATGCTAGCTAAACTTATTGTGGTAATCATTTCCCAATATATATAAGTCGACCCATTATGCTGTACACCTTAAACTTATACAGTGATATATGTCAATAATAAAACTAGAAAAAAAGAAAAAAGACAGGTACCTATTTATAACCAATTTTTATTTCCCCTCCCCTTTTTGTGTTAGATAGGATATCAATTGTGAAGACTTTTTTTGTGAAAATGTGCAAAATTACTGGTGTTTGTAAAGAGATAGACATCTCTTTCCTGTTTGATGTTGTAGTTAGCTGGTGATAACAACATTTATTGTTGGACTTCATGTAGCCTAAGTGTAAACCATCAAAATAAGTCTGCACTAAATATCTTTTATGAGAGGAATACATTTAATATCCTAGTTTCAGAGAAGAGCAGGGTCATGTTTACTACTTTGTGACTGACAAACACATTGCTGAAATAAGTGAAGTGCGATTAAATATTGCTCCGTGCTTAATATTTCATTCATTTATTGTATGCTTACTAGATGCTAGGGACAAAATTTTAGGCACCGGCTGTATGAAGCCAGCCACAATAAATAACATTTTAAGTAGGGAAACAATAAATGTGTATATAAAACTACAGATGTAGATATAGATAAAGGCATAGTGATAGATATGTTTAGGACTAGACATAGAATATAGATACAGATGTAGATAGATATAAAACAGAGACAGGACTGTAGATAATATTGAGTATAAAGAGCATTAAGTCAGTCTAAGAAGTTGGAGAAACATGGAAGCTAGTTCTATTATGTTGATAATTTTCCTTTTCATAGAAATTTCATAGAAATTTTTTGTTCACTCTAAAGCTAGGGTTGCCAAGTTGAATTACCAAAGAGAATTTCTAAGAAAAATTACAAAATCTCAAAGAATAAATGAATCATCTATATAAACAATTGTCTGTTTTTTCAAATGGTTCAAAGAGGGTGTCCCTGCTTACTAAAAAGTGGTTGTGTCTTCTTTTGCCTTTCAATTACTTAGGCTTTATTATACTTTATATTTGTTTATGTGTTACTCCTCTCCCTGCTTCCAAGCCATAGGAACTTTTTGTTTGTTTGTTTGTTTGGTTTTGTTTTTGCGGTACGCGGGCTCTCACTGTTGTGGCCTCTCCCATTGCGGAGCACAGGCTCCGGACGCGCAGGCTCAGCGGCCATGGCTCACGGGCCCAGCCGCTCCGCGGCATGTGGGATCTTCCCAGACCGGGGCACGAACGTGTGTCCCCTGCATCGGCAGGCAGACCTTCAACCACTATGCCACCAGGGAAGCCCCATTGGAACTTTTTAAATTTTACATTTCCTTTGTTTTCAATCCTACCTTATAGCTACTTCAGTACTGGGCAAAAGTTTTATACTCAAGAAATATCTGATGAATATGTAATCAAAATAATTTTAATTCAATCTAAAAATTTCATTACTTGAAATGTAGGGAAAAAGAATTCTAATAAACTTGGAAAATAGCACATATAAAATTGAAGTTTTCAGCAGTTATGGAAAATATTATTCTATGGAAATATTAAGGGTGGTGTAAATTTAGAATTAATTTTGAGCCGTCATTTTACGTAAGCCAAGAAGAAATATTTAATTACATAACTATCAGCAAAAGTCTGTTAAAGGTGTCACTTTCTTTGATCTTGTATTTATTATCACTGCACTGATAATTGGGAACTATATGAGATTTTAAAGGTGTAACATGGGAATTCTCACAAATTAGCTTTTGCTGTTATTAGTGGCTCAAGACCTTTCCAATTGTATTTCTCATACACTCAAAGTGAAATCACTGCTTATTTCAGCAACATGATTTAGTAATATCTCATGATTGTTTTATCAATTTTTTAAAAATTGTTCCTGTAAAATTGAATATTGGTCAGACCTTTATGGTTAATTATAAGCTTTAATATCTTGGCAACTTAATGAATTAAAATAATATCATGCTTTCCTTAAATTCTTTGAAATTGAATTTATGATCTATAGACATTTGTAGAATGTGTGAATCTCTGACATAAGGATATGTGTAAAAAATGTTATGCATACAGTTATATGGTAAAATAGCAATAAAAATTAAACATTATATTTCACACTTAAAGATTGGTTTCAACACATGAATTTTAACATTGATCTACTACAGATTAATAAATTCCACGGTAGATTTAGATAAAATCTAAATTGTTTTAACTGGACAAAATAATCTAAACTTCATGTAATGAGAAAACATTATTATATAGAATATTTGAAAATTGAATAGAAACATCTGACCATTTTTCCACATTAGAATATGAATTTCCTGTTTAAATAACTGAATATATGTATATATATATATATATATATTTTTTTTTTTTTTTGCGGTACACAGGCCTCTCACTGTTGTGGCCTCTCCCGTCGCAGAGCACAGGCTCCAGACGCGCAGGCTCAGCGGCCGTGGCTCACGGGCCTAGCCTCTCCACGGCATGTGGGATCCTCCCGGACCAGGGCACGAACCCGTGTCCCCTGCATCAGCAGGCAGACTCTCAACCACTGCGCCACCAGGGAAGCCCTGAATGTATTTCTTATTTTGAGAGATTAAGTTTTCATTTTCTTTGTGGATTATGTAGAGAAATTATAAAAGGATACAAGAGGATTTTTCCATCTTACTGCTATCATAGACCCAACTAGTCAAGCATTTAATAGACAGATATAAATAACAACAAAAAGAGACAAAATGTTTTTTTTTAAATTACCAGAAACAAATAGACTCTAGGAAGACAATGCAGAACAGTCAAAACCTCAACCACTCAATCACTATGCACCCATGTCCTAGCTGTCCAGGACAACTGCCCATAGGATTCACAGCAAATGGAGCAGCTGGACAATGTATCATTCCTCTATTGTGTAGGTATCCCTCTCTGTTCAGCCAACAAATTGACGATGCTGCATTAAAAAAATTAATAAATAAAAAGTAAGAGAACAATTTTTGGTGAGTCACCAAATTTTTTTCTGCCTCTTGACATCAGGCTTTTGCTTAAGTACAGGTAAAGTGTCAGCATTTAGCTTCCTACATGTAAATTAAATAACTGTATGTTTGAGTAGAAAAGAGATAATTTGTTATTTAGTGTTTAATAAATTCCCATCCTACTATATAGAACACAAATATATATAGGAAAAAAACCTCTGATGTCAGAAGTTTATATAAATGATAACGTAAATAAATCTATTATGAGGCAGAGAGAGAAGAAACCTGTATAGAAAAGAAGTAGAAATTGTGATAATAAATGAGGAATATGTATACATGTGTTTATGTATTTATACATATATGAATATGTATAAATATATCTTAAATATATATAATCAATAATGAAAAATTAAAGCTCTGAGAATACATTTCATTCTGTCCACTGATTAGAGTAACACCTATTCTTGTGATTTAAAATATAATTCAAATACACCCTCATGACTATAAATTTATTTTAAACATTTTAAAAATAAATCACAAAATTGTTTTATGAGACAGTATGCCATCCTAAGCCACCATTTAGTGACTTAGCCCTGTGATTTGTATATTTAATATCACAAAATATTAGATGAAAACCTAGCATGGTCATTGAGTTAGTTACCCAGAAATTTCATTTCTATATTCTGTTTGAATAGTGTTGCTTGCTACTTTTGTCTGTAGCAATTCCCTAGAAGAGTTTTTTTTCTTTTGAATAAATAAGAATTTTTTAAAGGATGCTGAAAATTATTTCCAAAGAGGAAAAACAAATATTAAAAGAGTTTAGCTACTCCCATTGAATATTTAGGCATGAAAAATCCAAGGGGTATTTTGGGAAGACAGCCAATATGTGTAATAAAGAAAATGGGAATAATTAAATAGAAGAAAGACCTATTAAACGATGAATTTTATGAATGACCTATGTAAACACACCGTAGCATTCTAAGAGCACAGTTAAATTCTTGGGTTTTATACTATTTCTGGTGATCATCTTCTCTCTAGATAAACAAAAGTTGATAATATAATGTTTAGATTTTGATAGTGGGATTCCACATAGCTGGATTTCATATATTATAATAACATGAAAATTTAGCAGAAACTCATCAATATAACTGCGACTCTGTGATAGAATACATCTTCTTCTTAATTACACTTACCACGAGCTGTGCTTTAAGTCAGCAAAGCAATTGCCGCAAATCTATTTCTAAGGCTGTATTGTTTTGAGCCTCAGTTCCTGTGTTCACGTTGATAACTGTGCTGCCTGAGAACAGGAAGTCCTCCTCTGCTGCTGCTTGGAATTGCTCTAATTTGTTCTGGTAATGGGTGCCAGATGTCAGAGTATAAAAGAAAGCTGGACCAGGCAAATAGATTGCCGTTCTGACCTTCTATTGAATCCCAGACGTCTTACCCTCTTTTGTCTTCTGTGAAAATCAAATATTCACAAACATACTGAACGAAGTGGGACAGGCAGTTCCCTCCTGTGGAAGCTGTCACAGCAGAAGAGAGATGGCTGCTTGGCACTACCCTGGAAGGGTAACATCTGCCAAAGTTTTCCAAGCTGTCTTGTGGGGTAGTGGGGGAGGCAGAAGGAAATAGAAAGGAGAGGAAAAAAATGAACCCGTATCATCCACATCCACAGAAGCATCTCCTGTGTAATGACTGCTACTTCTTCAAAATTGCATTCTCCCCAGCTGGGTCTTTGGCATCTCCTTTTAGTAAAGATGAAGAATAGGTCTGAGGCTTTGTTTTCCTTTGCCTTTTATTTTTCAGTAACTACAGGGCTAAAATGTGTCTGCTTGTATAATGCATATCTAATTTATTGCATTTGTCACTCCATTTGTCTTGGTTAAAGAGGTTTAAATCTGAAGAAGTCTCTGTAGAGTAAATCAAAGTGAATATAGTCAGATATCTGCTGCCAATGATAAGAGTATAAACTGGTGATAAAGTCGATCAACTAGTACAGGATTTACATATCTGAGCATTTAAATCGCATGTTTTTTAAACTGATTTTCTACAGGTTCACAGGGTTCTATGCAACTCATTTTCTATTTTTAATGAAGTTTATATTCCCCAAATTTTCAAATGGTTGTTTTTTTGCTGTAAATGGAAGACTTTTATTTCCAAGGAGTGTTCCTACAGAAGGTGTCTTTGTTTCCTCTTGTAAAAGTATAGTTGGAGGATAGAAATACCATCCTTTATTGAGGGAAAAGCATTTTGTTTTCTCAGGAAAAGTAGGGAATGATAGAAAAAAGCAGTTAACTATTCTGTTTAACAACTTTGTCATCCAAGCAGCACATAATAAGATTTGAAAATTCAGATAAATATCTAAAATTATTTTAGAATTCTAGTTATTCGCTATTCACCTAACAGAGCTGGGGATGCTAAAATTTAAAATCAGTAGGAAACGTGACACTTATTCAGGGGTCACTGTCCCAATAAACCAACTCTGCTGGCACAGCATACGTCCTTATAATTAAGCTGGTCACAGTTTCTGTTTATCTCCTCCTTAATTTCTTTTCCCCAAAATGTCAGAAGATTCAAGTATATCTTAGTTTTTCTTGAGATTTTTAGTAATTTTATAATGTGATTTAATTTTTTTTCTACAGTAACTTGCTCCATTTAAGATCTCTTTGAGAATAACAGATATTTAAGAATTAAGCTCTAAATAAAGGCACCAAAAGCCTCTGGAAGACCCAGTTATACTTGTTGGCATCCCTCATTTCTGGTCATTGATAGTGTGTTTATAAATGTTAACTTCCTTATTCAGTGTACCCTACAGTATCCAGAAGCATCTTCTTTAGTTTGTCCAGAACTATCCCTGTAAAAAAGTAAGCCATGTACAGGACAGCATGATGGGGTAACAGGGCTCTCTCAGGACAGGGGCAGAAACAAAAGCAGTTCTCAATGACCAGGGTTCTTCCTTATGCCAGTGTGTAACTTGTTTGACCTCTTTGATACTCATTTTCTCATCTTTAAAACAGGATTAATATTTCCTCTCATGTAAAAATTCAATATGATATATTTGAGAAAGCACCTGGAGCACATCAGATGCTCTAAAAATTTTCATTGGAAAATATATTGTTGTATTTCAATGAATTAGATTAGCAATCTCAGCCCATTAACTGGATTTGTACTATTAATTATGTAGATTTTATAAAGGTTTTACTGGCTGTAAATGTTTTATATATATATATATATATATATAAAATTTCTTATGAAAAATTACACAGTGTTGCACCATTTCTTGATTTCTCTTAAGGCATGTTTGATGGACCACACCTAAATGTCCATACCCAGAACCCACATTGCCTCTTTGGAATGCAACTATGAGAGTCCTTCCAATTTAACAGCAGACAGAGCTTTCTAGACCCAAATATGTTAATCATTCTAGCAATAAGGGAAGATCAGCTGAAATAAAGTAACCCTATGCTGTTTCTTATAGGCTCTGGTTTGGACTATTCTATTCTTCCTGACTCATCTGCACAAACACCACAGCATGAAGGGACTGACTGTTCCCCATTCCCTGGCCTTCAGGCTTTGGCAGTATTAGGTATTGATTGAGCATCTGGTGCTCGTCACCCTGTATTTTAAATTTATCCATTAACTTGACTCTGAGGAGATATTTACTCTAATCATCCTCTCCCGTCAGAGGCCTTGCTGTTCCAGGTTTCACTACCTGCAACAAAAATGACCCACTTCCAGTAGCCCTAACGTTTGATTTTATAAAGAGAATGTCCATATATTAGTTATGATTTTACTATTTCCCTCCTTTTTCTTTCCCATGAACACTCAATTCTGCTGGGAACAAGAGAACCAGAGGAAAAGAACTGACTCACTACAATAAATTTATTAGAACTTAATAACTATATTTGGAGAGATGACGTAGATCTTTAGGGCTGTTTACACATAATGTCATGCATAGGTTTATACAAATACTCAGGAGAGTAATTTCACTTGATAGTATCCTGGGTAATTTTTAAAATGACATAGGTCATTATGGTAAGGAAGCATTTGGGAGATGGCAGAAGATCTTTCATTAAGAAAGAGTACATTTATTTATTGCCTGCCTTACTCTCCAGGTGCTATTTAACTCAAATAGAAATCCTAAAATGGAAATTGTGACTAGAAAATATTAACCATTATTCCTCTTCCCTCTCTCCTTATAGTTCTTTACCTCTCAGTTAATTGAAAAACAGAGAGTGAATATGGAAAATGAGCAGTAAAAATAGCCGATACGTGGAATTATACCTGCATAACACTGACAAACACACAGGAGTTTCTTCTGCTTCAACCTGCTCTGGTGAAGTACAGAAAAATCAACCATTAACATTGATTCCTGAGTTCTAAAAAAAAGATGAGGATACTTTTAAAAGTATAATCACTCAAAACTGAAAAATGTACCATATTATGTGTCTAAGGGCTGTCTAATTCAGGATTTTTTTCTTATTAATTATGCACATACAAGAAGGCATAGGTACAGATAAATAATGTGATGGAAATTAGCTGTTCATACATAAAATCCTGGGTAGTGGAATGAACAGTGAGCTTTGGACTCTGGGTTCAGCTATAAAAACCACTAAGCATATACTCTTGAACACATTGTTTAAAGTCTCTGGTCAAAATTTCTTCATGTGAAAACTGAGAATGTTAATAACCATGCTACGTTTCTCACAGAATTTGTTAGTATCAATGTACACAATTAATGCCAAAACTTTTAAAAATTTTAAAATAATGTGTTTAGTTTCTATTACAATAGTAGTTTTACACAGGGGGATACTTTATTTTTGGATAAGATTGAGATAATGCATCTAATTGTCAACTAATTTACAATTAAAAAGGTGATAGCGAGGGCTTCCCTGGTGGCTCAGTGGTTGGGAGTCCGCCTGCTGATGCAGGGGACGCGGGTTCGTGCCCCGGTCCGGGAGGATCCCGCATGCCGCGGAGCGGCTGGGCCCGTGGGCCGTGGCCGCTGGGCCTGCGTGTCCAGAGCCTGTGCTCCGCAACGGGAGAGGCCACAACAGTGAGAGGCCGGCATACCGCAAAAAAAAAAAAAAAAAAAAATGTGATAGGGGAAACTTCTGTCAGATAATCAGTAAATAATGAAGATGTTTTTCTCTATTTTTAGTAGGAAAAATATTCCCCAGCTAATCTACACTTAACAATTACCATGTTTTACTTTACCTAATTAAAAAAAAAAAAGAACTTGTTTCTCATTGCCCGTGAACGTTTTACTGCCATCTTTTCTTTTCTTTCCTGAAGGCAGAAGTATTTTTATGATTTGTGGACTTTCTCTAAACAAACACACATGCGGAAATCTCTCCCATTGCAGAACAATGCTGAAGGAAATTACCACCAATGTATAAAGGCTTTTCACTCCCATCTCAGAAGGCTTTGTTGTAATGTACTTTTATTGTTATGAAAAGTTAGAATCATCTATTAATATTTACTAATATAGTTTTATAATCAACATGGATAAGGCATTAATCTACAATCAGAACATAATTCAATACTGCATTTTGGCAACCATTCTTACTCTAAACAAATGCGTGGTTTTGCTGGAAGATGTGAATCATAGACCTATTGTTATGATTACAAAGTAGGCACATGACACTGGACAGGCTAATAATAACACCTCTCCCTACCCATCACCGCTGAAGTAAATCCATCCCCACTCAGTCAAGAGTTGCATTCCTTTTCTAGAATTTTCTGGCTTGACTCTCCTGTTTAAAAAAGTCATTTTTAACTTTCTTGCAATGAGCTTGTAAGGTTAGCATGGGAGTTGTTTGTGATAATATTCGCTAACCCTCTCATACACTCATTTACACAAAAATACACATAAACCTACCCACACAAAAATACACATAAACCTACCCGCACAAAAGAAAATGGGCCAATGTCCACGGAAACAGACATTAGAGAGTTCTAACTTTGATTCCCCAAATAAGGCTAACTTCACCTCTGTCCTTCTCTTATGAAAAACCAAATTACTTAATCTAGTCCTAGTTGGCTCTCAATCACTAGCAAAGGAAATCCTGAATGGTACAGTTCTATTCAAGAAACGCTGCTGGGTGCTTAGATAAACAAACATATATAAGGCCTGACTTCTAGGTGTTAGGTGCTAATTAGAGCCATTGTTTTACAAAGATATTTGTGTACATGCCCTGGTGTGAGAGGTAAAGGGGATAATTTCACAGTGGTTCAGAGGAATTAGAGAAAATGTTGAGGAGCCTCCATGGAAGACGTGGGATTTGATTTAAGCTGAGATGAGGGCAATATTAAGATTGGGTTAAAAGGGGAGAGTTATCTTATTCTTGAAGTCATGACACTAGGAATATATTCTAATAAGGGTAGAGAAGGATTAGGTACATCGCACAGGGAAGCCATGACAGCCCTGGCATCGGCTGTAAAGCAAGTCTGTTGGGAAAAAAAAAAAAAGTTCTTATACAAATTTGAGGTCACAGGACCCCTCCTTCGAAACCGCTAGCCTCTGTGGACTCCTGAGGCTCCCAGCACAGCCAGGGAGCTGTGGGTATTTGCTTTATTCCTGAGAGAAAGGGAAAAGAGGATTATCTTCTCGGAGGGTATTGACCATCAAGGTTCCTTGGAGGTGGAACCAGGCACGTGGGGCTCCAGCTGTGGGAGTGGGACTCTTGAATGAGATTAGTTCTTCTGGTTACTTATGGTTACTCCACAGAATTGTTGAGTACCAACAAATCATTTAAACTCATATCCCTGATTTCAAATGGGAGATTCTGAATTTTGTGTTATCTCAAAGAGGTACACTGATAACATTTGAAAATATTAAAATTTCTCATATTACATTCCCATTTGGGAATACATTCATGTGTACTTATCAACATGATATACACACATATAATTGGTGTATAAATGCATAGACAAAATCTGGAGGTCTTTATATAAATATTTATAGTAGTTATTTATGAGTGGTGGGATTTGGGGTTATACTTTCCTGTATAAGGTAAATGTTTACAGTAAATATAAAAAATATATTCTTTTCTCAAATCTAGAAATAAAATTATTACTTGATAAACGTAATTATAATTAATGCTATGTTCTTGGGCATCTTGAGTTTGCATTCATCCATAGCTTTTTTTTTTTTTTGCGGTACGCGGGCCTCTCACTGTTGTGGCCTCTCCCATTGCGGAGCACAGGCTCCGGATGCGCAGGCTCAGCGGCCATGGCTTACGGCCCCAGCCGCTCCGCGGCATGTGAGATCCTCCCGGACCGGGGCACGAACCCGTGTCCCCTGCATCGGCAGGCGGACTCCCAACCACTGCGCCACCAGGGAAGCCCCATCCATAGCTATTTTTTTCCATGAACTTTTGAGTAGGGATTCTCCAGCATCTCATAATAACAATATATCTAAAACTCCAGAATGTTATCTAGCACTTAGCAGATTCTCAATAAATATCAATTGAATCTAGCTCCAAATCAAACTATATTTTCAGATAAAAGAAGTTGCTTTTTCTCCCAGTTTTAGGTTCATAACTTGAAATTGCATAATCAAAATTGATGTCCAAAATACATGGAGTCCATTTATCTCTCGCGTGTCACTTCACGCAAAATATCCCTCCCCGTCCTCTCTGTAGCAGTGACTAACATCTGGAACAGGCTTTCTCTATCTTTCTGCATCAGAGCTGCCATTTCAAATTCCATCTAAAACCGTAGCTTTTTCTTTCTACTTCTGTTATTGCATTCCATAATTGCATTATTTAACTCTGTCAAATGTATGGGGATACAGTTTTCTACGAAAACGGCTTGCACACAAATACAATGCAGTAGCATACTATTCTGAAATTAATTTCCTAGAAATGATTGCCCCGCAGGTTAGAAATAGTCTTGTGTTTATTGGTATTCAGCAAACCAGCTATATACAACAAAGCAGAATATTTTTAAAAACGGACAGATTTTTAAAATGCTGGAAGGGTGAGAACAAAAGATACTTTCCTTAATTCTTAAATGCTCTTATATAGTATTATGTCAATGTGTCTGTGCTCTGGCCACATACACCAAAAATTTATTTGGTACTTAAAGAGAGGTAATCTAATTCTGGACTGAGAGTGCTTAGTTTTGAGAGAAAAACACGGAGAATAATAGAATCTCCTTTTACTCCTTTTATTATTTCTACCACACTATATGAATTTCATCCAAGATAAAGACAAATTTTTGAAATCATTAAGTTAGTAATGTGGAAGTAAACAAAGCTGATCCAAATGAGAAAAAATAAAGGCTATTCATTCTGAGCTTGCTATAGCCAGAAAGTCAGCCACTGTCCCTTGCCTTTGGTAGAGAATCAAAGGCAGGCAGGGAAGTTAATAAACTTTATAGTAAAATCGAGGGAAGCCTCCAGGTATGCTCTGATTGGAAGATGTGGGGAACTGTAGGCGGGCTAATTAGAGGCATTCTCTGTAATTGGCTGAGGGAGCATATCTGGCTTTCTCTGGTTGGTCCTGAGTTGGAAGCAGAGGTAAACATCAGGCAAGCTATCTGTCACTGACCAAGTTCTAACCTTCTGGGTAGATCACTGCCAATGATGTTCGGCTTCCTGACTGATTGCTGCAGAGATTGTGGGTTGAAGTTTTATCACATATATGGTCTGGCCATTATCTATTAGTATGTTTGATCTTTCAGTAAAAAATAATATAATTTAGAACATATCAACTTTTGAAACGAAATACCAAACAATGACTATTAATGTTTAAAGAAAGCTTTTCTTGAGGAAGATGTATCTGAGTTCATATTGGAAGGAAAAGTAAGGACTAGCAAAATTGAAGGAACTGGGTCAGGGGATGGAAAAGAACTTCTGAAATGAAGTGAATAGTGCTTGCACAGACTGTGAAATAAGAAACAGCATAGAACGTGGATAAACAGAAAAGCCTCAGACTTGTATTCACAGCAATTCAAATTTGTCCACAATGAGTTGGCTGAGGTGTGCTGAGACTAGGTCTCACATGGCTTCTTGGTAAGAGGAAGGGTCATGTATGGTCAGGCTGTCAGTGTTTTCCTAAGAATACCCAGGTGCCATTGAATGGATCGGACAAATTAGAGCTTTTCTTTTAACAAAAGAATCATTTCTACTCTTTGAAGAGTGGATAGAGGGAAACATCAGTAGAAAGCACTTAAACTCTTGCAGAACCCTTAAAAAAATATAAAGGACTAAACTATTAGCAGTGGAAAAGTAGAGGGAATAGATGGATTAAAGCAGTGCTTCTCAAATACCAGTGTGAATATGAATGCACAGCAGATGTTAAATACAGATTTAACATCTGTACTGATTGGGTGGATCTGCCCCTGGATTATGCATTTCTAACAAGATTCCAAGTGAATGCCAATGTTGTTGGTCCAACTAATAAACATTGATATTTGAACAGCAAAGGATAAGAGAAATACTTCTCCTCTCTATGATGTTCAACTATTTAAACAAAATTTTTGCAACAATATTTTGTATCCTGCAACAGAATTCACTGATAAAATAATCTTTCAAAACATGTGCAAAAATTTAAAGGGGTCAATAAGGTGTCCTAATAGTAATTACAAAAAGGAGAAATAAAAGTTAATTATAATAAAATAATATGGCTTTCAATATGAAAGTATTCAACTATGACCATACTAGAAAACATATAATCACTTTGCACCAGTACTTAAACTCAGTGTAAATATCAGTACAAATATAGATGAAAATAAGCATGCTGTTTTTGCAATAATAAAACCTGCAGCATTGTCATTGTGACACATCTCGGCAAAATGTTTTAAATTTTCTGAAAATATTCTAAATAGAATAAATTATCATCTTGCAGTTTACACAGGATTTGTATTTCTGAAAAATATATATTCAATGTGGTTAAAATCATGCAAAAAAATTTGTCTTTGTATACAAAATGGAGTAAAGTTCAAAACTCAAAAAATTATCATCATATATGTCCTGTTAGACATTATACATTTTGTGCAGGGCAGTAGAAAATTCTTCATTCTGTGCATTGCAGACATGGAATATCCATAGGCCTACCCAAATATTCAGTTATTCCCTATTCCATCCATAGCCTTATTTGCAGGTACTTTGTTCCAGGTTTTTTTTGCTAACACAAACAATGCTGCAAGGAAAATCGTGAACACATATTTGCTTGTTGCAAAAATTGCTCTCTGAATGTGACAGATATTGTCAAATCATTCCCATAAAATGGTACCAATTTACACTTCCAGAATCAAACACTTTATATTTAGAGGACAGCTTTTATAGTGTGTTTTTTTTTTTTTTTTTTTTTAATGTTTCCTGCTTTTGTAGCAACCATGACAATCAGGAAGTTAACTCTGAGAAAAGACTGGGGACAATGGAGAGACTAAGCCACGTGAATACACAGAAAAAGAACATTCCAAATGCAAAGGCTCTGAGGTAGAAACATGCTTGGTGTTTGAGTAGCAGCAAGGAGGCAAGGAATGGGGCTAGACTGACCAGTGAGGTGAGAGGGAGTACGGTGGGAGCAGAGGCTGTGAATGAGGCAAGCACCGAATCTCTACCGTCTTTGCAGGGTTTGAAAAGGAATTTGGAGTTTATTCTCCACTGGTAGTAGGAACCCAGTGAAGACTTGAGGTTCCACTTGAATAATCATCATACGTCTAAGAATCTAGTACCACTCAATATTTTTTTCTAAAGCCATCAAGAGTCTCTTCAGAATTTTCTTCTAATTATGAAGTTATATATCTTTCTTTTCAAATTCATATTTTCTTTGTATTTGCAAAATTTCTTAATTTCTTATTAAAAACAAATACATCTTGACAAAAATTTTTGTCAACTCGAGGTAACCTACCATTCACCCAGAAAATGTAAGGACTCTCGATAACTTAGTTGTATATTTTCAGATTTTTTTTTCTTTTTTTCCTTTTAAGAATGTGTGCAATAATGCACTAGGAGCTGACATAAAACTATGCAAACTATTACAAACATTTTTCTTTTATTTTTTAAAAGAGAATATTTGATACTTGCAGCAGAATTCGTATCTTTTTAAAAATTTTCTCAAACCAATAATAAAATAAAAATTCATTAGTTTACCACACAAATTAAGAAAGTATATTACTGATATTCACTGGGAGTTCCTTCTAATTCTTTTGCTTACCACAATTATTTTCATTCCATGTTTTCCTAATAGCTTTATGATAAATAGGTTATCCATGATAAATATACTTTTTATTATAACATATTGAACTTACTGCATCTTGCTTTTTCAACTTACTATTAAATATCTAAGATTCAGCAACATTAATATGTGAAAGGTAGCTTTTGTTCCCTGCTAAAAAATATTCCGTTGTTTCTCTCCCCACTTCTTATTTACCATTTCTTTTCCATTTTTCATTGCTTTTATAACTAACATACCACATCAGTAATATATTAATTATGTTTATTTTTAAAAGTTTCTGTGCCTTCTTACCAGAATATGTTCCACTAACGCAAGCATTTTTGTTTTATTTAATGATGTATTTGAGATATCTAGAATTTTGCTTAATACAGAGTTTGAGCTCAGTAAGTATATTTTGAATGAATTAACAAATGTTAATTAATCTTCAAATGTATTAATCTTCTATTAATACATTATTAACAAATGTATTAATCTTCTATTCAGAAGAGTTGCATTTATTTTGATGTATGTATATTAATATCCATATATATTGCAGGAATATTACTTACAGAGTTTCTATTAAGATCTGATGATTTTGGGCATGTCTGTGTCTTGTTACATATGTAGGGGTTTTCTGGAGTATATACATTGGCTTATAGTATAAAGAAAAATGGTCAGATTCAAGCTGTATATTGAAGGTAACAGAAACAGACTCACTGACACAATGAATTAGGTGTTTAAGAAACTGAGAGGAAACATGGATGACTTGAACCTTTTGGCCTAAACAATTGGAGAAAGAAGTTGCCATTAATTCAGATACGGAAGACTGTGGGAAGAACAGTTGGGTGTGATCAAAGGCTCAGTTACTGAAGTGTGATATTTGACATGTCTTTTTGACGTCCACCTAGAAAGGTCAATTAGCTGGTTGTATATAATATTCGGATATCAAGGGAGAAGTTCCGTCTAGACATAAAAATGCTGGAATCTTCATCATATGCAGTACTTAGAGCAATAAAACTGAGATCAACAACATCCAAGGAGAAGAGGTTTTTGAATATTTGAAGAGAAAAGAGAGTGAGAGAGTATATACCTAGAAATAGGGTGATTAGTGGGTATCAAGAAGAGCCTCCTTGGGATTATAATCATGAAAATATAATGAGATCAATCAGCATCTTTGAAGATGTTTTCTCCCAATTTGTTCGGACACTTATAGAAACTTGGCATAGAATTAGACTTAAACCAAGTGGGAGTTTGGCAGGTGAGTTTGGATAGAAGGCATTTTGCTGATGCTGAACAGCTTTATTAACAGGGTATAGAAGGGATAGAGGAAATAGGGGTTGACAAGCAAAGGGATAAGGTCGTGAATGAGATAGAATGGCACTAAGAGTACAAGAGAAGAAATATAAAACCTGAGTCCTCTTAGGGTTACATGAACAGAAATTAAAGAGTAAGTTGGGGTTCAAATTATCTCAAATCAGAAGGTGGTTTTTAAGGCTCTGAGTAAAGAGTTAGGGAGTAGAGACTGTATTCTCGTTGTGGTCTTCTTTGGTTCTAATGTTAAATTTAGTTCTTGGCATTGGAAAACATCCTGTATGACCACAGTTAACCTGTCCTACACAGAAGAAGACAATTTTCATTTAAGGAGGAAATAGAAGAATTCTAGAGTGTGCTAGGCAGAGGGCAGAACAGGACATTCAGAACCCAGCAATCTTTAATTATATCCAGAAAGAAATGTTTGTAAAACTTAATTTTCTTATAAGCTATCACCAACGCTTTCTTTATACTGTGTGTTTGATTGTGGATAGCATACCTTTAGGCATGAAAAATTATAATTTAAAAAACACAGTAATTCGTAGATACTCAATAGTGATATGATGGAAACCTCAGGAATAAGTAGAAAAAGATTAAGCTCCAAGACATTTCAAATCTCTTTTATTTTGGCATTTAGTACTCTTTAATTTTTGCCTTTGAAATACAGTTTAGAGACCTGCTGTTGTCTGCATTTAAATGATTCCTCTTCAAGTTGTGAGTTGGGTCCCTACAAGATCCAGTGTAATGATGGCTTCTGAATATTAATATGCTTCTTGACCTACAGGTAACCTGACCTTTTCTAAATCTTAGTTTTAAAATTTCTCTTTATAAACAAGTAAATTTATTTTAGCTCTCTGTGGAGTGCTAAAAATTTTATTTTAGCTCTCTGTGGAGTGGAATACAGTGTCCACTCCCCAACTCTTTACAACTGAATAGAGTTGTCTTTCAGAATGTGTAAAAACATTATCACTGCCAGAAAATGGAAGAATATCATTTCAGAAGTTTCACAGGGAAACTCACCTCAATGATTTTCAAGGTCTTTTTCAAAATGAAACCACTTTTTTTGGTGCATAAGAATAATGACAGTATCACAAAGAGAAAAATCTCACATTTTTCAAAAATCACACATTTTTTTCTGATTCTTAAAGACAATTTAAATCTCAACCCAATTTATAATTTCATGTTGTACATACTAGTGATTCTGAATAGTTTCATAAAAAGTCAACTAAAAGATACAGTTTTACTTGATGATATCCTTTCGTTTGATCACCATTTTATAAAAGTAGATTTCTCTCTTTAATGTCAAATTTCTCTTAATTGTGAGAAACTGCTCACATGAGCACTTTGCCTTGGAGAGAATAATAAAATTATTTTCTTAAGGATAGAAATTTTAAGTTAATCATTATACTCACTGGGGGAATGGTTTTATGGCTTTTTCATTTTTATCCTATTTCTGTCACATCATAAAACAGAAATATTTACTTATAGTTGTTGTACAATACATGCCATCATAATAAACCAATGGGCAATTGAATGGTTGCTAAAGAATGGTTTACTTAGAAAAAGCCTAAAAAAGTTGTAAGAGATTAATTTTCAATCATTCACAAAGGACTAGAAATCTATGTTCCACTCCTAAACAAAATATAAATACATCTACCTATGAACACATATATATAAATGTGATTTTTATAGTTCATGTGGCATACTTTTAAAGGAAAAATTGGACTTTACAGCCTCATAGGTGCTTAAACTTTAGCTAGTCTACCAGCTTTATTTTTCAAAACATAAAACTGAGGCTTAAGTAAGGATGCTTTAATTATTAGCCTTGGTATTTTCCAGGGTTCAGTATTCCTTAGTATTATGTCATGTTCCCATGCTCACATGCTCTCTTTACTCCTCATGCCTGGTAAAGAAAGCGCTAGTGAAATAAAAGAAATAAAGTAGGAAGAAGAAAAGCAAAATTTATAAAAAATTATTTCAGTTTACACGACATTGTAACACATCTCTGTCCCAATCAATAACAGATCAAAGGTATTACCTACTGAGCGTTTTACACTGTCAAAACCAAAATTTCAGGGGAAATGATCTACTCAAAGTGACTTTTATGTACTGTACATGTTTTCTCAGTCCCAAACTCGATGATAGGCATTTGAATTAGTGGTGAAAATAAAAGACTTCATATCTAATGTTAGGTCATTCACAATCTAATGAGAAAACAAAAGTTTTTCGTAAACATATCTGTTTAACATTATCTCAAGTGCAGTAAAGGAATTGAACCTGGCTCTGTAAATCAGGGCAAGAGAAAATATTTAGCTTTACACGGGAGAGGTCGACAGAAGCTTCTGTATGACAGTAACATTTTAGCTGAAATCTCAGGGTAGGTAATGTTGAATAGTCAGTATTGAGCCTGCAAAGGACAAAGAGCTTTATTTGGGGTCTTAAGAATGGCAATTCGGGAGACACAGATTTGGGTAACACTGAAAGAGTGTTCCAGAGAAAAGGAAGAGTCAGGGACTCATAAAGGCAAAAGCCACGAGGTTGTTAAATTCCCTGGCACAAATTATTATTTTGACTCTGATACAAGAAAGACAATGTTTATCCTTAAGAGACAGACTGCCAGGAGTTATTTTAGGTAAGGATCCGATATGTATCTTGAGTTTCTGGAACATTGGGCAGGTGTTCTGGATGCCTGAATTAAGACAATCAGGGATCAAAGTTCGGACTCCATCTGGGCTGAGACCTGCGTAAGGTCATACTTCCTCAATGGCCTCCAGACTCCACTTAGAGAATTTCTTATCAATACTGACTCCATTTTGATTTTCCTTTCACAGTAAGAATCAGTCTGAAGAATGTGCATGTTTGAAGACTAGGAAAGGATAAGAAAGGTGCGGGTGTAAGAAACAAACATTCTAGGTTAACGTAATTGAACATAAAACTACTCTGAAATGAAAAGAGCTAACTTATTAGAGAAACTTATGAAGGGCAGGATGAAAACATGAGGGACACCTTGCAGACTGGCCTCCAATGAAGTGGATGTGGTCAGAAAGCATAGGACTGTGGAGGAGATGCTAGTTTTGCTTTTAGTTCTAGGTAGAACCAGAAGATGTTAAATCTCGTAGAGCAGCGGTCCCCAACATTTTTGGCACCAGGGACCAGTTTCGTGGAAGACAATTTTCCCACGGAAGGTGGGAAGGGAGGGTTCAGGCGGTAATGTGAGTGATGGCGCGCGATGGGGAGCTGCAGATGAAGCTTTGCTCGCTCACTTGCCACTGACCTCCTGCTGCGTGGCCCGGATCCTAACACTGGTCTGCAGCCCGGGGGTTGGGGACCCCTGTCATAAAGTACATCATGGCTGTGTGGGAAAGAAATAAAGGAGGAATCAGAGGATAGGTTTGGCAACTATTAATAGTTTTTATATGAAATGAGAGTGAGTTGCATAAGAGTCAAGGTAAGTGATGGAGGTATGGTGGGCAAACTATTAAATCCATGCCTGTCAAAAACAATACCATGAAACGTTTGTTCAACATGAATTATTGTGGGTTAAAATGAAGCAACATTTTCTGCTAATCAAATTATATTATTCTTTATATTCAAAATAGGAGATTCTTTCTGATACTGAATCCAACATAAAGTTTTCAAATACTTAGAATTTTTCTTTTATTTTATACTTTCCTGTCACTCATAAATAATGTTAGTCATTCAACTCACCAAAACTACACTGACTTAGATAAATATTATTATAAATATTGCTTAAATATGTATAAAATTCTTTCATCTGGCCATCAGGTCCCAAAAATAGGGCCCATAATTTTGTAGGTCTTTTCCAGTTTGATTTGAAATGTTCTAAACCAGACAAACTCTTCAGAAGAAGTTTAAAGTATTTAAAATTTAGGTAATAAAATAAATCACCACTTACTGGTTTATGTCACTTCACCTGGCATTATTCTGTTTTGGAAGTGCAAATAATTTTACTGACATGGGCATAGGTTATCATCCTATAGAGAATATTAAAGACAAAAACATAACACTTAAAAAAAAAAAACAGATAACTGGTGTCAGGGTTTGGGTCACATTATGTAGTTTTACTTTAAAATCTAACTTGAAAAAAGTACTCTGGAGAACTAGGTCAGGTCTGATGATAAATTTTTCTTTAGTTTTTCTTGATATTGCTGTTAACTTTAGCAGAATTGAAATCAATTAATATTTTGCCAGTTAAGAATCATCTGCCTGTAGAAATCTGAGGAGACTGGAATGTATTTTTGTCTGTTATGGTTATGTTTTAATACCCCTTGAAGAATGGATCATCATGTTTCTCCATGTCTCCTTCCCATATTAATTTGCCTCTGAGCAAAGAAACTAGTAGTGCTGGAGAAAAGTTGAAGTATATGAACTATATCATTTTTTTTCCTCTTTTTTTTGATGAAGTATAGTTGATTTATCAATACATTTCATTGTACAACAAAGTGATTCAGATATATATATATATATATTCTTTTTCAGATTCTTTTCCATTATAGGTTATTACAAGATATTGAATGTAGTATGAACTATAACTTGAAGAAAGTGTTACTTGGGTTTGTTAAATGTATCTCTGTGAGTGTGGATAAACTTCATGACAAGCATATTTTTAATTTAGATATGAGCCTGATGATTTAGAAAAGAATAAAGTTTTGGAAAATTACATGCAAATTTAAATTTCCATCTACTTACCATTTCTTATGTAGTTGCATAAGTTTGATCCATATTTTTATGCAACCAACAGCAATAATTTACTTAAATAACAGTGAGAAGCATCCCATTGCATTTATTAAAAACAAAAACAGAACCATTACAATTTACAAAAATAGTTTACAAATCACCTAGTCATGTCAAAAATATTAACATGCCATAATAACTTGTGTTGGGAAAGGAAAAACATTTTTTCTCTACCCTTCTGGGTTCTTCTGTCTGATCTAAGAATTAAATTGATGTGAGACGGATTAACAGGAGAAAAAAAACAGTTTAAATACATATGTACAGGGCTCCATAGGAATATGAGCTCCAGGACAGGTTAGCCAATTGAGGCTTATGTGCCAATGGAAAGAAAGAGAAGGGGTAGGAGTTTGGGACTTCAAAGGGAAGGGAGGCAATTCACATGGAGATGGGAAAACAAATGTTTGGTAAACAAATGTTTACTGAACCATGCAGAGACAATGGGACACCTGGTGTACACTGGTCTCCAAGCCCTTCTGAGTTCCTTCCACTCCATCCAGCCCACATTCTTTGCAGATATCTCTAGTGATAATACCCTTACTGAACTGGCCCTTTATCTAAATTATTTTAGGTAGTTAAAGGGAAGGTGAAAAGAAAGACTTCCTGTGTCTGCTCTTTCTTAAAAATAATTCATATAAAGTAATTCTCATGCCAAAGAGACACATTTTGGGGTGACAAATTTTGCTCCCCTACACTTGACTAGTCTCATTTTAAAGTTTTATTTTTCTAAAATTTTTATCATGCAATTTTTTTTTCACTAAATTTTTAAGAACATAAACCTCTAGTATGCGATTTTTTAATTTCATTTATTTAAACAGCCTTCAGTTTGAGTAAACTTTTAGTATTTTTTTAATTTGTGAGGTATTGGAAATATAATTACATCAAGGTAAACATTTCTTGCTAAATTTAGATATCAGGAAAGTGGTATAAAAAAACAAGATTGGAAACAGAGAGCAGCTTTCTCCCTTCTTTGACAAAATATACACAATGTTGCCATAGTTACTGAAACATAACAAATATTTTCCTTACTTATATGCAATAAGTATTTTGCTACATATTCTCTTGTAATGAATTTCTGATACAAATGAAATTTCAGTGCATCTCACACGTGAAGGGGAGCAGAATTTTTCACCCCAAAATGAGCATGCTTGGCATGACGATTATCTTAAGCTGGCTGTTTTTAAAAGACAGCAGACACAGGAGAAGCTCTGAAAACTGAGTAGAAGTTACCCTTTTGTAAGAGATATTTACGCGTGCAAGGGAAATCTCCATTTGTACAGGTGTTTCCCTTACCATAACCAGAGAGGGATGACCAAATCTCTAGAAACTGTTATCAATGGAGATGATAGTGTCTTAAATCTTCATAACAACCATATCCTATTTACTGTGCTTTCCTGTTAACCTCCCATAAGCGGCTCCCAGACCTCCAATATCTTTCTTTTGTCTTTAGAGGAAGATGATGTTTAAGGTGATGGTGTGGACCCTCTCAGAGAGTTACTCAATTTTCCTGTCTATCTCTCACGTATATAGAAGGTACACATGTTATAAAACTTTTGTTTGTTTTTCTGTTAATCTGTCTTTTTTTTACAGGGGTGTCTCAGCCAAAAACCTACAAGTTTAGAGGGTGTAGAGGAAGAAAAACTTCTCCTCTACCCTGCTGGGTTCTTTGGCTGGTCTAATAATTAAATTGACCTAAGACAGATCAATAGGAGAAAAACAAATTTAATTATGAATGCATGGGAGTCCCAAAGGGCAAGTTGTGCAGGTGAATCTTGTATTCTGAGCTAAGGATTGGGATAGGGGCCTGGGGCTTCAAAGGGGTGGAGGATAATTTACAAGGCAATAAGAAGAGCAAATGTTTGATTATTAAATGTTTGCCCTGTCAGACAGATGGATTCAGATAAAAGGTTATCTCTAGTAATAGCTCTCTCTCTGAGCCAGGCACCCCTTCTAAATTATTTTAGGAAGTTAAGGGGGAAATAAAAATCTCTTTCTGAGTCTTTTGGGCCTTGATTGTCTTCAGCTTAAAATAATCCACATGCCAAAGTGGCACATTCTGGGGAGGCTTGTTCTGAACCCCTTCAAAGGAATTTTTTTTTCCCTCCTTCATACCCTCAGCATGCAAATTTATCATTTAATATCATACATAGATTATTTTTAAGTCATAGATTAATTAGATAGCATACTAAAAAATAAGCAATGGCATGAAAACATTTAAGTTGAGTATAGGAAGTTAAGTAACCCCACAATTAAGAAATTAAGAAGTTTTTTTATTTATGTTTTATTGGAGTATAGTTGATTTACAATGTTATGTTAATTTCTGCTGTACAGCAAAGAGATTCAGTTATACATATAGTTATATTCTTTTTTAATATTCTTTCCCAATATGGTTTGTCATAGGATCTTGAATATAGTTCTCTGTGCTATACAGTAAGACCTTGTTGTTTAAGAAGTTGTTTTAAATTCTAACAACAACAACAAAAAGTTGTTGATAGGTTAATTCTATGTGTCAACTTGACTGTGCCATGGAGTGCCTAGATTAAATATTGTTTCTAGGTATGTTTAGTGGGGGTGTTTCTGGATGAGCTTAGCATTTGAATCTGTGGATTCAGTAAAGTAGATGGCCCTCCCCAATAAGGGTGGGCACCATCCAATTCATTGAGAGTCCCTTAAAGGGTCCCTTTGGTCTCCAGGTGTCTAGAGTCAGGAAATGGGCTGAGAAAGTTGCTTAGCCCTGGTAAGGATATATTCTCCAATCTAATTTAGACATGGTCAGGGAGAATAAAGGATAAAAAGAAACTGCCAGAATGTGATGTCAAAATTTACAGAGAAAAATTAATTGGCTATTTCTTCCTAGGGAGCAGAGTTAAGACCTAACCCTGAAGTGTTTCCCATGCTGGGGTAAGGGCTCTTGCCATGCTTTCCTGGGAGAGTTCAAAACTGCTACCTATATGGTCACTGCTCTTTGTGTTTTGTATTCTTTCCAAATTCAAGAGCATATTGTGGGCTCTGTACCTATTCTATCATTGCACATTGTTTGAGTTTTGAGAAAACTTGGCTTTCTAATACGTAGGTCTCTAGACCAAGAGGAATCACATTTGGACATGATAAAAAAAAAAAAAACAGATATCACTCAGAATTTTTGGAAGATGGGCTGGAACATAATAACTGGATGGGACTTTTGCATTGTTCCCCAGAGGACTGAGTGAGTGTGTCTGCATGTGGTAAGGAGAGGAGCCCAATATTTGGACAAATAGATGCCCTGTGGTAGTCCCTCTAATACTGCTGGCTCTCTTTCTAGGAGCCTATTATGATTTCACTGCCCCACTCCATCGAAGGCCCATAAAACATGAGCAGAAGTGACATTTGTCAGGTCCAGGTGGAAATTTAAAGAACCATCAGTCTTTCATTATCAGACCCTGACAACATGCATCAATTCAATATAGTGTCTGCCCTGATAACTTGAGTTCTGGAGCGAATATACACAAAGTGGAGTCCCAGCTACCTTCTAGAAAATGTAGGTTTCAGAGAAAGAATCATTTATTTTTTTAAGCTGCTAAAATTTTACAGTTTTTTTCGGTACGCGGGCCTCTCATTGCTGTCGCCTCTCCCGTTGCGTAGCACAGGCTCCGGACGCGCAGGCCCAGCAGCCACGGCTCACGGGCCGAGCTGCTCCGCGGCATGTGGGATCTTCCCGGACCAGGGCACGAACACGCGTCCCCTGTATCTGCAGGCGGACTCTCAACCACTGCGCCACCAGGGAAGCCCAGATTTTACAGTTTCTTTTAAACCACAGCCTGAGTTAGTCTATCCTGACAGATACAACCATTTACAGAAAATTATCCACTTAACACAGGAAAACAGTGCATATTTTTATCCAACATAACCATGTTAATTAATTTAGGCATTAGTCATAGTCTAATAATGATTTTTTATCCAAAACATACCTCTTTAATTATAATTACATGTAGAATAAACTGTTAACCTAGGACCCATTTTTGTAGTCCATGTTAAGGAAAATATAGTCATAGTGAGGGGAAATTTTTGTTATAAAAAGAGGCAAACCATAGTGCACTGTGGACTCAAATACAAACAAGCGTTCCTGATCCTCTGTATGCCAGTGCAACTTTGAAAAAAATGTTGAAGTAATGCATTTTACATACTTCTTTCACCCAGTGACAAAGTTGTTTTTCCTCACAGAAACTACCTCGATAGTGCATTTCCCATTTAAGTGTGTTTCCCAGTGAGAAGCAATCAGTGAAGCAATTGTTATCTTGTTGCAAAAATACCTACCAAGAGAGTACAGAAGAAAAAAATACAGCTTGCATCAGCTATCAATTTTATCGGTGAAGAAAACAACTACTATTCATTGGTTTAGGTTAGAAATACTTTTGCTACAGATTTCCTTAACATCTAAACATTCTTCTTGGGATTTCTAAAAGATGTATTGAAATGGAAAAAAGAAGGTGTTCGAACATAAATCAGTCTCTACAAGTAAGTTGCTTCCTCGGAACTGAATTTATTATTTATAATATATAGTGAAAGCAAAAACTTACTAAGACAGATCAAAACAGTTACGAGCAATGAAGTTAAATTTAGTTTATCAGAGACTACCAGCCTTTTAATTCAAATGATTTTATATGTTTCTCCAGTAAGATCCTATGCCAAATGATATTTGAATTGACCAGATACTTAACATTAAAAACTCTTCAGATGCCCTTGGATTTAGTATATTTTTATAATGGTTATGTGTGAATGAAGTTGAGATCCAGTAACATTACATAAATTCACTCATATATACGTAATTATATCTCAAATTTCAGTGTTTGTATAAACTAACCATCAGTTTTATTTGAACATTAGTGAAAAATGTGCTACAGTTATTTATTTTCTTCTCCATACCTTTGAAGTAATGTTCTGGAGAATGATTTTATATTTGATTTTGGATATTCACATTCCCCGTAATGTTAATATGGAAGTACAGGAAAACAAGCCCATAATGTTAGCCTGACAGTGCATTATGTTGGATTATCCTATAATGTTTCCCACTGGGAATGCACACAAGGTCTGATGCCAGCCTTATAAAGAGCAGTGTCATAACTTGTTACACAGAACTGCCTTTATCATGTCTTATGAGCTTTCATACTTTTCATTGTTTATTGGATATCCTTAATGCCACTAGAGCAATTTCATTCCAACTAAGTCAAGTGCTTCTTATTTACTTGCACAGTTCAGGTGCAAACATCTAAACTAATGATTTAAGACATTCATTCTCATATGCAGAAACTTTGGTTTGTATACCTTTCTGAAGTTCACTGTAATCATTTTAATATGAAGTGTAAGTTAAGTTGATAAAAGTACCATTGACTACAGAGAAATGCTTTTGACAATTCTCACTATCAAACAAAATGACAATAAATAAATTGCAGCACAGGCAAAAACTTGGAAATAACGGAGCTGCATCAGAAGTGAAAGAAGCATGTGACGGCCTATTTAGGAAAGTCTAAGTGTTTGTCTTTCTAAGATTCAAGGAAAATTTCAAGATTTTTAGATTCTTTATCATTGCAAAATTTTAATTCCATAGTAAAATTTTCCTTTAAGTAAAGACATATTCATAACATATGCATCTTTTATCTTAGTCTTAAAGCAGGCTTATGAGGAAATAGCCTTTACTGCCTATTTCTCTCATGCTTCAGCAGAAAAGGAGTGTCAATCCAGTTGACACAATAGAGTTTTGGTTGGAAAGTGATGCTCAGTAGCAGCAGAATAAAGACAATAATGGTGGGGGCGTCCACTCTCCTGGAGGAGCTTTCAGATGAAGATACATGTAAAATAGAAAATGATGGGAACACTTTCTGGTTACCCTATTTTAGTCCATGCTATCCATATAGTTAGTCAGATGGTAGGTGACTTGATTTTACAAATATCTACCAAAAATAATATTTGGCATTTGATATTGAGTTTGTGAGTCTCTATACATTTGTAATAGGGGGAGAAAAAGAGTCTTTCTGCAAACCACTTCAGTATGGTAATTGTGATAGCCATGAACATTTCTATATGATCTTCTGCTGTGAGGAGCATGGTTGAGTGACAGCCCCCGCTAATATCCCTCTGGACTCTGGATCCACCACCATGTTGGTGCCACATTCATGACTCCCTGAGGCTGCTCCCAGCCAATGATTGACTGTGACAGAGCTACTAGTACAGGCCTATTTCTATGAAACTCTATTTCAAAGGATGGTTTGAGTCAAAGACTGCCCATGAGCTCAACCAACAATTTATCAGAATAATGCTGTAATCTTAAATCTCTCCTATTCCATCCTCCTTCCTTTCCACTTCCTTCTCACAGGCATCAGGCTTGCATTGTGGTCTGACTGTTTTCCTTAGTTACTTCTGATTCTTCATGTTCATCATTCCCAGGCACTTCCCCCAGTATTGCACATCTAATCCCATCTTGCCATCTGCCCCTTGGAAGATGAAAACCAATACATTATGCATATCATCAGCAAACATATGATAGGTGACTCTTTTCTTGACTTCTCATTAGCTATTGTTGATTCCAAACAATGCTAGCATAGATCAAAATGATTGCTTTATTCACCATAAAATGCTTCGGTATACACAGTGTGACCTAAATGTATGTTAGACCTAAATGTAATGTAGTTAGATAATCCTCTGGTATCTTGGATAAAAGTGTCCATTATTAACCCAATAAGGATGAATCTGTGGGGCTAATCATCCTAACAGACAGAATCCACCATCACTAAGAAAACAAAGTATTGAGAGGTTAACATACATATCTGTAAGAATTTCTTTGGGGCTTCACAAGAAGACATTTAATTCATTTGTTTTTTCTATATTAGTCTTGCCAAATTGTATTGTGTGAATAATGCAAGAACTTAAAAAATATAACTTAAGGTAAAATAAACGTACATTTCCTCCATATGTCCTCATTCAATCATAAAAACAAATATAAGATAGATCATATAAATTGTTAAATGAATAAAATCAGTTTACAGGAAGCATGCTTTGGGCAGAGAAAAACATTATAAATATTAATATTTGCTATTGCCATATTGAAAAGTCTTACGTTAGCATATGGTCCCTTCTTTGTACATTTTAATTCAAAATATACTTAAAATATTTTTTGTTTGTTTGTTTGTCATGACATCTTTCATTTCTGTCTCAATCTTACACTCTCATTCTTTGATAGTGTCATGATAGAATGCAGATAAAAAAATATAGAACATGTATAGCTGATTCACTTTGTTATAAAGCAGAAACTAACAACTAACATTGTAAAGCAATTATACTCTAATAAAGATGTTTAAAAAAGTGCCTATTTATTATCATTTTGTTATTATTCCACAATTCACATATATTACTAGTATCTGTATACAGATTTATCTTCTATCTGATAATTTAGTAAGAGGATCATTTGAAAGCAAACCACCTGTGTCTTCCACTCACTCTTGTCAACTCAAGCACATTTCTCACTCCTTAATCACCCTCTACAAAATCCCCAAACGTAGTAGTCAAGATTACAGGGACTGGTATTGTACTTCATAAGCTTGAATTCTGATTCTATCATGTACTGTCTGTACAATTTGAAGAAGTTACTTGACCTCTCTGGTCTATAATCTGTTCAACCCTGACATGGGAAAACCATCTACCTACTGAGGCTGTTATGAGGATTAATTAAAATAATTGTATGGAAGGAACGTATAAGAGAAGTTGAGGTAAAATAAATATTAGTCTATATCTTCCATATCTATAGGCTTATATTATGTAGTATATAAATATAGGGAGGTTTCAAGTGTTAGGCTTCCAGTAACTTAACCCAAGAATTAATGGTTGGGCAAAGTCTCCTGCAAATAACAATTATAAATTCTAAAATTGGAATATATATAGAATATAAAACTATAATATATGTGTGTGTCCAATTTTGTTATTGTTTGTACATAAGCTACTTAAAGCATGTGAGTGTGTATGTGTTAAAGGTTTAAAATTCATTAGGACATTTGGTACAATGCAGAGCTCTTTAATAGATGCCATGATTCCTGTAGGGAAAGGCAGTAGTGGGAATTTTGATTTGTTTGTTTTTGTCTATTTCTAGCCCAGTACATTGCACATAGTAACACTCAGTAAACATTCTGTGAAAGAATGAATGCTGTATATTCGCTTGCATTCCTAAATATAGACAATGTGATAGACTGGAAACTGTGTCATTTCTGGCATCAGATGACAGAAGCTTGAGATATGGCTGCAAAACATTCTAACTGTATGGCATTCTCTGAACTTTAGTTTCCTCACTCCTTATATGAGGATGAAAATAATAGCAACCAGCATATATTATGATGCCTGACAACTCCATATTACCCAAAAGAGTCACAGCATCCTTTATCCTACTGCTGCTGGAAGGGATGCCCTGGAGAATTACCATTTGTTGTGTATAACACCATCTACTTCCTTTGCCATTGAAAATGACAGAGGTTGTGAATCCAAAAAGTAAGGGAGTATAGGATCATTGCTGATGTACATAAACTACTTTGTCTCCTTAGAAGTTTTTTTTAAATTTAACTTTATTTATTTTTATACAGCAAGTTCTTATTAGTTATTTATTTTATACATATTAGTGTATATATGTCAATTCCAATCTCCCAATTTATCCCACCACCACCCCCGCCACTTTCCCCCTTTGGTGTCCATATGTTTGTTCTCTACAGCTGTGTCTCTTTTTCTGCCTTGCAAACCAGTTCATCTGTACCATTTTTCTAGATTCCACATATATGCGTTAATATGTGATATTCGTTTTTCTCTTTCTGACTTATTTCATTCTGTATGACAGTCTCTAGGTCCATCCACGTCTCTACAAATGACCCAGTTTCATTCCTCTTTACGGCTGAGTAATATTCCATTATATATATGTACCACATCTTCTTTATCCTTTTGTCTGTCAATGAACATTTAGGTTGCTTCCATGACCTGGCTATTGTCCCCTTAGAAGTTTCAACAGGAAGAGAATAGGCATTTACTAGTAGAAGTTGAAAATCTGTCACTAAGAATTTGTGTTGACAATCAGCCATAAATAAGATAAATTATAAATAAACAGAAACTCTGAGTGAAAGAAAGCCATACACAGAGAGAGGAGATTAATAACGTAATTTGATATTAATTGGAAAAGGAACACAGAGAGAGAAAGTAGCCAAGTCATTTCTGGAGATAAATCTCTTTTCCTTACAACCAGATTTGCCTGATCAATTATTACCTGCTTCATAAGTTTGCTATAATCCAGAAAACAGATCTGATTTTTACAACAGCTCTTAACATGTCTTACCCTTTTTTCCATCATGACCCCTGACATTGTAATCTCAACCCATAAACTAGATTTGTTCTTTAAAATGTAAATAAAATGACATCGTCTTTCATTTAAAACTGTCCAATGCTTCCCAACTCACTCCTTGTAAAAGCCAAATAACCTAAAGTTGTCAGAAAGACCTTATAAAATCTGCCCCCATGTGCACAAGTCTCACACACACACACACACACACACACACACACATACACACATCATCATCACCTTCTGCTTTCTACCTCTCTGCACTCCAGCCATGAAGGATGCCTTGATGTTTCTTGAGCATTTTTGGATAATTGTTTTGTGTGACCTAAGCTGTTCTTCAGCTTGATAACTTCAGGGCTCACTCCCTCATCTTAGTCATGTATTTACCCGCTATCTCCTCAGTTGGACCTTTTCTGAATCTTCTGTATAAAATTTTGTGCTTCCTACCCCGTGACAATACTAACTACCCCACTTACCTCCTCTATTTTTCTACTTAACACTTTTGTTTATCTAATATACTATATATTTTACTAATTTACCATGTCTATTCACTATGCTCTAAACTAGGACATGAACTTCATCTAGATAGAGACTTTTTTTTCTGGAACATTCCTGAGTGTACCTCCAACACTAAGACAGGGGCCTGAGAAATAGTAGATGGTCAAAAATTTCTTGGGAAGGACAAAAAAGGAATCAATTAAGGAAGAAAGGACATTAGTTTAAGTGCTTATATGCTTAGTTTTATTGCTTTACAAGTGGTGGCTACTATAATACTACTAAATTAGATTGCCCATCATGTTTTTAAGAGAAGTGTTTCTTTTAAAAGTTGTTTGTTTTCTTCAGTAAAGAGGGATTGTGTTATAGTGAATGTAATATAGGCTTTGGCATAAAATATCCTCTGACTCTTCAAGACCTTGCTTTGCTATTTGTCTCACATTTACTCAAATGTAAAGGGGACCAACAACTACATCGCAGAAATGCAGTGAGTATTAAATACTTTCTATCATAGCACAGCCGTTCCATATGTACCATAAAATGAAGTAACTGAAGCTTTCCATTTCTTCTGCAAAACAGAACACTCTGAACCTGCCGTAATACTCTCTGATATATGAGCACACTTTTTCTCCCAACCATGCAAATATATTCTTCCAAAAAGCCAGCTATGTTAGTTTGCAAAATATTTATATGAGGTTTTCTAATTATTGAAAACATAGATTTATAAAATATAACAAATGAAATATGTCTGAAAAGTAGAAGCCATTATTTTTCTATTAAATCTGAGATATATGTTCTACAAATGCTTATTAAAAGCAAGGTGTTAAAAAGCTATTGAAAGGTATGAATAAAAGCATTTTAAAAAATGGATATGAAAAAAATCATTGAAACCAAATAGGAAACATTTATATCCACACAAAAGCCTGTACACGGATGTTTATGACAGCTTTATTCATAATTGCTAACACTTGGAAGCAATCAAGATGTCCTTCAGTAGGTGAAAGGATAAACTGTAGAATATTATTCAGGGATTAAACAAGTGAGTTATCAAGCCATGAAGAAAACATAGAGGAAACTTAAACCCCTATTGTAAGGAAAAGAAGCCAATCTGAAAAGGCTACATACTGTATGATACCAAATATTTGACATTTTGTAAAACTTTAGGTAAAACTGTAGAGAAAATAAAAAGATCAGTAGTTGCCAGGAGTTAACGGGGAGGGTAGAATGAATAGGCAGAATACAGAGGATTTTTAGGGCCATGAAATTACTCTGTATCTGTAACAGTGGATACATGTCCAAACATTTCTGCAGATTCATAGAATGTACAGCACCGATAGTAAATCTTAATGTAAACTATGGACTTTGGGTGATAATTATGTATCCCTGTAGGTTCATCAAGTGTAAAAAATGCTCCACTTTGATGGGGGATGTTGACAGTAGAAGAGGCTCTGCATGTGTGGGGCAGGGGGAATATGGGAACTATGTGTACCTTCTACCATGATTCACTGATAACCTAAAACATCCCTTAAAAATAGTTTATTAAACTGTATGCCTTCACATCTTTCTTTAAATTTCTTCTTTATTCTTTTGTGTGTGTGTGTGTGTGTGTGTTAGTTTCTGCTTTATAACAAAGTGAATCAGTTATACATATACATATGTTCCCATATCTCTTCCCTCTTGTGTCTCCGTCCCTGCCACCCTCCCTATCCCACCCCTCCAGGCAGTCACAAAGCACCGAGCTGATCTCTCTGTGCTATGCGGCTGCTTCCCACTAGCTATCTACCTTATGTTTGGTAGTGTATATATGTCCATGCCTCTCTCTCGCTTTGTCACAGCTTACCCTTCCCCCTCCCCATATCCTCAAGTCCATTCTCTAGTAGGTCTGTGTCTTTATTCCTGTCTTACCCCTAGGTTCTTCATGACATTTTTTTTCTTAAATTCCATATATATGTGTTAGCATATGGTATTTGTCTTTCTCTTTCTGACTTACTTCACTCTGTATGACAGACTCTAGGTCTATCCACCTCATTACAAATAGCTCAATTTCGTTTCTTTTTATGGCTGAGTAATATTCCATTGTATATATGTGCCACATCTTCTTTATCCACTCATCCGATGATGGACACTTAGGTTGTTTCCATCTTCGGGCTATTATAAATAGAGCTGCAATGAACATTTTGGTACATGACTCTTTTTGAATTATGGTTTGCTCAAGGTATATGCCCAGTAGTGGGATTGCTGGGTCATATGGTAGTTCTATTTGTAGTTTTTTAAGGAACCTCCATACTGTTCTCCACAGTGGCTGTATCAATTTACATTCCCACCAACAGTGCAAGAGGGTTCCCTTTGCTCCACACCCTCTCCAGCATTTGTTGTTTCTAGATTTTTTGATGATGGCCACTCTGACTGGTGTGAGATGATATCTCATTGTAGTTTTGATTTGCATTTCTCTAATGATTAATGATGTTCAGCATTCTTTCATGTGTTTGTTGGCAGTCTGCATATCTTCTTTGGAGAAATGTCTATTTAGGTCTTCTGCCCATTTTTGGATTGGGTTGTTTGTTTTTTTGTTATTGAGCTGCATGAGCTGGTTAAAACTTTTGGAGATTAATCCTTTGTCAGTTGCTTCATTTGCAAATATTTTCTCCCATTCTGAGGGTTGTCTTTTCGTCTTGTTTATGGTTTCCTTTGCTGTGCAAAAGCTTTGATGCTTCATTAGGTCCCATTTGTTTATTTTTGTTTTTATTTCCATTTCTCTAGGAGGTGGGTCAAAACGATCTTGCTGTGATTTATGTCATACAGTGTTCTGCCTATGTTTTCCTCTAAGAGTTTGATAGTTTCTGGCCTTACATTTAGGTCTTTAATCCATTTTGAGCTTATTTTTGTGTATGGTGTTAGGGAGTGATCTAATCTCATACTTTTACATGTACCTGTCCAGTTTTCCCAGCACCACTTATTGAAGAGGCTGTCCTTTCTCCACTGTACATTCCTGCCTCCTTTATCAAAGATAAGGTGACCATATTGTATGGGTTTATCTCTGGGCTTTCTATCCTGTTCCACTGATCTATATTTCTGTTTTTGTGCCAGTACCATACTGTCTTGATTACTGTAGCTTTCTAGTATAGTCTGAAGTCAGGGAGTCTGATTCCTCCAGCTCCGTTTTTTGTTCTCAAGATTGCTTTGGCTATTCGGGGTCTTTTGTGTTTCCATACAAATTGTGAAATTTTTTGTTCTAGTTCTGTGAAAAATGCCAGTGGTAGTTTGATAGGGATCACATTGAATCTGTAGATTGCTTTGGGTAGTAGAGTCATTTTCACAATGTTGATTCTTCTAATCCAAGAACATGGTATATCTCTCCATCTATTTGTATCATCTTTAGTTTCTTTCATCAGTGTCTTATAATTTTCTGCATACAGGTCTTTTGTCTCCTTAGGTAGGTTTATGCCTAGATATTTTATTCTTTTAGTTGCAGTGGTAAATGGGAGTGTTTTCTTGATTTCACTTTCAGATTTTTCATCATTAGTGTGTAGGAATGCTAGAGATTTCTGTGCATTGATTTTGTATCCTGCTACTTTTCCAAATTCATTGATTAGCTCTAGTAGTTTTCTGGTAGCATCTTTAGGATTCTCTATATATAGTATCATGTCATCTGCAAACAGTGATAGCTTTACTTCTTCTTTTCTGATTTGGATTCCTTTTATTTCCTTTTCTTCTCTGATTGCTGTGGCTAAAACTTCCAAAACTATGTTGAATAAGAGTACTGAGAGTGGGCAACCTTGTCTTGTTCCTGATCTTAGTGGAAATGCTTTCAGTTTTTCACCATTGAGGACGATGTTGGCTGTGGGTTTGTCATATATGGCCTTTATTATGTTGAGGAAAATTCCCTCTATGCCTACTTTCTGAAGGGTTTTTATCATAAATGGATGATGAATTTTGTCAAAAGCTTTCTCCGCATCTATTGAGATGATCATATGGTTTTTCTCCTTCAATTTGTTAATATCGTATATCACATTGATTGATTTGCATATATTGAAGAATCCTTGCATCCCTGAATAAACCCCAGTTGGTCATGGTGTATGATCCATTTAATGTGCTGTTGGATTCTGTTTGCTAATATTTTGTTGAGGATTTTTGCATCTATGTTCATCTGTGATATTGGCCTGTAGTTTTCTTTCCTTGTGACATCCTTGTCTGGTTTTGGTATCAGGGTAACGGTGGCCTTGTAGAATGAGTTTGGGAGTGTTCCTCCCTCTGCCATATTTTGGAAGAGTTTGAGAAGGATAGGTGTTAGCTCTTCTCTAAATGTTTGATAGAATTTGCCTGTGAAGCCATCTGGTCCTGGGCTTTTGTTTGTTGGAAGATTTTTAATCACAGTTTCAATTTCAGTGCTGGTGATCGCTCTGTTCATATTTTCTATTTCTTCCTGATTCAGTCTTGGCTGGTTGTGCATTTCCAAGAATTTGTCCATTTCTTCCAGGTTATCCATTTTATTGGCATAGATTTGCTTGTAGTAATCTCTCATGATATTTTGTATTTCTGCAGTGTCAGTTGTTACTTCTTTTTCATTTCTCATTCTATTGATTTGAGTCTTCTCGCTTTTTTTCTTGATGTGTCTGGCTAATGGTTTATCCATTTTGTTTATCTTCTCAAAGAACCAGCTTTTAGTTTTATTGATCTCTGCTATCCTTTCCTTCATTTCTTTTTCATTTATTTCTGATCTGATTTTTATGATTTCTTTCCTTCTGCTAACTTTGGGATTTTTTTGTTCTTCTTTCTCTCATTGTTTTAGGTGCAAGGTTAGGTTGTTTATTCAAGATGTTTCCTTTTTCTTAAGGTAGGATTGTATTGGTATAAACTTCCCTCTTAGAACTGCTTTTGCTGCATCCCATAGATTTTGGGTTGTTGTGTCTCCATTGTCATTTGTTTCTAGGTATATTTTTATTTCCTCTTTGATCTCCTTAGTGATCACTTCGTTATTAAGTAGTGTATTGTTTAGCCTCCTTGTGTTTGTATTTTTTACAGATCTTTTCCTGTAATTGATATCTAGTCTCATAGCATTGTGGTCAGAAAAGATACTTGATACAATTTCAATTTTCTTAAATTTACCAAGGCTTGATTTGTGACCCAAGATATGATCTATCCTGGAGAATGTTCCATGAGCACTTGAGAAAAATGTGTATTCTGTTGTTTTTGGATGGAACGTCCTATAAGTATCAATTAAGTCCATCTTGTTTAATGTATCATTTAAAGTTTGTGTTTCCTTATTTATTTTCATTTTGGATGTTCTGTCCATTGGTGAAAGTGGGGTGTTAAAGTCCCCTACTATGAATGTGTTACTGTCAATTTCCCCTTTTATGGCTGTTAGTATTTGCCTTATGTATTGAGGTGCTCCTATGTTGGGTGCATAAATATTTACAATTGTTATATCTTCTTCTTGGATCAATCCCTTGATCATTGTGTAGTGTCCTTCTTTGTCTCTTTTAACAGTCCTTATTTTAAAGTCTATTTTGTCTGATGTGAGAATTGCTACTCCAGCTTTCTTTTGGTTTCCATTTGCATGAAATATCTTTTTCCATCCCCTCACTTTCAGTCTGTATGTGTCTCTAGGTCTGAAGTGGGTCTCTTATGGACAGCAAATATATGGGTCTTGTTTTTGTATCCATTCAGCCAATCTGTGTCTTTTGGTGGGAGCATTTAGTCCATTTACATTTAAGGTAATTATCAATATGTATGTTCCTATTCCCATTTTCTTAATTGTTTTGAGTTCGTTATTGTAGGTCTTTTCCTTCTCTTGTGTTTCTTGCCTCGAGAAGTTCCTTTAGCAGTTGTTGTAAAGCTGGTTTGGTGGTGCTGAACTCTCTCAACTTTTGCTTGTCTGTAAAGGTTTTAATTTCTCCATCAAATCTGAATGAGATCCTTGCTGGGTAGAGTAATCTTGGTTGCAAGTTTTTCTCCTTCACCACTTTAAATATGTCCTGCCAGTCCCTTCTAGCTTGCAGAGTTTCTGCTGAAAGATCAGCTGTTAACCTTATGGGGATTCCCTTGTGTGTTATTTGTTGTTTTTCCCTTGCTGCTTTTAATATGTTTTCTTTGTATTTATCTTTTGATAGTTGGATTAATGTGTCTTGGCGTATTTCTCCTTGGATTTATCCTGTACAGGACTCTGTGTGCTTCCTGGACTTGATTAACTATTTCCTTTCCCATATTAGGGAAGTTTTCAACTATAATCTCTTCAAATATTTTCTCAGTCCCTTTCTATTTCTCTTCTTCTGGAACCCCTATAATTCTAATGTTGGTGTGTTTAATGTTGTCCCAGAGGTCTCTGGGACTGTCCTCAGTTCTTTTCATTCTTTTTTCTTTATTCTGCTCTGCAGTAGTTATTTCCACTATTTTATCTTCCAGGTCACTTATCTTCTGCCTCAGTTATTCTGCTATTGATCCCATCTGTAGTATTTTTAATTTCATTTATTGTGTTGTTCATCGTTGTTTGTTTCATCTTTAGTTCTTCTAATTCCTTGTTAAGTGTTTCTTGCATTTTGTCTATTCTATTTCCAAGATTTTGGATCATCTTTACTATCATTATTCTGAATTCTTTTTCAGGTAGACTGCCTAATTCCTCTTCATTTGTTAGGTCTGGTGGGTTTTTATCTTGCACCTTCATCTGCTGTGTGTTTTTCTGTCTTCTCATTTTGCTTATCTTACTGTGTTTGGGGTCTTCTTTTTGCAGGCTGCAGGTTCGTAGTTCCCTTTGTTTTTGGTGTCTGTCCCCAGTGGCTAAAGTTGGTTCAGTGGTTTGTGTAGGCTTCCTGGTGGAGGGGACTAGTGCCTGTGTTCTGGTGATTGAGGCTGGATATTGTCTTTCTGGTGGGCAGGTCCACAACTGGTGGTGTGTTTTGGGGTGTCTGTGGACTTATTATGATTTTAGGCAGCCTCTCTGCTAATGGGTGGGGTTGTGTTCCTGTCTTGCTGGTTGTTTGGCATAGGATGTCCAGCACTGTAGCTTGCTGGTCATTGAGTGAAGCTGGGTGCTGGTGTTGAGATGAGATGTCTGGGAGTTTTCTGCCATTTGATATTATATGTAGCTGGAGTTGGGAGGTCTCTTGTGGACCAGTGTCCTGAAGTTGGCTCTCCCACCTCAGAGGCACAGCACTGACTCCTGGCTGCAGCACCAAGAGCCTTTCATCCACATGGCTCAGCATAAAAGGGAAAAAAAGTAGAAAGAAAGAATTAGTAGAAGTAGAAAGAAAGAAAGAAAGGAGGGAGGGAGGAAGGATGGAGGAAAGGAAGGGAAAAAAAGAAAGAAGATAAAGTAAAATAAAATAAAGTAAGATAAAATATAATAAAGTTATTAAAATTAAAAAATTATTATTAAGAAAAAAAATTTTTAAAGAAAACAGATGGATAGAACCCTAGGACAAATGGTTGAAGCAAAGCTATACAGACAAACTCTCACACAGAAGCATACACATACACACAAAAAGAGGAAAAAATCATAAATCTTGCTCTCATAGTCCACCTCCTTAATTTGGGATGATTCGTTGTCCATTCATGTATTCCACAGATGCAGGTACATCAAGTTGATTGTGGAGCTTTAATCTGCTCCTTCTGAGGCTGTTGGGAGAAATTTCCCTTTCTCTTCTTTGTTCTCACAGCTCACAGGTGCTCAGCTTTGGATTTGGACACGCCTGTGCGTGTAGGTTGCCGTAGGGCGTCTGTTCTTCGCTGAGACAAGACAGGGTTAAAGGAGCCGCTGTTTCGGGGTCTCTGGCTCACTCAGGCCGGGGGGAGGGAGGGGCACGGAGTGTGGGGTGAGCCTGCGGCAGCAGAGGCCGGCGTGACGTTGCACCAGCCTGAGGTGCCTCGTGCGTTCTCCCAGGGGAGTTGTCCCTGGATCCCGGGACCCTGGCGGTGGCGGGCTGCACAGGCTCCGGGAGGGGAGGTGTGGAGAGTGACCTGTGCTCACACACAGGTTTCTTGGTGGCGGCAGCAGCAGCCTTAGCGTCTCATGCCCGTCTCTGTGGTCCGCGCTTTTAGCCGCGGCTCGCGCCCGTCTCTGGAGCTCCTTTAAGCAGCGCTCTTAATCCCCTCTCCTCGCGCACCAGGAAACAAAGAGGGAAGAAAAAGTCTCTTGCCTCTTCGGCAGGTCCAGACTTTTTCCTGGACTCTCTCCCGGCTAGCCGTGGAACACTAACCCCTTCAGGCTGTGTTCATGCCGCCAACCCCAGTCCTCTCCCTGCGCTCCGACTGAAGCCCGAGCCTCAGCTCCCAGCCCTGCCCGCCCCGGCGGGTGAGCAGACAAGCCTCTCAGGCTGGTGAGTGTCGTTCTGCACCGACCCTCTGTGCGGGAATCTCTCTGCTTTTCCCTCCGCATCCCTGGTGCTGTGCTCTCCTCCGCGGCTCCGAAGCTTCCACCTCTGCCACCCGCAGTCTCCGCCCGCGAAGGGGCTTCCTAGTGTGTGGAAACCTTTCCTCCTTCACGGCTCCCTCCCACTGGTGCAGATCCCATCCCTATCCTTTTGTCTCTGTTTATTCTTTTTTCTTTTGCCCTACCCAGGTACGTGGGGGGTTTCTTGCCTTTTGGGAGGTCCGAGGTCTTCTGCCAGCGTTCAGTAGGTGTTCTGTAGGAGTTGTTCCACGTGTAGATGTATTACTGGTGTATCTGTGGGGAGGAAGGTGATCTCCGCGTCTTACTCTTCCGCCATCTTCCCAGAAGCCTTCTCCTTCTTTATTCTTAAACAAACTGGAAAACATAGACATATGATGAATGTGTTTTATAGAAAAATATGCAGAGACTCATTCCGAGGATAATATCTCAAAGAAAATGCCTTGACACCCTAGGGCAAAATATATGTATAAAATTAACCTGAATGTATATATTTTAGGTAAATATAAAATATTTAAGCTATCTTTATAAAAGCTAACACTTTATTCAACCATATTAATTCATTGACCCACCGACAGGCAAGATAATGTAGAACAAGATGATTGCTGCTGTGTAGATTTTTGTTTATTTATGTGTGCTTATTTATCTATTGATCAAATGCATGTAATTTAATTTTTAAGTAAACTATGCTATAAATATGAACTTAAAATCACTACATCACATGAATATAAATCAGAAGGTGGTAAACTTTTCCTGTAAATGGCCAGGGTAAATATTTTATTTTATTTATTTTTATATTTTTGAAATTTATTTATTTTTGGCTGCGTTGGGTCTTCATTGCTGTGCACAGGCTTTCTCTAGTTGCACCGAGTGGGCGCTACTCTTCATTGCAGTGCGCAGGCTTCTCATTGTGCTCACCTCTCATTGCAGAGCACGGGCTCTAGGTACACGGGCTTCAGTAGTTGTGGCATGTAGGCTCAGTAGCTGTGGACTACGAACTTAGTTGCTCCAGCATGTGGGATCTTCCTGGACCAGGGATCGAACCCGTGTTCCCTGCATTGGCAGGCGGATTCCGAACCACTGCACCACCAGGGAAGTCCCAGGGTAAATAGTTTAGATTTTGTAGGTCAAGAGTCTCTGCTGCAACTACTCAACTCTGCCCTTAGAGTATGAAAACAGCCACAGACAATTTAGACAATATGTAAACAAGGGAGAATGATTGTGTTTCAATAAAACTTTTTTTGTTTATAAAAACAGAAAGCTGGGTGTATTTGGCAACTGGCTTCTTAGTTTGCAGATCCTGATGTGGAGAAAGATTGTCCTTTAATTAACATTAAAACACTACTAGTTTCCAGTGACTAATTTTCATTAATTTAAACATATGCCACTTAAACAGGATTTTTCTTTATATAGATATATGCAAAATCTTTCATAAAATGCAGAAATGTCTTAGAGGTACCATTATATTTCAGGGAACTTAAACAATAGTCAGGACATCTCGTACAGTACAGCTCAGTCTGCAAACAGCTGTTATGTTCTAAAATTCTCTCATGATTAAATTCTCTCTTGATTAAATAACACGTATTTCACATCTCATCACATAGTCAGTGGAGGTTAACATTCCTCTCTTTCAAAGTGATTTTATTGGATTTTCTTTTTTTTTTGATTTCATTTTGTTAAGCATCTTGTTTTATGCTTAAAAATGATGTGTGCTTTACATTTTCAAGAGATGGTTGGTTAGAGTCTTATTTGTCTTTATGTAACTATAACCTTGAACACAATGTCTTGCAAAAGGAAAAATGATAGATGACTGATAGGTAGATAGATGGATAGATAGATAGCTGAAGAGCCAGGGGTCAAGAGGGATAATTTTACCTTTCTGGGGTTGTACTCCTGAATTCCATTATTATAAATTGTTTATGTATTACCAGTTACTAAAATACTTTTTTTATAGAATGGGACTTTTGTTATTTATGTATTATTCAATGTCAATTTCCTCTATCACGGGGTTTGTGTAGTTTAACCAAACCAAATTATTTCTTAGATGCAGAGCTACAGAGTAAGTTCTGCCCACAGGAAATAAAAACAAATAACAAAACAAAACAGAAAATAAAAGAAGAAAATATAGATATATGAACAGATACATTTTAATTAGAGCAAATCAATGGCTACTGCAACTAGACTTCAAAAGGTAAATCTTCTAAGACCATACAAAATGTTGCCATATTCAATAGAATGTTTCTTTACTAGGAGCCAAGTTTTCTGAGTTTAACAAAAAAGGATTTTGCCATTGTTTGAAATATATGGATTAACTAGTGTTTTACTGTCATTTTTATTGTTATTCATTTTATTTTATCTTCTATTTATCATTGTGATATATGCTCACAATTTCAAAAAAAAGAAAGGAAAATACATTAAATTGGACCATTAGAAAAGAATACCATCTAAAAGTCATTCACAGAAAAAAAAATTTTTATTTTCAGCTTTTTAAAAAGCTATTTTACATACATGTCTATAGTGAATACTGTTGATTGCCAACTAGATTCAACAATCTGGGATAGGGAGGGTGGGAGGGAGGGAGACGCAAGCGGGAAGAGATATGGGAATATATGTATATATATAACTGATTCATTTTGTTGTGAAGCTGAAACTAACATACCATTGTAAAGCAATTATACTCCAATAAAGATGTTAAAAAAAAAAAATCTAACCTTGATTAGCTGACATTAATCTATTTACCAGGTAGTTCTTACTCCCAGGTGCAGGAATGGCTTAATGGTTCTAAGCTTTTCTCTTTGGCATAATTTGTTCAGATATGGACAAATGATTATATTAGTCAATAAGGTAAAAGTGGAGTGTTTGGGACACTCTTGGGGAAACACTTACTTACTCTTAAGAACCAGAGGAGAGCAAACAGACCTGGAAAACTGATTGCAGTGTGAAACCACTGGATCCAACTAAACCTAAGCCTATTTCATTTTTCTATGTATGTTCCACATTTCTCCAAGGTTTAATCCATTTTTTAAACTTTAATTTATATTGTTGTTTCTATGGCAGCCAAAAGAATCCTAATTGATACTGTGACATACAGTTAATACATTTTTCAATTATTTCTATCTTAATACATTATGAGTCTTTCCAAAACCGTTCATGAATATAATTTTATTATAAGACTAATATATTATTATAATAAATAATAAATAATAGTATGCTCCAAGACTGTGATGATCAGGATGTAGACCTTAAATTCTACCATCCAGACCACAGCTGATTAGAGCCTTTATATCTAATTAAAGTCACCTTGATCATCTATGCTGTGATGTAGGTAGACCTAAACTTTATGAATGAAGTTTTATCTCAAGGGATGGGTCAGAACTTGAATAACATTTGGCTTTTGTCCTCTGCCTGCTGTTAGATCTGAACTTCATTAGCTGGTCCAGTCTGCAGCTAGTCAATGGATTTACATTCCTTAATTATCTTCTTTTAAAAAAGAAACTGATGGCTCATCAGAGCATTGATGAATTGTACTATTTTAATTTAAATCTTTATTTAGATTGACTCAATTCAATCCTGGCTTGAATGCTTCTAAAACTTCATGCTCTTTTCATCAGCCTGCTGGCAGATGACATTTGTAGAATTCCCCCAGATTGCATGTGAAAGCTGACAGTTGTTTACTAGAATGTTTCTGTGTAGTTATGAAACAGCGTCTGTGTCACAGGAATTGTCCACCCTGCCTTACGTTTGTTCTATGGTGTGGAGACCTCCAATAACCCGTAGTGTAATGGCTTTGGCTCTCCTATGGATAGTGCTGTACTTAATTCTGAGACTCTCCATTCTTATACAGTCATGTTCCGTGCACTACTTCTTTTCCCTCACACTCCTGAAAAAGACTTTTCTCCTGATATGAGGAAAACGCACTAGAAGTAATCCCTAAGCTTATTTGATGACTAAGCTTATTTGAGCTTATTTGAGTCCCCTCAGTCCAGCCAAGTCTACATTCTTGGTTTTGGCATACCTGTAGAGACTTGCTGGATTCCAGCCTATCTGTCCCCCAGGGAGGACAAGCATTTTTTAGTAATTTATAGTACTTTGTGCTATATTAAAATCAAATCTAGTTGGTCACTTTACATGTGTTTTATGACAGCTCTTCCCTTAATGAAATCAAAACTTGCTGTTAATGGTATTCTACATAAAATATATAGTTTCAAACTGTACCTTCTTTAGAAAGTTTAATACTGTCTCAGTGGATTTCCTACAGTCCTGATTGTCCTTTTAGTGGTATTATAACAATCGGTGTAGAAAATGCTGATCCACACTTGTTCTCTTTTGCCTTAAGATAAGCCCTCAGGACATCTTGTGGCACCAGGCTGTCAGGTTGAAAAAGTGTAATTGCAGTTCAGAGTGGATCTGGATACTGTATCAAGGCAGGAAACAATACTCCATAAGATGTTAGATCCTTACCCAAACACTAGAACATGGATGAATCTAGAGAACATTATGCAAGTGAAATGAGGCATTCACAGAAGGCTATATTGCATGAGTCCACTTATATGAGGTGTCTTAATTTGTCAAACTCAGAAGCAGAGGGTAGAATGGAAGTTGATGGGGCCTGGGGGCAGGTGGAAATGGGGAGCCGTTGTTCAATGGGTATAAAGTTTCCGTTATACAAGATGAGAAAGTTCTAGAGATCTGCTGTACAATGTTGTGCTGCTAGTTTACAAGACTGTACTGTGCACTTTACAATTTGTCAAGAGGGTAACTCTCATGTTAAGTGTTCTTACCACAATTAAAATTTAAAAAATAGCTCTCGGGAAAAAACTTATTTAACTTATTCTTGTTTGGTTTTGCCACATGGTACAGAGGTATCTAACGTCTATTTATTTAGCAAATGGTAACAAATGAAATTTGGTTTTTATGATTTGAAAAACGGAGTAAGCATGAATCAGACATCATGTAATCTATTTAGTTCTCACTAACGTTGGTTGTAATCTTTTTCCTACTTTCCTTCCACTGTTATGATAAAAAATACAATGAACATGTATATACTCCCGATATTGTAGGACTCAAGTATATTTCTGAAATTTGAAGCTGTCTCCTCACAATAATTGCATATGTAAACCATAAAAATATTAAATTTTATATACATCAATCATAGTGTTAGACACTGTTCACATTTTTTTAACCTCTCTCTGATTTGGTTAAAAGATGATTTTTAACTAAAAACAACTTGAGTAAACAGTGGAGTATAATATTATATATTTCATAATAAATAACTATAACAAATTCTAATTATAAATTTAATACAATAACTATATTTAGGTAATGCATAAACCAAGGAAAAGAAGAGGATTATAATTTAGACATTGCCCTCTCTTTCTGTATTTTACTTTATTCCTGAATAGAAAGACTGAATTAAGGAGCAGCCAGAAGGCATAGACTCACAGTTAAAAAGCTTTTCTCTTTGTAGTAACTTCTGTGCCCGGTTTAAATTGATCATTTGTTTCATCAGCTAATCCCCAAGTAGAGGGCATGTCCTTTCCACTTGCAGAATTCTCTTACATAAGTTGAATTCCCTCCTTATCACCTCAAGCCAATAAGTACTTTATTTTCTTTTTGGTTGTTGTTAGCAAAAAAGGGTGAAAAAAATCAGCTCATGCTACTTGCTGGAGCTGTCTGCATATTAATCCCAGACTATGAACGGACATCAGAATGCCCTTATGATATTTTGCACAAAGGCTCAGTGTTCATGGCTCTGCTCAGAGAACCCAAAATAGCATTCAGTAAGCAGTGACATACTGAAGGTCTTGGTACTAAAAGCACAAGCGTCTGTAACTCAGAGCAATGCGGCACATATAAGGTTTGATGAGAAGCCTGTGAAACAAAATCGGGACAAACTCTCCTACTATTCCTCATGTGTTTCATGTGAATTTTGAATTTGTTTCTTCAGAGCTTATTGAACTTGAAGATACACAGGTAAGAATGTGATAATCAGGCATGTATTGATTATATAAATTAACTCAATGAAAATAGGGCCAAAAAGTACTTGAAAAACTCTGCTAATTTGCACTTCATAAGGAAAATTTCCTAAAAATTTTAAAACTTGACATGTGCATTGAACATTCTCTAAAACAAAAATCAGTTTGCCATCTCTACAGTTCAGATTGAGGAAAATAAAAGTTGCTTATATCTAGAAAATTTAAAACAAGTTTCTTGGGAGGAATGTAGCATTACTGCTTTTTTTTCTTTCTCCAGGATTTTGTTTCTTAAGTTTTTTCTGTATTTACCTCTCTACTGTCAGATGCTATGAGCAGTAAAGTTATCAACCTTAAAGATATGAGAAAAATATTTATTTATAGAGTAAATATTTTTAAAATAATAAATTATTTCTTAGTAAATGATATTCTGTATGGAGCTTTTCACATATGTCAATAAAACTATATGTTTCTTTGAAGGACAATCTATTATTAAAGTTGACATAATTATTTTATTTTCTTCCTCTTTGCCAGGTTTTTTTGGCTATCAAACTTTCTATTGACTTTCAAAATTTCTTAGAGTGAAAAAGTTTAAGTAATTAAGAATGTTACAAAAATACTACTAAAAAAAGTAAACTATTGAGCATATTATGAATACAAACACATATTAATTTGTGATCTACTATATCTATTACATGTACACATATTAATTTGTAATCTATTACATCTATTACATGAAGTAAGAAGGCTAATTCATCAAATATGAAATTACACAAAACTATAAATTAAGCAATGCAAACTGTGAAAGGCATTTATTATTGTTTCAATTCTAGTTCATTACAAATAATTTTAATCGGGTTACTAATTTTAATAAAATATTTCAATGTAAATTTGCCAAAGGGATTTAGTAAATCAGTAACTAGCATATGAAATAACACCTGAAGAGATTAACAACAAAGATACATAAATAGAATGGCAAACTCTTCTTTAGATTATATAAATTTATAGTTTAGCTCTATAAGTTTATTTTTTAATTAATATACCCAGAGAGAAAACATTATTTATTTAAAATATTTGCAACTTTATATAATTATAATATATAATATATAAAAATTTATATATTAATATATATTTATATTTTGGATGTATTTGCAATATGAAGTAATGTAATAAAATAATATACATTTATATAATATTGTTTATTTCAAATTCTAAATATTTTAAGTGTCTAAATATCACTAGCATGCAAATATATATACTTAAAATTTTTAATTTGAAAATATTTAAATTTCAATATAATCTGAACATTTCTGTTTACCAAATTTTGTAACCAGTAAAAATATTTCCCAAAAGGAATAAACATTACAAAATTAGAAGTCTAGAATTATTTAATCTTTTAAAATAGCCAGTTTGTGAAATCTAGAAATCATTTGACCTCTTATTTTTTATATGTGTTTTCTACTTTACCAAAGTGTTTAACAATGACTGAAATGAATCAGATTATTCTGTAAATTATATCTTCCTTCTACGTTTTCAATTTTTTTTTTTTTTTTTTTGGCTGCACTGCATGGCCTGTGGGATCTTAGTTCCCCCACCAGGGACTGAACCCATATCCCCTGCAGTGGAAGCACAGAGTCTCAACTACTGGACCTCCAGGGAAGTACTATGGTTTCAATTTTAGTATTTCCTTTACTTGTGCCCTTTTATGCTTAAACCCACACACACGCTTTCACACAATTTGTAGAAGTCTTAAAGCATATATTACATAAGTATATATTTTTTTATTTTGTTTCCCCCTTTGAAATATTTCTAAGGTACTTATCTCCAGGAAATTTTAAAAAATAATTCAATTAAATTATCATAAGTTGAAGATGTTTTAAAATGAAGTGCACAAATTCCTCCCATGCATTCTTAAGAAACCTGACCCATCTTTCAGAAATTTGTCATAATGTAGTACATATAATTTGATAAATAATAATCAGTAGCTAAATATAAATTGGTAGTAAATTTTTTGCCAGTCATGCTCTTAACATGTACCCTTTAAATAGTATGTTATATTTAAAGTCTTATAGTATAGTATTTAACATGTTATTGAATACTAATGCAATAGGAATAAATGTATTACACAGTTTAAAAGAACACATTGAGCTTTTCATATATCTTTATTTAGATTGGGATTTATTGCTACTGACCTAATATTTGAGAACCATGCTGATGAACATGGGAAAATGGAACTTTTATATTTTGTTGTCATGATGACTTTCTTTAATAACCATGATCTTCGAATACCTGTATCTTTGCTTTGGCATAACAGATGAAGGATGAAACATAAACAAATATGGAACTTAATAAAGCATATGAATCCTTTCTTTCTTGCCATGCTGGTGACAGCTCGCAAATTTGACAAACGAATGAGTTACTTTTTCCATAGTGACAAGAAACATGTTTGACCCTTTTTTTAAAGACCTATACCACTAGAGAGTTTTGTTGCCACCCCTCAATTAAAAGAATTCAGCTAAAATGCTCTAAAACCCACCTTTTCACAACTTACAGCAAATCAATTTCTTTTTGAAATGTTGCATGTCCTCTTGAATATTCTGATGTGATTCAGTAAGACAACTCTTGTCTCACATTAAAAACGCCTCTAGAATTAGTAAAGTAGAAATGTTTTTGTCAGAAATTTGTCGCATTAATTAGTACTCAATAAAAGACATTCAGAATCATCAAAAAATGTCTTAAAGCAAAACATAATTTTTCAGGGACTCTGCTTTGGCATATGAAGTCAAGTTTGAGATGTTATTATAGAACAGTGACTTATCAACATACAAGATCAGTACATTTACATTTTATCTGTTCCTTCCTTCTAAGAACTTACTTGATAAATGAATTTTGTAAATTAGCAGTGTAATATATTAAAGTGGGAGTAATTTTGACACATTAGTTATGGCTAAAAATAACCTAGGTAATTTTCTCTAAGTGCAAAATTTAGAAATGTTCCTGTGGAAATGAGAAAATTATGCATAAATCATGGGAACGGAAAATGCCACCATTTTTCTGCCTTTAAGTTGGATTAAAGCTAAATTGTTTTCGAGAGTTTGCCATCTATTTTATTTTTAAAAATCTCAAGTGGAGTATCTATGACCTCCTTTTATAAAAAAAATTTTTTTATTGAAGTACTGTACAGCAAAGTGATTCACTCTTTTTCATATTATTTTCCTTTATGGTTTATCACAGTATATTGAATATAGTTCTCTGTGCTGTACAGTAGGACCTTGTTGTTTAGCTATTCTCTATATAATAGTTTGCATCTGCTAATCCCAAATTCCCAATCCATCCCTCCCGGACCAATCCTCCCCCTTGGCAACAAGTCTGCTCTCTGTATCTTTGAGTCTGTTTCTGTTTTGTAGATAAGTTCATTTGTGTCATATTTTAGATGCCACATGTAAGTGATATCATATGGTATTTGTATGACCTCCTTTGATAAAGAGATAATACCACCAAATTCAGACACAGATATAAACTATAACTAGAACACTATAAAAGATAGAAAAGAAAAAGATAGGGATGAATCTTCTGTTTGAAATTTTAATGGTATTTTTTGTCATTAAGCAAATACTTCTTGACAGTTCTTGGAGTTGCTCTTGAATTAGTGAAGCAAAATATAACTCTTTCCCCAAAGTGTTAGATGAAAAATAAAAGGGCCACGCTGTAATTTTTTAATTGGATGTAAATCCCCTTCTTCTAATTTGGACTTTTGTCTTGGGGCTTTTTAAAACATCGGTTGCTCTTTGGTCATTTTCTGTCCTTAACCAATGTCTACTAACTATGCCAATTCTACAGGCATATCAGAATTTGACTCCAAATTTATTGGTTAATAATAAATAAGCATATGTGTTTCTATACATGCATACCCATATATACATATACACACATATGTGTGTATATATATTTATCTATGGTCAAATTTCAAATTTACATATATACTCATTTAATAATTTTAAGCCCACACAAATTATTTGTTAAAATACTGTGCCATGTTAGAGTGCAGATTTAATAAAGTCACTTATATGAAATTTAAAGTGGCTTTTTAAATTATAGTTTCTGTGCAATGTTACATAAGTTACAGGTGTACAATATAGCGATTCACAACTTTTAAAGGTTATACTCCATTTATAGTTATTATAAAATATTGGCTATATTCCCCATTTTGTACAATATATCCTTAGAGCTTATTTTATGCCTAATAGTTTGTACCATTTAATCTCCTGCCCCTATATTTTCCCTCCCCCCTTCCCTCTCCCCAGTGGTAACTACTAGTTTGTTCTCTATATCTGTGAGTCTGCTTCTTTTTTGTTAATTTCACTAGTTGTGTATAATTTTTAGATTTCACATATAAATGATATCATAGAGTAATTGTCTTTCTCTGCCTGACTTATTTCACTTAGCATAATGTCCTCGAAGTCCACCCATGTTGCTGCAAATTTAAATTATTTTAAAGGTGTGAAACAGTGCTGTCATTGTGTGTGTATACACGTGTGCATATATGTATATTCCATATATACATAGGATTTTTTTAAACCAACGTTTAAAACACACAGTTCTTAACTCATAAGAATAATTTTCATGAGGTATGTGACATTGTATTATAATGATACCACTAAGCTTTTGTTTTGTAGGGAAAAAAGGACAAGCAATACATGTTTAAGGCTATATGTATATGAGTTAAATATTACAAATCTTAGTAAGATATTAATTAGTTCCTTTCTACATATTACAAAACAATTATAAGGGTTGCCAGGGTTTTTAAAAAATTAGGTAAGGAATTATTTCATGTAAGAACATCATCCCTTTCCACAGAATACATGAACTCTCCCTACCCGTTGACAGGTTGGAGTGTCTCATAGTGCACATAACTTAAATTTTTAGGAAAAACAGAGACACTTATTCCCTCAATAATTCAGTCATTCAGCTTCTACATTAATATTATACTGAATGAGGGAATTCCCTGGCAGTCCAGTGGTTAAGACTTTGCCTTCCAATGCAGGGGTTGTGGGTTCAATCCCTGGCTGGGGAGCTAAGATCCCACATGTCTTGCAGCCAAAAAACCAAAACAGAAGCAATATTGTAACAAATTCAATAAAGACTTTAAAAATCGTCCACATAAAAAAATCGTAAAAAAAAAAAGTTATACTGAATGCTTCTACATTAAGCACTAAAAAAAAGCATCTTTATCTTCCCTGGTATCAATTACAAAGGAATAAAAAATTTAAGTAAGATATCCTATTTTACTTTTTAAATCAATTTTGTGTCTCAAATGAACTATATTCATGATGATTTTCCTTCCTTAAGTCTATGTATTTTTAACCCATCCCATCTCTTGGAGGTACATTTACTGTTTTATATATTTTAAAACATCTATTACTTATCTTGAAGGAGTGTTTGTTTAAAAATATTTTGTACTGGGCTTCCCTGGTGGCGCAGTGGTTGAGAGTCCGCCTGCTGATGCAGGGGACATGGGTTCGTGCCCCGGTCCGGAAAGATCCCACATGCCGCGGAGCGGCTGGGCCCGCGAGCCATGCCGCTGAGCCTGCGTGTCCAGAGCCTGTGCTCCGCAATGGGAGAGCCCACAACAGTGAGAGGCCCGTGTACCGCAAAAAAAAAAAAAAAAAAAAAAAAAAAAATTTTGTACTAAAATATAGATATATTCTCACTTCCTTTAAAAACATGTCCTTTGAAATGTACATTCCATATTAGGACCCAGAATTTCTTATAATTTTAATCCAACTTTTTGTGAGTAAATATTGTAATAGTAAACTCTTTATAAACTTTTTTATTTCAGTTTTGAAGTTGATTTGAGTAAATGTTATCTTAACACATGGAATATTCTGAGAGATTATTTGAAGTTCCTGAATTTATTGTTTAACTCTAAAGTCATAGCAAAGCATAAACAGTGGTAATTCATTATTATTATTTACTTATATATTATCATTCTTAATAATAAACAGAATTTATTGAGTGGTTACTTTGGTGCTTGGTTTATTTTTTTCTTTGCAGCATCTTTGCTTATTATTGCTCATTTAATTGTCCTACAAATGGGCTCTCAAACACTGTAATTTCTATCTTAAAAAATTCTTCATTAACTCTAAACCCCCTAGGGCAGAGACATATCTCTGCTTTCCATCTATTTGCAACTACTCTGAGAGACACATCTACTCTTGGGACTCAATTCTTGACCTTTAGTCACTCTTCAATCCACTCTTTTCTAACTGTTGAGAATCACTTGTAAAACTTCTCTTGAGCTGTTCATCAAGATGCACCAGTTTTTGTTTTTAATTAATGAATGGTATAAGAAACAAAATCTGGACACTTAGGGTGCATATTAATGCTGGTAATAGGTAAATTTTTGCTGATATTGTAATGGTCTCTTTTAGTGGCACTTTAGGAAAGATATCTATTTTTCATGCTCGTTTGTTAATACTGATTTTTCTAATTAAACACAACTCACTATCAAACTCTACTTTCCTGATAGCATATAGTTTTTCTACTACAAAACTATGCACTGTCATTGTCATAATTCTGTCCAACCTCTTTAAACATTTGACTGAGTGTAGATGTCAAAAATTACTCAACTAGCTTCAACAATTAGGTTTCCAAATTCTTCACACAATAAACAAATGCATTGCACCAGAATTTTCTAAATGTCAGTTTCTTTCTGTAGGATAGTTTCAGACCTGAGTTTAGTAGATTAAATGGTCTGAAATCTTTAACACTCCTGAAAGATATTTTCTAATTTCAAAATATCATTCCAATTTATTTTGCTGGTATGAGAAGCAACTAATAACAAGAAATTGTGGTTTAGGAATTTAGAGGTTGTAGGAGATTAGTGCATATCTTTGAAAGATTTAACAGGTAGAATTGACCATAGATGAAGCCTGAATATATATGAGAGGTAAAGTGAAGAAAATATTAAAGGGGAATTTTTATTCAACTGAGAGTTTCTGAGTGGAACCTGGTTTCATTCAGTGAAAGAAACAACATAGTGATGTTGTGGAATGGGGGATAAAAGATAATTATTTCTGTGTGAGACATGGACATTGAAATGCCTCTTGGAAAATAGGTTTGTAGATCAGGAAAGTGATATATATGGACTATTGAGATTGCTTTGTGATGCTTCAGGATATAAATATTAATTGAAGCTATAAAACCAGGAGATAAACATGAATCAAATGAACAAAAAATTCCTTAAGAATGCAACTCCATAATTTAAGAAATAGGACAGTAAAATGAAATAGAGATTCCTCAGACAAAAGAGAACCACAAACGTGTATGGAGTTTTGCAAACCAAAAAAGGGAGATTTTTGAAAAGGATGTGTGGTTATGGTGCAGGCAACAATGTGCCATGCCACTGTGAAGTTAATTTAAAAAAAATAAATAAAAGTATTTATTAAATTTATAGAAAGAAATAAAGGGGATCCCTTTTGACCTCAATGGATTGGTTGCATTGTACAGTAGTATTGATGGAAAAAAACAGACTGCATTTTTCTGTAGACTGAATGAGAGACCATGAAGACAGTAAATGGACATTTATCCTGTAATAGTATTTCCCCTCCATTTTCTTTGAGATTTACTTGTGGATGCTGTGCCTTTTGAATTAACCCTCTAATTTCCTGATCTTTTCTATCCAAGTTTCTAGATCTATGCCTTGTTATTCTACTTCCTAAGAGATTTTCTCAAATTTATCTTTTAACCACCCTCCACCTTTTAAAAAACTAGTCATGAAATTGGATTTCACTAGATTTTTTTGGCAATGACTCAGGTGATTGATTTAGATATCCCCAACTATCATTACAGCTTTGTACTTGAGGATATATGTTTCTTTATTAAAGAAAGTTGATAGGCAAGTAGATAGATTTCAGTTTACAAGTTCATGGAATCAACTTTTCTAAATCTATATTTAGATGTGACAATGGTACTATAAGGTGATGGTTTTAGCCTTCTGATTCTATCTCTAAAGTGTGTTAGGTCTTGTCACTATTTATAGTATGTTTCTACTTCAAAACCTGACTTTTCACATAATAGAAACTGCATACGTTAGCTTTGGGTGTATAAACCTGAAATCATTTGTATACAGTCTGCAGCAAATATTTCCTATTTTTTGTTGCCCTGTCTTGAAAGGAGTTCTTTCCTCTATGATTTAAACAACATTAATGTTGACAGTTACTCTTTTGATTTTTTATTCCTGTGGTAATGGGGACTTACTAGTGATTCTCTTATGCACCCTAAGGATGGATTAATTAGAGGGTTACAAAGAAATCTGTGATTATAAACATTTAAATAAATGCCATGTTTATGGCATAATAATAACTAATTTTATTGCACATTTAATATGTTCCAGGTGCAGTTCCAGTTCTTTTTAAATGACATCACAACATACATAGAAGTCAGGTATGTTATCTCATTTTACAATTGGAGAAACTCAATCTGAGAGTGTTTAAGCACCCTGATTAGTACCATGCAACTCTTGTATCTATATATGTACAAATCTTTACATTTTATACAGATTTTCCTTAATAGTTAGCATTAATTTAATATTAAATGAAGACTTAAATAAGTAATATAATTAAGAAAAAGAACCAGATGGATATTATATGGTTTATTTGATTTAATTCTTTACTTCATGTCATACATTTATGTACTATTATGTATCCTCAACCTTTATTATTTATAATAACCATCCATTCTAGATATAATTTGGCAACCAGAAAGTTACTACTACATGATCAGGGCTTTACGGTAAAAGTCAGTCTGAGAACCAGAGCAGACTCTTCTCTTGAAGAGAAGGGAAGCAGGATAAAGTGGGGGATGTGGATTTGGAACATCCAACATGGCCATTTGGTGCTCCTCTACCTTGCAGAACAGTCTCCAAATAGGTGTTTATGTAACATAGGGCATACACAAGACCGTCAACTGAGCTGTGGGAAAATATAAGAAATTCTATTTGTATTGATGTTTTATCTCATTCTTTTGCATTTCAATTATCAGTGTGATTTATAAAATATCTATATAGTGGTAAAAGTTGTAGAAGTAAATGATTAGTATATAAATATACAACAAATATTGGAGTCCACCTTCAGCAATTTTTTTCTGATAGGAGTATAAAATATGAAAGTTCAGAAACCACTGCTCTAAAAATAAACCTTGGCCAATATCTGCACACATATTTCATTTCCAAAATAGCATCCATATTCCAGAATCCTGCAACCACATTGGTTAAATGTACCCACTCAGAAAGAAACAAGCTCTCTGGATTTAACTCCAATCCCACCAATTATTACATGGCTAAGCAAAGCTAGTTAACCTACATATGTTCATTGTCTGCATTTATAAAATAGCAACATTAAAAGAAAATATACCATAGAATTGTTGTAAGACAAATTAATTAAAGAATGGCATACTCTTTGTATAGTTATAATCATGGAGTAAGTCCTCAATACTTGTTAGACAAGATGATGATGATGATGATAATGATAATGATGATGGTAGTGTCCTCAGACTATTTGCCTTAGAATCACCTATAGTGCTTGTTAAAAATACCTAACTGGTGAATCAGAAGCTATGGAGTGGAAAATCTACATTTTATCCAGAGTAGAATAAGATGTGTAAATCATTTCCCACAAATAGAGGGATGGAACTAACCAAGTTACTGTTTACTTTATACATTTAAGGATCAAGGGATTCTCTTCATGCATAGTAAAAATTTTAAAGTAGAAAAAAATGTAATCAGCTCCAACATAAAATAATAACAGTATTGTCACGTGTTCAGAGTTTAAACTAATCATTATTACTACTATTGTCAAAAAAGTGTTTTTGCTGAAATGCTTTTAATATTTCACCCAGTTCCTGAGAATCTGACACTATATGATTCTATGATACTATTTTATGAATTTTAAAATTTTGCATTGATCCTATACACACACAGACACACACAGACACACTCACACAAGCAAAATACAGGGTATATGACTTTAAACTCTTTTTTTCATTCACTATGATTTGGGCCTTTAAAAAAATCATGTTTATATTATGCCTTTTTCAATAACAGAATCATATTTTCCACACCATTTAGAAGTGGTGCTTACGAAGTATTGCTTTTGATGGTACAATAAATTTATAGATATTGTAGTTGTAAAGATGTACTGAAAACAATTGATAATTGGAGAAAGAAACATTTTTTGGATATATTTGACTAGGCTTTATTGAGCTACTAATACAACATCAGCAAAAATTGTCAAATAGAGTACAACTGTGTCTTTATTTACAATACTATAATAAGAAGTGGCTAAAAAGATTTTCAACAAGTGAAAACCAAAATAGTATCTTTATAATGGAAATTGAGGACAAAATAAATAACTGTAACAAATTCTTCGGAGAGTAGAATATATTGTTCGTAAGAAGAAAAATATTTTTTTTCCTTTGTCTTTTCTTTATAGTGACATATATGTTCAATTTAACAGATATCATTTATGTGATGAAAATAATTAACTGATAATGTTTTATAATCATGCAAAACAATGTTTTAGGTGAAAAATGCCTAAAACAATAACTTTGTGTCATTCTAAGATTGTGGAATTTTTGACTCAAAATATATGTTAACTGATGGTTTTGTAAAACTGCTATGATTTATTTCATGGTTCATGAAATCTTTAAAAGTGTACCTTTTTCATCAATGGTTGTTTAAAATTTTTACTTTTCTAAATTTGTCTTTTAGTTTTTCTTAGCATTGAAAATCACTCTTTGTTAGTTATATACTATCTGAAAGCTGTGAATTCATTAGGATTAGATAATAAAGGAAACCTGGAATATATGTTATATTTTCTAATCAATATTTCAGTGGTTTATCTGCATGCATTACACTTTAGTTTTCACGCTGTATAAATTCCATACACACATGCAGACACACACACACACACACACACACACACACACAGCTGGAGCCTGGCAATAAACACAACGTTCTATTTGTTTAGATACAATTTGTGTGTGTGTGTGCGTAATGCAACTTTGACTAGTTCTAGTCATAAAAATGAAAAATCAGTTAAATCCAAAGAATTGTAAAGAGAGTGTCTACTTGGGACCAATTAACAAGTCCACTCTCAAACAACCTAACATAGTCATCCAAATCATAAGAGTTCCTCAATTTATACAGATAAGATATTCCAATACCAAACCAGGACTGTCTAGAGAAGAAATAGAATAATTTTGCATATGATATTACCTGGAAAATATCATATGCTATATATCCTATATATCTTTTAATGTATATTCTATATAAAATATTTATACTACCTACACTACATCATATTGTCATGTATATTTTATATAATACAAATTTACATTACATATTGCTTTCTATATATATTATAAATATACACATATATATACAAAGTTGTTTGTATATATTAGCGATACAAGAGTGCCTCAATATTACTGAATCTATTTATTCTGTGAATTATCAGATCAGACTAAAAGAAAGAAACCATGTGTTAATCTCAATTCATAATCTCAATTTTAAAAAGATGCATATTCATAACAAAATTTCTTTGAAAAGTAGAAATGGAAAGTAACTTATTTAGCCTTCTAAGATATATACAACAAATTCGACAATATATAACCACTTAATGTTTAAACACTAACAGCTTTCCCATGTGAAGACAGGGAAAAAAGTGAGAATTTTGTGTCTGTGTGTATGTGTGCATGTTACATACTTTTAAATTATTTCTTATTTGGCATTGTTGAAATAGGTGAGCCTTTGCTGCCCATTGCATCCTGTGTGGCCCTAATTTTTTAAATTTTCCTCTCCTGCACTCAACTTAAGCATGTGGTTACAGGCTCTGGGATTGAAATTGAAAGTGGAAATCTATAGGACTGAACATACAAGTGTCCATTCATAATAATTCTACTCATTCTTTTTGAACCAAATAAGCTGAATTGAATCCATCAGTAAGGTAATCATTAGGAGGTTATGATTTAGGAGTTGGGTTAGTGCTCAGAGGAAGTGTGGTTAGAAAGGAAGAAATAGAATTACTATTACTCATACAGAATAAAAGAACAATTAAAACTAATAGGAGAGTTCAAAAAATATGCTAGATTCAAAAGAAGAAAAATATTATCATCAGGCCAAAAAGGTTAATTGTTAAATTGGTGTAACCTAAATGGCAAAAGAAACTCTAAAGTATTAAGGAATGACTATCATATAAATGGTCAAAGTCTTAATGGAAAAATATAAAAGAAAAACTGTATTGAAATATTTTTTAAAAACCTGAATAAATGATGAGATGCTTAAAAATGGAGAAAATATTCAACATGTAAAAGATAGAGACAAACTTTTCCTTAATGAATCTATAAAATCAAGAAAATTTCAACCACATATTCAGATTTTTTCATATAACTTTAGAAGCTAATTTTAAAGTGTATACAAAATGCTAAAGAACCATTTGAAGAAAAAAAAATATTAGTACCAGTAGATCTAGATAGATATAATATAGTAATACATATAAATATAATATTTAAAAGTGTCATTAGTCTACAAAGAAAAGAGAGCCTTTAACTTAGTCCATAACAAATGTGACATTATAAATTTATTAGGCAATTATGGGTTAACAAAAATAATGTTCTGAGAATTACCATTTATATGATCAAAGGTAAAGTTGATTCCTTAACTCAAATAAAACAAAAATAAAAATTTCCATGTGAATTAATGAAAAGTACTAAGTGTGAGACACAAAACAGGAATTTTTTTCAGAAACATAGAGTAGAAAATGTTTAAAATGTTTGAGTAGGAAAGGATTTCTTTAAAATAGCATAGAAATGGCAACTGATAAGGAAAAACCTGACAATTTAGACTCTTGTAAAAATTCAAAAATTTTCTGCATGAGAAAAAGCACCATAAAGAAAGTGAAAAACATCCCTAAATTGGAAGAAATTTTAAATGTATGTGCCTAACCAGCAATTTTTAAATTTTTTTTAGCTTCTGTAAATAATGCTTAAAAATCAGTAGAAAAAGACAAGCAATTAAAATTTAGCAAAAATAAATGAGGTCGGGACTTCCCTGCTTGTGCAGTGGTTAAGAATCCACCTGCCAAAGCAGAGGACACAGGCTCAAGGCCTGGTCTGGGAAGATCCCACATGCTGCAGAGCAACTAAGCCCTTGCGCCACTCTGAGCCTGCGCTCTACAGCCTGCGAGCCGCAAAGAATTCAGAATAATGATAGTAAAGATGATCCAAAATCTTGGAAATAGAATAGACAAAATGCAAGAAACATTTAACAAGGACCTAGAAGAACTAAAGAGGAAACAAGCAACTATGAGCAACACAATAAATGAAATTAAAAACACTCTAGAAGGGATCAATAGCAGAATAACTAAGGCAGAAGAACAGATAAGTTACCTAGAAGATAAAATAGTGGAAATAACTACTGTAGGGCAGAATAAAGAAAAAAGAATGAAAAGAACTGAGGACAGTCTCAGAGACCTCTGAGACAACATTAAACACACCAACATTAGAATTATAGGGGTCCCAGAAGAAGAAGAAGAAGAGAAAAAGAAAGGGACTGAGAAAATATTTGAAGAGATTATAGTTGAAAACTTTCCTAATATGGGAAAGGAAATAGTTAATCAAGTCCAGGAAGTACAGAGAGTCCCATACAGGATAAATCCAAGGAGAAATACGCCAAGACACATATTAATCCAACTATCAAAAGATAAATACAAAGAAAACATATTAAAAGCAGCAAGGGAAAAACAACAAATAACACACAAGGGAATCCCCATAAGGTTAACAGCTGATCTTTCAGCAGAAACTCTGCAAGCCAGAAGGGACTGACAGGACATATTTAAAGTGATGAAGGAGAAAACCTACAACCAAGATTATTCTACCCAGCAGGATCTCATTCAGATTTGATGGATAAATTAAAACCTTTACAGACAAGCAAAAGTTGAGAGAGTTCAGCACCACCAAACCAGCTTTACAACAACTGCTAAAGGAACTTCTCGAGGCAAGAAACACAAGAGAAGGAAAAGACCTACAATAACGAACCCAAAACATTAAGAAAATGGGAATAGGAACATACATATCGAAAACTACCTTAAATGTAAATGGATTAAATGCTCCCATAAAAGACACAGACTGTCTGAATGGATACAAAAACAAGACCCATATATATGCTGTGCACAAGACACCCACTTCAGACCTAGGGACACATACAGACTGAAGTGACGGGGTGGAAAAAGATATTCCATGCAAATGGAAATCAAAAGGAAGCTGGAATAGTAATTCTTATATCAGATGAAATAGACTTTAAAATAGACTATTACAAGAGACAAAGAAGGACACTACATAATGATCAAGGGATCGATCCAAGAAGAAGATATAACAATTGTAAACATTTATGCACCCAACATAGGAGCACCTCAATATATAAGGCAGGGGCTTCCCTGGTGGTGCAGTGGTTGAGAGTATGCCTGCCGATGCCGGGGACACGGGTTTGTGCTCCGGTCCAGGAGGATCCCACATGCCATGGAGCAATTGGGTCTGTGAGCCATGGCCACTGAGCCTGCGCATCCAGAGCCTGTGCTCTGCAATGGGAGAGGCCTCAACAGTGAGAGGCCTGCGCACCGCAAAAAAAAAAAAAAAAAAAAAAAAAAATGTATATGGCAAATACTAACAGCCATAAAAAGGGAAATAACAGCCATAAAAGGGGAAATAGACCAAAAAAGTGTAACATAGGGCTTTCCTGGTGGCGCAGTGCTTGAGAGTCGGCCTGCTGATGCAGGGGACATGGGTTCTTGCCCCAGTCTGGGAAGATCCCACATGCCGTGGAGTGGCTGGGCCCATGAGCCATGGCCCCTGATCCTGCGCGTCCAGAGCCTGTGCTCCACAACGGGAGAGGCCACAAGTGTGAGTGGCCCGTGTAAAGCAAAAAAACAAAAAAAAAGTGTAACGCATTCATAGTAGGGGACTTTAACACCCCACTTTCACCAATGGACAGATCATCCGAAATGAAAATAAATAAGGAAACACAAGCTTTAAATGATACACTAAACAAGATGGACTTAATTGATATTTATAAGACATTCCATCCAAAAACAACAGAACACACATTTTTCTCAAGTGCTCATGGAACATTCTCCAGGATAGATCATATCTTGGGTCACAAATCAACCCTTGGTAAATTTAAGAAAATTGAAATTTTATCAAGTATCTTTTCTGACCACAACACCATGAGACTAGATATCAATTAGAGGAAAAGATCTGTAAAAATACAAACACATGGAGGCTAAACAATACACTACTTAATAATGAAGTGATCACTGAAGAAATCAAAGAGGAAATCAAAAAATACCTAGAAACAAATGACAATGGAGACACGATGACCCAAAACCTATGGGATGCAGCAAAAAGCAGTTCTAAGGGGGAAGTTTATAGCAACAAGACAAGGTTGCCCACTCTCACCACTCTTATTCAACATAGTTTTGGAAATTTTAGCCACAGCAATCAGAGAAGAAAAGGAAATAAAAGGAATCCAAATCAGAAAAGGAGAAGTAAAGCTGTCACTGTTTGCAGATGACATGATACTATACATAGAGAATCCTAAGGATGCTACCAGAAAACTACTAGAGCTAATCAATGAAGTTGGTAAAGTAGCAGGATACAAAATCAATGCACAGAAATCTCTGGCATTCCTATACACTAATGACAAAAAATCTGAAAGTGAAATCAAGAAAACACTCCCATTTACCATTGCAACAAAAAGAATAAAATATCTAGGAATAAATCTTCCTAAGGAGACAAAAGACCTGTATGCAGAAAATTATAAGACACTGATGAAAGAAATTCAAGATGATACAAATAGATGGAGAGATATACCATGTTCTTGGATTGGAAGAATCAACATTGTGAAAATGACTCTACTACCCAAAGCAATCTACATATTCAATGCAATCCCTATCAAACTACCACTGGCATTTTTCACAGAACTAGAACAAAAAATTTCACAATTTGTATGGAAACACAAAAGACCCCGAATAGCCAAAGCAATCTTGAGAACGAAAAACGGAGCTGGAGGAATCAGGCTCCCTGACTTCAGACTATACTACAAAGCTACAGAAATCAAGACAGTATGGTACTGGCACAAAAACAGAAATATAGATCAATGGAACAGGATAGAAAACCCAGAGGTAAACTCACGCACATATGGTCACCTTATCTTTGATAAAGGAGGCAAGAATACACAGTGGAGAAAAGACAGCCTCTTCAATAAGTGGTACTGGGAAAACTGGACAAGTACATGTAAAATTATGAGATTAGAACATTCCCTAACACCATACACAAAAATAAGCTCAAAATGTATTAAAACCTAAATGTAAGGCCAGAAACTATCAAACTCTTAGAGGAAAACATAGGCAGAACACTATGACATAAATCACAGCAAGATCCTTTTTGACCTACTCCTAGAGAAATGGAAATAAAAACAAAAATAAACAAATGGGACTTAATGAAGCTTCAAAGCTTTTGCACAGCAAAGGAAACCATAAACAAGACCAAAAGACAACCCTCAGAATGGAAGAAAATATTTGTAAATGAAGCAACTGACAAAGATTAATCTCCAAAATTTACGTGCTGCTCATGCAGCTCAATAACAAAAAATCAAACAACCCAATCCAAAAATGGGCAGAAGACCTAAATAGACATTTCTCCAAAGAAGATATACAGATTGCCAACAAACACATGAAAGAATGCTCAACATCATTAATCGTTAGAGAAATGCAAATCAAAACTACAATGAGATATCATCTCACACCAGTCAGAATTGCCATCATCAAAAAATCTAGAAATAATAAATGCTGGAGAGGGTGTGCAGAAAAGGGAACCCTCTTGCACTGTTGGTGGGAATGTAAATTGATACAGCCACTGTGGAGAACAGTATGGAGGTTCCTTAAAAAACTACAAATAGAACTACCATATGACCCAGCAATCCCACTACTGGGCATATACCCTGAGAAAACCATAATTCAAAAAGAGCCATGTACCAAAATGTTCATTGCAGCTCTATTTATAATAGCCCGAAGATGGCAACAACCTAAGTGTCCATCATCGGAAGAATGGATAAAGAAGATGTGGCATGTATATACAATGGAATATTACTCAGCCATATAAAGAAACGAAATTGAGTTATTTGTAGTGAGGTGGATGGATCTAGAGTCTGTCATACAGAGTGAAGTAAGTCAGAATGAGAAAGACAAATACCGTATGCTAACACATATATATGGAATCTAAGCAAAATAAAATGAATAACCTAGGGGTAAGACAGGAATAAAGACACAGACCTACTAGAGAATGGACTTGAGGATATGGGGAGGGGAAAGGGTAAGCTGTGACAAAGTGAGAGAGTGACTTGGACATATATACACTACCAAACGTAAAATAGGTAGCTAGTGGGAAGCAGCCGCATAGCACACAGAGATCAGCTCTGTGGTTTGTGACCACCTAGAGGGGTGGTATAGGGAGGGTGGGAGGGAGGGAGACGCAAGAGGGAAGAGATATGGTAACATATGTATAACTGATTCACTTTGTTATAAAGCAGAAACCAACACACCATTGTAAAGCTATTATACTCCAATAAAGATGTTAAAAAAATAAATTAAATAATTTGGACAAAAAAATAGTAAAGCATTTCTTTATTTACAGTAAAAATTTAACATCTACTTTTCTTTTTTCGAACTATTAAGTGCTATTGTTTTAAATTTTAAATAACACCACAGACTAAAAACAGCTAACATAAAAATATTTTATGCTTGCCACCTCAAGTCATGGGAATGCTACCAAATTGAAGGTCTATCTATCTATGTTCAAGCATAACTCCAAACAAAAAAATTAATACCTTAACTAATTACCTGAGAAAGAAAAGAAATAGGTTATGCACCTTGGTGGGGGGGAAGGATTAAAATCGGTTATTTTCCAGGAAATTCATTATCCCAGCTAACCTTAATTTTAAAAGTTGTTCATGCCGGCCGCCAGAATTGCACCTGCACGTTCTCTCGTTCTCTCTCTCTCTCTCTCTCTCTCTCTCTCTCTCTCCAACCCCCGCCCCTCCTCGCGACGTTGACTTAACACGCCTGCGCATTGTGCCTTGTGTGACCTCTAGGACTTACCCAGCAGGCAACGCTTCTGTCTCGGGTTAAAATGGCGGGTAGGCCTTCCGTTGCAGCATCAAGCAAATGGCTGCAGGGTATTCGAAAATGGTATTACAATGCTGCCGGGTTCAATAAACTGGGCTTAATGCGAGATGATACAATATATGAGAATGACGATGTAAAAGAAGCCATAAGAAGGCTTCCTGAGAACCTTTATAATGACAGGGTGTTTCGCATTAAGAGAGCCCTGGACCTGACCGTGAGGCAGCAGATCTTGCCTAAAGAGCAGTGGACAAAATATGAGGAGGATAAATTCTACCTTGAACCACATCTGAAAGAGGTTATTCGGGAAAGAAAAGAGAGAGAAGAATGGGCAAAAAAAAAATCATGTAGTCTAAATCTGGATGCAGCTATTGTAAAGTATTTTTATGAAGTTGGTTAAACCTGAAATGTACAATGTAGAACTATCTGGGCTGTAAATGTATTACTTTAAATAAATCTCTATTATAATTTTAAAAATAAATAAATAAAAGTTGTTCATTATAACTCTGATGAAATGAAGATTTCTTTCAAGTTTTTATTTTTAGTGTCGTATCCAAAACTGATTTTAGTATTTCATAGATCGTTGACATGCATGTAAAATATCCTGGTATTAAATGCTTGAGAAATGTACCCAAAATTGAATGTACCCAACAAATGGGGAAATCACAAAGAAAAATAAAACTCAAGATAAAAGATTTTAACCATTTGCTTTAAAAATACTGCAGAAATGGCAGAAGAAATAATTCAGTACCTAATATTGTGGAGAAAATATCCCAGAAAAATCAGGACTGAATTGAACTAGAGAAACCAAGACTTGACATATACACAAGAAAAAGTTAACTGAATTATACAAGCTACAGAGATTTGTAGCCTATTAAACCATGCTTCATATCTTAACTTGAAAATACTTAACTTGGGCAGCTGTTTGAAATAATGTTTTTGAAATTAATATGCAAATGTACTTGTCCTTGGGCACATCATATTTCTCCCCAACTCTGACCCTATTCGACTTCTTGTATTCTTTCAGGTTAGGCATTTTTATCTCTTCTATTACTCTGACAAGTCTTTATTTCAGCTATTATCTATAGCTGGGCTTTGTGATCCCCTTTCTCTCATTAGTTTATATAAGCTCACTTTGATCTTTCTTCTTTTTTTAAATGGAAGTTAATAATTAGTATCTCCTTGAATTACAAGGAAGATTCACAGGAAAATACATGGACGACCTACTATAGTGTCAAGAATAAATTTGGTGATTTTATCAGGGTGCTAATCTATGAACCAAGTTCTCAGCAATCTCATACCACAAATACTTAAGAGTCAGTGGGGATGCAGTCCCTCAGTGACTCAAGCTTGATTGAGACTCCACCATCTCATAACTACAGCATCTGGTTGCCTAAAAAAAGAAAGATAAAAGAATTATTCACAGGTCTTTTACTGCTTCTGGTCTGAAAAAATAGGCATATAACTTTTACTTATATTTCATTAAAAAAAATTAATCTCATAACCCTTCCCAGTTGTAGTAGGGTTATTGGTAAACCATGATATGTCTACCACAGTGGTCAAAAGATTTTAGTTCCTTTTTTACTCTCTTATGTCATATCCCAGTCACAGTCATTTCAGCTTACTAATTATCCAGAAGTTAGAGATAGTTAATGAAATCCTACAGAATTAAAGCTGGGCTTTTCTTAGAGCAGTTGGGTGGAAGGGAAGATACCATGATAACAATTACAGGTTTTGCTGCATCTGGAATCACCAAGTGCCCACTTGGAATCTTCGCCTGTAATTTTTGCAGGTATCTCAACCTCAGTATTTCCAAACCTACCTTTGACATCCCCTACACAGGAAATCTCTCTTGAAATCCAATTAGCCATCAAGTTTTGTCAATTCTGTTTTCATATTATACATTGCTGCTGTTACTCATATTATCCCTTTCTGGGCACCGTGATTAATCTGAGTGCTGGGATGCACTGGAACCTTCAAGTGGGCAATAAACTGTTACAATAGATGGGAGAAACAGAACAACCATTTCAAAGTCCTGGAATTGCAGATGCTTTTTTAGCACTGATTAGAAAATTCAAATTATTTCATTGAAAACTAACATCATATTAACTAATGTTTAAAATAAAAATAAATATAAATGAAATATGAAGGTAGACATTGAGATGGGAAATGTAAGCGATACAGAGTTCCCAAGATATTTCAGCTAGAACTGTTCAAGAACTTAACATTTTTCTATTATTAATATCCTTGCTTCTGCATTTAAGTAAGTAGATAAGGTTTTAAATAGATTCACACAAATATAGAGTATCTTTTTTGAAATGAATGTTGAGGCAGTGTATACAACATAAAAAAAGTAAACTTCAAGGTGCAGTCCATAACCTTCCCCCAACCACCTATGTTACTACTCTATAAAGAATTATAAAGATGCTTATGGAATAAGGGGGACTGTTAAGAGGCATTCATTTTCTTTTCTTTCACAAATAATCAGTCAAATTAAAATAGAAAAAGGAAAATAATCTCTACTTCTTCTCTGGTAATATTACCACTCACAGCCCCAAGAGCCTCATTTTACTATTAGTTTCACACTGAGGTTTTATAAAATTTACTTTCTTCAAACATTTAGATCCCAGTATAAGAAGTTAGACATGCTTCCTTAAACTGATAAAGAGAAACATTTTATCTTATTTTTGAAGTAGTATTTTAGAAACCATGATTTTCAGAATTTTTTGAGCTTTGGAACTTCCTGATCATTGCAAAATGTGTCTTTTGATATATTATTTTGCCAAGCCTACTCAATGGTTTTCTGAAGACAGAGACATTATATTAATTGCCATCTGCTTTTCTCTATGAGAAGCTGGCTTAGTTGAGCTTAGTTTCAGCCTTCCACAAGCCTTTCAGAATACATTGTATTTTTATAAGTTTTCACAGATGGAATAATTATCTTTATGTAACCAAGAAGAGGTCAGAGAAAAGACAATTTCTAATTAGATTCAGTTACAAACTGTGTAAGTGCATAGATTATAATATTTTTCATCCCTTAAGTCATAATTAGTCTTCTTTGAAAACATAATTGTTTTGAGTCACACTGGGATCATTTTCAGCCTATATATGTCCATGCTATATCACATATTTCTTCAAGCATGACAATGTTTATTTGTCATAGTCACTTAGCATGCTTGGAAAAAATATAATGACATTCAAATCCTTTGAAAATACATGCAGAACATATACATTAGGGACAATGTATCCTACACTATGTTTGCAATAGTCATATATAAAATTTTTATATGTGCATGAAGTTTGCAGAAATCACAATAGCTGACTACTTCAAAGTTTAGAAATAAAGAAATCATTAGATCTTTATTACCCATGTATAGGTAGCTATTCTTATAGAGCTAGTTTAAAATACTTACATAACACATATAGCACAGGAAACTCTGCTCAATATTATGTAACAACCTACATGGGAAAATAATTTGAAATATATATATATATATGTATAACTGAATCACTTTGCTGTACACCTGAAATTATCACATTATTAATCAACTATACTCCAATATAAAATAAAAAGTTAAAAAAATAAAATTTTAATGTCATGGAAAAATTTTTTTAAAATAAATAAAATACATAGCACATACAATGTGTCAGATAATATTCTGGGTACATCAACTCATATAATCAAGATAACAACCTAAAGGGATAGGCCCTATTATCATCCTCATTTTTCATGTGACAAAACTGAGGCACCCAGAGGTTAAGCCAGTTGCCCAAAGTCACACAGCTGTTGGTTGGTAGGGCCCCACAGGTGGCGCTCTTCACTCCATCAAGCAGCCTTTAGAACAGAATAACTTCAGTCAGTAAATAGTAAACTCTTGATCTTCATTATGGTGCTACATAACCTTAATCTATGTAAAATAGTTATATAATTCATTATAAAGCTCTGTGTATATATGTATTAATGAAATAAATATTAAAACTAAAAAATAAAAATACATATTAATTTTACTCCATTTATAATTCCTCAATTCACAGATAATTTCTATCTGCATTTGAGGGTATAGTCTTCCAGGCTTTCTTCTCTGAATTTGTCTACATTTATTTTCAAATTAATGGAATCATTTTCTGTGTATTTAATTTATTTCTTTCACCTAAAAAAGTGTAGCAGCATATTTGTTTCATTAAATGACTTTACAGCACAACATTTACAGCAACATAATAACTGAATAACATTATGTTAACATGAATTTTGAAATTTGTTTTTATTCAGTTGTTTCTTTGTCAACTCTGAGAGCAATTTTGTATATCTTCTCCAAATGATATATAGGGTATTCAGTGATTTTCCAGTGTTTTAAAATTATACAATGATAGAAAAATATAGACAAATACATATGGGTTTTACCTCCAGAAATAATATATTAGAATACCTTTTTAGGTGTTAGAAATAAAGCACTGTTTTATTTGTCCATGTTATATACTTTCACAAGAACATTAAAAGATTTCAAAAAAAGAAAGTATTTTCACAGCAGTCACACAAGAAAATAAGTGTGAGAAATAGCCTATGGACATGCAATGGCTAAATTAAAATTAGATTACAAAAATAATAAAGACATAATTAAGTTCTTTACATATTAATTGCATTGGCAACATGTAGTGAGGAATATAGTCCAAAAGTAGTTTAGGCCAATCTTCAGCTCAGAAGCATACCAAGATTTAGCCTTGAAAATATAAGAATAAATCATATTTTGGTAGCTTGTGGAAGGGATATAAAAGGTAGAATATGAGACTTTTAAAAATGAGATTTTGCCAATGTGTATTTCATCAACTGGAATCTGTCTCTTCTCATTCTAGAATATTTTGCATGGTCAGGTTCAATCTTGTCAACACATAGCACTCCAAATATGGGGCTCATTAATCCACAGCCCTCCCCACTACTCCAGAACAGAGTTCACAACAGCCAGACCAGGAATGGAACGACTCCATATTTTAGGACACTACACACATAGTGAATGGGGAAGGCTGTAAGTTCAAAGAGGGCTTAGGAGATTCTCATACAGGTGTCTGACACTATATTGCTTCATGTGTGGCATACTCTTTTAATTCCACAGTAAATACTCAAAATGTAAGTCTAACGAGAGTTTATAAATGGGACAAAGAAAAGGTCTTTAACATTCTAGATTTATTAATAAAGAACTAGCACATGGTTAATTATAATTTTTGGTTCAAAAATTGTCTTTCTTCCTTCTCACTTATATCTGCAAGCTATATCCACTCATTTCTTGTTGTATTCTTATTAGCAGTTCTAAGAAAGCCATGTAAAAGCCTTTATTTATAATGTCACTCTAAGAGACTGCCAAGTTTCCCTTGATTTTTGAGATCACAAATAGGATTAAGTTTCTATATTTATCCCATCCACATTTCCCCAGCTCCAACTTTTACCTCCCCACACACAGCCACCAAATCCATCATTCTGACTTATTCTTTCCCTTTGTTTTTTTTTGTGACCCCAAGAATCTTTAGAGTAAGAGAGAAAATGACGGTCCAAAAGGAGATAATAGAAAATATTTTATTATATCTAGTTCAAGACTGGTCCAAATGTTAAAATGCAATTTATAGATCTTTATTCAACTTCAATAACATGAACTATCAGCAAAAGATGTCATACACAGTGTTAGATATATATGCATTTTCTTTCTTCCATTCAGTAAAGCACAATATATATTGTACACTCCATGCCCTTAAAATTAGATTTCCAGTCCTACCTCTATTTGGTACTATGCAGGTCACTTAAAATTTCTGAATAGATTCTCTAGGGCCCATTTCAGACATACTAACTGATAACAGTTTTCCTTATTAGCCTGAACTCAGCCCTGAATATTTCTCAGTCTGGCACTGCTGACAGCTGTCAACACTCTTCAATCAGAAGTGGACTATTATTTGAAACGTTTTTCCCTTCCCCTGAAATGTATGACCATTATAGAATATTTGGAATATGCAAGAGTGTAAACGAAGTCACAATAGATCATCATTTGGGCATGCTTACTGCCACCGTTTCATTCCTCTATTTTTATATTGAGGTTCAAATGAAAGGGTATTCATATCTGTTTTGTTATGATATAAGAATATGAAATAGTGATAGTTTAATTTTTAAATATTTCAATCATACACTTAAACTGAAAAAAAATAACATATGGTAGAAAAATTACCCAGGTTTAATGAATATTATGATTTGACACCTTTAGATTATTTTAGAGGGAGGAAAATGTGACAGATACTTCTAAACTTCAAACCAGTTTCTCTTTCTCCTATCATGTTAATTACCATAATAAATTTTGTGTGTTGTTTTTCTTTTCCTAAGCTTTTTTTACAAAATCAACTTATGAGAATAGTCTCATATGGCATCATCTTACAACTCTGAAACATTTTTATCTGGTATCACGTGGTGCCCTAATTTGAACTTTTTTTATATACATTTTTTCTAGTTAATCCAATTGACATTTGCCTCTAAGTGGATAAATTTTTCTAGGTGTAAAGCAGTAAAAAAGAAGCTCTTAGTTTATAGATTAAGCTCACTTTTAAATATACTAAATTTGGACAAATTATCTCCACAATGATTGTCCAGATTTTCAGCTTCATTAACATTGTATAGGAGTTCTATTTTCTGTATATTTTCATCAATGGCTGGTACTAAAATATTTAATAATTTCGGTCCATCATAGTGATTTTAAAAATGAAAAATAAATCATTTTAATTTTTGTTGTTGTTGAATATATATGTTTTAAACACAAGTGAAGAATAAAAAAATAGCTGTGCAAATACTTATTAACCAATTTCAAGGATATTAATTACCAGTATGACCACAAAGAAACTTTTATAACTAACAAAATTAACAATATTTTCTCTTTATCATCTAATAACCAACTTATATTAAATATTACAGATTCATAAAAATGTAAAGATAAAAATAGGCTTATACATATCAAGATCTAGATAATATCTCCATTTTACACTTGTTTTGTGTCTTAAACATCTTTTAATCTAGTATATTATCTTCTTTAAAACCCCTCACTTTTTTTCTCAAACTACTGACATGAAGAAACTATATCAGTTTTTTGATAGACAAATGCTATTTAAAATTCATTGTGTATACGATCTCACACATAGTGTGATAAATGCAAATTCAGTGTCAGTATATCTGGAGTAGCTCAAGATTCAGCATTTTTAATAAGATGCTGCTGTTCCACAGATCACAAGGTGGGTAGAAAATCCATAGAAGGATTAACAATTTGGACTTCTTTGGTTATTTTGGTTTCATTTTTTGGACATACTTATACTTCTGTAAGACCATCATCACAATCAAGATAATGAACATAGCCATCACCCCCAAATTTTCTCTTGTGACCCTTGGTAATACCTTCTTCCTACTCCTCTCCATCTCTATTCTCTCTCAAGAACTTATCTGTTTTCTGTCACTGTAATAGCTTTGAATTTTCTAGAATTACATATAAATGGAAACATGCAATCTGAACTACTTTTTGTCAAGCTTCTTTCACTCAACATAACTATTGGAGATGTCACTTTGTGCATCAATAGTTCATTTCTTTTTACTACTGAGCATTATTACACCACATGGACATACCACACTTTGTTAATACATTAACTTGTTGGTGGGTATTTGATTTGTATCCAGTTTGGGCTATTATAAATAAAGTTGCTTTAAACATTCTTGTAAACGTCTTTGTATGGGCAAATAATTTTATTTCTCTGGAGCAAATATCTGATAACAGAATGGCTGGATCATACTGTCAGCCTATGTTTAAGTTTTTAACAAACTCCGCATCTGTTTTCTACAATGGTTGTGCCGGGTTCCATTCCCACCAGCAGTGCATGAAAAGAAACTATATTCCATTTGGTGCAGCAATCTATAGTCTTAATTATTTTATGTTGATTGATGGTACTTTTAACATTTTTTATACGTCAGTGATTTTTTTTGTCCTATTGGCATTTCAATAGAGGAGACCAGTGTTACCTACTCCACGATTATAACTGTCTACTTCTCCTTAGCGCTGTTGATATTTATTTCATGTATTCTAAAGCTCTGATATTAACTTCAGTCACATAGGACTGTTAGGCCTTTTTGATCAATTTACTTTTTTATCTTTATAAATGTACTTATTATGGCAGGTAATACTTCTTGTCTTGAGGTCTTGTTTCTGAGATATTAATACAGCATTTCAGCTAACTTATGATTATTATTTTATGGTATATCTTTTCTCATCCTTGTCCTTACAACCTATCTGTGTATTTATAATTAAATGATTTCTTTAGTACATAGTTGGGTTAAGTTTTTAAATCCAAAACTGACAAACAGTGCATATTAGTTGTTGTGTTTTATTAGTCTCTTTTTAATGCAGTGATTCATTTGGTTAAATTTGCTATACACTCTTGAGTTTACTTCTTTCCCCTTATTCTCCTGTTTATTATTGTACTAATAGAAGGTAATTTTTGGAATCTTTTTTCCCTTTCTTAGTCACTTAATATGGCCTTTTGTTTGTTTTCAGTGAGTGCTCTAGTGATTTCGATGTGCATCCTTCACTTCTCACAGCAGTCTACTTGAATAATTGCTATATCACTTTATCTATAATGTAAGAAGCTGACCACCAGATAGTTTAATTTCCCACATCCCATTATTTGTGCCATTATATTCTGCATGTTATATATCCCATAATATTGTTATTAATTTATAAATAGTAAAGTTTTTTAAAAATATTAATAAAAAAGCCTTTTATATTTATCTATATATTTAATATTGCCTTCTAATTTCATTACTTTATGTTGGTTCATATGTCCTTCATTCTGAAGAGTTTCTACTTAATATTTTTATAGTGCAATTGTGCTATTGATTAATTCTTCTAATTTGCTTTATATTACTCTTGTTTTGAAGGATATGTAATTACATGTTAAAAGTTTTTGTCTCAGAACTTTATGCATGTCATTCTATTGCCATCAGTCTTACATTATTTCTGATGAACATTTAATGGATATTCTTATTATTTCCCTTTTTCCTCTGGTTAGTGTTTAATATTTTCTCTTTATATTTTATTTTTAGTAATTTTACAATAACATGATTTTTGTTTGTTTTGTTTTATTCTTGCTTAGTGTTTGTTGAGTGTCTTTTTGGGTGGGATATTGTTCTGCATGTTTGAAAAACCATTGGCCACTATTATTTTCTCTTCTTTCTTTTTGGGGTTCCAGTTATATATATATGTTATACTATTTGAGATTGTCCCATAATTATTGAAATTCTCTCTATTTTAAAAAATTATTTTTTCTACTGTCAATGTTATCTTTCTACTTTAATTTGAATCATTTCCATAAAGCAATCTTTAAGCCAATGACATTTTCTTCTGTAATGTTCAATCTTTTGATAAAACAATTTTGGATTTCAGATATTATATCATTCAGTTCTAGGAGTTTCATTTTTTGAGTTTTTCTTTTTTTGCTGTGTTTCATCACATGGTCACTGAAATATTTGATTTAGACAATTGTCATCAATAACTGGTAAAACTTTAAAAGAAAGAGTGACTAGGAAATTCATAATAAATGATTCAAATGACAGTGATGAATGAATGAATTCTTAATGAATCTTAGGAACAAGAACAACAACTTCAGGACAGGAAACAAAATGTGACAAAACTAAGTATTTTGTGCCTCCAGATATCATGGAATATGAAATATACAGCATCAGCTATGAGTATTGTTGACAAATATTTAAAATTGCATCTAATCAAGACTCTACTAACTTAAAGGGAATAAAGAACTATATTAAACCACACTATGGGCATGCAGTCAGAAAAGTCCATAATGTGGGAAACTCTATAGGATCAATGACCTTGTTTGTTCAAGACATAAATGGAAAGAAAAATTAAATTTAGAGTCATGAATCTTGTGGATTAACTGAGACCTAACGAATGTCTCAACAAACTGCATTGTGTGGACATAGCTGAATCCTGACTCAAAGATGTCTAAAGAATTTTAATTTGAGTATTGGTTGGATATTTGATTATATTGAAGACTTACTCTTAATTTTTAGTATTCAATTTTGATCTTTAAAAAGGTCATATAGCATTTGTGCCCAAGTGTGTTTGTGTGTGTGTGTGTGTGTAATGAATGGTTAAAATGATAATGACATTTAAAATTTGTTTTAATATCAGGAAGTGGATATGTATACAGATTAAACAAGACTGACCGTGTTTTGATAATTTTGAACCTAAGTAATGGTATATAGGTGTTCATTATACTCTGTTTAGATGTATGAAGATACCATAATATAAAGTTAACATAGATGTTATTTACCCAACATTTTAAGCATAATTCATATCACTGTTAGTGATAGTTTTACAAATGTATATAAAATATCTTCTCATAAAGAAAACTGTACTTGTTCCAAATGTCTTCATTATTCACTAGCTATCAAAATATATATTTTAGCTATTTCTAAGCAACAGACATAAGAATTTCAAATATTTAACATAGGGTGAAATTCATCTTTAATTTTCACCTCAGCTGAATTTCTTCATGACTTTCATTAAGTAAACTTATAACAAAGAATACATCTGCTTGAAAGAATTACAGCGGGACCACAGGATCCCCGTTTATGACAATGTGTTCTTCTTAATTAGGTGTTTTTAACAACTCTTCCTAACGAGCCAAAGACCTAAAAAACCTGTCAGGGACAATCAAAAATATGTGGAGAAAATTCAAAACAAGGTCATATGAAAAACTCCTAGCAGAAAGAGATTCTATGACTTTTCTGCTGATTATGGCATTGTAGATTGGACAAAATTATTTTTCTTTATTAATCCCAAACAAACAAATCCAATTTGGTTATAAGGAGGCTCTATATAGATGTGGAAATTGCAAAGTTATTCAGTTTCACATAAGAGTGAGAATTACCAATCATATCATGGAGAGCTGGTATGATCAGTATCAGGTTAATGGAAAATTTTAAATGGAAAAGTCAGTAGCTTGAGTTTTTTGTCTTAATATTTACATACTAAAAGATACCTTTCATCTCCATTTTACGTATTATAAACATTCAGCCATTTTACCCAAGCACTGTAATTTTTCATTTATTTTTTTTAAAATCGCTTTATTTCTTTGTTAAGATGAAAAACATTTCTTTCATATCTTTTGCAATATAAAAATATCTTAACAGGATTTCTATTCACATGATGTTTTATAACATCAGTATAAATCGGTGTAAATGTTTAAATCCCCCAGGTTTTAAGTTGAATTGCCATTTTGTCTATTTAATTAGCTATGTAAAATACCATAACATGGGAAACTGGATGCCAAAGCGTATCTATTGAAAAAGAGGAAAAATGTCACATTTTTCCCTGGCTTGATGGTTGATTTAATTGGATAGTTTGAATTTTACTGAGATAGAAAGGAAGAAGTAAGCAGGTTAAATTTTTAAAAATATCTCAGTGTCAGTTATCAATCAAGGAGATTGCTAGAGCAACTTTTCAACCGTCAGGCAAATATATGACTACAATGAGCAGAAATTTGTAACTGTGCCATTCAAATTATTGCTGAGTTACAAAACATAATTAAGTAGCTTAACTGGAAGATGAGTGTGTATTTCTGTTCCATTTTTACAGATGCAAAAGTTGTATCATGTCTTTAACAATTATGCGAGAAAATGTTATTTTTTAAATGTCGAGAATTTTGTTTTGTTTTTTGTTCTCTAGGAATATGAAAGATACCTAAGAGTTAAAAATCTTACAAGGGAACATAAGATTTTTGTTTGCAACATACTGTTTCTCTGAAGAGTACCAGTTGGAATCAAGATCAGAATGAATTGCTGCTTATTGCTGCCTTTTATGTTGGGAATTCCTCTCCTATTGCCTTGCCTTATAGCAACAGAAAACTCTAAAACAGAGGAAGTTAAGCACCCAGCGGGATCTCATTTGAGAGTGAGGCGGGGCTGGATGTGGAACCAGTTTTTTGTACCAGAAGAAATGAATAAGACTAGACATCACATTGGCCAGGTACTGATTTTCTGAAAGTGCTACAGGAAATAACCTTGTAAATCTGATCGAAAGAGTGGAGGAGGCTTTGGTATTTGATGAATTCTCCGTTTTTCTTAGTGGAACCATTAGAAAGCTTCAAACACCAGCATAATTGATTGTTATATTTGCAAGCACCTAAAATAGTCGCAAAAACTTGAAGAAGAGAGAAAGCTCTGGTTTTTAAATTTCACTTTAACCTCATACAAAATTGCAGCATTTATCAACATCTGGAAATGTGATGATGTTATTTTTGGTAATGGATCAAAGCCACCACACGGAGAACAGTAATGTTTACCAACGGTATTTAGCTTGATTTTCCATTATGCTAAGTAGGTGTTGATTTACCCCTCATTAATTTTTAATGAAGCAGATTAATACCAAGTCCTTTTACAGTTATGTAGCTTCAAGAGCCTACACACTTCATTTGATTAGTGAAGTTGACGTAAAACAAATAATTATTTCATTTTCTTATAAGAATACATTTTAAGAAAATTTCCTTAATGAGACAAAACATTTCCTATTTATGTTTTTGGGTTTTGCTATTATTTGATTTTCTTCAAACAGAGGTAGTTATAATATCATGTCCTTCTCTGTAAGGCTCTTTCTCTGGATGAATGTACTGAAATAAGTTTAACCACTAATTAACTGACACTAAAATTTAATTGGGCCCAAAGTGTGAAATACTCAAAATGTATTAACTCTCTTTTTCTAGCCCTTTTAGGAGAGCTGCAGTGTTAGTGTGTTGTCTGGATTCCATATGGGTTCATCTGTCCCATCAGCCAAATATATGAGTACATTCATCCAAAGGCCTAGATTAGGGTTTTAGGCAAACAGATTTCAATTGCGCGCGCGCGTATGCACCCGCACGCGCGTGTGCCTGCCTGCTATAAGTAATATTTCTCATCCCTTTTTATTTTCTAAGATAACTCCAGGTAAAGCACAGGCAGAACAGTGTGAGGTCCGTTGTTAAGTGTCTGCTAGTTACCTGAGTCTCTAGCCATATTTACAGTGGACTCCACAGACCCCCATAGGCTCTCCCACCACTGAATAAGGAGACATGCTGCTATTGGCAGGCGAATGTTAGTGGTAAGGCTCTACAGGGAAGTGCATCAATGCAGTCAGAACAGGGACTAGTCACTGAATAACTCACATTTTCTGGGTTTTGTTTTTCTGCTCCCTGCACATATCTCCCATTACCTCCTTTCATATAGCGGTTTATTTTGCTTCTTTTTCATTCTGTAAAAATATTTATGAAAATATTCTAACAGATTCGTTTCCTCTAAACAGCCTCATTAAGCTTAAACCACATGCAGGTAACTGGTTTAAAATAGAGTAATAATGAATACGTACATGCTTATAATAATAGAGCTGGTAAAAATAAAATGTAGTTGATGTGTCCAAAATAACTTTCTTTTTGATCTGTTTGTTAAAAGAGATTAAATTTGGAAAGCACAATTAGGTAAAAATTTAGTCATATTGATTTGCCAAATTGATAGTAACTATGTAATTGAAAAAATATTTTTGAATGGAAATACAGAAAATTTTATAACACTAGAATCCACAAAATTGAAATGTGTTTAACTTAACGCATTTAGTGACAAGAGGAAGATGTTCAATTTTTTTTTAATTAAATATGGGTCCTTAAAAAGATCAAGGTCACTGATCTATGAAAATTAACATGAATGTACTTGAAATACATTTATTCATGACTGAATTTGACTTGTCTTCATTCTAACATTCAAATTTTCAAACTACATTGAAATAATATTTGGAAACCAGGGGCTATGCATTGCTTTCATTTGGTATACTTATTGGAGAATACATTTGTTTTCCACAATTTCTTATCACTGGGGCATGGGGATTTCACTTTTATGAGTAATGAAGGACTTTCAAATTTTAAAAGCTGTAACTCTTTTTTATTATCTTTTTATTATCTCCAATTTGGTTCTTTCATTGTAGAGCAGTGATGTTCAACACATTATTAAAATTAGTTGTTTTAGATATCTTTAGATATTCTCCACAATCACATAGAAAAAATTATTAATTAGTCCAGAATAATATATTGTACTTCAAGCTATCAGAAAAATTATGAAATTAAGGTTGTATTTTTTGGCTAACTTTGTAAATTTTCAGAGAAGCTCTTACTTTGCAGAAGGGTATATTCATAAATGGTGAATCAAGAAAACCATGGATTCACAATAATTAAGAGATTATTCTCTAATGCTTCCTTTCTTTATGTAAAAATAAGTTGGATATGAAAAATCATACAGTGTTACCTATATCATGACATCTTTTTTATATATAAAATTCAAAATTCCATTCACACTATGAATAATGAACAAATTTACTTTGCTCTTAAATAAATAAAATAGTGAGGACAAAAGAAGTACATTTGATAACTGAGTGACCTATGTTGGAAAGGAAGAGTTAGGGTTAATTTGGCTAAAACTCAAGGACTAAAAGACCATGTTAGGTACTGGTTTGCAGGGGAGGATCTGAGATCAAACAGGCCTTTTGGTGTAAATCATAATTCTACCCCAAAACCATGTGACGCTGTGAAAGTTTTTAAAATTTTCAGTCTCATTTTCCTTCTCTATTGAAAGAATTTATTATATCAATTATGTGCATTTTACAATGAATGCATGAGGATTAATTGAGAAAACTAATATAAAGCAATTTGTAGATTTTATGGATGATTGAGATTATTATCATCTTCTCAACATGCTCCCTAATTTTCTCACTAATATTTCCATGTTTTCTATGTGTTTTTAGCCTAGAGATAGAACATCACTGTTTAAATTTATTTTAGATCATTATCTCTCTGTCTCTAGGCCCCCATCTAATATAAATATTTGAAAGTATGGTTTTAGTGACTAAAAATGTAATCATATAGAGTAAACACAAACCAACTTTTTTGTGCATAATGTATAAAAGGGGCTTTGTTTTTCAATCATTATAGTTTCTAATTAGAATCATCTGTTTAGAGTAATGAAATTTGTATAGCGCTTTACGTTGAAAATTCAAAGACTTCTCTGCCTGGTGATAGATTTTAATCTTAAACTTAACATTTTACCTCACTTAATATAATATGGGAATTATATGGAATTTTTAACTTAGGGAATAATTAACAGACATGAAGATGCAATGATTAAAATTTGTCTTAACATGTTTGGAAAGTAAATTATCTCTCTTTGCACTTGCAGCTAAGATCTGATTTAGACAATGGAAACAACTCTTTCCAGTACAAGCTTTTGGGAGCTGGAGCTGGAAGTATTTTTGTCATTGATGAAAGAACAGGTGACATATATGCTGTACAGAAGCTTGATAGAGAGGAACGGTCCCTCTACACTCTAAGAGCCCAGGTAATAGACACCACTACTGGAAGGGCTATGGAACCTGAGTCTGAGTTTGTCATCAGAGTGTCGGATATCAATGACAATGAACCAAAATTCCTAGATGAACCTTATGAGGCCATTGTACCAGAGATGTCTCCAGAAGGTATTGCATATTAATTTACGTCAAAGATGTACCTATTAACAATGAAAGCAGATTTAAAATTTCGAACATATGTTTTGGAAGTGAATTATTTACCGTTCTACACGGGTACTTCCTTCTGCAAATGTGTTAAGTAAAATATTTGAAAAATTAGACTAATGATTAAAATCTTGTAAATAATCATACTATATATTAATAAGTAATTTGTCTTGTTAAAATATAATTTCAGTCTTCAATAGAAAGAAACGTTTATTTGAGTATACATAAAATTCTTTAGCTTGTTCACTTATTGGTTTCTTCAATAAAATAATTTAGTTTCCAAAACAAACTATCCTTTTGTATCTCAAAAAATACATAAGATCATCCTGAAAGAGTCACACATAAAAACAGGAGAAACCAATTTATAAGACTAGAATCCTAGATGCATCTAAACAACGGAACATGAAAACTAAAAACAGAACAAAATGGTTGCAGACCTCTGTTTAGCCATATCCATTTTTAAGTTCTTTTTCAAACCCAATGTCACTTTAATAAATATTTTAAATATAATACTTGTAGAAGAGAATGCTTTCCATGAGATGTAAATCAGACATGTCTTTCCAATAGGGGGAAAATCATGGTATGGTTATACAAAATTTGTCCACTCATTCTTTGTCAGAAAAGTTTAATAATACAACAGATAGTAAAATTTAATTCACAAAATTTACTTAAGTATGATAAACTTCAATGTGATTTAATAATTGCCATTTTTAAATTATGCTAATGTGCTTTAAAACTGCCTCACCTAAACATTTGATTCATTAGCCAGGAAGTCTAAAAATGTATATTCCATTATATATTTTCCTGATTCTTCATTTTTTTTAACATTCCAGGTAACAATTTAAAGACCTATTTCTACATGTATTCAGAACATAGGTTTTTAACAACAGCCTAAACAAATTTAGCTGTGTAGCATGTATCAAGACAAACTGTCCTTAGATATAATTGACACATTAATATTGTCCTATTTGATAGCTAGGCAGTGATATATTTCTTCTTTTTTAAAATAAATTTGTTTATTTATTTATTTTTGGCTGCACTGGGTCTTCTTTGCTGTGCGCAGGCTTTCTCTAGCTGTGGCAAGCGGGGACCGTTCTTCATTGGGGTGTGCAGGTTTCTCATTGCGGTGGCTTCTCTTGTTGCGGAGCACAGGCTCTAGGTGCATGGGCTTCAGTAGTTGTGGCACGCAGCCTCAGTAGTTGTGGCTCGCGGGTTCTAGAGCACAGGCTCAGTAGTTGTGGCACACGTGCTTAGTTGCTCCGCGGCATGTGGGATCTTCCCGGACCAGGGCTTGAACCCGTGTCCCATGCATTGGCAGGCGGGTTCTTAACCACTGAGCCACAGGGAAGTCCTGCAGTGATATTTCTTTTTCCCCTTTCCATTCTTCTCCTCCTCCTCCTTTCTCTCCTCCTCTTCCTCCTTCTTCTTCAACTAGCATATGTTATGGGCCTCACATGTTCTAGGAACTTTTTGTAAGACTGGGGATTCAGTTGTAAAGGAAATATATGAAGTAACAGCTAGTATGGAACTTATAGTTATAGCACACGAACAGTAAATAACTCTTTTAAATAAGCCAGGTAATATTTGACATTGTATGTTATTAAAGTGTTAAGTATGGGTAAAGTATGATGATGATTAATTGACTGGAGGAAATGGGGACATTTAGGAGGTGACATTTGAAGGAAATGATACAAAGGGGCCAGCCATGCCATGTTCTGGGAAAAAAAAAATTCCATTGCAGGGTGAGGAGAATTGCATATATCAGTATTGGAGTTATTGGCATATTGCTGGCATGGAGAGCATGACAAAGGATGAGATCCCCTTAGTAGAGAATTTAGGTAGAGAAAAGGCAAACATACAGGGTGACCAAAGTGTTAGAACTTAGTTGACTGCTGAATTAGAATCAATGAGATCGGTCAGTCATGTAAGCAAAGAAAGACACGAGGAGAGACGTTGCACAAGAAGAGATCCTCCAACTCTGTGGAAGCTGCTTTGAGGTTGAATAAAATCAACGTTATTATTTCTCAAGCATTTGGTACAAGTTTACATGCTGCATCACCTATGTAAAATAAGTTTTTGCAATATGATATGTCTGATAAAGTGGGCATAGTCAAATATCGTCTTAAATTTATTTTTATAAAGTCCTTTGCAAAAACTAGATTTAAGATTCTAGAAAGCTGTCTAGAAAGACACAACTGATTTAAATTTTGCATGTTTGAAGAAAATCTCTCAAGGGTAATATAGGCAAACAATATCAACTATCAATGTAATGGATAGAATGCAGAATTGATATATTACAACATATTATGTTGAAGTTTATTATAGGAACAAGTAAACTGAGAAACTACTTTTATTAAAATCTGATTCTGAGACAATAATTTTTTAGAATTAAACTTTTGTTCACTTAACAGGGTACATACCAACTGATTTAAGAGATCTTCAGGCTGCAAGAGTCCATCATTGGCTCTTTGCATTTCCAAATAGTTAGGCCATCTGTGATCAAGCTATGCTGACTCAACTCAGAGGCTCACAATGACCTTTGGATCCTTCAGTCACCAAGAGAAGGCTTTTCCCACTCTCTGGTCTACATTCCGTGCTAATTCAATTTCATGAATCTAGTCAATTTAAATTTTTAGGAGTTGCCATCAGTTATTCAATTCTAATTACAGGATGGTGTCTTAAGGTGGAATAATAGGAGTTAAGCGTGAGAGGATTCAGTATACACATATTCGTTCTGGGTTATTGGCCCTTCCCTTTACACATAATCATTGTGATCATTTTGCATTGTCACCGGTGTTCTAAAGTGGGGCGATCAGATTTCCAGTTCTACCTATGACAGCCCTACTAAACCCTATTTTTCTTTTTTCTGGCATCTTGTCCTAGAAGCATTTGTCCCTGATTTTTAATTTTTTAAAAATTTTATTAGTATCTGCATTACAACAAGCCAGAGTTAATTTGGTAGACATCTACTTTTTTTACTTGCAGTTTCTTTCATGGTGTGTGAGAAAAAGTGTGTGAGACATGTGGGCAGTGAATAAAGTTGTTTTAAGACATGGTTAAATCTGAAAGAGGGCTAGTTATAACCCAGTACACTATATGATAAAACAAAATTAAGCTAAGAAACCTATTAAATAATGTAAATATGTATGAAGAATATCCTTCTGATGATATATTTCAGGTTAAAATAGTCTGCATAAGATATCTTTCATTAATGTACATATAGACCATTTATCCTTTAGAAATACATTTATTTCTAATATAATTTAGAGAGAATTTAATTTTTGATCCATTAATGTAATAAACCCAACTTTGTCACTTTTAGTGAGAGCACAGTAAAATGAATAAAGAGAGACTAAACAGGTTAGATTATATATGTGACATGTACCATGCTTCATACATTGATCGAGTCAGTAATGCACATTAAAGATGATACGCAACAACTAAGTGTCTGTTGCCTATATTTAACTGGTGACACAAGGAAGGGGGTACTGTGAAACAATTATTGATTATTTCCATGAAAGACACATTATTGGCCTCATAGTGATTTTTTCAACTTTGTATGCACTATAGTATAGCATACCTAACTGCGAATGAATGCACAATTCCTCTTACACATGACAAGTCCTCATGGAAAACATAAATATACAAAATATTATCAAATATTTTTGTATTTCTTAATTGCTTTGATGTTTATTTATTATTACTATTTATTTACGTTTGACTATTTTTTGAAGATTTCTACAGTATTTAAATTACTGATTAGGAAAGTATACAGGCTTACTTCTCTCTATTGACTTTTTTAGAAAAAACATTTAGAAAATATTTAGAGGGTTTAAAGTTGCTTAATCTGTATTTAATGAATTGTAATGTCAATAAAACTGAAACAGGAAAAAAGGAAAGACTGAAACAACTGAAGAAAATAAAATCAGATCATCAGAGTGATGTAAGAGTTGAACATTGCTAAAGTCCTTCTGAACTTAATAGGCGACATTTACAAATTATGCGTAAAAATAAAGCAAGACTTTATGCAATGAACTTTTGGAAATTCTGCTGCATATTTGTATCATCTTAATTTATTTTACATTTCTTTTTTCCATGGTAAGTTTATAGTAAGATTCACAGACACATGATTTCACACACACACGCACGCACACACACACTCACTCACTCACAAACATAAAAAGTGAATCACTGGTTAGTCATCAATGGTTCATTATCAAGCACTGTTTGAAACATTGAAACATTGTAGAATTATGCCAGTTCTGTAGGATTGCTACTTTTAATTTAAAAGTGCAGTGAGTCTTATATGGGAGAACAATAATTATTTTCCTAGAAACTGAACTCCCTAACAAATTCACATGAGAGAGTTATTCTGAATATTTATAATATCATATTTTTATCCACTAAATTTTCTGAGTTTGACTTTTTTGGACTTACCCCACACGCAAAGAAATTATTTTTTGTGACATTAATATATTACATTAAGTTTTCCATTTAGTAGAGAAAAAGGTCATGACATATTAGGACATTGAAGAGGTATGTTTTGGTTAGAAGTAAATGAAGCGTTGATTAAAATGGGCTTTAAAATAAACTGAACTGGGAAGAACAACCTAACTCCATAGCTCTTGTCTCTAGAAATGAAGTATGGGTGGTCTATGAGTCAGTGCATTTTCTTGGTCTTCCTGATTCTTATTTGTACGGTACTAAGAAATCTAAAGTCTTAATTAAGAATTTCTCTTGGTCAACAACTAACAGTACAATGATTTTGACTATTGTTACTGAAGCCAAATACAGGTGGTCTAGTTCTGCAAACTAGAGACAGGAAACCCTGATAGAAATAAATGAAATGGAGACATCATGAGGAAATGTAGGGGAAGGAAATGGATGAGTGCATAGAAGCATAGTTAAAAGAACAAGACTTCCCTATTACAAACTGATAGAAATGGTCTCTAAGAAGCCTTTTGTTGGAATAATTCTTTACGATTCCTACAGGGATATATCTATCTATTCATTTATTTAGTATTTGTATTATTGTGATATAATTGATAATATTGTGTAAGTTTAAGGCATACAATGTGCTGATTTCATACATTTATATATTGCAATGTGGTTACCACTATAGCCTTAGCTATCATTTCCATCATGTCACATGATTATCATTTCCGTGGTGAAAACATTTCAGATCTAGTCTCTTAGCAACTTTGAAGTATATAATACAGTATTGCTGACTATAATCACTATAAGGTACATAATCTCCCCAGAGCTTATTCATATTCTAACTGTAAGTTTGTACCCTTTGACAAACATCCCAATTCCCCTACAACCAAGACCCTGGTAACCAGTAATCCACTGTCTCTGTAAGTTCTGCTTTTTTTTTTTTTTTTTTTTTTTAAGATTCCTCATATAATTCATTGCATACTCTGCCTTTGACTTAGCATAATGCCCTCAAGGTCCAACCATGTTGTCTCAAATGGCAGGAATGTATTTAAAACACCTGAAACTAATGAGTGTCTACATGTTGAGTGGAGGACAGTATAAAACAAGCGTTAAATAACTAACATAACAATTCTAAAACAAAACAGCAAATACTATCAATACATGCAATTGAGGACCACAGTAAAAGTTTCAACATTTTTATTACTGAAACATAGAATGGCTTCATGTTAGAATGTGTCAGTTTATAAAATTAGATTGTAATGAAAAACTTCATAATGCTAATTTCATATAAAATCACAAGCCTATTTGATTTAGTGCCATTTGTGTTGCCATTCTTATTGACATAGAACATAGTGTTTCAAAAGATGTGGATTTCCAGCAAGACCCATAATGCTAGATTCCATGTTTACATAAAAATAATTTAAAAGCTCATTAAAGAAATATTTTTAATTTGACCATTAATTTTAAACATACAAATACTTATTTCCCATGAGTTTTATTGATTGTTACTGAATTTTAATGAGAATACTTACCTTATCAATCTGGTAGATTTTGTTTTGCACTTAAAAAAAAATCTTTAAAGAAAGTAGGCATTTTACAGAAGGGGATGAAGCAAGCCAAATAATTATGCTTATCTTCACACTATGTCGAGATCATTTCAATAATCTTTATTAATATTTTACTAATATTCTGTAATTTTTTGAGGTACAGGTCACAACATTGTTTTTTGAAGAAAACTGTTTCTAATTTCCCTTTGATTCCTCTGCTAATAACACATCTTTAAATGATCCTTAATTACGTATTGTAACGGGTTAATAGTTATATTTCATTAGATCATGGATTCACATATTTAAAACTCTATATGGTGTATGGAAATTAGGGTTATTTTGTATAAGGTTTTATTTTCTTGTCTATACAGAAAGATACTTGTTTTATAATTCAGAACAGGGAGGACTAGTCTTTTATTGCATATCATCATCCTCCTTGCTAAAGAAAGAATACCTTACAGAACTGGAATCCATTTTTCAAGAAGACCATAGACTTAATTTCTTGTAACTATATATTTTCTCTTCAGGAACATTTGTCATCCAGGTGACAGCAAGTGATGCTGATGATCCTTCAAGTGGCAATAATGCTCGTCTCCTGTACAGCTTACGACAAGGCCAACCATATTTCTCCATTGAACCAACAACAGGTATTCCTGGAAGAAACGAAGTGCAATTCAACATGATTCTAAGGCAAAGTCAGAGCAAAAGTTCTCTGCCTACAAACATGTTGTAAAGTAGACGTGATGTTTCAATAAATAAATGGGTTGTAATGTTAAGCATTTAATTATTTTTAATCTTTTAGCTGGTTTTTCTAAGGTTGGGAGATTGGATTTTTCTCACCCATACCACAAATGATTTGTGTATGGGATATAAAACATACTTAAGGATTATTACAAATTAATTACAGAACTACAGACAACCCAATTTAAATATATGGGGAAAAGACATTTACAAACAATTGGCAAAAAATCGACAAACAAAAAGCCTGCAAGCATATTAAAATTGCTCAACCTCATTAGTCATCATGGAAATGCAAATTAAAATCACAGAGTTCCACCTGTACACCCAGCCAGAATGAGATTAAGCTGAGTTTATGGCTGGGTGTAGGAACTTAAAAAAAAAGTTCTGTATTGTATGTCTTTTTGATTCACATGAATACAACATTTGCTTTTTCTGTCCTTCTCCAATTTCTGTTAATCAATTGAATACTTTATAAAATAAATTTAAAAATTCCTCTTATTTATTTACATCTATTAAACAGTTAAGAATTATGTGCCATTGATTGATGGACAAATATTGATTGCTTTGGTCACTACAAAGATTAAACCCATATAAATGAGCTTATTTATAGTCTCTAAAGATGAGAAAAAAAAAATACCTGACTAACCAACAAAGAATGTGGCAAGTTCCAAAAGCAATAAAATTCTGTGATTGTTAATGAGACAAATATTATTTCCATCTTGATGACATGAAAAGCTTTAAAAAATTAAAGCATGTGTTGGGTCTTTAAGCATTTGTTATTGATTCATTCATTTAGCAAGTATTAAATAGGTCAGCCTTTATCAGTCAAGTTTCTTTTGAGAATCAGATTCTGAAAAATATGATTTGAGTGACTATATTCTTAAGTCTCCCCAGGATAATACCTAGCTTCTATTATTCTGAAAGTACAGATTAAAGTTATTTTAATACATGCAATGGATGCCTTAAGACATTCCCTTACACAATTTTGGTTGAGAAGGGTTGAATATGCAACAAGCATTGTACAGTATACTAGGTTTACAGCAGGACACCATTGCAACATTAAAAAAATAATAATAGGGCTTCCCTGGTGGCGCAGTGGTTGAGAGTCCGCCTGCCGATGCAGGGGAGACGGGTTCGTGCTCCGGTCCGAGAAGATCCCACATGCCACGGAGCGGCTGGGCCCGTGGGCCATGGCCGCTGAGCCTGCGCGTCCAGAGCCTGTGCTCCGCAATGGGAGAGGCCACAACAGTGAGAGGCCCGCGTACCGCAAAAAACAGAAACAAATAATAATAATAAAAAAAGGAAAGCAACAGGGACTCTTTTCTCTTGGAACTTACAAATAAATATTAAACATTTGTGTATTAATAAATACATGCACTAAGTTTGTGAATATTATGAAGTGAAATAAACAAGGTTCAATAGAAGAAAGAACTCCTTCATATCGTGTGGCCAAGGCAGAATACACTGAAACCAGAATGCTGAGCTGTGACGTGACCAACGTGAGGAGAGCATGGAAGGCATTCTAGGTTATGGGAAGAATGTATAGGAAATTCCTGAGAAAGGAGAGTGTTTAAGCTCTTAGACTAACTAGACACCAATGTGAAAAAGCACCGAGGAGGAGACTAGAAAATGGGCTGTGTAGTAGATGTGTGCTGGGTGACACTGGATCTTCACAACCATTTTGATCACTGTCTGTTCCTCCAGCCCTCACTGGAGGGCTGAGCAAATTAGCTAAACATATTGAGCAAATTAGCTAAAGCAATTAATTGTATTAATGGAGGAGCAGTAGAGCCGACAGCAAGACAGCAAGACAATTGGAAGCCAAAGCACAGAAGTGGTAAGTTTTCGAGTGTGTAAGAGGATCTAGGAATATATGTCCTTTATCCATTCTGAAGGTAAGAAGACAGATTGAAAATAAAGTCAGCAAAGTTAATTGAAGCCTCCATACATGGGAAGTGAAGGCCTCTGTGTTCGTCTCACTCGCTGACTAATCTCTACACCTAATACTCTAATACTATTCTCCTTTGCTAATAGAAAACACAATCCTCTGTTGAGTCACACACAGGGAGATATTAGGAGCATGTGTTTCATATATTCCATGGTTTCCATACTGATTCATATAATATAGTTGTGAAACACTTCAGTCCACAATTAAAATCTCATCATAATGTGGTCCAATTTGTCCTTCTTTTATTTTTTTACAGGTATCACAATTTTTTAATTAACACTTTTTCCCCAGACATATTTGAAGATTAGCCATTCTCTTTCTTATATTTGTATTATGTGTTCCCCAAATCTTTAGGATTACAACCCTTCTATTCACCACCTTAAATTTTTCCTAGGTTGTTTTCAGTGATGATTAACTTTTTACTAAATAATTTTATAGAAAGTGAACACTTATTACAACATTTCCATGGTCCAATATGTATATGAATATCTCTGTTGGTGGATTATGAATAACTGTGAGTCAAAAATCAGCTCTTCTTCATATATTATGACTCAAAATAAACTTAACATCACAGGTGCACAATATTTTTCATAAATTTGGTATTATAGTTTTACATGTATCCATAATAAACTAACTTCTTCTAAGTTTAGGGGAAAAGTTAATTGTAGAGCCCTAATATTATGTTAGAGAAGAAAGCAGAAAATAAGTTGAGGTAAAGATAAGACATTCTTCTTCTCTCCCTGTGGTTTATCCTAACATAGTATTTTATTAAGATTCCACTACTATTAGTATTGTGATGGCCACTCTAAACTTCAGGCAGAAGTGGTGATTGACTTATTATTGTTGTATTTTTTTCTCCAGGGCAGCATCTAGCACATTGTAGTCGTTCAAAATGTGTCAAAAGAATGATTTTATGTTTGAATTCTTAAGAAATTAACTAGGAAGATGCCATGGTTAATAATGAAATAATAATTATAGTTTATTATGTCTTTAAAGGAGTCATAAGAATATCTTCTAAAATGGATAGAGAACTGCAAGATGAGTATTGGGTGATTATTCAAGCCAAAGACATGATTGGTCTGCCTGGAGCACTGTCGGGAACAACAAGTGTATTAATCAAACTTTCTGATGTTAATGACAATAAGCCTATATTTAAAGACAGTAAGTAAAAAGGATTCTAATAAATAATTTTTGAAAGTATGGAAAATAGCACAAACTAAGTCTTGATTTAGCAAAGTGCTTAAAGCATCTGCTTTCAGATTTAGGGTAGTGTCACTCTTTCCTCCAGATTAACTTGTTGGCAATTTTTAATTTGTACAATCAAATGAACGGTTCTTTTAATTTTCCCACAATGAAAGAGACACAGTAGCACAGTTACACTATTACTTCCTGAAAACAGCAAAATATTACCAACTTTAAAGTAACATTTCTCCCACTTAAAAAAGGAAAATCTCACAAAGCAGTCTGTGGAATGACCTGCTATATGCTACTAAGGAAGTCAAGAATCCCTTTAAAGAAAAATTATACTGAACATGCTCCTTTTTTTAATTCTAAAAAGATTTATTCTTTAGGATATTAACACCTGTGATTATTTTGTACATTTTAGCATAAATTACAAATGATATATGAATGACTAGTTCTTTGTAAGTTTTATGCAAGTTACTTTTGAAAAGTAAAGAGAAAAAACCTTATTTATATTTATATCTATGTATTTCAAATATAACTGCCAGTATTTTCTTGTGACCAAAACAATGGGGTCATCTGACTTCATCTTTCTCTCTCTTTTTAAAATTTATTTTATTGAGACATAGTCGATTTACAATGTTGTGTTAATTTCTACTGTACAGAAAAGTGATTGAGTTATACATATATATAATTCTTTTTGATATTCTTTTCCTTTATGGTTTATCAGAGGATATTGAATATAGTTCCCTGTACTATTCAGTAGGACATTGTTGTTTATCCATTCTATATACAATAGTTTGCATCAGCTAGCCTCAAACTCCCAATCCATCCCTCCCCCACCCCCATCCTCCTGACAACCACAAGTCTGTTCTCTATGTCTCTGAATCTGTTTCTGTTTCATAGGTAAGTTCATTTGTGTCACATTTTAAATTCCACATATAAGTGATATCTTATGGTATTTGTCTTTCTCTTTCTGAGTTACTTCAGTTAGTATGATAATCTCTAGGTTCATCCATGTTGCTGCAAATGGCATTATTTCATTCTTTTTTATGGTTGCATAATATTCCATATCTTTCTTTTCCATTTCCACTAATGGAATGGAATTAATGCAATCCAGGCTCAGATTCTCAAAGTCAAACTGTTACCCTTAGAACTCAACTATTTGTTTTTGGACTCTACCGTCTTTAATTCATACTTATATTGGGTTGGCCAAAAAGTTCGTTCAGGCTTTTTTGTAACATCTTATGGAAAAACCCAAACGAACCTTTTGGCCAACTCAATATTTATTGGTTATTTTAGGTATCAGAGAATTCTTGAGTGAAATTGAAAAACTCTTTTAATTAAATTTAATTTGGCATGGTGGAAGGATACAATAAAAATAAACCTAAGAATATTGAGAAGGTATACATATGAATAGAAATTTGGAAATTATATGTACTGGTGAAAGGACTTCCTAAGATATATTTAAGAGAAAATAATAGATACTCAAAAAGATATGAGGGAAATGTTCAGATTGCAAAATAATAAAGGGAGAGAGAGAGCAACAGAGAGAGGTATTTAGAACAAGTAATTGGTGAAAAGGGTGGGTATGATTTTCCCGACAGCCCATAATAAAGGGAGGGTGTTATATTTAGGAGTTTTTTATGTTAATTATCTGTGCAAAATATCCTGAATTTTGTTTTTAAAGGTTTATTTCGCTTGACTGTCTCTGAATCTGCATCTGTTGGGATGTCGATTGGAAAAATCATGGCATATGATAATGACATAGGAGAGAATGCAGAAATGGATTACAGCATAGAAGATGATTCAAAAACGTTCGATGTCATTACTAATAATGAGACCCAAGAAGGAATAATTATATTAAAAAAGGTAGATGCATTAAAATTATTTGTTTTGCATAATAATGCAAAATCAAATCAGAAATGCATATATATTTTGTGTAACCAGTTAGTTTTTGCTTTGTTACGTAATTAAAATAAGACCCTGTGATTTAGTTTAGGGAGCAAAAGAAAAGATATATTATATGTGCTTTTATAAAAAATTCTAAGATATTTCATTTTTTAGAATATTAACATATATGATTATTACCTACATCTTAGTATTAATTACAAATAATAATATACAAATAGCTAATTATCAGTTTTATGCAAGATACTTCTGAAAACATAAAGAAAAAAGCTCAGTTATTTATATTTTATATCTATATATTTCAAATATAATTGATGAGAGAGTTAATTGTTACCGAGATCTTTTGAATTATATTGTAGAGTAGTTTTTTTTAAAAGATTTTAATACACAGGGGAAACTTTTTGAAATTATCTTAAATAACAGGAAATTAATTCTCAACTCCATATTTATACTCAGAAAAGTATACTTTTAATCCTAGATAAAAAATATAATTATTAACCCAAAACATTTTATAATAGACATAAATAACAAAATACACATAGGGATTTGCTACACAACTACTTAATGAAAATATCAGAGGGATCCAAGAACATAAATAGTAAAACCTAACTGGAAAGCAACTGAGACTTAATTTAACAACAGAAACTTTTTTTTCTTAAGTAATTCCTCGGGTCACTGATACCAGTTTTCTGTGTACACTGCATTTCTTTGCAGAGAGTAGACTTTGAGCACCAGAACCACTATCGTATTAGAGCAAAAGTTAAAAACCGCCGAGTTGATGAGCAGCTCAGGAAATACCATACTGAAGCTTCCACCACTTTCATCAAGATCCAGGTGGAAGATGTTGATGAACCTCCTGTTTTCCTCCTCCCGTATTACTTATTTGAAATCTTTGAAGGAAGCCCGTACGGATCATTTGTAGGCACCGTCTCTGCCACAGATCCAGATCAGAGGAAATCTCCTATCAGGTATGTCTGGAAGGCCAGCTTTGCATTAGTAAATGAGGGAACACAGATTAGCTTGAAAATAAAATTTCATATTAATGTAACAAGGATATATCTAGATCTGTATTTCTCTCTAAGGTACTTATAAAATTTGCAACAGTTTAAACAAGTTGAAACAGGAAGCCTCACTATTGGTTAAGATGCAGTGAAATAAGAACTTGAAAACGTGCAAGAAAGAGGCAATCACCAACTAAAATTAGATACAGTCAACTCTCTATTAATTGGGGTAAGAAGGTGAGGGAAAAGAAACCCTTGATTATGCCAAATTAGAGCAGAAACAAAGCTGATCACAATGTGGTTCATCTAAACACTGTTTAATTAAAATGATATTCAAAAATAAACTAAGCTTTTATAGGGTACTGCTAAAGGAGTAAAAGTGAAGTAAGTCCAATCAATTAGAAATAAATTTCTGTGTTGCAATTAAACAATATTTACCATCTATTAAATTAGTCTGTTATATTCAGGTAGTATATTTTCTTTCTGTTTTTTTTTTTGTATTTGCATCATAGTTCTGGTTAAAAATAAAAGCAAAACCTTTTACATGTTTCCTTCCACCACCTTCCCTTGCTCATCCATTTTCCATACTTTACAGTCCAGGGACTTACACAAACTTCCATATATTTATTAAGGTGCTGGGTACTGCTTTGCTCTTTGGAAGAGCTACTGACACAAAGAAGAGCTTCTTTAAATTTCTGAGAGAGACGATGCTCCCACTTTTCCACTGTAATTCCTAATCATAAAATGCTGCCTTCTAATATGTAGATACAGTTCCTATTTATTAGCAGGAACTTTAATAATGAATATAAGTATATATGTGTGTGTATATACAAGTCAGTAAATTAATTGTTTAGATTTTAAAGAGTATATTAACCTGTTTGTTTTTCTGACAATACTAAAGAATACATAATTTTAAAAAATGCTTTCATGATTGAATCTTTCATTATATTATTCTTTATAATAATAAAATTGTAGAAACAATTTAAATATCTAATCTCAGTGGTGTAAATAAGGCAATGAATGATGAATGCTTTCTAATGATGCTTATGAACATAAAGACATGGCATGATTCTTTAAAAATAATACAAAATCAAAAATAATAATAATAAAAAATCATTAGAGTCGTATGTTTACTACAAGTAAAATATTATGTAAAATAAATGAGAAAAATAAGTGAGCACACCCAAATATTAACAGAGGTTGTGTTTTTTTGGTTTTGTTTTTTAATTTAATTTAATTTATTTTTTATACAGCAGGTTCTTATTAATCATCAATTTTATACACATCAGTGTATACATGTCAATCCCAATCTCCCAATTCATCACACCACCACACCCACCTGCCCGCCACTTTCCCTCCTTGGTGTCCATATGTTTGTTCTCTACATCTGTGTCTCAATTTCTGCCCTACAAACTGGTTCATCTGTACCATTTTTCTAGGTTCCACATACATGCGTTAATATACGATATTTGTTTTTCTCTTTCTGACTTACTTCACTCTGTATGACAGTCTCTAGGTCCATCCGCGTCTCTACAAATGACCCAGTTTCATTCCTTTTTATGGCTGAGTAATATTCCATTGTATATATGTACCACATATTCTTTATCCATTCGTCTGTTGATGGGCATTTAGGTTGCTTCCATGACCTGGCTATTGTAAATAGTGCTGCAATGAACATTGGGGTGCATGTGTCTTTTTAAATTATGGTTTTCTCTGGGTACATGCCCAGTAGTGGGATTGCTGGGTCATACGGTAATTCTATTTTCAGTTTTTTAAGGAACCTCCTTACTGTTCTCCATACTGGCTGTATCAATTTACATTCCCACCAACAATGCAAGAGGGTTCCCTTTTCTCCACACCCTCTCCAGCATTTGTTGTTTGTAGATTTTCTGATGATGCCCATTCTAACTGGTGTGAGGTGATACCTCATTGTAGTTTTGATTTGCATTTCTCTAATAATTAGTGATGTTGAGCAGCTTTTCATGTGCTTCTTGGCCATCTGTATGTCTTCTTTGGAGAAATTTCTATTTAGGTCTTCTGCCCATTTATGGAATGGGTTGTTTGTTTTTTTAATATTGAACAGCATGAGTTATTTATATATTTTGGAGATTAATCCTTTGTCTGTTGATTCATTTGCAAATATCTTCTCCAATTCTGAGGGTTGTCTTTTTGTTTTATTTATGGTTTCCTTTGCTGTGCAAAAGCTTTGAAGTTTCTTTAGGTCCCATTTGTTTATTTTTGTTTTTATTTCCATTACTCTAGGAGGTGGATCAAAAAAGATCTTGCTGTGATTTATGTCAGAGTGTTCTTCCTATGTTTTCCTCTAAGAGTTTTATAGTGCCTGATCTCACATTTAGGTCTCTAATCCATTTTGAGTTTATTTTTATATATGGTGTTAGTGACTGTTCCAATTTCATTCTTTTACTAGCTGTAAAAGTTTTCCCAGCTGTCCAGTTTTCCCAGCACCACTTACTGAACAGACTGTCTTTTCTCCACTGTATATCCTTGCCTCCTTTGTCATAGATTAGTTGACCATAGGTGCGTGGGTTTACCTCTTGGCTTTCTATCTTGTTCTATTGATCTATGTTCCTGTTTTTGTGCCAGTACCATATTGTCTTGATTACTGTAGATTTGTAGTATAGTCTGAAGTCAGGGAGTCTGATTCCTCCAGCTCCGTTTTCTTCCCTCAATACAGCTTTGGCTTTTCAGGGTCTTTTGTGTCTACATACAGATTTTAAGATTTTTTGTTCTAGTTCTGTAAAAAATGCCATTGATAATTTGATAGGGATAGCATTGAATCTGTAGATTGCTCTGGGTAGTATAGTCATTTTCACAATATTGATTCTTCCAATCCAAGAACATGATATAGCTCTCCATCTGTTGGTATCCTCTTTAATTTCTTTCATCAGTGTCTTATAGTTTTCTGCATACAGGTCTTTTGTCTCCCTAGGTAGGTTTATTCCTAGGTATTTGATTCTTTTTGTTACAATAGTAAATGGGAGTGTTTCCTTAATTTCTCTCTCAGATTTTTCATCATTAGTGTATAGGAATGCCAATTTTGTATCCTGCAACTTTACCAAATAATTTTGTATCCTGCAACTTTACCAAATTCATTGACTAGCTCTAGTAGTTTTCTGGTGACATCTTTAGGATTCTCTATGTATAGTATCATGGCATCTTTCACAAGTGGAAGAGGCTGTCTTTAAACATCTTTCACCTGTGCATTATAAAAGTACTTTAAAATTCTTGAAAGATCTGGTGGAGTTGCACCTACTTGGGAATCTCTAGGCTTTGTATATGGGCTTGGCTATTATGTGCCTCAGTTTTTCTTCTGGGAAGTGGGAATAGTAGAGGCGTACAAAGATTAAGAACCTGATATAAAGACATCCTTATATGTATGGAAGAATCTTTTGTTTCTATCATTCTGTCAAGAGCTCTTAGCAATGAGAAAACATTACATAGCCACATTCTATTCACTCAGCATTTTTAGAGGATTGAAGAGTCTTTAAAAAAGGAACTGTGAAGCAAACCAAAGATTAAAACTTTATTTTTTAAGCTTTTAGTTCAAGCTCTTTCTAATATGTATTACACACTTCTTTCCTTTCTTAAATGGTGTGTATTCACTATTATTTTAAATGTTACTGATGACTCAGGGTCATAATTTTTTAAAACTTTTATAAGGAAATAATCTCAAACTTTTGGTTGGTTTTATTTGGAATGGTGTATTATAGAAACAGGATACTCTGTACCCTTACTACAAAATATTAAACTACTGTTTCATTTTGTCAACAAATCTAAGTAGGAAATGTGACCACTTGTGGATATGTAAGCAAATTGCTTATAAAGGTTTAAAAATGAGTAGAGCTAAAACCGAATTCTTTTAAAGCTTAATTCTTTGTAGTTTCTGTTTTAATTTTCCCCTCAACACCAACCTACAAATTAGTGTGATATTTTTAGAGAACTGTCAATTCAAGATTAAAATATTCTCATCTTTTGCCACATAATTATGATAAATCTCATTGATGTCTTATCAAAATCTTTAGGAATATATATGCAATGAGAAGGCATCACTGAACCCTAGTTATTACTCTTCTTTAATTTTAATTATTGATCATTTGCAAGCAGATAAGACATGCTGAGTACTTCAAAGTCTTCTTTCATTGTGGAATTTGAGATTATTTTCCGGGCTTTTGCATGAGAGAATTCTATTATCTGGCTTCTTTCCATGCATGATCTAATAATAGCACATTACACCTACTATCCTTACTTCCTCACTTTCAGGAGATATGTTTATATATGTATATATGTTTATATATGTATATATATAGATATGTTTATATGTGTATACACACACATATATATGTATATAAATATATGTAATAAATACATACTTTATTTTTATTAGATATTATCTAATTATTTCCTTAAATAAAAACAAACATTTCTCATATGTCAGCAATCAAGTAACTATAATATGATGCACAGATTTAGAAAGTAACTATGTGGTGTAACAAGGAGACTCAGCAGCCTAAACTGAGAATTTGTTTTACATTGCTTCAAAGGAAAAAATAGGTTCACAAGCTTTCATTTTTACCCCCGTTTATTTGTACTTCTCTTCATTTTGCAAAAGACATTTGCCATTTCTTTTTAACCAAGTCATTCACTTATGAAAATTCTCTTCTGGGAATAAGAATGAGTGACATGTGTCTAGATTTCACACGTGTCAATTGAAATCTAGAACTGTTTTAGGTTTTTGGTGTTTTTTGTTTCTGTCTCCATTGAGTTGAATCTTAAATGTAGAATGCATCTTTCTGAAAATTGTTCAGCATTGCATTAGCTGTGTAGAGTGTGGACCTGATAATATTTTATTGCTTAAAAAGAGTGTTATACACTCTTTAAAGAGTATTATATGGGGAAAATAATTAAATTAAGGAGTTATTTTTGTGTGTGCAGGTATTCTATTACCAGAAGCAAAGTGTTCAGTATTGATGACAATGGTACAGTCTTCACAACTAACCCTCTTGATCGAGAGATTAGTGCTTGGTATAACCTAAGTGTTACAGCCACAGAAAAATGTAAGTACTCATTTGGGAACCATATATTGGTTCCCCATATTTTTTAAACCATTCAGTAATCTCTAAACATAGAGACAAAAGCTAAAGTGTTGCTGAAATTAGAATTAAATGGTATTTTATATGTCAATTCATACATGTGTATTTAATTTATTATTTTAAATTCAAAATGTCTGCACATTCTTACTACATCTTATTTATATACTTACCACTAAATATCTTCATTTTTATTATGGCAATAAATAATGTTTAATGCAAGAAATAAATCATGGAAAATTCAGAAAAACGCGAGAAATAAACAAAAAATCCCTTGAAATTCTAAGAACTTTTAATTATATAATTATATGTTCTTACCATATTTTTCATGAATGCATTTTTAAATCAATTTTTAAAAATTGAATATAAATTTTGTAAGTTTTTTCAAACTGGATATATAAAATATTGCCCAGTAAAATGTGTTCAAATTAAACTCATTGTGTCAGCAGTGCTGATAGTCACATCTTTAATAATCAGTAGTGACCAGTTTTTTTCCACAGAGAAGCAGATGATTCCATTTTCAGGTTGCAAAACATAGATAAAATCATCCCAGTTTAACACTTAGATTGTGTCTTCAGAATTCTCAATCAGAATTAGATCAACCATATTCATTCAGGCTCAAAAGAATAGATAGAACACAATGGAAAGGATTATCAAAATCTTCCCTATTACTTAGTCAATGGTTTTAATATAGTACAGTAAAGGATTCAATTTGTGAGTTTTCAATATTTTAGATTGCATCCTTTCAAAACTGATTTTGCATAGAATTTTAGTAATCGTGTTTCCTTTCTTGGCTTGTTCTTTGAAAGTCTTTGAACATATATCTTACTACTCACCTTATTGAGCAGTAGGCTGATGAGACGGTGGAGTACAAAGCATCTCTTGCATACTTTTTGTCATACATTGAATAGCTCTTTGGAAACTGCAGAAAGACTGGGTCTGGGTTTTGAATTTTCTGTTTAACTAAACGATAAATGATGGGGAGCAAATGTTGCAGGGGAGTAAATGCCTGCTGCACAGAAGAAACGCCAAGGCTTTTGGTGTCAGAAAACACAAAGATGTTTGTCTAAAAGCAAGAAACTTTTATTCATTGCATATTTCTGAGAACAAATTATTTATATCATTACTTACAAGACTGCTGAGAAAAGAATTCAAATCAGTTCAAAGGAGGACTGGACATCTTTGAAAAATGTGTTTCTATGTAAAGTAGCCTTCAACTATTGAAAGAGCATGTTTTAATGAATTTATGTAAATAATTAGCCACTGTAATCTTATTTTATATATAAGGGGAATTTTTTGTAAGACTATATCATTAACTTCTGTTAAATGAGAAGTACTACAATTTAAGTTATTAAAAAGCAGAGTCTTTAAAATGTGTTATTCGTATTTTTAGACATAAATATTGTGTCCTCTTCTCTAAGAGGAAGGAAGGAAAGACTTTTCCCTAATTTTCAACAGGTAGAGTTAAGCCTCTTTTTTTTTTTAAGTTTGTATTTGCCCTTATGAATTACAATTGCAAATATAATGCTTGTGATTTTAAAAGAAAGAGCATGTAAGATTATAAATAAAAACACTGAGACCAACAAAAGAAACTCCCTCTCCCCACTCTTCAATGTATGTACCTTCCCATGGCTTTTTAAAATAAAAAAGAAAGATTTAAAATAATGATATACAAATATACAATACCTTATGCTGCAAATTGTTTTTTAGCACTTCACAAAACATCATGTATATTACTTCTAGTTAGTAGACAAATAAAATAATAGTATTTAGTGTTTATTGCTTATTTATATAAGTGATCTTCTAAATGTTTCATATGTATTAATTCATTTAATCTTTATAACAGCTCTATAAGCTTGTTACTAGTATCATTTCCATTTTACAGAAAACCAACTGAGACAAACAGTGGTAAGCATTTTTCTCAAATTGAGAACCAAGATTAAAATACATTTTTAAAGTTCATGATATTACTACATGTGTTACATTGATGCATTCATTTTTAATAAGCATACACAATTTCATAGTTTGGTGGTAATTTATTTCCCCAATCCCTTTTGGGTTACTTCCAGTAGTTTGGTTGGGATGCAAACAATTCTGGAATAAATAAATTGAATTACAGACGCTTATATATTGGTGCCTTGGACTGTAGCATAGGTTTCCCAAACTAATGACTGGGTCAAAGATATGTGTAGTTTAACTTTTACTATCCATTGCCAGATTAGGTTCTAGAAAGGGCTAACATCCCACTATTTTTAATCCTTCCACCATCACTGGCTCTGTGTTTCATATTTAACACAAGGACTAAATTATCATTCTCCTCATTTCTGGTGAGCAAGCGCCTTTGTGAAAGTTATGATAGAGCAACACATCTCAACTGCAGGCACTTTTACCTCCTAGTACATTTGACCATGTCTGAAGACAATTTAGATCATCACAACTAGAGTGGACGGTGCTCATGTACCTGACTATCTCCTTTACTTTTACTACTTTTCCTCAATAGCTCCTACAGTCCATGGCAGATACAAGGCACTGGATTAACACTGGTTGAGCTGAATGTGTTGAGAACATTTTTCTAGGCTGTATTGTTAATAAATAGATGAATTATATACCTATCCTGTCCTCAGCTTTTATTCAAGTAAAATAAAAATATACCACATAGCCTCTAATGCAGTTTTCATGACCATTTTTCCCCTAAAGACAGCATTAGCATTCTTTATTTTCATTCCGTTTATTCAATTTGCAGACAGTATAGAACAGAGTTCTGCAGTCCCTGTGTATGTGCAAGTTCTCGATATCAATGATCATGCTCCTGAGTTCTCCGAATACTATGAGACTTACGTTTGTGAAAATGCAGTCTCTGGTCAGGTAAGAATCCATAATAAATTGCCGACGTCGAAACATCGCCTTGTATTATATAGAATAACTTTTGCTATGTATTCCTCCCACTTTGAAATGATAAAAATAAGCGTTATTTAGCTATATTAATTTCATGCTTTAATGCTGTAAATTCTGTATAATTTAAATTTCTTTCTTTTAAAAAAATATATAAACTTCACATTTTCTACTTCCAAATTCCTCAAATGTTTGAAAAATCTGCTAACAGTCAGGATTCAAGAGTAAATCCTTTGTACTTTGTCAGTTCAATAAAGAAAAATTATTTTTTGTGATTCCATAGAATAAATAATTTTAATTAACTTTTATTTTTCCATTCATCATGAAGATAAAGATAAAATGATATATAAAATATATCAGACATCAACACAAATGAAGCTCAATTTCAAATGAATTACTAAGTATGTAAAGACTTATGAAAGCATACTCATTTTGAAATAAATTATCATTACTTCACAATTTTTTTCACACATTTTCTCATGTGGAGCTTACCTTTTTTCATTTGTAAAATGTAGAGTTTAAATTAGATTCTTCTTTGAGTGTCTCAGTTCCAGTACACAATAACTTTACATTTTTTTAGGTATCCTATTAAATGTCATAAAACATTTTAAAAACTTATAAACTAGTTTTCAAAATACCGAATAAGTATATATACTATAAAATCAATTATTCTAAGTAGGCTTGAATTTATCAATAAAGCTAGCTGAAGACAATTTGGATTTTACATGGGTCTTAAAATGTCTTGTGAAATTTATTCAGCTAAGTTTATGCTAGAATACGTTTTATTCAAATTTTCAAATCTTGCCTATAAGTATTTCCTAAATATTTTTAAAAATAATAAAAAATGATTATAAATATACAAATGAATTTAAACTTAAAATATCTATTTTAAATGGATTTGTACCCAGGGTTTTTGATAAAGTTTTTGATAAAGTGAAAGGTTAACATAAAACTTTCAGAGACTCTCCACAATGCAGCACACTGTCCTCTAGATCCAAAAGCAAACTGATTTAGAAACCTGTGAACATACAACATAGGATAGAAAGATTCAAAAACAGAATGCAAGTGAACTGGGACCCATCGCTTCTATAGACACTGTGCTTAGACATCTCTTTAAACTTGGTGTTACAAATAGATCTATGCTTAAAAATTTGATATATCTAAATTTCTCAAGCATTTCAAACATACCTGGTTACCTGGACACATCAACAAATAGGCAATTTTTTAAAAAATCACGTAAATAATTCATGTAAATCTAATAAATGATACTTTAAATGTAGTAACTCAGTTGCCTTAAAAGTCACATAATTTGGGGAATAATCAATTTATCTTACAATTTTCTAACCTATACATATTTACATATGTCAGGTAAATTATATTTTTACAATTATTATAAGTAGTACTATATTTTATAGTTATATATGTCAAATTTAAAGTATAAAACTAGTGTGGTTTGTTGTTTTACATACTTTACGTAAATATGAATATATTCAGAGTACCCCATTGATGGGACAATGTAGACTCAAACTTAAAAAAAAATAGGCTTAATTTACTTCATACGCTATACATTTCTTTCTGTAAATGTCCTTGGTGGTAAGTCCACTTACCCAACAACATTGCATGTTCAGCGGTCTTGACCAGGCTGAGTTGGGCAGAAGATTTGGGAATGCAACATGATTTACACAGTAAAAGACTTAGACCAGAGCTCTAGCTCATGGTGATAAATGCTTCTAGAATAATGCTACCTATGTCCAATGACTACACTGGAACTTTTATCCTAACTCCTCAATTGTCATTTATAATAACAATCATAATTTAAAATGTTTATAAAAACCTTTTGCAACTTTTGCATCATGTGGCAAGATGGAGATATACATTCCTAGTAGGAGCTAGCTCCCTTCACTATTGCATTAGAATCCATTCATGTATTTACTGACTCAGTGGACCTTTCATTCTTTTCACAGACCCTGACTCTTAGGCAAGAACTCAGAAGTCAGTACATTTATAATATAGCAGAATAATCACCTTTTTTGAGAAATGAGTGTTTGTTTTTTCTACTCATTGCTCACTGACAGTGAAAGCATGATCATAAGAATCTTTGGACATTAGGTACAGAGGAAATAATAGCAGAAGGCAGAGCAGTTGAAATTTCCTACAGCACAGTTTTCTGACTTCAGTGTTAAAAAAAACTTCAGTGGTTTTTCCAAAACTAGCACATAAAAATGCAAAACTCCCTGGCCTCATATTTATCACTGTCTTTGATTTGGTCACAATTTGATCTACCTTGATTTAAAAAAAAAATCTTGTTCATACTCTGAACTGCTTGTTTTTTTAAGCATAGATAACACTTTCTAATTTGTAGTTTTGTTCATATCAAGTCTCCTTTCTGAAATGTCTTTATCTAATTCTGTTTAAATTTTAACTATATTGCAAACTGAACTCAAATTTACCATAAGTAGTCTAACCAATTTTAAACAAATAAATAATGTTGACAATGTCCCACACATGATTCTAGCAAACACTATAGCATTAACCCATTTAATTCTCAAGAAATATATGAGGAAAATATATTACATGCCTCATTTTCCAGGTGAAGAAACTGAGGCCCAGAGAAGTTACTTCCTAAGAAAAAACAGATATTTTATAACAAGTGCTGGCATCAGAATCCACGCATTTCACCACCATGTTTTTGCTCCCTATCTATACCTAGTTTGAATAGATCTTATACATTTGTCAAACAAGTTGTCTCTAGTTTTGCATGTTTTCTAGATTATAAGATATTTGTGATAAATGAGCAAGTTTATTTTGATATTCTTGATAATAATAATTAGCTGAATATATGAACAGAGCATGAAGACTATGTTTCTTGAAACAATGATACGGTATTTTTCTCTACAATTCTCTGTAGATATACATTTGAATTTATTAGCCTATATGTGATATTTAAAACTTTTAGTTTGTTAAGATCCCTTAAGGAGAGAGGGTAGACAGAGAAAAGACTAAGTCTAAAGACTGAGACCCAGATACTCCGTAGTAAGTACTGGGAGTTGTAAGGAGCAAACCAGGAGAGTATGGGAGCCTAGAAACCAAATAAAGAAAGTGTTCCAAGGGGGAGGGAGTTATTACCTTTTTTATTTACTGCTTACAGTCAGGTAAAAGCAGAAAAGAAAAGGTCCATTCGAATTCAACAATTTGGGACTTACTAGAATATTTGTAGGTAAGAAAGTATATGATGTCACCCAGGAAGAAAATATAAAGTGAGAATATGAAAGAACATAGGGCAGAGCCTTTGGGAACAGCAATATTTAAGGATTTGCTAAAGGAAGAGAAGCCTGCAAAAGATACTAAGTAGGTGTGACCAGTGAGGTAAAAAGGAAACAAAAAGATTTTTGATGTGGACATTCATAGAGGTGATAGTTTTTGAAGGAAGAAGTATCAATAGCCTCCATTCCCACTATTTCAGGGGAAAAAACAGCTCTCACAGTTCACCATTTGGTCATTTACTTAAAAAAATGTATTTTATAAACAATTCACAGCTATATAAAGAGACAGTGCCAAACAACTTTATTAAAATGTGGCAAACCAAAATTGCACCGGACGCTTGTTAAGGATGCCAAGGAAGATGTTATTCAAGATTATTACAAAAGGTTGAGACTATTGCAGTAGGGGAGAGAGAACTTAAATCTATTGAAACCAAAAGCAGGAGAGTTTTTAAACACTGGTGTGAGCTAGTGAAAACGTCCTGGAGGGCACGTCAGCAGAGAGGTTGGTCAATGTGATTAGACCATCTACGTTTGCTGATTGACTCTTGCAGAAGTTAGGCTCCCGATCTCCCATAGAGACCGGGAGATAGGGGCCCTGTCTTTCTTGATGATTACATTTCAGAGGAATGGTTTCCAGGTCCTTGAGAAAGACCATCTGGCATTATAAAGTGAGAAAAGGCTGGGAGAAGATTTATCTCTATTCCAAAGGGACAGAGAAAGATTTTGTGATTAGAAGTTTTCTAGTGTAATTGTTCTAAGAAAATGTACATTAGGAGTCTCTAGTCAGGAAGAAATTTGTCTGAAACTGAGTCAAGCTGAGGGGAATGTTATGACCCTCCTGATCAAATGTTAATAAAATGCAAACATGGCAAATACATATTTGTCAATATATAATACTTTGAGAAGTTTTAAAAAATCTTTTACAGCTCATATTTTTGCTGGAGAATGGCTATCTTCTTTGTTCCATGATTGCAGAGCATTTAATCTTTAGATTTATAAAAAGCAAATAGCATAATCAATCTACTTAAAAAGAAATATTCTATTGCATCCTTTTCCTTCCAGGTGCATTTGGATACATTCTGTCTTCACCAATTTTCAGGATAAATCAAATAGATTTTGCTGCAAAATTTTTATATAGATGAAAAAACACTGTCACATTTAATTTTAGCAAAACAGAACAGCCCAGATTCTCATTAAAAAATATTCTGTAAGGAAGTCCTTCCTATTGAATGACTAAAAGGATGATTACTTCATCCTTAGAATCATATTGTTCACTCATTGATTCTTGATTTTGAAAATATTCATGTGTTCTGTCTTCATCTGAGGACTCACAGTCTAAAGCTTTGTTTACATGATCAGTTTCACCATCTTCTTGAGTCTATAGTGCTGGCTTCTGCTTTTGGTATTCATCTTCTAATTCACCTAAGAACTGTGAAATATCTTCCTCTGGCAATTTTATTTTCTTTGTCATTATGGATGTAAAATTTTAAATTTGAATTTTCTACTGTTTTTAATGAAGAACAATATCAGACTAAAAAGTTAGTGTATCATTGCTTTTATATCTTTTTTGAAAGATGATGCAATACTTTGAGCAATACATTTACAAAGAAGAGAAGGGTGCAATGGGAAAATTTATTTTATTGTTGCATCAACCTTCTAGACCATTCATCATACAAGTTTTATATAAGTTTTGAAAAGCACATTGGGAAAACTTTATGAGTAATGGTGAAATTTGTAGGATGATGAAATAGGCATAAAAAGAATCATATCACTAAGTTCTTATAATGTATCCTAGATCTATAAAAGTATCCAGTGTGACCATTCAGTAATTGAAGATAGGGTTAATTTATTTATTTAAAGATAAATTGATATTTCTTTATTATTTGGACACTTCTAAGAATTAAAAAAATGAAATACCAATGTTTAGAAATAAGTAAAACTGCTCAAAAAGTAACACAAATACTAATTTTTGGTTCAATGAACTCTAAAACTATACTGAGAGTTAAACTCTGCTGTGGAAGAAAAATGTCCATTGGATGGAGTGGCATAGAGTTCTCTTGTGACTTGCTAAGAGTTTACATGTAAACCAACATTGAAGATCTATGAAATTCTATATTTTTATAATTTTAGAGATGTGTATATTATGCTTCAAAAATTTAGGTAACTCTTTCAGCATCATATAGCTTATAAGTGGTTAAGCAGGAATTATTTGTGTCAATCTCCAAGAATGATGCTCATTTTAACTATGCCCTTCTAATCATAAAGACTAGCTATCCTTAGATTACTTGCTCAATCCAAAGAGAAATAGGAAAAACGTTTTTCTCTTTCTGTACTCATAAGTAATTACATTTACAAGTTTAAGGACAAAAATTAAAATAAGGTCAATACAGCTGATCCTCACCTCCTTCCCGGAATGTGTACTGCTCAAATTCAGAATAAGTCACATTGATCAGCCCTATATTACAATCAGTTTCCTTTAAGGAGGAAGGCCAGAAATCATCAAATAGTTCTTAGAGGGCTCATAGATGTCACTGTCAAACCTAGGAGTTTTTCCCAGGTCTATATGTACCTGAAAGAATGGTACATAGCATGGGTACCTATAATGTTCTTCCACTCAAATTCAAATGGACTCCAAAAATTCCCACTGGCACTGCTACATACACTATGATTTATGAATTGAAATCAGTTCAATGGACAGACAATTTGAGTTCTGCCAATATGTGCAACATTACCATACGTACTTTCTTCCTAGCACATGGCAATGACCTTATTTTAATAACATGGAAAAAGAAAAAATAATATGGGCATTAGGGCTATCATGGCTCCTGGATTGTCACGGTTTCCCCCATGTTTTCTTAGATGTTACATGTGGAATCAGACTAACTTACACTCATATTTCTGGTCTGAAATTTACTGGGTAGGCTTCCTTCAAGTACAACTAAAACAAAGCACCAAATATTAATACATACCTCCCAGTGTACCAACACAAACTTTCAAAAGTGCTGTTAATTTCTTACTCATTCCTAAAAGTTTGATAGTAATGTGTGAACGTTAAAACTTAATGGATTAAGCTCTCAGAAAATATTTGCTTTAAAAGATAGTAAAGCATATCTTGTGTAACTGAATGGTTTTTATGTAGAAACCATAATTAGTTTAAGTTTTATATCTATATAAATAAGTTTCATAAAAACATTACAAAGGGTAGTAAAAGTTACTTGTTTATCATAATCTTGACAACAAAACCAAATGGTGCTGATAAGTGAAATATTGTTAAGAGCATTCTGTTTAAAATTTTTCAGAGGGAATTTTTTTTATTAAAAATAAAGAATAAATAATCAATAAAATAAGGAAGTGGCTGCACCATCAAAACATAAAATGAGAACTATACATGTCACATAGTGTAAATTCTGGCTTAAGCCGAGAGAAGATGAAGAAACAGCATATACTTCCCCAGATGGCAAACAGGAAATTTGGGTGGTGAAAGCAGAGAGGAAAGAATCTCACCTTTTGATTGCAGTTGAGAAAGGGAATGTAATGAGAAAGAGGAACCTTTTGCAATACACCTCTCAGCCTGAGGTTCCCCAAAGTTAATTGCTAAGAATAAAATATAGAGAATATGTAATTTAGAAAATATTGGAGTAAGAAACATAAAACTTCTTAATAGTAAAATCTGACGGGAGACTTTGTGCCAAGGACAATAGACTTGGTGTGAATTTGTTTATACTAAGAATCCCAAAGTGAAGTTCACTCTTTTTTCTCCCACACACTCTCCTTCCCCACACCACACACACAAAGAAAAGTCCTCTTTGATGTTCAAAAAACCCAGAGCCATGCTAGTTTAAAAAATAAATACATGTGCGTTTGCATGGGTACACATACATACACTCAAGTAAAAACAAAAGAAAAGAATGTAAGCAATCTATATCACAGATTTATAAATGGGCAATGTTAAGAAAAATTTATCTTGAGAATTTGTATCTGTTTCTGTGTACTTTAGACACAACCTATTAGTCTTTGATTGCTTTCATCGTTTTTGGTACAGCAATATGTTCTAGGCTCTGCCACTTACCAATTTATTGCTTCCTAGCTGCACATTCATCCTTCACTACCTGCTTAAAAAGAACTGGCACTGTTAAACTATGATAATGGATTGGCCCATTAGAGCATCTTTTATTGTGAGTGCAAGGTTGAGTCTTGTCAATAAAGGGCACTGAATGCACATTGCAGGAGGAAAAGGGCTCCTCTTCCTGGTTCTATGTGTGTAGCATTTTTGCTTTTCCCTTTCTCATGCTGAACGGTTGACCAGCTAACTGGATGTGTGGAAATACATGTATTGCTTTGCCTAGCCACAAGTATGGTTCCCAAAGTCCCAAATGTACATTCCCTTGGCAACCGTAGGACTCCAGCCCAGGCCAGAGGAGGTCTTACAGCCCTGCCAGTGTCGTCACTGTGTGCTCCAGGCCTTGCACCTGCAGTGGTCTCCCAATTCCCTCTACATTTCCAACCACCAGCCCACTTGTACCCTGGAGGATTATCCATGTTTGCCTGGAGAATGTGGACTGGTTCTAGCCCAGTAAATTCCTTTGCCCTGCGTGCAAGATGCCGCAACCACACCTCCTCCAAGGACATCTGAAGCTTGTCTCCCTTCCACATTTTTCTGTCCTTAGGTGATCTCACTGAACCCCAGAGTACCCTTTGGAGTTCTCATTACATCTTTATAGTTACTCCCCTATTATAGCTTAATAATTCTTTATAGTAAACTTCCTTCATTTAAATTACTGTCTCTCTCAATTGGAAATAGACTGATACATAGGATCATTTTATATTTCCTGTTCAAGATCTCAAATCAGTTATTTTTCCAAGATTCTGTGATATTTTTAGTGGAGAATTATAGAAAATGTAGATGCAATATCTAAATAAAATTGGGATATCTGTCCATGTAAACCAAGGAAAACCCTGCTCTCTCTTTCTCTTACCCTACTATCTTAGCTCTCTTCTTCTCTCTCTCTCATATTTTTAATAGTATTGAAGACCACTGTAAGGAAAACTCCATCTCATTTTGTTATTTCTTTGCAAGTTTCTTTATTTTCTTCAGTTATGTACAATTAATATATTTTAGAGAAAGATACGTATGATAATTTTCAGAGGTCCTCTTTAATTAGAACATTTATAAATATTTAGAGGTAAATATTTTTTTCTCAAATTGCAAAAGATAATCCCACTTATATTTCAGCACTAGTTAGGATAGTTCTGCCATAAATGTGTGTACAATATATATGTATACAGCTATGGCAAATAACGTGGGCTTTTTGACCAAAATACTTCATCTAAATGTCTAATAGAGACTTGAATCCTAGGACTAGTACAAGACTCTCTATTCTTAAATGTAATAGAATTAATATGAAAAATATTATAAGGTGATGATACCCAAAAGATAAAAAATCAATTTTACATAACACACACTCTCAGAAACTTAAAAGACAAAGGATGAAGAAGCAAATTCTATTTAAAAAATAAAATGATTGAAAACAGTGTCAAATTTAGTAAATGTTTTCCATTACAAGTAAATATATTCACAAATCCTATACATTTTTGGTATATCAATAAATTTTAATTAAAACTAAAGGCAAAAGATAGAGGGAAAATAATTATTTGCAAAAACTGAAAAAAAAAGTGCTTCTGTTATTAACATATAAGAGGGCATGCTGATTGTTAAGAAATCTTATTATTAAAAGCTGGTTCCTTGATACTGCTGTAGTAACTGTCTTTTGGAAATACTATGAATAAATTTGTCAATAAATAAATATCCAGGTACTTTGTATCCAAAACAGATGACATGTTAATGATTTGTCAATGTGAATGTTTTCTCTAGAATATAGTGGTCCTATTGAAGTTTATCCAAATCATTTTCTATAATATGTATTACTATAAATTAATCTATTTTTCATTTTTATCAAAACCACATTTTACTGTAGAGTCTTTTATAATAGAATCTACTACTAATATTCATAGGAAGTGAACATTTTTAATAAATTGATTTATAGAAAACATATTTGTAAATTACTTATGACTATAGAAATACCAAGTGAGTATATAAAAATGAGTATAAAATATAATTTAAGCATATAGATAATTTTACTTAATTTAGGAAAAACAAACAAAATGAAAGATGTTTTGGAATACCAATTAGCTAATAAATCACCTTAAAACCAATAAAAGAAAAGCATTCTTTCTAATTAGCTCTTAGATTATTAGAACAACCAGACTAATGAGTCTTGAAGTAGCACAATTTGAAACAATTACATTCCAGAACAATCAGTGTCATCCTGTAAAAGCAACATTTTCCCTTATCTTTATTTTGACATCAAGATTATCAAATTTTTAAAACTTGGGTTCAAAAACAATTAGGGAAAAATGCTTTGAATTGTGAAACTTGTTTTTTAAAGCTTATAATGTGACTATGTGTATAAGAATTCATGAGATTTTCCATGAGCTTTGCTGGTTCGTTTTTTGTAGTGCAGATCTATGAATAGGTAGGAAGGGCAAAAGTATCGCATTTTAAAATTATTAAAAATTTTCCAAACAAATTTCAACCAATATATCTATTTCTTAAAACCATGTTCTATTATATATACAATATTTTCTTGATTATCTCAAATCGGGATTTGATTGTTTTACAAACATTGGCAATTTGTTAATGAATTTATTTTGAGATACTGAAGATTGCTTAACTGTGCTAGAACGTCAGAAAACGAAACAACAAGCCATTTTCTTTCCAGCTAATTATCATTCTTGGCATCAAAGTGACCACAGAGTCAAAAAAAGAAGTATTTATTAACTCAGGCTTCTCTAGGTTTTTTTTCTCTTTTTTGAGTGGCATTGTCTACTACATTTTTTTTTTTTTTTCGGTACACGGGCCTCCCACCGCTGCGGCCTCTCCTGTTGCGGAGCACAGGCTCCGGACACGCAGGCCCAGAGGCCATGGCCCACGGGCCCAGCCGCTCCGCGGCATGTGGGATCCTCCCGGACTGGGGCACGAACCCACGTTCCCCGCACCGGCCGGCGGACTCCCAACCACTGCACCACCAGGGAAGCCCTCTACTACACTTTTAATTTAGTCTTAAGCAATACATGTACACTGCTTTCCAATGATAACTGTGTGTATTTGTGTAAGTTTGATGGATTTGCTTCTCTTAGCATTTGAGAAAAAATGAAAAGGATAGCAAAATAATTTTTCTTCCCTTTATTCTCTACCTGTTGTCCTTTGTTTTTTATTTGTTGTGTCTTGTTTTGTTTCATGTTTTTGAGAGACAAAGTGGTCCTTTAGAGAGGATTGCAATGAACGTTTGTTTTCTAGTGTTAATTTGGGGCATGGTATGGACTGATTGATATTTTTTATTGTCTAAAAATCAGTTATGTAATTCAAATATGTTTCCCCTCCTGTGGGAATGAAACATCAATAACGACAGTTAAGCAGCAATAATAGAAAGATCGCCTGGCGTGATAGCAAGAGAACTTGACTAAACTCATCCACACTAACTGATTTCAGTGATAATCTAACCATGCTGAATACTGGTCTCCTCATATGAAAAAGAATGATACAACTTTTGCTCTACAAAAGGGTTAGTAAAGATAAAATACTTTAAAAATACTATTATATGAGAAAATTGGTAGAATTGAACTTTATTCAAAGTAATTTTGTAAATACTAACAGCAGCAAACATTTAAGAGTAGTGTCATCCATTACAAGTTCTTAACATGGGGCCCATACCTTCTAAAGAGATTCTGATGAGCTATGAGTCGTCTGTGCACACTGGATAGTGCATAGAAACAACACTGTCACTGTGTATGCAGATGAGGGTGGAAGCAGGTCAATGTCTCTCATTCAATGCTTAAAGGAAACCATTACTTATAAAATAAAAATTGAAAGTTACAAAAACCAATATAAACATATTATTGATGTTGGTTTTTTTTTTTTGGAGTTTTTTTGGTCAGATTCTTGATTTATTTTGATTGGTTTGAAACATTAAGCTTTTTTTAAATCTCTGGAGTAATAATTCAATAAATTGCATTTATCATTTTTCTTTCTTTAAGTTAATATTTGTTTACCAAATTATTTTATTTCAAAACTATTGTTTGAAAGACAATGAAATGATACCTTTGAGAATGCAAATCAAGAAAAAGAAAGAATAATTAGATAAATAGGAGTAAAAATTAAATCCCTGTTTTATAATATGATATTTGTGTGTTCTAATAATTTGAAAATCTGGATGATATGAGCAGTATTGGGGAGAAGATACACAAATACATTTAAATTCTCAAGTCTTTTCAACAAATTTTACTGTTGCAAATGGGTATTCATAGGGAGGAAATGGAAAACTCTACCTTAACCTCACACCTTATACAAAGATTATTTCAAAATGTATCATATATTTAAATGTCAACCTAAAGCAACAAAACTTTTAGAAGCAGAGGAGAAGAAATTCTCTTCTATGGCTAGGCAAAGAGTTCTTAAATATGTCACCAAAAGCCCAATCCATAAGAGAAAACATATTCAGTATTTTTAGGAGAATAACAAAACAATATTTTAAAACCTATTAATATTTTCCTTAGATATAGTGATATAGTATACACGTAATGTAAAAATATGTGTAAACTTTTCATTTGATGCTAAGAAGTCCTTTGAGAAAAACTTAAATTTTGGATTACAAATAAAATGAGTCAAAATGCAGACATAATATAAATAGTAAGAATGAAATAGTGTACTCAAATCAATAGTCAAAATCTCACTTAATACTGAAACACACATGGTAGCATAATTTAAAACAGTAATGAGAAAGGAATTCCTGCTTTCCACACTATCAATGCATAGTGTTCTGAAGCTTAGGTCCACACAATAATATATAAAATACATACAAAACAGAGTTACTGGAAAGAAGAAAATTTATTTGAGAAGATAAGATTATCTAGTAAAATACTGACAAATAAACATGACAGAATTTTAAATTTTCTTAAAGGCACATTTAAAAATATTTTTAAAAGAGGAGAGGTTGCTATCCAACAGGCATAAGGTTTCCATTAAGCTGGGTGAATGAGCTCTAGAAATCTGCATGCGACATTGTCTCTGTAGTTAGCGATACTTAAAAATGTGTTAAGAGGGTCGATCTCATGTCAAGTGCTCTTATCACAATTAAAGTTTTTAGTATGTCAAAGAGAAACTGATGAAATTAATTTTAATGTTTATTTGACATAATATATACAGAATATTGTGATTTTCACATGTAATGAATTAAAAATCAAAAGGGATATATTTTATATGTTTTCTCATCCTATGAAAATCACTCCCATCCCATTTCCCACGGGCTCAAACAGCTGGACAAGATGACAAGTTAAAAGGTCTCCTATATCTATCTGCTTTGGGTAGATAATAACATTCATTATAGAAAATCAAAATACCAGAATAGCTGCACTGTATTCTGGAGGAAATCAGACATTTCCTTAACGACCTATGTGGGTAAACAAGTTTTATTTCTCTTCTTAGTGTGTAAATGGCCAGAATGGAGAGGAGAGGAAGGAGAAAACTTTTCATTGGTTTGCAAAATGTGAATATAATAAATGAGCTGACGTTAGGGCAATTTGTCTTTTCTGTTTAGTGTAAATAGTTATTTTTCAAATTAATGATTCCCATTATCTTGACTTATACCAAATCTCTTTTCCAGAAGTAAAGTGTAATAGCAGTGATTTTTAGATTCTTTCATACCAATACACTGTCTAATGTAAAGACATTTACATTGTCTCCATGTAAAAGTATTCTTTTGACTAAATTTCTGTGATCTCACAGTGTGATCCCTGGTTTCTCTTCATCTTCCTTTCTCTCTTGTGTCCTATACTTTTCATTTTTTTCAGACTCACTCTTCCTGCTATCCTCCACAAATATGTCTTAAATACAGTTCATATTCAAGTGACTTCTAGATCTTTATGCCAGTTCTTTCTCTTGTATTTTAAGCTATAGGTCCAACTAATTAGATAAAATACTTACTCGGGTGTCCTATGGTCACACCAGATTTGTTCCCAAGCCCGCCTTTTTTTTACAGTGTCCCCAGCAAAATTACTACAGTTCACCAAGTCGTGCAAGAAAGACAAATGGATATTATCGTTAATTCTTTCTAGGCTTTTATTCTTTATATCCAATCAATCATTAAGTTCAGTTGATTCCATCTCCTAAATTTTTCTGTCATCTGTCATCGTACCCTATCCCCACTCTTACTAAGCTCACAAGGGCCAGCAACACTTGCGCAGTGAACCTTAGTTCTGCTGAGGGACGTTCCTGTAAAATCAAATGTTGAATTACCCGATCTCACAGCCGACATGCAGAGATATACTACGGTTGTTCATTAGTTATCGTTAGGTAAGCCTGTAGGCACGTAAACCGCTTCTATGACAGTCAGTTTTAAGTTTTGCGGCAATGTTCAGAAGAATATATTGTGTGCCTTCTTAGAAATGATAAAAAGACCTTACTTTGGTGACATCGACCTACCCTTAGAGAAAATCGGGGACCTGGGAAACTGTATCTCCATCTGGAAGCATGTTGTACCATCTTCAGTTTATGCAAACACTTCAGTAATTTATATGTACTTTCTCATTTAAAATAACTTACATCCTATCACTGATTGTTGCTGTCTTTTTGTATAGCACATCCAGGAGTTTTGTTTACCAACCGGTTGCTCCCAAGCTTGCTAACTAGGTCTTCTATTTTCATACCCACACTAAGGATGTCCATAGAATGAGCCTTTTAAAATGCAAAACTTCCCCCAATAATTTGGGATTCTAAATAAAAATACTTTTGTCTTTCCCAGTTTAAAACTTGTGAGTGGCCATTGGTGTGAAGTCCAAACTCTGTAAAATGCCCTCCTTAAATAAATGTTTGTGTGGCCACCAATCAACTCTGAAGTAAAATCTAATTTCAGTTTAGATGCCAGGTCCTCTGACCCCAAAAGTTTAAGTATTATGTACTTTAGGTGTTTTATTATATGCTTTTATTCTGTACTTTAGGTATTAGGTCCTTACTCAACACTCTAAGTTTGCAGTCCTGCTTCTACCTCTATTCCACTAGAATGTAAACAGTGGTGAGAGAGACACTCTTGACCCCAGCCACCATGGGACACCCAGACCTGAGATGACATGGCATGTTCCAAGTGTCAATGAAATATTTGTTAAATGGATACATTTGGGATATTAATTAGATATTTTCATAATTTAATTTTAAATTTATATATGATGTTATGTGAACTTATAAAGAATGATTAAAATTTAATTTGTCAAAGGAAAATAAAAAATAAATATATTGAGATAAAAATCTAATAATGTATAATTTGTAACAGAATATGGGTAGATTTCTACAAGTTAATGGCAAAACATTGCAATATCTATGGCTTTTAAATACATCTAATAAAATTTTGTGAAAACTTATTTTTTTAAAACAGAGTAGCTCTGCCTCTGTCTAGGACCAAAATATTAGAATATCATGAGCATCTCAACATTTGTCCCCTAAAAACATTCTAAACAAAGAAAGAAAACAGACTACAGACTCAGTTATCTTGTGGCTCTATTATTTTATTAATTAGCACTTTGACCTTTTGAACAGGTGTTCAACAACCTTTTTGAATTCCATAGATTTATTTTGCCAAACAGATCTGATTTGGAATCTGATTTGGAAGTACTATAAGAAGTGACGGTCTTAACTAGATAAGCAATTTTGACAAGATTTTTAAAAATCCTTCCACATATTCATTTACTGCAACTCCCACTTTTTGGTTAATTAATATAGCTTGCATTGAGAGAAATTATTTATTAAGCACATTTCAGGGAATTAATAATTTACATCAATTGATACTCAGTACCTGTGTATTGATTTATAGTTTATAATTCAATTTATAGTTCATAATAATTCAAAACTGTGTTCCTCAACTAACCTTGGAAGTAGATTTCACTGATATCTGCCATTAGAGGTAAGGAAACAGAGTCAATTGCGTTGTTTGCTCCAAATCACAGTATATAACACTTGCTTATTGACTAGCTTTCAAAAAATTGCATGTTTAACAAAGGCCATACCTATAGTTTGTGGAGAAATGAGTATTGGACTGATTTAAAATCAGGCTATTTAATCTGGGAATGACATTTTAGTAAGCTGGTCCATGGGTGCCTCTTTAAAAAAAAAAGCCGTAATGAAAGGTAATTAATAGAAGGAAAATAGTTATATGTCTTCCTTGATTATCTTTAAATATCTTACAATTTTATTTGTCAATTATATCTAAATAAAGTTGAAAAAAGGGCTCTGGGGGGCACATATACTACTCATATTTCACACCAGCTGTTGCATCAGCTTACATTCAAATTCTGACCCTGCAATTTTACCTACCTAAGATATATAACTGACTTGAAGCTTAATATAAGAAAATATAAAGTTGGGACAATGATAAGGTTTATTCCACAAGATTGTTGCAAAGGTCAGCTATGGTAATATATAGAACAAACCCCGGCCAATAGGTAAGTTCTCAGTGAAAGGTGGTTATTGTTAGGTTCTGTATGCTTACAAAATATATTTCCATTGTAGACTTCAAAGTAGTATAGACAGGAAATCACATGTACTGTGTCAGAGGGAAATTGGACAAAATTCTGCCCAGAGAGCAAAGAGAAATGAAAAAGCTACAGTTTCAGAATTTGTCAAACACAGCTGTTCTTTGTATGAGCTTTGCATTTTGATTTCTTTGCTTCTCTCATAAATGTATAAGGCCAGAGATAGGCTCCAGGTAAGTAGATATAAGTATATAGTTTAGAAATCTAACCAATGCAACAAATAGGGATTCTTCTTAGAATTTTATTTTAAAATTAAAATGAAAAACTTTCCATTGTTATATTAAAATAAAAAATCAATATCCTCACTCAAGGCTTGAAGGTAGGGCTTCCCTGATGGCGCAGTGGTTGAGAGTCCGCCTGCCGATGCAGGGGACACGGGTTCATGCCCTGGTCCGGGAAGATCCCACATGCCGCGGAGTGGCTGGGCCCGTGAGCCATGGCTGCTAAGCCTGTGTGTCCGGAGCCTGTGCTCCACAACGGGAGAGGCCACAGCAGTGAGAGGCCCGTGTACCGCAAAAAAAAAAAAAAAAAGACTTGAAGGTATATTAATGTTGACCCCTTTTTAGAGATTTGCGTTTTCAAGAAAAATATACGTGTTCGAGGTTGGTTCAATAGAATTAATGATACCCACTATGTGACTGATTCTATTATGTCAGTGGGCTCCTATTTTTGTAAAGTGGTGGAACCCAATAAAACATATGGAAACCCAGTTTACAAAGCAATTTATAAGTGGAGGTATGTTCATTGAAAAAGGCAGGAGAAACCTGTACATATTCCATTTACCTATACATATATATAGGGTAGTTTGGTTTTTTTTTGACATCTTTATTGGAGTATAATTGCTTTACAATGGTGTGTTAGATTCTGCTTTATAAGAAAGTGAATCAGTTATACATATACATATGTTCCCATATCTCTTCCCTCTTGCGTCTCCCTCCCTCCCACCCTCCCTATCTTACCCCTCCAGGTGGTCACAAAGCACCGAGCTGATCTCCCTGTGCTATGCAGCTGCTTCCCACTAGCTATCTACCTTATGTTTGGTAGTGTATATATGTCCATGCCTCTCTCTCGCTTTGTCACAGCTCACCCTGGTAGTTTGGTTTTTAAAGTATTTTAAAATATATACAAAGTCAAAATCTCTCTAGTGTTCTTGAGCCTTCATACAGGAAAGAAAAACATTTTCAACATTTAGTCAGAGGCATGTGTCTAAAACAGGAAGTCAGGTAGTAAGATAAATTATTCCTTGTCTAAACATCAAGGCTGCATATGCCAACAAGATAAACGTGATTTTTTTACAATTTGCTATCCATCTTAACTGAGCAAATATATATGTAACAAGATTACTCACAGTATTCAGGACACCATCCTATGCAAATCCCAACAAGACGATGTTTTCCCGAAGAAAACACGTAAAAATGAGTACTGCTTATATGACAAGCACTTTGGCAAGCTAAGACATTGAACCCTAAAAATGAATCCTAAAAGTTAAGTATTAGTATCTCCATTTAAAAAAAAATGTTATTGGAGCATAGTTGATTTACAATGTTGTGTTAGTTTCAGGTGTACAGCAAAGTGAATTGTCTGGCGGTCCAGTGGTTAAGAATTTGTGCTTCCAGTGGAGGGGGCACAGGTTCGATCCCTGGTTAGCGATCTAAGATCCCACATGCAAGCCGTGCAATGCGGACAAAAAAATTAAAAAGTTAAAAAAAAAAAGTATCTCCAGTTTTTAAGCTTAGAAAATTAAGTGGTAAAGGCAGAATTCAGAGTATCAGACTTCCAAGTCCTTGCCCTTCGCCCTGGCTATACAAAATCTTATAATAACCCAGAATAAAATAATTATCCTCATACGATGAACATTTATTATTGTAAGCATGAATTGAATAAAAATGTTTTCTTTTATTAGATTATTTAATTAACATTACATGATTATGATTTAATTAAGAACGTGTTATGAGGGAAAAGATAAATCAATGTAGAGAAATAATGTACAAATTGCATTAGTTTCACAAGGTTCTTTATGCATGTGGGGAGATACCCTTTGAAGTGTAACATTATAAATTATGGGTCTGTCATCTTGTAACTAAGGATATTTTTGTTTGACACATTGTTAAAAGCACTTTCATTCTAGAAAATTCAAAACAATAACTTCTATAGTCAATTTACTTTAATTTCCAGAATTAATCACAATCTCATTATTTGATCTTGACAGCACATCTCTTTTTTGACAATAATTAACTACTTGACTGACACTTTCATGTCTTGAAAGCAAAGAACTAATTGTCGTTTGTTCATAGTTGCATTATTTCACTTTTTTATGATCTGAGATAGAGAGAGGGATTTATTTGACGTGGAACACTTTTCCTATAATCTTTGTGGGTCAAGGAAATCATGTACATTGCCCCTAAGCTTTAAATGCGTTACTTCCTCAAATCAATTTAAAAGCTCATTACTTTAGCAAATACTCTAGTAAGACAATAAGCTTACCACAGCTATGCTGTCAATATAAGCAGGAAAAATATAACTTCAGCAAATCATGATGGTTGGTATTCAGATAAGAAAGGGAGAAGGAAAAAAGGAAGGAAGGGAGAAATCGAGGCAGGAAGGATGGGAGGATGTTTTCTAACGAACTTAGCTTATGGAAATCTTCTCCTCTGTTAACAAGAGTTCATTTATTATGTAATATTAAAATGTTCTTTTGAAAGGAGCAAGTAAACATATATATATATATATATATATTTTTTTTTTTTTTTTCTGTATGCGGGCCTCTCACTGCTGTGGCCTCTCACGTTGACGCGCAGGCTCAGCTGCCATGGCTCACGGGCCTAGCCGCTCCACGGCATGTGGGGTCTTCCCAGACCGGGGCACGAACCCATGTCCCCTGCATCGGCAGGCGGACTCTCAATCACTGCGCCACCAGGGAAGCCCCAAGTAAACATATTTTTAACCTGAAAAAATATTTTCATATTCTCCACCAGTTTGAGATATCCTCTGCAATATCCATAAAGATTTTGGTAAAGCAATTTTAATAAAAGCTAATAATAATAAGAATATAATAATGATAATGATCATTTTTCTGAATAATAATATAAAAAACTTATCCCTATCTTTTTCTAGGTGATTCAGACCATCAGTGCAGTGGATAGAGATGAATCCATAGAAGATCACCACTTTTACTTTAATGTATCTGTGGTAGAAAATAACTCAAGTTTTACAATCATAGATAATCAAGGTAATGCCATTCACTCATAATAACTTTCTATCCATTCTTCTTCGAGAATCTTGTTTAATTTTAAGGAAATTTGTAACATTACTTTTTATACTATACCTGAAATATGATAATGTTGAGAAATAAAGCAAGGAGTGGCAATGGAAATTGGAAACAGAACTCAAAGTAGTGTCCTAGGAATATCATTTCCCCATTTCCCACTGGATTTCTTTAAATTAGAAGCACTTTTTCAAGTCATCATTGGCTATAGGCCCCTGTAAAGTCTGAATGACCTTGCAAATATAATTGCAGTTCTGACACCGTGGTTCCTTTCACGTCTTCGCATAACTCAAACTTCAACCCATGTCTGGGGAAGAAAATGATATATAATCATGTTAGCTTGATTGATTGAAAGATATTTGGAGTCATTAATTAGGAGCTATAAGTATTTGGAATTGGCTTAAGACTATGCTTTTTCCTTCAAAACAAAGTGATTATATCAGCCTGAGAACAAAATGTTCTAAAGGATTTTGTACAGAGGGACAGAATTCCTTTTCCTTCCATATAGAAGGGGAATAACTTTTTACAAAGCCACTCTGTTCTTTTTTCCTTCCCTTCAGTAAAATATTTTTTTGTCATTACATGGATTTCTATTCTAATTTTGCTTCATATCTCAAAGATATGAAACACCGTGGGATTCATTACTCAAGCATCTATAACCAAACACCTGCAGCTGTCCTTCCTTGCAACTGAGTTTAAGCTCTATATAAGGGGAGATCTGTTATGGGAGAATAAATGCAGACACGTTCTTTTCCTTTTGCCTTTGTCAAATTCCCCAGTGAAGGAAACTCAAATAGATTTAGGATTTAAAAAAATACAAATATCAATATAAGAAATAAGCTGTGGGTTAGTTTTGTTTATGTAAATATAAAATAAGTTAGTGGGACAAAATAAATATATTGAAACATAAAGAGAATAATTGATTTGGTTTAATGTTTGCAGTTACAAGGAATTTAATGAAATACATACCAAAAATATATAAGCTCTCTCACCTCTTCAATCTGCCTAGTGAATAAAATCACAAGTGTTTTATAGACTTCAAGAGCATGATGGAGAATTAGTTTTTAAAAGGTGATTTGGGAAAAGTCATAAGTAGGCATACATTTCAAAAGACTTCCATTTATTTGCATTTGCCTATTTCAAATTCTTCCATTTATATATTTCCATTTATTTGTTTGTGTCTTCTAAAATTTGTTTGATTGCCACAGAAAATATTTCAGGGAATGCCAATACCAAAAATCAAAGTCAAGGGCTTCCCTGGTGGCGCAGTGGTTGAGAGTCCACCTGCCGATGCAGGGGACACGGGTTCGTGCCCCGGTCCGGGAAGATCCCACGTGCCGCGAAGCGGCTGGGCCCGTGAGCCATGGCCACTGAGCCTGCGCGTCCGGAGCCTGTGCTCTGCAACGGGAGAGGCCAGAACAGTGAGAGGCCCACGTACCGAAAAAAAAAAAAAAAAAAAAAAATCAAAGTCAAGTCGGGGGGAAACACTAGTACTGAGACACAATAAACTGCCCTGGAAAAGACTATTTAGAATAATTTGGGATTGAGGGAAAAGCAATTTCAAATGTGTTGAAGTATATATTGTTTATTTTTGTTAATTTTTTGAATCTTCTGTCAGGTGAATTAATCAGTACTACCAAGGTTTAACGATTCTCTGAAATTTAAGTAGAAAATGGGTTAATAATGTCAAAGTGAAATGAAACATTCTAATAGAATCTTTTACACCAAGTAAAATGAATTCTTTTGTCTTATTAGTAAATACATTATTTGAGATCACTTGCTGTGATAGGGAGATGACTTGAAAATCTTGTGTATTTATAGTATTTGTGAAAATAATGAGTTTCTAGTAGAAAAAGCACTGTCATGAGTATTTAACCCAAATGAAACTGATACTGTCATTATAAATTTAATGCTAGTACCCCCTATTTACTATTGATATCTAATTAAAATGCTGTTTTCTTTTCTGTGTTCCACATGTACATTTCATATATTTATCAAAAAACATTTTGGAACTGATTCATATACTTTATCTAATTTTTAAATTGGGATTTAGGCAATGTCGAAATCAATAATGACTTTTTGAGTTGATCTCTTGTCTTTTTTATCAGAAATTTGCTCTTCCCTATTTGAACTTATTTGAGCTCTACACTGCTGCCTCTAGTACATTTAACTGGTATGAATTTCTTTTGTATTATTGAAAAAATCATGCACATGGATTTTTGTTTTAGATAACACAGCTGTAATTTTGACTAATAGAACTGGTTTCAGCCTTCAAGAAGAGCCTGTCTTCTACGTATCCATTCTAATTGCTGACAATGGAATCCCATCACTTACAAGCACAAACACCCTTACCATACATGTCTGTGCCTGTGATGACACTGGTAGCACACAGACCTGCAGTAATAAGGATCTTATGCTTTCCATGGGATTCAGGACAGAAGTCATAATTGCTATTCTGATATGCATTATGATAATATGTGGTAAGTTGTGTGAACGGAGCATATCTTCATTTATTGACAGTAACATGATAAATATAGAAAAGAGTTAATTCCATTATAATGGTATGTGTGGGCTTGTGTGTGTGTCTGCATTTAATTGCCCTTCTTAATGTGTTACAATTCTAAAATCAAGTGGAGTGAATGAAAAATAGAGTGAATATGCACTTCAGGTTGAAAATAGTTGATCCTTGAATTCTATGAGTATATGAGTATACCTGTGCCCATCCTTTTAAGAGTGTTTTGGACACACACATTGTAACATATGTAGCAATATAAAAATTAGTAATAATAGTGGTGAGATTCCATTGAGTGCTTATTATACTCCAGGAGACTGTCCTAAGTGCTTTACAGAAATTCTGCAGTTTGATCCTGAAGATAACCTTAAGAAGTGGCGACTATTATCACCTTCATTGTGTAGATGAAGAAAGTGAAATTCCAAGAGTTATATGGTTTACAAAGGGTCATGCAGCTAGTAAATGAAGTGCTAATATTCCGTAACACACCTCTATCCAACCTGATACTGCAGCTCACTGAAGCCTAGGAGCATTGAGGAAGTAAATGTTAAGATGAAAAAATGTAAAAGAGAGGGTCTTACTTAAAGTGCTAAACACAAAAGAAATAGTAAAATAGCTCCACCTGTTTTTGTTTGTTTTTGTTGCTGCTGTTGTTTTCACAAGGAGATAAGTTATTCTCATTTTACGGATGAGGCAAATGAGGCCCCAAATGTTTTAGCCAGGCTTTCAAAACTACATGCATCTAGCAAAACATTTTCCCTTTCTTTAACATACCAGTATATATAATCTAAACCCTTCTCTTGCTTTCCCTCATAGCTTCATATCAAAGCCAACACAACTTTACAGAGTGTTGACAGCAATGGTATCAGCCATGGGTTCTGGAATCCCCAACTCACTGCTCAAAGGGACATACAAAATGTTTCAGGATTTGCTTTGCCTTCACTCTTCTCGTCTGTCTCAAAGCTTTCCTCTTTTACCATTCAAAGTTACCCTTCATTTCTACCTAGCTTCAGTTTTTCAAAATTATTTTTAATGATCTTTGATCATAAAACTGAATTTAGAGCTACATAGCTAGATATCAGAAGCAAGAAGTAGTAAAAACAGTATAATGTTTGCAGGATGCAAGTACTAAGTTACTCACTGGTACAGAACTAAACCTAGTTCCGAAACCCTGCAAGTAAATACCAAGGGCAGCCTCACAGTCAAGGGCCCGAGTAATACTGAGAAGGTGGGAAATCAGGGTAAACCAGTAGTCAGCAGTTTCCTGTGAAAGTTTCAAGAATACGCTCTTCAATTTTCATAGATTGAAAAATTATTTATTAGATCCCTTTCTATTTCAACCATATACCTCTGCTGTATTAAAGTACAGTGCCAGGATTCAAACACGATGGCCTTATTTCAAGAACACTATTTCAATTTCTTTAAATGTAAAATTTATATAAAATATGGCCTAATGTATTTCTCTTTGTGATAATATTAATAACATTACTTCCTGTTTCAATTCTTATAGATGAAATGCTGAACAGCTACATAAGATCCAAGATTGTGTAAGGATTGGCTATCCATGAAACACACACAAACACACACATATACACACGCACTTTTCTTTAAAATTTAAAAAAGCATTCTGAAATTGTTCTATTTCTACACAATGCTAAAATTATCTTATATAATTGATCGATGTGGACATACCAGTGTTATGATTCAGAAACCTGATAGGTTTGGAATTTCTGAAATTAATATGGTATAACAAAGCACGGATTCTGAACCAACTTTCTGGTTTTGAATGCCAGCTTTTTGTTTCTTAGCTGTGTGACTCTGGGTATGTGACTTAATCTCTCTGCACTTCAGTTTCCTTATCTTTAATAGAGAATTATAATAAAATACGGGTATCATAACTAATCAATGAATAAATGTAAAGCTTTCAGAAAAATGACTGGTACATACTTTGTAGTCAATAAATATTAGCTTAGAAAATAATTATACCACAGAATTTGTCTCAATGGCGAAAAACAAATCAGTTCTGTGTGCTTAACTTCCACTAACATGGATCATTGGTTACTGAGATTGGCAGATGTATATAGATTCTGCTTTGTTCCGTTTTCAATATATAAGAAAAATATAAAATTTTTAATCTTAAATTGATCATCATAAACAATTCACTATATATATATATATATATATATATATATATATTTTTTTTTTTTTTTCTTTGCGGTACACGGGCCTCTCACCGCCGCGACCTCTCCCGTCGCGGAGCACAGGCTCCGGACGCGCAGGCCTAGCGGCCACGGCTCATGGGCCCAGCCGCTCCGCGGCACGCGGGATCCTCCCGGACCGGGGCACGAACCCGCGCCCCCTGCACCGGCAGGTGGACTCTCAACCACTGCGCCACCAGGGAAGCCCAATTCACTATATTTTTATGATGTTTTTCTACTTTAAACCATCAGCCAGAAAGATTGTTATACTTCCTTGTCATTCTGCAAGTCCCTTCAGTAAATTTTCAATAGCAAATATATCTTTTTGTCTTATAATCAGAAAATCGAAGCTTGTCTTGAGCTTGTAACAGAAGCAAGAATTATATAGTTTATTATAAATAACAATATTTAACAATATCTTATATAATATATTATGACATATTATATATTATGACATAATATTTATTAAATAGTACATTATATTTTTATGTATAATATATAATATAAAATATTGTAACATACAATATTTAATAATGTGTTTAGTATAAATATATGATAACATACTAATATATGATATTTATTATATATTATATATTTATAATATAATAGTAATATTATGGGTAATATGAAGCATATGTATTTATAATATATAATATTGTATTATATTTGTGTTAATTAATGTTCTTGTATGCTCTCTTTGACAGGGTTTATTTTTTTGAACCTAGGTCTGAAACAACGAAGGAAACAGACTCTATTTCCTGAGAAAGGTGAAGATTTCAGAGAGAATATATTCAGATATGATGATGAAGGTGGCGGAGAGGAGGATACAGAGGCATTTGACATAGTGGAGCTGCAGGGTGGCACAGTCATGCGGGAACGCAAGACTCGGAGAGCCAGCAGGGTAGAGATTCGGAGCCTGTACAGGCAGTCTTTGCAGGTTGGCCCAGATAGTGCTGTATTCAGGAAATTCATTCTAGAAAAGCTCGAAGAGGCTAACACTGATCCCTGTGCCCCTCCTTTTGACTCCCTCCAGACCTATGCTTTTGAGGGGACAGGGTCCTTAGCTGGATCCCTGAGCTCTTTAGGGTCAGCAGTCTGTGATCAGGATGAAAACTATGATTACCTTAATGAATTGGGACCTCGCTTTAAAAGATTAGCATGCATGTTTGGTTCGGCTATGCAGTCAAATAATTAGGGCTTTTTTATTAATAAATTTTTTTAAATGCTAATGTGTATTTGGGCAAACTGGTAGTCTCTTGGTAAAGAGTTGTATACTCCGGTTCTTGGGAAAAAGGAAAAGACCCAATTTATAATGTTTTCTGATATTCTTGGGGTAAGTATCCCATGGTTATTTCAAGCTACCCATCCATTGTCACTGACTGCAGGTATGGGGAAGTGAAGCTAACAGTCAGCTCTCGGGTGCCAAGGCAGGCCAGCTCTAGTGTGCCCCTGAAATACTCCTCTGACATTTTTCCAATACCATCCAATACAAATTCTCAAAATTTTTGAAAGTTTAATGTGAAAAGGGCCCTGATCTAGATTGTCTTAATATTATTTCATTTATCCATTTTTAAAATCTTACAAAGTAAGAGTGAAGAGTTTATGTGTGTTAAGCTCCCGATACTCTACAGAGATAAACACCTAGGAGAATCTCGGTGGTTATATACATCTTTTAAAAACTGTTTCTTTTCTATGAATAAGCAAGCTTCTGACTGAGAGTCTATGATTCATTCTAGTTTGATATTTTAAAAATGTCATCAAGACCACATTTTAAAACTGATTTCAAATTTAGACAGATGCTTTGTATCTGTTAATTACTCAAAGATATAGTGTAAATTTGTATTCTCTTTGATATTACAGCTTTATATAAAAAAAGGGACATAGACTTTTTTAGGAGATTTTCATATGTTATTTTCTTATGTATCCAAAATACATCTTTATCATGTCACAATACTATGATAAAACACATATCAACATTTACTGAACATTAAATTTGAACTTTAAGAAAATGGTAGAAAGTGTGAAATTTTTTTAATTTTAGTTTTTGATTTCTAATTTTATTGCTACTAAAAATAATATAAATGAAAGGAGTACTGGATTCAAACTGGAGTTATTATTCATCCTAAATGTTACGATCAGCTGCCCTGCTCTTACCATGCATAAAATAAAACATGATAAAATTCTCAGCATTTCCTTTTTTATTAAGAGATTAGACTATAACTGATTCTTCTGTGTCATTTTTTTTATTATGGAATATAAAATTAGGTACAATAGTTACTTTTATGGTAACATTATGAAGGAAGTATGCTAAGCTGCTGGACATAAAGCTTTAAGGTAACATTAGATAGTAAGATAATAAAACACTTTAATTTTAATCAACCTTGTAAGAATGATTCTCAATTATTCTATCCAAATCAAAGTGGAATTCAAAATTCACAGGTTGAACAGAAAGAAAGTAGTGAATACTGTGTCCTCAAAATAGCTTTATGTGTTCATTTTTTATTAATAGCATGTGAAACTGAGCTGAACCAAATTGACCATATATGTTCTACTCAAGTACTTCAAATAATTTTGAGCTAAAGTTGGAGTAGTTCAATAGCTACAATATATTTTTTCTCTGTACTTTAAGACAATACCATCCATACCATGTAATAGAAGAGAATTTTTTCATCAGTATCAATCAGGTACCATTATGTCAGCAACACAGATATCACCATTTTACAAAAGCCTGAGAAAATCAGACTTGAAATAAAACAATTTAGGAAGATATTAAATGTAGTAGAGAGGACATAAGCTGTAGAAACTCCTGGTATATTCATATCATTATTTACTTAGGGAAAAGTAGGAACAGTAAACAAAAGAAAATTCAAAAATAAAGTAAAAACTTGCAGGTAAAAAAATGTATGGGTTGAGAGAACATTTATATTCCTATCATATGGACATAAAAATTGAAAGAGTATAGTTAGGGAAATTTTCATGAATTATTCCATGAATGGCTGTACCCTGTATTTAGAAAATAGTGCTATATAATCTTGGTTGAACTGGAATGTATGATAAACAGCAGATGAAGCAATCCATGGAAAATAGATTAGAAAAAAAGAAATAGGGTCTTCGGAGGCCTGCAGTTAGTTCAGTCATGAATGAAAGCCTTATAAACAACTTATCAACTTGGATGAACACCTTATAAAAATGCAGTATCTGCATCACTAAGTTTAGTGTTTGAGTCCAGTGGCACTAAGAAGATGTGTTAAAATAAATTCTGGTTTAGTTAATGATAGGATTGTCAATCATAGGGTACATAGGAAAAGAGATTCAGGGCTGGATACCGATTTGCTAATCTAGAAAGTGTCCTTTTAAACTATATCAAGAAAATACTCTCTGATTCTAGTAGAGAAGTTGCAGTTTTCTAGAAGTTATACTTGGTAATATTTCAATAACTATTTTAACCTTTTTTTCTAGTCACACAGCTGTTGCAAGAACACAGCTGTATCCTAAGCTAAAGACATGACATTAAGGTCTCATTTTTGTAAATTTTAATAAAGGTAACTCAATGCGAGGATATTTATGAAATAGCACAGCTTTGCATTAATACCTGCACTACTTAAACAGCACCCTTCATTAACTTACAGGTTTATGTGTAAGTCTTAAGTTACTAGTGGTTGAAACAGGAAAATATTGAAATCCTTTATAGGGATCAGAAAATGTTAGCAATAATAGTTGTTCACTAAGCACATGGCTTGAGCCTATCAGATCTGAGTTTGAATTAGTTCACTTTTATTTAAATAATTGTGAACTTTATCGAACTGTCTAATCTTTCCGTATCTGAGGTTGTGATCGGTAAAACGAGGTCCAATGTATGTATTTCACACGATTGTTGTGAAGAATAAGTACAACAGGAAGCACACGTAGTACCAGACAAAACGCAAGAGTTCGATAAATATCAGCCCAGCATCGTAACAGCTGACCTTATTCTGCTGGAATGCACAGATCCCTTTCTTTTCTAGCACTGAGTGATCCCAAGGGCTTCACAGTGCATTTGAAATATAAATCAGTTTTCTGACCTGACATACAAGGTCATATATTATCCTGTGTCTGCTTATCTCTGTGTGCTCTGACCTCTTCTAATGCCATGCTCTAGGCCTGAAGCAATCTTCCTCCAAACATTTCTATTTTTCATTCCCTCACTTCATTCAAGTCCGTGATCAATTGCAACTTCCTCAGAAAGGCCTACCGGACCACTCTCTCCCACTGTGTGCCTTGCTCTGCCTTTCTTTGCATCAAATCACTCAGCTACTCTGTAGCAAGTACATTATATATATGTTACTTGTTATTGCCTTTATCCTTTATTAGAATGTAAACTCTAATTGGGCAAGGGGTTGTCGGACTTTTTCATTTGTTCTTGTCTAAAATTGTTTCTAGCACATGGTATGTGACCAATAAATATTTCTTAAATGAATGTAATAATGAATCCCAATCTATTTTAGTTGGTCCTGTATAGAAGCCGTATTGACATTGTTGAATATTAATGTGAAATTAATGTATTTTTCTAACCAGGTTAGCACTGGGTAGTTCTGGGTTACAATAAGATTTTTCAAAATCTTTCTAGAAATTATATGAATTTGGTATTTTAACTTGTTTGTACTTACTGATATCATTTCCTGCTGTGAGGAAAGGTAATAATGTTATACTGTTTAGTCAAAACACATCCTTTGATGATTGCTGTAGAAGTTCTCATATGAATAAGTTCCCATGAAGTGTGATGAATAGGAAAACATTTGCGATGCATGAGAATTCTATGCTTCATGTTTTAGAATACAACTTGGTAACAAATGCATTGTTAAGCTCACAGGGCTACACAAAACCTACAAGGTAGCTTCATGTTCTTTTATATGATATAAATAGGCATTAGATATCAAGTACATTAAAAGCTGGAAATAAATGTAGAAAAGGATTATGTGGCTTTTACATATCCAATTACTTCTGTCTTATATATCTATGTACCCCTCCAACCATCCTCCCATCCACATATCCATCTATCAACTATCTCCTTTCTACTATCTATCCCCTCTTCCAGGAAACTATAATTTCACAATTACATTAGAGACTAGCATCTCAATCACAGATTAGATCCTTGAGACACGTTAGTATTTCTTGCTGTCTTTTTTTCCTAGAGAGCTCTAAGGATGGGAAGCTGCCTGATATGAAATGGCAGGGAAACAGAGAGGGCTAAAACTGGGAAAAATGCAGTTCCTAGCCTTTGGCAAGGCAAAACTGCATGAATTTCCCATAGGTTAAGTGTCCAGGTGTAGAAATTTTGCACAGAATGTAGAAGCTGAAAGGGAGCTTAAATCAGTCATCCAAAGACTGTGTCACACAGGCTAAGGAAAAACAGGGACCTCTGGTCCTTAAAATGTCTCCAAATACCCAATGCATGAGCTCCAGAATAGAGTGCCAGCAGTCAGATGCCTGTCATCACACAGAACTTTGGCTGTGAAATTATGATAGAGCCAGCCTTGTTTATATGCCCTTTATCTCTCATCTCTCCATCCCCACCCAGAAACCAGAGGTCCAGATGCAGCAGAGTAAGTGGAACAGGGAGAGAGACAACCACCTTGGCCAAAGTGGGCATAAGAAAGATCAAGGCAAGTGTTTCTTAAAAACGGAATAAAATGAAACATTTTCATGATGTTTCTTTCAAGTTACAAACTAATCGATAAAGTGGATACGTTAACATATCAAATCAATTTGGCATTTCATATAGTTTGAATAATTTAAATTTCACCTTACTAGTAGAAAACATTAGCAAAATACAAAAAAAGTAAATATAATTTATAGTGTTCTTAGGACATTTGAAAGCCTGTTACAATAGTTTATACAACTTTATTTCATGCTATTTCTTTGTGCTTATTCATTTTATAGTTAAAATGTGATATGTTCTTTTGGCTTCTGCAGTGCTAAGTGGTTTATCTCAGCTAGAAATAAGGCTGGACATGGAAATGACCATATATTCATGATTACATAGAGGTACAAATCTATAGAATATTTTGTCCTAGGAAAGGGAATAGAGATAATATATGGGATTCATCTGTACAATAGGGATATTAAGGATATATAAGTCATCATATCATTGGAGGAATTAACTGAAATAATACATATAAATAATTAACTGGGCTTAATGTATAGCAAACATGACATTTTTACCTGTTGTGATTCTTAAAATAATAATTATTATAATTATATTAAGTTTAACTTAATATAGACTTATCTATAGATAAGTATCATAGACTTATTATCATAGACTTATATATAGACTTATATATAGACTTATATATAATTATCATAGACTTATCTCCTTACTCTTGAAATATTATGGCCAAAAAGAAAATGAAGTGGAAATGGGCAAAGATGGCTAAAAGGTACAAACTTCCAGTTATAAAATAAATAAATCCTGGGGATGTAATGTACAGTGTGCTGACTGTGGTTAATAATACAAAAAAAAATGGAGAGAAGAAAATGAATTAATTCAGGACAATAATTAACTTGCTGTTACTTCCTGCCTGCACACCTTCACCCTTCCAGGGTAATGTGCCATTATTACCAAAGGAAAAAATTAATTGCTCAAGTTATACATTATGTATGAGATGTTCTGATTGAAAGTCACTCCTCTGTGACATTTATTTGGAAAAAGACCTGCTAAGTTAAGTAGTAACAACATTTGCTGGCAACTTTTTCTAGGTATAAATATTTTAGAAACAAACAAAAACTATCAAAAAAGAAAGGGTTGGTTTTGCTCACTTTTGTAACTAATGGAGAAATGAAGTTATTTCTATGCTTTATTAGAACTACATGGAAAACGTGAAGTTCACATGCTAATGGCTCCAAGAGAAAGCTTTCATACCAGTTGTAATATCTAAGGTCTGATACCCACAGTTCTAATTTTATGTTAAGAATTTAAAATTAAATTACAAAGCAGATTGTTCTCAGCAACTCTGAAGATACAAAATGAAAAGCTGCACTTTGGCTTCTATCTACATTCCCCTGTCCTTTCTCATTTTAAAAACAAAAAATTAAGGACCTGTTGCCATATGTTCTCTGATGAGTACATTTTTATCATCTCCTTTTCTTCTATCCAATCTTAGGACTCAGGCAACTTCTAGGCAATTATCCAGCTCATACTGCCACCTCAGTTTTCAGAAACTCCTTTCTTATCCCAGATGACCTCCGTATTATTTCTCTGCGGAGCTAATTAACTAATTTTAACTCTGTTTAAAACTTAAAACGTACCTGCACATGACAAATTCAATTTACATAGAATTTCATCTGATCAATTGAAAATGTTTTAAGTTTTAGTGATTATATAAATAAAATTAGAAGTTGATAAATCATATGGTATATTTATTCATACTACCTTACCATTATCACACATTATTAAAATAATTTGTCCGAATAACATAGTTTTTAAGAGCAAAAATTTCTCCCACTTTATAAAATAGTCTACAGTCATGTTACTTTATTTTTTTACATAAATGCTTGAAAATGAAATCTGTACCAAAGGACATACTAGCAAAAAGTGTGAACTGTGAAAATCCTACGTATTTCTCACACTTGTGTTCACCCATCCACCATAAGTAAATAACAAACATCAAAGATTTTATCCACTAAAATCATCTACTGAGCATCTCCAAGTTGAGTACTGCATAATGAACCCTGATTGGAATCCTAACAAATGCTATATCTGCATCCTCGCTGGAAAAATTATGGTGAGGAACAAGTGGAGGTGGAGTGAGAGACTGTGACCAGGGTGACAGCTGGCGCTAAGGTGAGATTTGGTGTTGAGTTCAGCTCCCCTCTGTGCTTTGCAAAGGAGTCACTGCCTCTTACTGCTCTTCATTCAATTACGCTACTGGCCCCAAACAGGAAAGTATTAATGATGAGATTTGTATTCTTTCAGATGTTTCTGAATATGTCAAAGCTGTTCCTTTACACAGACGTAGAGAATGGACTTGAGGACACGGGGAGGGGAAGGGTAAGCTGGGACGAAGTGAGAGAGTGGCATGGACATAGATACACTACCAAACGTAAAATAGCTAGCTAGTGGGAAGCAGCCGCATAGCACAGGGAGATCAGCTCCGTGCTTTGTGACCACCTAGAGGGGTGGGATAGGGAGGGTGGGAGGGAGGGAGACGCAAGAGGGAGGAGATATGGGGATATATGTATATGTATAGCTGATTCACTTTGTTATAAAGCAGAAACTAACACACCATTGTAAAGCAATTATACTCCAATAAAGATGTGAAAAAAGAAAATAAATAAAGCTGTTCCTTTAAATCTCTCTCACTTATTTTTTCTTTTTTTTTTAATGCAGTTGCATTTCCAGGTGTTATTCTAAGTGTTGTTCTAAGTGTTATTTAAATCTCTATTATAAGAGAAAAGTACTGATGTTACTCCTAGCATACTAATAAGGAAACTGGGACAAAGAAAGACTGAGCAATTTGCCTGAAGTCATACATGTAATACGTGATGATAATGTAAACCCAGGCAAGTTAGTTCTAGATTCCAGGCTTTCACCCATCATACCATACCGGCTTCTAATTTGCATCACCTCCTTATGTTATTAATGTAGGGGCTTTATTCATTTGGTTACCAGTGATTTTTTTTTTACTTTAGTTGTTCTGGTAGCATATAAATTATATATACATATAGATAGGATAAAGAGTTGATTAGTATTCTTTTTTCAAAACATACTGAGCTATTTTTATATTATTATTACTGAAACTGTTTCTATCAAAATGAAGTGCTGAACATTTTACTTTTCCCATTATTATTACATACCATTCCTTATTGCTACTAATCAACCATAGAAATGACACCCTCAAAACATATTTGAGAACAGAAAGATTGATTATTTAAGGATACTCAAATTATTGTTATATTAGATAATGGCATAAAAATCCAGTATATTAATTTACTTAATATGACTTATATTTTTCCCTCTCCTTAGTAATAATCCCCCCATAAAGGGAATAAAATAAATACTTGTGTATATGTTGTCATGAATAGCAAATAAATAATGAGCAAAAGAAAGAAAGAAGATTAGGCAAGAATATGAAAAAAACACTAAATTCACATTGGGAATTCAGAGCAACTACCATTCATTTACATTGCTTTTGTCACGTCCCTCTGCTTCTTTCTTTGCTGTTTTTTTTTTTTCTATTTGAGCATTTTCTGTATCTCAGAATGCGCTTGATTTATTTTTCATAATTTAATCCTCAATCAGAGACAAGGATTAGCTATTTTTAAGCAATGACTTTTGAGATTCATAGAAACAGAGAACTGAACATCAAGACTCGCAGGATTGTTGAATTATTCTGATGTGGTTGGGTAGCACAAAGTAAGCTTTCATAAATAAACACAGATGATTCCATGATGTATTTTTCAGCAATGATCTGTGCCTTAGGAATAAAAGCATGATAATAAGCCTGACATGTTCCTTTAGCTTTCCTCTACTGATATCAGAGTTCATGGTCTGAATCATATTAAAGAATGTAGTACTCTTTGAATAAGGGAGACAGCAATTGACCAAGAAACCACCTGAAATACCAAGATAATAGCCACCATCACTACTGAGCACCAGGTCATCTATTGGTTTCGCCAGCACACATCTTCTTCACTCAGGATGAAAACAAAATAGAAGTTTCTATTTCGTCCACAGTAATGTGTGATTGTATATTGGGATATATGGTCATCATATAAAATTAACACACTGGGAAGCATATCAATCAACTGATTTTTTGCACATCTGAATTGTAATTGTTTTTATTTTTGATCTTTCTACATACATACTCAAATATGGTCTTTATTCATTTATCTATTTATCTATCTATCTATTTATTTTTGGCTGCGCTGGGTCTTTGTTGCTGTGCGCAGGCTTTCTCTAGTCGTGGCGAGCGGGGTCTACTCTTCGTTGTGGTGCACGGGCTTCTCACTGCAGTGGCTTCTGTTGTTGTGGAGCACGGGCTCTAGGTGTGCGGGCTTCAGTAGTTGTGGCACATGGGCTCAGTAATTGTGGCACGTGGGCTCAGTAGTTGTGGCTCGCGGGCTTAGTTGCTCCGCGGCATGTGGGATCTTCCCAGACCAGGGCTCAAACCCGTGTCCCCTGGATTAGCAGGCAGATTCTTAACCACTGTGCCACCAGGGAAGCCCTCTGGTCTTAATTTTTAAGGTGGTCAACATAGAATGATACAAGTCAATTTAATTTGACTTTAAAAATTTCAAGTTTTTAACTTGAAATTCTTTGTTTAAAATTAAACTTTCGGGCCCAAAACCATGCAAATCTTTAATATAATAAACCTGGAAAGGATGAAAACAAGAAAGAGAATAACTCAGGAGCCACATACCTAGAGCCATTTGCAAAGGAAATGTATTCAAGTGACTATTCTCCATGCTCTCTTTCTACTCTCCATGTGGAAAGAATGTAACCTAAAATCCTTCCTCTTAATATTTGTAGAGTGAATATTAAAACATGGCGGGCAGTTATTAGCATTGAATCATTACTGTGTTCCTAACCAAGTAATTAAAATGCCTTGTTACTATTGATGAAATGAAGCTTGACTCTGATCTGGGAAAGGCAAGGTAGACAAGACACCCATATCATCTGCCCCTGCAGGGGGTGCATTCTACCCATTTTTACTTAGAGAGAAGACTATGGGCCCTTCTGTATTTTGTGTCAAAGCAAACATTACCATTATCAGCTCAGAGTAAGAGAATATAACTTAATATGTATGAGGAAGTAGCACCAACCCACACAGAATTTTATATTACATTAAAATCCTGAATTTCTTATGGTTTTCAGCCTTTAAAAAAATTTTGGTTTGCAACATTAGTAAAAACTACTAGATTTATTAAAATGTATAGATAACTAGAACTGAAAGTCATAGCTGAAGCTTTTAGGAATGAGTCATCGTATTGTATTTAACATTCCAGATTGCAGAAGGGTTTCTGCCCTTGTAAATCATTTGCTACCTTATAACGTATTCTTTTTTCTAATTAAATTGGTTGCACAAAGCTTATGGAACCTTGGGATTTGAACTCAAATGCCTTGTGGGGGCAGAGCTATTCATTTCCAAGCTGACTCTTGCTTTGCCACACGGCTTACACTTCCAAAAGCCAAATGCTACTTTTTTGTGGCATGTATGCTAATCTCTGAGGAAGGTTTCAGCCCATATTTTCCCTTCCCTAATCACTTCCATTGATTTTCATACTGTATATAACATTAAGTTAATCAGAGTATTCCATTATGACCTCTAATTGCTTTTCTGAAAGGTAGGATAGTTAAATGTATTAAATATGTTAAACATGGCAACTTTCCCACTGAGAGACTGGGAATCTCAACAACATCACACCTTTATAAAGCAATTCAAGATGCCTCTCTTCTTCCAGACAATTCCTTTATTCAAGCAGAAATTATCTGAGATGTGGCTTTTACAATTAGCTTTTGACTTAACACATTGCCCCAGATGAGAGAGGATCAGAATAACAATGAATTTTTAAATATCATACCCATACTGCTTCGCGTTAGTAATAAAAGAGTCAAGCAATTTGGTTTGGAATACTCAAGTATTTAGTAGATATTCTTTGAGGAAATATAATGTGAGTAAACTTTGTTAATCTTTTCAAAAGTTAAATTTCATACAGTTAAACTACTTGTAAGACACAATGTCCTTAAAGTGTCCTTCACCTACTAAAAGTAGCAAGAAAAGTTGAAAATGCAAATTTTAGACGATATTTTGTTACTTAAGCAATTATTTTCTTCAAAAGATCCATTTGAATAATACGATTAAATATCTTTAAAATGTGATAGCTACGTGATCCTATATTGTTGCATTTTTTAAGATGATTTGGTTCTAGTTATACTAAGTACCTATAGAGTTGTGCAATGAAAAATACCGTTATGTATATATAACAACTCATAGTAACATATATCATAAGAGGCAGAAGTCACATCATAAGATAGTGAGAATCTATTCTGCTATGTTCTCATCCCTGGTTCTTTCTAAGGACATGTAGCATATTTATTATTTATTCAATTTTCCCTTTAAAACCCCAATCAATAAATACTTATTGAGCACCGATTACATGGCAAGCACTTTAGGAGATGCTGAGAAAATCAAAGAGAATACTACAAGTTCTCTTAATACCCAAAATATACTCTAAATGAGAGACAGGTGTGCAACGATACATTTCTCATAATCCCAAAGCTAGCAGTGCCCAGTAGGGGATAGGGCAGAGAGGTGTGGTGAGAAAACACTCCATAAGCTGGTGATATTTGAGCTGGGTTTGAAGAAGTTTGATAAGGAGATGGTTGTTCACATGATTTTTGTGGATACAATACTGTACCTCATACACATTTACCTACCACACAGTGGAATTTCTTTAGATGTTAGACAGAACCTTCTGGTGACACCGTTTAGCTTGCAGGTACATAAGAATTACCTCAAAGCTAGGCTTGCCCCAAATATACAAGTAGTGAATGCCAGTTTTTGTGCAAATGCAGACAGCTAGGTAGAGGGCATAACCATGCATAGAGAAACTGTTAGGGGCGCCATTCATTTGCAATCAGTGTTGCAATAGGATTTGACTCATGAGGCAACTCTGGCCACAAATGTCTCTCTCCCAAGAAAATTGTGAATATACTTTATTTTTCAAACAATTCTAGATTTACGTTTGTTATGTTGCATTTTACATTTACATTTGCGTTGACAGTACAGACTACTCGTATACCACATACCCAGTCTCCCCAGTATCAACATTCTACATTAGTCTAGTACACTTATTACAATTAATGAACCAAGAATGAGATATTATTATTAAATAAAGTCCACAATTTATTAAAATTTCCTTAGCTATTAACTAATGTCTCCTTTGTTCCAGGGTCCTATTCAGGATACAACACACTTTGTTTTCACTGCTTCTTAGGCCCCTCTTGGCTGTGACAGTTTCTTAGGCTTTCACTGTTTCTGATGAACCTGACTGTTTTGAATATCTCTGGTCAGGAATTTTGTTGAACGTCCCTCTAATTTAATTTGACTAATGTCTTCCTAGTGTTTCGACTGGGGTTGTGTGTTTTGGGGGGCAGATCACTGAGGTGCCATTTTAATCGTACCAGATCAAGGACACACTTTCCACATGATTTGTTGTTGCTGTTGTTGGCTTTGCCTGGTTGGGGTAGCGTCTGTCACTTTTCTCCACAGTTAAGTTACTCTTTTTTTCTCCCTTTTCAAACTATATTTTTTGGAAGGAAGTGCCTATGTACAGCCCACATCTAGGACATGGGGAATTATGCTTCCCCTCATTGAGGGCAGAGTAAGTGCATACTTTCAGAGATTCTTATGCATGGGAGAGAGGTCTCCTGATTATGTATTCACTCAGTTATTTATACCAGTATATACTCATGGATATTTACTTTATACTTTGGGTTATTATCCAATATTACTTTATTTTGTTGCTCAGATTGTTCCAGCTTCGGCCATTAGGAATTCTTATATTTGGATTTTGTGTCATTTTGACACCCCCCCCCCCCATGACTCTGTGTATGTGTATATGTCTGTGCGTAGCACTTTCTTACTTTCTGGCACAATAAGATGTTCTAGGTTTATTTTGTATATTTCCATCTTCACTCCCAGAAGCAGCCATTTCTCCAATGAGCTCTGGGACCTTCTACTGGTGAATGATGTTAGAAACCAAGATTTGGGCAATAAGAGTGTTTATTGCTACTCGGGTACTGGTTTTTCTTTTTTTTTTATTTTTCCTCCTTTTAGGCTCTCAGCCGTAAAAGCAGGGAAATATACATGTGTTTACTGTCATGTGTAGATACACATATCTTAATCATATCATAAATATTTCCATATGCAACCATCTGCATCTGTATTAAGCAAAACCTGAGCTTATACTTATGTTTCCAACACTAATCCATTAGCTAATGGGTCATTCTAGCCTTCTACACTTGCTATTATCTAGACTATGCTCCAACAGTGAGAAACGTGGTTTCTAATATCTGCCATCCATTTACTTAATTATTCAATTCTAATATACATCTTTAGCAGTATCAGAATTGTTAACAAGTACCCCTTTGGGATGAAACTTTGTATGTGTTTATTCAGCTGTGTTTAGATGGAGTATTCTATAAATGTCAATTCGATTGAATGACAATGTTGGTCAGGTAATTATATTATTACTGATTTTCTGCGTGCTTGAACTGTCAGTTACTAAAAGAGGGTGTTGAAGTGTCAAAGAATGGATTTGTTTATGTATCCTTTAGTTCTTTAAGTTTTTGCCTCATGTTGGTGCTCTTTTGTTAGATGCATACACATTAAGGACCGTTATCTGTTATATTTTCATGGACAATTGACTATATCTATTCCTATGTCTATGTCTATAATCTATATAATATCCCTCTTTATACCTGATACTTTTCTCTGTCCTGAAGTCTACTTTTTCTGAAATTTATATACAGATTCGAGGTTTTTTTAAAATTAATATTTACATGGTACATTTTTCTCATCCCTTTTAACTTATTTGACTTTTTACATTTAAAGTGCATTTCATATACCCAGCTCATAGTGGGTTATTTTTTTTTTTTTTTTTTTTTTTTTTTGCGGTACGCGGGCCTCTCACTGTTGTGGCCTCTCCCGTTGCGGAGCACAGGCTCTGGACGCGCAGGCTCAGCGGCCATGGCTCACGGGCCCAGCCGCTCCGCGGCATGTGGGATCTTCCCGGATTGGGACACGAACCCGCGTCCCCTGCATCGGCAGGCAGACTCTCAACCACTGCGCCACCAGGGAAGCCCTAGTGGGTTATTTTTATATCCACTCTTACAATCTCTTTTTTTTAATGATTATACCATTCATATTTAAAGTGATTACATGTATATATCTTCAAATTCGCCTAGTGTCATTCTGTTTGTCTCCTTACATGGAGTCCTTGGGTTGCGGTTATTTCATTTATAATCCATTCTTATTTACTGGAGCTCTGATGAGGTGGTAATAATGTGGGGGGGGGGAGGGGAAGCATTCTATAACATTATGATTAAATCTCAGCTTATGATTAGTTCTCTTAGTGGCCCTCTGTCCCAATGCTGTGACCTTCACAAGTATTTCTTTCTTCCCCCCACCGCTTACGTAAGGCAGAACGGTAGTGGGAGCTAGACTTAGATAAATGCCCTTGTCTCTAGGTGGGTTTGTCTCTGGAAAGGTCTGTTTCCCTGGAGGGTAAGGCCACGGCGATAACCCTGCTCTACAGGTCTACCAAGAATATTCGGGGCGTATTTTCACAAAGATTATTTTTCTTTCCCCACTGCCAGAAACACAAGGAACCTTTCTTTGTTACCTTCTCTTTCCTTCCTTCTTTCTTTTCTTCTTCTCTCCTTTCTCCCTTCTCCATTTTCTTTCCTGTTGGTTTTGGGGGACCTGGGGCTCTTTTTCATAAAAGCTGCTGGAATTCCAGAGGGGAAATCCACCAAAGACTGCAGCTTTTAGGAGTTTCTCACACTCACGCTAGACCACACTCAGTCCCCAGCAATTGGTTCAAACTACCAGTTAATGGGTCCAGGAGCTGAGACTGACTGGATTCACCTGTCTTTCCAAAGTTCAGCGTGGCAGTCTTCCAATAATAAGCTGCAATATCAGTTATCTGACGGGTTTAAGAAAAGTCAGTGAATTTCAGTTTGTTCAGCTTTTGCTGTTATTATTGTAAGAATGGGGGTGACGTCTTCCAAGCTCTTTATCTGTCGTTGCTTGTGCCAGAAATCTCTCGTCAAAATTTAAGCAAGGCAGAAGGAAAACATGAAGATGGAGCCCACCAGCTGGGGCAACGCAGAGGGGAGCACAAAGGTGGCACTATCTGGAAAGAAGAAAAAAAAAAGACTACGCCGGGCTTCCCTGGTGGCGCAGTGGTTGACAGTCCGCCTGCCGATGCAGGGGACGCGCGTTCGTACCTCAGTCCGGAAAGATCCCACGTGCCGCGGAGCGGCTGGGCCCGTGAGCATGCGCGTCCGGAGCATGCGCGTCCGGAGCCTGTGCTCCGCAATGGGAGGCCGCAGCGGTGAGAGGACCGCGTACCGCAAAACAAACAAAACAAACATTAAAAAAAGACTACGCCCACCAGTCTCTGTCCCTGGAGTTTATCTCAGCAGCCGCTGACGCTCAGAACAACGCCTTAAGGTTAGCAAACTGGCTTCCTTCATATAAAGTTTTGGTGCTTTTCAAAGTGCTGCTTCTGTGCTGGGCCTTGGGGTAAGCCTTTTAGGAGCGGTTTCTCAGTTCGCTGCCGGGTATTGTGGTCGCGAGCCGCGAGCCATGTTGCTTTTCAAAGTTGGATGTTTTGGGGGTTCATCTTTCAGGTGTCTCAGTGGGTGCCCAGCCAGATGAGCAGCTCGGGTGCTTAGTGTGGAGTTAGAACCATTCGCTTCTCTGGGAGAAGCTACGGTTTTGAATTCTCTCTGTTGTGGGTTGCGTTCTTCCTACTGTTTTGTTGTAATTTGAAATTGTTTGTGGCCCTTGTGAATCCCAGGTAGTGGTCAGCAAGTCTTTCTTTAAAAGCTCAGGTAGTAAATAATTTAGCCTTGCCGTGCATATAGTCTTTATTGCAACTTTTCAGTGTTTGATTTTATAGTATAAAGCAGCCACAGACGATACATAAATTAATGGCACGGCTAAGTTCCAATAAAACATTATTTGTAATATCAGGCAGCAGGCTCACAGGTCATAGTTTTCTAACCCTTGTTTTAAGGTATTCTTTGGAAATCCAATACACTTATAGCTGTATGTTAGTACTTCAGTGCTTTAAATAATGATTGTTTTTTCAATGTCCTAAAAGTTAAACAACCTGGTGTGGAATTTGCCTGGATTATGAAGAACAGCCTTTATGTAGATTCTGTCAGATGTCAGCAAGAAATTAAAATTTCCTACTTCAGTTTATTCATGTGAAAAGTCAAATATAGTAATATCTCTATGAGAGAGGAGGCTAGAATTGAGGAAAACAAATTAAATGGTCATAACTTCCCTATGCCTATTACAGTTCTTTGTAGGAATTCACTAAACACACCTGCTTTATTTACCTGGCCTGTTTTTGAAGGTCAAATTAGAAAATGTATTTGAAAATATACAGTAAATGATATGATACTTGATACTTAAACGTTATTGTAATTACGAATAGTAAACATATTCTGTTCTTTATAGCCAGGTAAATATTATCTAAGCTTCTAATTGGACATATTCCAGTGATTGATACACTATCCAATCAATGAACCAATTGAACAGCAATTACTTTTCTATCTGGTTCTTTGACCCCTTAAAGGATATGCTTCTGTAGCACAGGTTTTTTCGTTTGGCTCTGCTTTAACCTGCATGGTTCAAAGAAGATTGTATGACTTTGAAATAACCTAGATTTTCAGCATATGACTCTACAATTCATCCATAACTTCTCCCAGTGCAGCCATTTCTTTGAATGGACACTTTTCCCAAGGTGATTATCATATACAGTACTTCTTATAAGATACAGATCTTGTTTAAGTAGTGGCCGTCCCTGTCATTTCTTTAAAGCAAAAGCCTGTAGATTATTTTTTTCTTACATAATTTAACAGAGAAGTGGGTTTAATGTTTTACTTAAGAATTATGGAAACTCCTCTAAAACATGAATGTATCAGAATGGAACTACAGTATCTTTATGGGCATTTTATTCTGAAATATAGTCCAATGTGGATCAGCCTTCTTGATTTCAAAATTAAGATAAGTGGAGCATATTCTGAAATAGTTTTAAAGCACTCTCTCCATCCACATTCACTTTTTGAGAAACTTGTAAATGCATAGATAAGTACATTTAGAAAAGGAATTAAATGCAAGTCACTTTATTTGCAAAGTCCCAGAGTGACACTTTATAGGACATAGGAAGATGGAGTGGTCACTTATCTTTTTATCTCTAGTTAGCTTCGATTTAAAAATTCTTGTCTGATACTTCTTTCTGAACTGATCCTAATTTATCATGCCAAAAAGTTATCTCTTTAATAATCACAGGGCATAGTACAGAACTGACGGCTTAATAGGTCATCAATGAAATAATAAATTAGGCTCTTAAGATAGGTATAAATTATCCTTCCTTACAAAATCGACTTATCCAAAAAGGCAAATAGTTAAAGCTGGGCTGGGAGAGATGATTGCTGTTTTGGGGTCATAGGTGCTTCCTATTTCAAGTTAATAAGAATTAAATGAAATGCCACAGCCTGCATGCTGCTGTGCATGTATATTGCATGAATTTACACCAACTTTATTTTTATATATTCTTATGTCAAACATGGGAAAAAGTACCAAGCAGGTGAAAGATCTGCTGTGACTTCTTAAAAGTTAAATATTTGGATTTGATAAATGTCAAAATAAACGTAGGTAGTAGACTGGCTAAAATCACAAAGGAAGGAGAATTTTCAACAGTATACAATTTATTCTTTTAATCTCTCAGCTTTACTGAATCTGATAATATGATAAAATGTCTTCTATTTTTTAATTGAAGTCTTGGACAAACATTTTGAAAGCTTAAATTTCAGCGTCGATCTACAAAAGATTATTAGTATTGTACCTTAAGGTATCAATTCTGGTGAGATACTCTCATTAACATGTGTATGTCTTCTAAAAACACTATTACAGATTTTGCATTATTCAGAGGTATCAGTAAAATATCATAAGAAACACTTTCAAGTTTGTTGTTAAAATACAGTTGCATTATTTTCTGACTCTATATCCTAATCTTGTAATTGCAAAGCATAATTTATAGGACTGAGTATGTACCTTTTGAAGCTTGATTATTATCACTCTAGGTAAGTCAAAAAGTAATTGAAGGAATTAAATGCATAAGAATTATTGGAAGATTTGATTTACAAAAGTCTAGGAGAACCTTTCCTAGGAAAGGTTTTAGGAAATCAAAGAGTAATCAAACTAGCAGGAAAATGCCAATGATCACAGATGCCTATAGCACAGGACAGGAAATTTGCAGGAAAAAAATATTAAAGCCTGAGGAGTTGCAATATATTATTCCCTCAGAAGCCCATGTGTCCTGCCCTCCTGCCCACCACGACTGGAATAATTGCCTTTAGTTTTCTCTTTCACTTTCCAGATCTCACAAACTACACCTTATCAGTAGAGTTAAAACCAAAATAAAGCAGACTGGGAGGGAGGTTCAGCCCATTTCTCACATCAGGCACAGTTTGGCCAGAATCAGACAGAAAAATAGAAACCTCTCTTTCCCGCAGATAGGTATTTAATACAATAAATGATATCCTTAAAATTCTGTTAGAATACTGGAGAAGTCAAGGCCTGGAGAGTTATTACTAACTCTTAATTTCAGTCTTAGATTTTAGAAAATCAGTTTTGCAGAAATACAAGGAAACTTTAGACAATAATAGGAACTGCCTATAACAGCAGACAGGGAAATTTTCAGGGGAGCACCTGCAGAGCCACATAAGTTCATGTCTGCCAAAACACAGGCTTATGCCTGAAACCACTGCAGGAGAAACAGTGGTTTCTGCTTCTTTTCTGCCTTCCAAACTGGCTTTGATTTTTTTCTTTTCAAAGTTTCTCATCGGTAACCTCAACCAGAAATTTGCTCGCAATGTTTCCTGTCCATAATTCAGCAAGGACCAGAAGATGATGGGGATGATTGTTAGTTGAAATATGTTGATTTCCCCATTTCTTACTCACCCATATCCAAACCCTCATCAAGTTCTGTTGATTCTGTTGAATACTTGTTATACAGATCTCAAATGTATTCACTTATCTCCATGTTTATTCTCATCCTCCTGTTACATGCCATCATTCTTTCTCACCTGGACTATTGCAACAGTTCTTAACTGGTCTGTAAATACTTCTAATACGAATTCATCTACCGCAAATGTGCTCAGCTGGCAGAGTCATTGTTCTAAAATGTTTAGTGCGTTATGTCACACCACTACTTAAACTAGTTCCTGTCTTACTTTGCATATAAAATAAAATCAAACTCCTTAAAATAGTGCCAGTAATAATAACTAACATTTATTATATATTTACCACATGCCATATTTGCTATGTGATAGTGACAAGACAGATGTATTGGGTTTTTTCAATAATTTTTTAAAATAAATTTATTTATTTTATTTTTGGCTGCATTAGGTCTTCCTTGCTGCGCGCAGGCTTTCTCTAGTTGGGGAGAGCTGGGGTTATTCTTCGTTGGGGTGCGTGGGCTTCTCATTGCAGTGGCTTCTCTTGCTGAGGAGCCAGGGCTCTAGGCGCGTGGGCTTCTGTAGTTGTGCTGCGTGGGCTCAGTAGTTGTGGTGTGCAGGCTCTAGAGCGCAGCCTCAGTAGTTGTGGTGCACGGGCTTAGTCGCTCCACGGTGTGTGGGATCTTCCCAGACCGGGGCTCGAACCCGTGTCCCCTGAATTGGCAGGTGGATTCTTAACCACTGTACCACCAGGAAAGCCCCAGATGTATTTTTGAGCATGAGAAATGAGGCTAGTTTGGACTGAGATGTCATATAAGTGTAAAATACACATAGCTTTTCAAAGGCAATGTGAACACAAAGAATATATAATATCATTAATAATATTATATTGATTTCATGTTGAAATACTATAGTGAATGTGTTGGTTTAAGTGAAATATGGTATTAAAATCAACATAACAACCTTATTTTTACTTTTTAAAATGTAGCTGCTAGAAAATTAAGGTTACATGTTTACCCTTCATTTCTTACTTGCAATGTACTTCTACTGGCAAGTGCTGGACCAACGTGTCCCCAGAAACATTAGTTCAGTTAGGTTCTTGCTTTGCATTCAATTCTCCTAAGTTCAGACATTTGCTGGAGGCGGTTTTCCCAGTGGTCCACAGCCCAGTCTAACCTGTGATTCTAAAGAGTCTGTAGAGGGACTCAAAAACTACTTTTTCTTTTCTTTTTTTTAATTTAATTTTTCTAGAGAGTGTGTTGGTATGTTTTCACATCAAAGGTTAACTACCTCCAATCAACTAAAGTCTCATGGTCAAAAATAACTTGATGTCAAAGTGTATTATATTCATTCCATGTCAATAAGGGATATAAATATATGTTCTGCACTCAGAACATATATTTTAATTATTATTATTCTTTTAAACCAGATTTTGTAACTACTACCTTTCTATTTCTTGGTAATTTTTAGATAAATATTTTTTTCTAAATTTTAAAAATAAAAATGTATCTACTCGTTCGCACTAGAAGCACATTTCTGGGGCTTTATCTGAAAGAGGTAAATGTACAGTATAAAAAGATATGAACGTATATAAAGGATATATGTTGAGATTATTTCCAGATTTTATGCATTGCTATATTCTCCATTCTACCTATGTGGTATGACACTGTACCACTGTGTAACTTGTCATTATTTTTTCCACTACACACATTCATCACAGTCAATACATACTCATTAAAATATGCACAGTATGGATGTGCAATTTTTTATTCAACATTACATCTTATATCTTTTGTTTTTCCTTGCTGTCCCTGATGATTAATTTTGTGTATGACCTTGACTATGCTATGTTGATCAATAGTTTTGTCAAAGACTAGACTAAGATGTTGCTGTGAAGATATTTTCCAGATGTGATTAACATTTAAATCAGTAGAGTCGGAATAAAGCAGATTACCTTCAGTGACATGGGTCAAACTCATCCAATCAGTTGAAGGTCTTAAGGACAAAGATTGAGGTTACCCAGAGAAGGGATTTGGACTCAAGTTTGCAACATCAACTGTGACCTGAATTTCTAGCCTGCCAGACTGTCCTACAGATTTTGGACTTGTCAAAACCCAAGTTCCTTAAAGTATCTATTTGTCTGTCTATCTATCTGTCTATCTATCTATCTATCATCTATCTATCTATCATTCTAACTATCATCTTCTATTGGTTCTATTTCTCTGGTGAACCTTGACTAATACAATGTTCTTTGTAATTTCAAATGTACTTCTTAGTTCCTTGAGGTGGGGCATGATGAAAAATTATGGAATAAAAGCAGAACTAGCTCATGAAAGATTTATGTTATATTGACAACTTTGGGGCAGTTTCTCTACAGTTGCAGTAAGGTACGATGAAAGAATTTTCATCATTATATTTAGCTTTTAGAACTATCATTTCAACTGCAATATAGAAAAGGTGCTGCCTTTTTATAGGTAGATATCTGAAAATGAGTTAGTTTGAGAATCTCTTAGGAAAAAGTTGATGGTGTTCATCACAGGAAGGCTGTATGGTGGTTTCGGAAAACAAGATGTCTAAATACCCTTTCTTTTTACTTAGGAAACAAGTATTTATGGTGATAGGATTCAGGGTATGATCCTGAGAGTGGGTAGGTAAAGGGGAGAGGATGAATCATCTGTATTAAGATTTTAGATCAATAATGAAGATAAGATTTGGGTAGAGAGAAAGATGGATAAATCGGGGATAATGAACAGAAAATTGGTATACAACACTGACAGAAAGAGTGAGAGGTACATAAAGCAAATTTCTACTCTACCAATGAACCTGGTGTAAGGGCAACGTGAGAGATAATAAGTAGCCTACTTTATAGGAGACACTTAGGCAGAAGTCAGATAGGAAGGGAGAGGAAAGCATTTCTTAACACTTTGATAACAGAGTTGATTCTTCTATGAAACAGAGATTAAAAGGAGACTGTGGACTCTATTGATGTTTCAAATATTCCACATCTTGGGTCATCATCATGGATAACATGGATGTGAATTTTGAAATTGGCTCTGAATAAATGTTGGGTAAATGAATAAACGCATGAACTTACTTCCACACATTTATCTCTTTTACTCTAATAATTTAGATTTATTCCTTTTAATCTAAAATTTCATGAAGTGGTCTCAATGATACTTGAAAATTCCTTCTATATTTTATTAAGCATTACTGTTGTACACATAACTGAAAGCATTTGGAAACAGTCTGACTCTGGAAACCCTCTTGGTACCCAGTTCGTACAGCAGCAATATTGGATACTCATATTTAAATTGGGATTTCAATTTGAAGTTCGAATTTTATCACAAGCATGAAAGGAAGATTAATGAAAATTTCCTGAATTATTTAGCAGGGTTCAAGGATCCTTCATACCCTGATATAGTGCAGATACTCAAATGATTTACAATAGCAAATAGTTGCTCACGCTTGCAGCGAAATGGAAAAATGCCGCAGTTAAAACATGGAGTTGATCTTTAAAATTTCTCACATTCAAACCCTTTATGCATGCGAATCGCAATTTTAATCATATAAAATGAATTCCGTAAAATACAAAGTGAACAAACATATTTCTTAATTCCAATAAGAAGCATTATAACACGATGGAAATTAAAATTACTTTCTAGGGAACACTCTCGCGCCTCATAGGCTGAGTATGAAACCAGCTGAGCTGTTTCCAGCTTCAGCAGGTCTGAGCCTCTCTGTGGCTTGTTTTCTCATAGGTAGAATGGAGCTAATAATAAACCTACAACCATTTAGTGACTTAATGTATGTTAAGCAATTCAAACAGTTCCTGGGAAAAATAGTGTTTTATGAGCATTAGTTATTTGATGTAGTTTTGAAAATGAATTATGCTTAAATGCACCTATATTATTACCTTATCTGTATATGTTATTTGATTGCTGTGCGTAAGAAACTATACACCACAGATTTATTCAATGGTGGTGTTTATTTCATAAACCTGATCAGATTAATTTATCTAAATAAAAATGGAGAGTAAGAACTTGAAAGCACACTGTTTTCCCCTTTTTATTTTTAATTTTTTTATTTGAAATATAGTTGATTTACTATAGCATATTAGTTTCAGTTGTATAGCATAGTAATTCAGTATTTTTAAAGATTATACTGCATTCAAAGTTATTGCAAGATAATGGCTATAATTCCCTGTGCTAACAATTTATCCTTGTTGCTTACCTATTTTATACATAGTAGTTTGTATCTCTTAATCCCATACCTCTAACTTGCCCCCTCCTGCTTCCTTCTCCCCACTCTTAGCCACTAGTTTGTTTTATCTCTCTGTGAGTGTGTTTCCATTTTGCTATATACATTCATTTGTTTTATTTTTTAGATTCCACAAAGAAGTGATATCATACAGTGTCTGTCTTTCTTCGATTTATCTTACTAAGCATAATATTCTCTAGGTACATCCACATTGCTGCGAATGGCAGAATTTCATTGAAAGAATACTCAGTTTTAATCATCTGTAATACTTACCAAAATATTTAAACCCCCCACTAAAACTGAGTCACTTTTCTACTGAAAATAATATTGAGTGAGAGATGTGCAAATAAACAGGAGATAAAATATTAGTATTTCATATTTTAGATCCTAAAGCTATTTCTTTCAGTTATATAGAATATGCAATGTAAAATTTCCTTAAGAACTTAGGCTTATAGAAAAGTCATCAAATAAAGACAACAAAGATCAACTTTTAAAAAAAAGTTGTATTTACCATCTATTTTACATAAAAATTTAATTGAGTTCTGCTCTGAAAATAATGTCTAGATAAGCACAAATCCCATTCCTCTGATTGTGATAAATTTTGGTAGTGTTAGTTGGTAGTGTTAGTTTGGTAGTTATTCAAGTATTTCTAATAAAAACTAGTAAATACAAACACTGCCAACTTGTAATAATTGTTCTTTTTCTCAAATTTATTTACCAAGATGCTGAAATTTTGAAAAGTTTTAACTGTACCAAAAATAAATTCAAGAAACAACAATATTAATAATCATCTCTCTTCTAACTGTGAAAAACAGAGCCAAAACATTGTCACCAGGACCAATGTGTGAAGTTTGAATTTAGAATTTTTCAGTAGTGGGGTAGTAATGGGCCAAATACCATCATGTTAAAACTTTGAAGGCAAGTGAATTTATAAAACCCAATACCACATGATTTGCTGAAAGGAACATAAAGCCAAGTAGGTGGGATGGAAATACAATTTTTTCATGTGTAGGCCCTTCAGATATTAGGAGCCATTATCAGCTAGCATGTGTAAGTTTTCTCATATCAAGCTTTCTCTTCTGCAAAATAAGCAATTCTCACTCTCCAATAATTTTTCACAAACTGGTGTTAGGTAGCCCTCTCTGACTCTCCATAAATGAACTACAGTCCTCTTTTTCTAAGGTGTATTGTACAAAGCTAAACATATAACACATGTGTAATCTCACATGTGTGGAAAGAAAATTAGCAACAGCTTCGTTCCAATACAAAGATGTGAATGAAGACAAAGATTATTTTAGTTTTTGTGAGTGAGATCTTATTATCAATTTCCTTTGAGCATTACATCAAGTAAAAGCACTATATTCTATTATTATTGGCAGCACACCTAAGAAACATGCCACACAGGGGGATAATTAGAGGGTGTTTGAGCCATTCCTATTAATGTTCTTAATTTATTAAACATAAACTTTTCTTATCATTTTGATCAATATATTTTTTAATCCCTCCAGATATCTTATCCTCTGGAAATGTACAGTTTCCTTTTTTCAAGTAGATTTTACATTAAAGTTAAAATGGAGGACAGTCAGTGTAAAACTGTCTTTATTTGCAAATAGCATAATAGTTTATGTAGAAAATTCCATGAAATCTACAAAAAAGCTACTGGAACTAATAAGTTTGATAAAGACTGAATATGACATCAATATGCAAAAATCAACTATATATATATATAGGAATAAAAAACAGAAATTGATATTAAAATAAAGTGATGTATAATATTATAAAAAACATAAAACAGGAAGAATTCTGACAAGAGTGAACACTTGCACACTGAAAAGTACAAATAGTGCTGAGAAAAATTAAAGATGACCTGTATAATTTAAAGAGATATACCTTGTTAATGGGTCAAAAGATCAATAATATTAAGGTGTCATGTATAGAACAATTAAAATTAGATATACAATGGTATCTTGATCTGTTCAGGCGTCTGTAACAAAATGCTATAGATTGTGTGGCTTACAAAGGACAGAGATGTATTTTTCACAGTTCTGGAGGCTAGGAAGCCCAAGATAAAGGGGCCAGCAGATTCGATGTCTGGTGAAAGCCACCTTTCTTAGATAGCCATCTTCTTACTGAGACTAGCTTCCTGGGGCCACTTTTATATAAGCAATAACTCCAGTCATGAGGGCTCCACCCTCATGACCTCATCACCCCCCAAAGGCCCCACTTGCATGTACTTCTGCACTGGGGATTAGAATTTCAATGCATGAATTCTGGGGGGACACAAACATTTAGTCGATATCAACTGGCAATGTATACCATGTTTTCGATCTTGTATCCAGGAGCCAAATTATCTTTCCATTATTTACTAATAAAATACAATATAAATATATTAATAAAATAAAATACATTTTAATTTTGATACAAGCTAGTGATATAAAAATGTGTGGCTACCAAAATTTTTAAAAAACATCAATAGAATTTGGAATTCTGTACTTTGAAGACAAGTTTATTGCATCAACTGTTGTTTTGTGCCTTCATGGTCCATTATTTCTTGACTTGATGACGATGATGAATTTTTAGGTATTAGTATGTTTGGTAAATCTTGAAAGGCTTGATCTCATATTATTACATAATCTAAGAAGAGAATATATTTTCAATTTGACATGGTGGTTCCTTCCTTTCTTCCCTCCTCCCTCCCTTCTCCCTCCTCCCTCCTCTCTCCCTCCCTCCTTCCTCCCTCCCTCCCTCCCTTCCTTCCTTTATCCTTCCTTCCTAATATTGTATACAACTTTCTCTCTCTTTGAAAAAAATGTTACTCTTCCTCCTGGAAGAGTAACACCATGATTTGTGTTTGTCTGTGGTTCGTTCATATTGTTAAAGCCTTTAAAGAAAAATCTTCTTAAACAGTACTAAGGAAGTGCACTATATACTGATAGCCAGGGAGTAGGTGGTGACATACTCCAGATAGAACATCTTTTTCCTCTGAAATGTTACAAATAGAGATCATCATGTGAGAAATGGGATTAGCCATCTGCAGAATTTAGCATTTGGAGGGACAGTTATCAATATTCCAATTATGTTTACGGCTAAAATTGATTATAAATGAGTATTTAAATTAACATAATAATTCCTTTAAATCATAACCTTTCAGAAATAATGATGTTTTTAAAAAGGTTGGTGTCATTTTGGGTAGCGTCCAGAAATTATTAGGAAATAATAAAAGGAAATAGTTTCTTCATGTTTGTTGTTGTTGTTGCTTGTATTCTAAATGCATAATTAAGCCTTAGTTTAGAAAGACAATCCGTAATATCACTGTCACATGAAAATATCCTTTGGGGTCTCATTTTTTTTGTTCTAAGTTTTTTTCTCATTAAGCATAATTCTTGTCTATACTTTCATCTCCATGATGGATTTGCTTCCAGGAAATAGTACAAGGAGTTTAAACCAGAAAAATCTCTCATTCTAAATTAATAAATTAATCTTCTTTGAAATAAATTGGTATCTTGGGATTTTGGTTCAATAAGTCGGTCCCTTGGGTTCCTTAACACCATCTAACTTGGTAAAATAGTATAAATGAAACTGTGTACGTGTGGATCACACTTGATTTGGGCTTGCCACAGTAAATGTACTTCCAATTTTTAAAATCTGCATAAGGACCACATTTTTCTCCATGTTTTGATATCCCTTTAGTTTCATTGATATGCAGTGTACACTGAGGAAATTTGAGTTTTCCTTTTCTCTCTCTGTTTCATATTTCTTCATTCTTCATCTTCCTGACTTCGTACTTCAACTTTTTATCTTCCTCAGAATTAAGCTCATGCTGTGTTTTGTTTTTGTGTGTGTTGCTATTTTCTGATAATCTATATAAGGGAAAACATTTATGAAGTTTTACTTTTCTTCTCAAGCAGGGTGATTGCATTCCAATAGCCTAAACAAAGTCTATGTTTGCCTTTGGTAGTGACAAAAAGTCTTCCTGATTTCTACAGGTCATGAAACAGACATTTCAATTTATTAGCTTATGGTATACAAAGGTGAAATAACAGTACTTTATGTACGCTTGGTTAATTTCTTTCACCCAAAATTCTAATGCCAGTTTCTCTGACTCTTAGTTCAATATTTATATCCCTCTGTTTTCTCTCATATTATCTTCTCTCCTCCAAATTAGCAAAAATCTTTGGCTAATTGCAAGAAAATTACCAGACAATTACTAATACAAGTTCCTCAGTACACCTACTTGCTTGCATCCCACACACTAAACAAATGGAAAGCTGAAGAAATGTTTATATAGTAATAAAAAATTGTATAATTTTTAGTCACGGAGTTTATTGTTTGGAAGCAAAGTTTAACATTATTCAGCAGAATAACTACTTCAAATGATATGATCTACATTGACTTACACAGTTTTACATTCCCTCAAATTATAATATTAGTTACGGAAAAAGCATATTTTGCCTCTTGAAGATTCAGCTTTTACACCTCTTCTCATAAAATGACTGGAAAAAAAAACCTTTAAAATATTATCTTAAAACAAGGCAAGTCGTTTTCAATGTATTTGAGAACTGCCAGGCAATTACATTAGGTTTACTTATTTAGTATATGTCCAGAACACCATACCAATGTTTCTTTGAACAGTCTACATATGGTGCAGAGAAAATTGACAGTATTGGGAGTAGCAGGTGATTAGTGTAGCATAAATATTTTAGGCTTTGTTTTGCTCTGCTGTTTTTTTTGCTTTGATAATGTGTTTGGATTGAGCTAAAATTTACATTATGACATTTGTATGTGTAATAGAATATGACTGGAGAAACAAATAGTTTTGAAAGAAACCTCTTCTTCAGGCAGGTAGTATCATCCAGGTTGTGTTTGAAATGTCACCCTATATTTTCTAGCAGTTTTCTGCTTTTCTATCCACTTTCATGATTTCCCTTTTATGTTTTTCTCTTTTAGTGTTGAACACCTCAAGGATGTAGGCAGAAAGATAGATAATACTATAAACATGTTCTTTTCATATAGAATCACTGAACTAAGTATATGGATTTACCTCCCTTGCCTCAGAGAATCCCCCTAAAATGACAGTACTGGGACTTTTAAGAGATGATTCCACAAAAAAAAGGAGAATATAAATGAAGAAAACAACAACAAAGTACAAAAGCTAGAGAGCAAATGTAAAGGTGATAACTGACTTAACAGATGCAAGAAAGAAGAATCGTAAACTGATGGTGGAGAACTCAAGATGCTCCCCGATTTCCCTGACAAAATTCTGAAAATGCTTAGGAATTAGTGGCTTCAGGTTCCCCTAAATGTGAGCTGAAAGTGTGGCATAAATCAGGGATAAGGTGAATATCTATAAGAGAAGTGTCCATTCTGCACCCTGAAGCCACTTCTCTGTGCCCTATCTGAAGATTAGCAGGGTTTTTCTTGCAGAATGAAAAAACAATATCTCTGGGTTGGAGGCTACCAGGACTGAATGAGAGCAATGTTACCATACTGCACAGAAGGCAGTGAGTGGGTATCTGTCAGGGTACAGCCTACATGTGTGAAGTCTGTGTACCCTGCAGAAGAGAAAAGGAATGGCTGAGATAGGGGATTTGCTATGGTCCGAATGTTTGAGTTCTCCTGAAAGTCTTGTGTTGAAATCCTAAGCCCTGAGGTGATGTTATTTGAAGGTGGGCCTTTGGGGAGATGATTAGGTCATGAGGGTAGTGCCCTCATGAATGGGATTAATGCCCTTTATAAAGGAGACCAGAGAGCTTGCTTGCCCTTCCACCACACGGCACTGTCTACAAACAAAGAATCTGTCCTCACCCGACACCACGCTGAATCTGCTGCATCATGATCTTGGACTTCCCAGTCTCTAGAACTATAAGAAATAAATGTTGTGTATAAACCACCTAGTTTGTGGTAGCTTTTTATAGCAGTTTTTTATAGCATTTTTCCAAAGCAGATTAAGACAAGATTCTATACCCTACCCCTTCACCCGTAGGGCTCTGTCTGCGTAGACATGGTGTCCTGTTTTTAATTAATACAATATGCAGTATAATGTTGTTATATTACTGAAAACTACATACTAAGTGTTGGGACCTGATATTCTTATTCCCCACTTTCCCTCCAAAACAAATGCTGAGACCTAGATTTATAAATCCAGGTAAAAGAGTGAAAGGTTTTTCTCAATGCATGCTTTCTATTAAAAAAAAAAAAAAAACCAGACAAAAAGCATTGTTTCCTTAAAAATACACACATCTATCATCTGGATAAAAATAAGACATAAGTAATTAACAATTGTTTAAACACAGTCTCACAATGTTAATACTGTTCGTACTTGAAGTTTACATGGACCCAAATTAACAGTGTATCACAGCGTTTGGTTTATTAACTGCTCTAGTTTCATTCTATGGATTCTGTAGAATTTTCCTGCTCTCACAACACTTATGCATGCATGGTATTGTGGAGACTAACAAAATAAAATCTGATGGAAATCAGAGATGTAGCATTAATAATTTTTATTATAGTGCTGTCTTAGCTCGTTCAAGCTGCTATAGCAAAATACCACAGACTGAGTAGCTTATAAGCAACAGAAATTTATTTCTCACAGTTCTGGAGCCTGAAAGTCCCAGGTAGGATGCCAGCATGGTTGGCTGAGGGGCCTCTCCCAGGTGACATACTTCTCATTGTGTCCTCACATGGTAGAAAGGGCTCCAGAGCTTGGTGGGATCTCTCTCTTTTTAATAATTTTATTTCTATTTATATACAATTTTTCAAGCTTTACTGAGAAATAATTGACATATAACAGTGTGTAAGTTTAATGTGTACAATGTGTCGATTTGATACACTTATATATTGCAATATGATTACCTCTGTAGTGTTACCTAACACCACCATCATGTCACATAATGCCATTTCTTTTTTGTGGTGAGAACCTTTAAGATCTATTCTCTTAGCAGCTTTTAAAAATATAAAACTGTATGGTCAACTATATTCACAATGTTGTGAATTAAATCCTCAGAACTTTATCATCTTATAGCTGCAAGTTTGTACCCATTGACCAATAAGATTCTGACTCTTGAGTTTATAATATAAAGAGGTAATAACCATATGTCACATCATACTATTTTATTGCTTCTTTTTATAATTAATAGAAGTTTGAATTTTTTTTTAACGCTTCTGGGCTTGTTTCCATTTTTGTTGAACAGGGAGAATTATCTTACCTATCTCATGTGACTGTTGGGAGGATTAAATAGGATGATGGAAATAAAGCATGTAGAATGGTGCCTGGCACAGAGCAATTTACCCAGCATGTGAATGAAAGCCTTGCCCACTGGTGAGAGCTGGGTTACAGTGACATTTAGAATCAGGAGGGTGAAGGCTGGAATCCCATACCTCCTACTTGCTAGCTTGTCATCTGCAACAAAATCCTTTAAACCATCTGAACCTCAATTTTTTCATTTGTAAAACTGATACTATCTCAGGTATTTGTTGAAGAAGTTCAGTTTTTTAAAATATACTTTTGTATGCATGGAAATGATTATTACTTTTAAGTTCTATAAATAGAATGTATCATATTAAAGGATTTCTTAATCTATACAATCATTGAATTTCAAAAATGTAATTAGTCATAATGTATTATCTTTAATATTCTGTGGGATTGCTTGATAATAATTTTTATTGATATTCTTAAGTGATATTGACCTAGAGTATTGTTTTATCATTTATATTAATTACACTTCAGTATGCCCCCATACAAATTGGAAAATGTCCTTTCTTTTCTATTCTCTGAAACAGCTTAGGTATGATTTTATTCTCTGATCTTTAAAGATTTGGTAAAATTCCCCTCAGAAAAAAAGTACAATTCTTGGGCATTTTACTGGGAAGTTCTTTTAAATTGTTTACACTCTCTGTATCTTCCGGTTGCGGTTTTTCTATACCATATTTTCTCCAAAGCATACATTTCATCTGGGTTTCTAGATATATATATAGAGATATATTTTGTTTCTCCTTTATTAAATGTCTTTGTTCTGTGAGTTTCTCTTGACCTTTCTTAATTTGATATTTGTACACTTTTGATATTAGCTAATCTAATACCCTTGTTGAGTATTAGATCAGCTGGGATGTGTCCAGTTTGTTCATCTTTATTTTAATTTTTAAAATAATTATTTTCAGCATAAAGGTAATTATTCCATATTGTAATTGTTATTTCATTTTTTTCCAAATCATTTCATTCACTTTTTATGGTGCTTTATATTTTTGTGAATTAATGACATGTGCAAATATTTTACATTTTTAAATTTCTAAATAGTTATCCTTAATATTTGCCAACTTCTCCAGTTCAAATTATTCAGAAATTATAAAAATTGTCCAAGATAAATTATTATAGATAATTCAATATATTTCTAAGCAATTATTAGAAGTTATGAAAAATAGTGATAAAAATAATTTTGTCAATAAGCATATCAAAGAACATGTTTATTATAAAATTTGTGATCTCTCCTTATTCATTCATATAGTCAGCCATTCAAAAATGTTTATTGAGGACTTACCCATTACCTTATATTGTTTTTATAATTTTAAAAAGCCTGGCAAAATGACAATATTCATTAAAAAAATCAGTTTTACAGCACTCTCTGAGACATCACTCAGTATGTAGCCAAACTCATCTTCTCTAATATGGTTTTACACAAAAATTAATTTATGGTTAAATTTCCAATATCATTTTGAAGTAAATTTTGCTAGGCACAAAAAAATCTGAGACCTGGACCTCAGGTTTCTTTGAAAGAGTATTCATACTCTTAATCTTGAATTAAAAAAAAATTATTACATTATTCCACAAAAGAATGTAAGAATGTTGTTCAATGTTTTAAAAAAGATTTTTTTAATTTATTTTTGGCTGTGTTGGGTCTTCATTATTGTCAGTGGGCTTTCTCTAGTTGCGGTGAGCAGGAGCTATTCTTTGTTGCAGTGCACAGATTTCTCATTGCAGTGGCTTCTTTTGTTGCGGAGCATGGGCCCTAGGTGCGTGGGCTCAGTAGTTGTGGCATGCGAGCTCAGTAGTTGTGGCTCGCAGGCTCTAGAGCACAGGCTCAGTAGTTGTGGTACAGGGGCTTAGTTGTTCTGCGTCATGTGGGATCTTCCCGGACCAGGGACCGAACCCATGTCCCCTGCATTGGCAGGCAGATTCTCAACCACTGTGCCACCAGGGAAGTCCCTTGACTTTTTATTGAGTATTTCTTTGAAACAGTCTCAACATATTTCAACAGAGTGAGTTATTTTCTTGAGAATGAACATTTTTTTTTCTTCTTTTCCTTTTTTATTTCCTTTGGTGAGGTAGAAACAAATAATAAAATGGCAGACTTAATCTTTACATATCATGGAACTCACTACACAGTAAATAAAGTGCATCAGTGGAACCATGCACATGCAATTCACTGGTCCACCTGGCTTGACAAGAGGGATAGAATAGCCTTTTGAAGATTCTCAGTGTCAGCTAAGTGGTAATACCTTGTGGGGCTAAAGATATACTCATCAAGATTCTGTATATGATCTTAACCAGTGTCCAAATATGTTGCTGTTTTTCCCACAGCCAAGATTTATAAGTTCAGGAATCAAGAGTGGAAATGGGAGTGGCTGACTCCCACTGATACCTAGTGATCCATTAGCAAAACGTTTGCTTCCTATCCCCATGACCTTAGGCTGTCGTGGTTTAGAGACTTCCAAAGGCAGCATTGCTTCCTTCAAGAGACAAAATGTTTCCACTGGTGAGAAGTTACTACTGCCACTGTCCACTTTGACCTCCTCATGCCTCTAAATTAGGCAAAGAAGGGGGTTAACGTACTGGGTGGGATACTGATCTTGATTATCAAGGGGAAATTGGGCTGCCTATAAAACTTTAATCACTACTACACCTAGCAAAGCCAAGTTTCACAAAAAGAGAACAAAATGAATAATGATGGTTTAGTTTATTTAAGTTACATTAACATTAATAGCAGTAGAAAAGTAAACCTACAATAAATAAAACATAAAATGAAATATCTTAGCCATGACTTTCTGCAGTACTGAGTGTGAGAAAACACCAACATTTCATACATAATTTTATAAATGAATCCATACCTCTAGGCTGTTTTGAATTTGTCAGTAATTATTTATTTTTTCCTAAACCAAAGTGTTATATGTATTATGGTACAAAACTTTATAACAAAGAAATGCATATTATGCATATTAATGTCTATTAATACTCATGTATATTATTCCTGTTCCTGGATATTCCATTAAATATAATCATGAATTAATTATAACTTATCATGGGGCTAGGATCTCATAATCAAAATTAATTTCTTACCATATTGTCCTGACCCCTGTGAGGTGCATAAATTTGTTCAAAATATTGTGCAAATGCACATCCCACTCTGCTTAGACACATCCACAGAGGTGAGAATAAGCCCATTTCAGAGAAATTTTAGTCCATTTTTTTTCTGTAGTTGTTTACAGAACATTATCATCTTGATACAGAGTCTTCCTCACCATAATTTCTATCCATTACTTTTACTTCTCTCCTCTGAGGTTTTATTCTATACATCTAATTCTTCTTAGGAGAGTGCCCTTTTGATAATTTAAAGAAAATCTTCATGCCACCTTCTCCCCCACACCATTTTTCCCTTCAACAGGCAAAGTTCATTTCACATACATAAACATTTGTTTTCCTCACAATCCTGTTCATACTCTTTGGGACACATTCTATGTTAGATTGGCATTTATTTCAAGTCTAATGTTCAGATTGAAACCTAAAATTCCAAGAATGAACTAATTCTTATCTCTCTCTCATATATATTATATATATAATGTATATTTTATATTTTATGTATATATATATATACATATATGTATTATATACACATTTCACACTGAGAATCTGAGACCTGGAGAGGTTCATAACATGATCAAAATTCCCATGCCTGCTAAGTGGTAGAACTGGGACTCAGGGAGAATTGTGGATTGACATTTTACAGTATTGATTCCTATCCAAGTTTTCCTCACTGGACATACCACGTCTACCCTGAAATTGTGAGGCAGATGAGTTGTAAGACAATACTTACCTCTCCTGGCCATAAGTCCAGTCGTGAGGTCGAATCTGCTGGTATGACTAGCAAGCTCTGTACACAATGGCATGTACACCAAAGCAACCTTGGTAAATCAAAGTAACATGCAGTAATTAATCATGAGAGACTTTGAGAGCATGTTTGTGAGTGGCCCATGAGTTTATGGAATATCAGGAAATAAGAAATTAAGTCTGGATAAACTAAAATGTGTTATGGAGAGAGAGACGCTTCTTTGGTTTAGAATTTAAGTGTTTTCTATAACACCAGAAACCAACGATCCTGGAAACTTGCAAATGTGATGGCTCACCTGAAATAAAAATGTAAAAAAAAAAACCAAATCCCTTTGCAGGGTGTGGAGAAAATGATCAAATAACTCAAAATGTGTAAGAGAACCCACAGGATGACTTTGTTTCTTGAGAAAGCCAAAGAGCTATCTGTTTACTGGGCTCATAAGAATTTTTCTGGTGAAATGTACACTGCCTTTGTTGTTTAGGTCAGCATGACTCATTCTGTAAGCCACAGCTGATAGTAGAGATAATGTTGTGAAACTAGGCTCCCTATTTTCAACAGGCATGATAAAATTCTAAAATAGATGTCAAGTTGTATCACTTAACCTTTAGAGACAAGGTGGATATAATTACTATAAAGATGGAATGGTAATCAGAAGTTAATAAATTTGGTATTCTAAGGCATAGAATAGATGAAAATGTTTCAAGGAATTAAAGATTTTTCCTTGAGAACCACTACATAAGTATTTGTCTTGCTTGAAAAGCTTATATCTGTTTTGATTGTCTACTGCAGTATAACAGAGTTACTGCCATTCCAATATTAAAATTAAATCTACAATGAAGACAGAAGAGCAAATCTGATAGAGAAAATAAACACATTTGATGGAATTGCTCAGTATTATTATAACAGTGTAGATCACTACTTGCAGAGATAAGGTGTGAATATTATTATACAGTTTATGAAAAATTGTCTGAAGGAATTTAGTGATGCATGCCTGGGGTGTGTAAGCTTAACTGCTGAGGAAAAATGTATCAAGGAGATAAGGAAAATAAGGCCTACAGATAAAGAACTGCATCAACATAACAATTTTGCCAGAGTGAAAGGGAAACCCATAAAATGGGAGAAAATATCTGCAAATCATAAATCTGTAAAGGAATTAATACTAGAAACATATAAAGACCTCCTACATCTTAATAACACATGCAAAAGAACAAACTCAGTTTAAAAAAGAGAAAAAGGACTTGAATAGACATTTCTCCAAAGAAAATATATATATGGCTAATAAACATAAGAAAAGATGCTAAAGATCACTAATAATTAGGGAAATGCAAATCAAAACCACAATGAGATACCACCTCACATTCATAAGTATGACTACTATCAAAAAATAGGAAATAAGAAGTGTTGGCAAAGATGTGGAGAAATGGGAAATTTTGTACACTGTTGATGGGAATGTAAATGGTGCAGCTGCTATGAAAAACAGTATGGCAGTTCCTCAAAAAATTAAATATAGAATAACCATATGATATAGCAATTTCACTTCTGGGTATATACCCAAAAGAATTGAAGACAGCATCTTAAGGAGATATTTGGTACACCCATGTTATTGCAGCATTATTTGCAGTAGCCAAAAGGTGGAAGTAACCCAGGTATCTATTGATGGATGAATGGATAAACAAAATGTGCAATATGCATACAATTGAATATTGTTCAACCTTAAAAAAGGAGTAAATTCTGACATGTGCTATAGGATGGATTAACCCTAAGGACGTTATGATACGTGAAATATGCCAGTCACAAAAGAACAAATACTGTATGATTCCACCTATATGAAGTACCTAGAGTAATCAGATTCATAGAAACGGAAAGTAGAATAATGGTTGGCAAGGGCTTGGAGTAGGAGGGAATTAGGAGTATTTTAGAATAGGTACAGAGTTTCAGTTTTGCAAGATAACAAGACTTCTATAGATAGATGATGGTAATGGTAGCACAGCAATGTGAATGTACTTAGTGCTGTTAAACTGTACACTTAAAAAAAAAGGTTAATGGTAAATTTTATGTATTTTACTACAATTTTTTAAAAAGATGATAAGTAAAAAGTGATTTATTATTAGACCTAACATGTTTGGCTATTTTAAAGATTAGATTTAAATATCTATATTATATTAAGAATAAATATGGGTTTTTAGGTTGCGTCACGAACTAATAGAGACATTCTTATGCATAGTGAGTCACCCAGTCAATATACAATTATATACGTACATACATGCATAGACACAAGCATATATACATATATAAATACGCATGTGTATTTAAGTATGTAAATACATTCATATACATGTTGTGTATACCATAAATAGTCATGTAGTTCAGGCGTAGCTTCACTTGTTATTTCAGATATTAATTGGCTAGATACAATTACCTATTTAGATATAAATGAATATATATGTTTAATTTTTTAGCTCAACATATATATATGTTGAGCTGTGGTTTGCACCTTTCCATATCAAAACTTAGCAAGAATTTGGAACCACCAGTCAAGAGACACTATAAATGGTTCTGACAGGAACAGGTAACCCCTAAGAATATTTTCAACCAATAGTGATGTCATATGTACGATAGCTGTGGACGCCATGGTGCATTATCAAGATTTCTTCTTTAAGACTAGAGCATTGTTTCTTCTAGGAGCTGAAAGCAGTGGCATCTCAAGCTCTTAGCCAAATCACTCTGTGGAAGTTTCTCTCAGCCTTGTCTAAGCTCATGCCCCCTTCTTGGAGCAGCCTGCGGCCCATGACTAGTCAATGTAGGGAATATAAGTGGTCACCCACTTTGCCTTTAGGTGGGACAGTTCTGAAGGGCTGTCCCAGTTCTAGAAGATGTTGTGGGATCTTCTGAAGTCTTTGCTGCAACTTCTGGGTTTTTCAATAATTTCTCTTCTCCTACTTCCTTCACTTCCCCACAGGCCTTCATCACAAAGGAACTTTCCAGTAAACTTCCTGCACATTCCATCTCCAAGTCTTTTTCCTAGGGAGCCCACCCAAGAGAAAGGTCAATATCATGATCCTCTAGATGTTTCTGCTACCGTCTCCCCCAGCTTCCCAGTAGATTTTCATGAAGATGTAGAAAATTAAAATACTAGAATGAACACTGGAAATTGATGAAATGTGAAAACATTGACCAAAGTCTGTGGGAAATTTTTATGAACTTCATTTTGAAGTGATTAATTGCAAGATACAATCTCACAAAACATCAAGCAGAAGAGGCAATAAGAGTAGAAAGATGGACAGATAAGTCTTTAATTACAAACCACTGTCTTCTTAACTCCAACCCTAAGAAGAGGCAGATGACCAGAAACTTAGCCAACCGACTGCGTTAGAATGTTACAAGGAGGTTGTGTCATATTTTTTCAATTCAGTCACTTTCAGAGGAACTAATATTTCCAGTTATTTGAAAATTAAAGATGCCAATTGTTGCTGCATAAATACAGAGAAGTAGTAAGAAGGGAAGTGTGGTAATATAATGCATTATGGGCTATGAAGTAAATTTAAGGTAGATATTGATGATACATGATGGATACAGGCTCATAAATTTCTATTCCATCAATCCATCCACACACAAATGATAACTAAAATTAAATATGTTACATCTGGTAAAATAATGATAAAAATATTTTAAGTATGTTTATGTTTATTATATTTCCAGATATTTTGCAGATGTGGAATGAATTGCATTTATTTCCACAAAGAGTTATTATAGACACTCTCTGTAGCTGAGCCATGGACAATTTATTGAAAATTAAAGAGAAATGCTTTTTATAGTTGCTCCCATGTAACTACATATTTTATGCTTTTACTTGCATTTTATTTATGTTGTTAACAGATGCTTGTCTGCAAACGTGGAGATCATTTGATACACTTGAAAAGGGCATTACTCCTCCATTGCTTTGGAGAATGGAAACTCTTGCAATAATGGATGTGATACAGTAATACATCTTCACTCATTTTGGCTTTCTTAATATTGTCTTGTTGTAACTTAAGAGAGTTAAAATTCAAGGCAAGAGTAAATAAAATCAAAATAGCTTGTCAGTTTTGTTATATTAAATTTATTGATGGAGGCAGGTTACAAAAACATTTACAATATGACTTTTGCTTATTTATTTGAATGATTTTACTTTCTCATTTAGCAAACCAAAAACTGTTTGTTGAGTGTCACCTAATTGAAGAGAGAATGCCTTCAGATGTTTACTGAAATATATTTATGTTTTTAAGGAAATTCAGTTATTATCTGATTCTCTGAGCTACTTAGGAACATGTCGTAAAAATTAGGTAGTTGCAAGCTGGACAAAGCCAGAAATTTGATGACATCTCTGTCTTGAGGAACAGTGTGACTTTATGAAGAAAAGTTATAAAGGGGTTATTTACACGACTAAGACTAGAAAAATAACATAGAATGCTCCAAAAGCACCTCAGTGCCTGGTAACAATGTACACACAACGACTGTCTTTGTTGGGCATTTCCAAGACAGTCATTATGGAGTTCTTTTAATAAAAATTTAATAAAAATAACATTTTCCATATTATAAAGTTGACAACATAAACATGTACATTAAAATATGATTTTATGTGTCAGATTCCCTAAATAAATTTGTGGAAAATTTTGTTTTTGTTCCCCAAATGTTATATTTTATAATTGCATTTTTGATCAAGAATCTGGAATGAATCTATAAAAATGACTATGTGTATATAATAGAACCAGAGTTGTAGCAACTTTTCTATAATTTTATGATTATAAGTCCCTTGATCTCTGGAATTATGATTTATCTTTACAATCTCCACAATATGATGTGTTTTTTAGGGAATCAATAAAATATACATGAATAAATTATATATATATTTAGTAAAACATGATGCTATTGGTTCATTTGAAGTTAATATACTAAGGTAAACTTATTTGTTCTTTTACATAACAATGTATTCCTTTTATTATAATTAGTAAAGATATTTTTGAAATGATTTAAATATCATTTATCTTTCAAAACTTGTTGAGAAAGCTAACATTTAGGTTGATGCAGTCTTTACCATGAAGTTCCCTTTTGGAGTAAAAGTATTTAAATCTTTACATTGGCTTTGATCTAGGATTTTAAGATTTTCACATAAGTTATAGATGTTGTTATCCTACCACAAATAGAATGCATAGATGCTATCTGTATGAAACACTCAGAATCTGACTTACTCTATGACACCTTCAAGTGACTGGGGATTTTTTATATTTCTTTTTTTTGCGGTAACATTTAAGTTCTACTCCCTTAGTAAATTTCAATTATATAATACGGTGTTATCAACTACAATCACCATATAATACATTAGATCCTCAGATCTTATTCATCTTATAACTTAAATTTTGTACCCTTTTACCAACCTCTCCTCATTTCCTCTATGACCCAACCTCTGGCAACCCTTTTCCTCCTTTTTGTTTCTATAAGTTCAACTTTTTTTTTTTTATGATTTCACATAAATGTGATACTATGAGATATTTGTCTTTCTTTGTCTGGCTTATTTCACTTATCATAATGTCCTTAAGCTCTACCCATGTTGTTCCAAATGGCAGGATTTCCCTCTTTTTTACTGGCTGAATAATATGCCATTGCATGTACATACCACCCTGTCCTTATCCATTTATCCACCAGTGGATACTTAGGTAGTTTGCATACCTTGGTTGTTGTGAATAATGCTGCAATAAATATGACAATGCCAATATTTCTTAAAGATACTGATTTCATTTTCTTTGGATACATACCCAGAAGTAGAATTGTTGGATCATATGTTAGATATATTTTTAATCTTGAGGAAACTCTGTACTGTTTTCCATAGTGGTTGCTTCAATTTACATTCCCATGAACAGGGAAAAAGAGTCCCCTTTTCCCCACAACCTTATCAGCACTTGTTATCTCTTGGGCTTTTGATAATAACCATTCTAATTGGTGCAAGGTGATCTGACTCTGGTTTTGACTTTCGTTGCCCTGATTACTGGTGTTGAACTAGATGTTTTGGAAGCCAGTCTCTCCAGTGGGAGTCTTAAAAGTTGGGGGTCTAGATGTGGGGTCCAAACCCTTTACTTCTCAGGGAGAAGCTAGGAGTTGGGGGTCCCTCCCATTTGTATGGTGCCGTGTCAGCCCTGGGGTCTGTGTCTCAGCCTTTCCTACTCCTTTCTATGAGGGGTTTTTTTTTTTTTGCATCTGTAGGAGTGACCCAGCTAGCTTCTGGAACTCTTTCAGAGGCAATTTTTCCTCCTGTAGTTGTACATTCAATGTGTTCGTGGGAGGAAGGAAGCTCACGAGCCTTCTGTCACCATCTTGGTCAACTCCTCCTGGTATATCTTAAAGTTACTTATTTAAATGGAACTTAAGAACTTCTAACCAAAAAATATAGATTTTCTTCAGAGCTCCGGAAACAGCAATATATGTTTCTTTGAAACAGCTGTCATATTCTCATGTGTTTTGTTGTTTTCCTATAGGCTAATTAGTCTTAGTTTGGCTATCATTCTTCATATGACATGGCAGTGAACTACTACTTCATCTGAGTCAGTCTTTAGTAAGTTGGTTTTAGTTGACAGATACCCTCTTTACACATATTCTTCTTTAAATTTAGTGTCAGAAATATGTGACAAAACGCTGGTGTCATGATCAAAGCACAGTTAATTGATAGTAGCATTTCCATCTTTTTAAGTAGTAAGAACATCTTAATTTTGCCTGGCCACATTTCTTCACGCCATAACCAAGGTGTTGAACATATTCATAGTCTATTCCAGACCCGTGCTGCATCCTGAGTTTACAAGGCACACCCTGCCCTCTGGGTGAGGAGAACAGACTGAATACTCAAGGGAATAACACCTGCATCACTTCATTTTGACGTGTTATCAAGCAATAATGTAATGAAATATTGTTAGGGTGTTCTATTTCCCCTTCTAAGGACTCCTAATAATACCTTAAATACCAAATGAGAACATTTGTCATAGTAAAAGTTAAGGAAATTAATGGGGTGACAGAGACCGTTGACTCTCTCTAAAAAATTCCTCACCACCCCTTCATCATGAGCACACAGTTGGACGTCATTTCTCAGTTACTCTTTCACTCGTGTCTGACCACTTGGCAAGGGCATAGGATGTAGACAGAAGTGTTTTGTTTCTGACCAAGCGCTTTTTTTTTTTGCGGTACGCGGGCCTCTCACTGTTGTGGCCTCTCCCGTTGTGGAGCACAGGCTCCGACGCACAGGCCCAGCGGCCATGGCTCACGGACCCAGCCGCTCCACCGCATGTAGGATCTTCCCGGACCGGGGCACGAACCCGTGTCCCCTGTATCGGCAGGCAGACTCTCAGCCACTGCGCCACCAGGGAAGCCCTGACCAAGGGCTTTTAAGTCAGCAGCATACTAGCTTCACACGTCCCTTTCCGTTTTGCCATCTGCAGCCTAGGCGTGGCTAGCAGGTCTCCACCATGTAGATGGTGAGTAAGCCCTTGGAGAGCGTGGAGTGAGCAGATGGAAGGGTCCTAAGTCTGAATCAACAAATGAAGGAGAATTACACACAGACCTGGAACATGTGCCCTGAACCATCACGTGGGAGAGAAATACACTCTTAAGCCACTAACTTGTCTTGAGTATCTCATGTCATAGTTGGTTAATCAACAGAAAAATCACATGATATGATAAACAAACAGTAAATTATAGGATATAATTATATGTCGAGCAATAGTTGCATAAGCTGGATCAGGAGACCTAGGAGTGAAGTTAGTGTAAGATGAGAGGATTGATTAATCAGAAACATGCATCAAGCAGAGTTTCTCTAGCACACGGCCACAGTCCTTTATGCAAACTCGATCATGCACTGATATTTTAATTTTGTAAATGGTCCAAAAAATGTTCTATAGGAATAATACCATTGGTACTAAATCATGGGAGAGTCCCATTTATTCCCTAGTGAGCAATGAAAACAAGAATTTTGTATGGAAACTGAAGTAAAAATATATAGTATACACTTGTACATAAACTATAATGAGGGCTTCCCTGGTGGCGCAGTGGTTGAGAGTCCGCCTGCCGATGCGGGGGACACGGGTTCGTGCCCCGGTCTGGGAAGATCCCACATGCCGCGGAGCGGCTGGGCCCGTGAGCCATGGCTGCTGAGCCTGCGCGTCCGGAGCCTGTGCTCCGCAACGGGAGAGGCCACAGCAGTGAGAGGCCCGCGTACCGCAAAAAAACAAACAAACAAAAAAACAAACCTATAATGAGCAGCCCTGATAGCCCTCAGTGGGAAGAGAAACATAACACATGGATACCATTTAAATTCATACGAGGAAATACAAATACAAAATACTTTCTTAAGATAAAGTTTTTGATTATAACACGAGTTCATCCGTTACTTGTCAATATATCTTTTCATACTTCTCCCAAGAATATTCCTGTTAATGCTGTTTGAGGGATTGGCTCCTAAAACTGCCTTAAAGTGATTTTACTGTAATTGTTGCCTTTGTCTCTCATGAGATTCAATTTCATGTTTCATCTGCTTCCCCAATTTCCTGTTGTTAAATAGAAAAATGTGTTCTGATCTTATAAAAAATGCATGGAAATTGACTTCACCAAATGGATAGTTTTTCAGGATATAATCCATCTATTAAGGAAAAAACTTAAAAAGCTAAAGATTTTAGTAACAATTTTGTAACTGCAGTGCCTTCAAATCACTTAAAAAAAACTTAGTTGAATACATGTTTATTTTATATTCTAGATTCTGTTGTTTCCTATGTTATATGCTGAAATAAGATATTTTGTATGTGCTTTAACTGGTAAGTGATCTACCAGGTAATTTCTTCTAAAATTTTAGGACTAATTATTAACACAACAATTCATAATAACAAATAATATAGATAGGGATGTACTTTTATTCCAGGTACACTCATAAGCATTTAGCACTTAATACTCAAGTATCCCTGTCATAAATATGACAAAGAGTTTAAATAACTTATCAAATTCACAGTTATTAAAAGACAGAGTCAGAATTCAAAACCAAGCTATTTGCCTGCTGAGCCCATGGTTTAAACACTACCACAGGTAGTGTCCCCAGATCACACTCATTTAATACAAGACCATCATCTTACTCAAAACGAAATTAAGGCTCAAATAAGAAATACAACTTATCTAAGAATGAACAGCAATGAAATAATTGTTTTTTTCCTTCTTAGAGCATTTCAGTAGGTCTCAGTGCTGCATAATATGAATTTAAAATTAAGTATACCTTTATTTAACAAAATATTTTAACAATTTTAATAAATAATTAACATCTGCTTAGTGAGATGCAGTGTAGGAATTGGGATTGAAGTATAAATACATCTAATATCAATATCTGCACTAAGGAGTGTATAGTTTACCATGAAATTTGCAATGAGGTATGTAATAAGTAAAAAGGATTTAAAAAATAAAATCTAGGAATTCCCATTTACACAACGAGATCACAGGAAAGGATTTATTAATAAGATTGTTTCAACACCATAAGTGACTTGTGTCACTACACCATGTCTAGACTGTCACATACTTGTCTGTTACTGAATGTTTTTATTTAGAAGTGACCAACTCCAGATTTGAATAGAATCAAGCAGAAAAAGTATCATTACCATGAAAAATTTTATGAAATTATTTGGTGTCTGTATAGCATTTCTCTCTTCAATGTCTCTACTCTTACCCAGAAGTGCAGGAGACATCAGATCCAATGCCTAAACTGACATCTTACGGGACATAAGTATACAATAAATAACTCCCTTGAAAGGGCCTCAATATCTACACATGATTCTTTTATAACCTGGCTTTTTGGAACATTTCACTTTCATTTAACAGGTGAACAGGTTAAAAGTTGAAATATTCTCAACTTTTCCATAATGCATGCCTCTAATTCTGACTATTTACTTATCCAGTCCCTCCTCTCTGTAAAGTAACTGCTATTATGGGTCCAGGGAAACACTCCATAGTGGATATTGCACTGGGGTTGTGGTCAGTGCAGCAAAGTTAGTTGGCCTACCAGTTAATAACCCTTGGAGGACTTTTTACCCCCAGTGCTTGCAGCTTTATTTAGAATGTAGGATTGATTTTTATTTTATTTTATTTTTTAGCTTAGCCATGTGTTCCCTTGCCAATTGCCAAAGCCACACAAACATTCACTCTCAGTATCCTGTTATATTTACTTTGATACGTTATGACAAAGTATCTTGTTTTGAAATGTTATCTGAGATCAATATTAAAGCCATTAGAGTTTTGAAAGTCGAAAATATGGTTCCTTTTAATGTTGAAAATACAGATGTTCTTTTCCATCCATCATCAGGACATTTTTTTGTCTGCCTGTGCTTGTCGACCTCACCCTGCAAAAGCAGAAGCATCCCTACACACAATTTGGTTTGGCTGTTCAGACTGATGATGACACACACACTGAGGATGTGTAAAAGGTTATTGTGTACATAAATGAGGTCTCTGGGGAAAGCAGGGCAGGCCTCCAAAGCATGTCTGAGATGGCTTGAGAGCAAGAACACTGCCTGGGGTTTTACTATGGTAAAGGGGAAGGGTTGGGATGAGGTCCCACATACAGGCAGGGACTTTCTATTTGAATTTCTTACCTACACCAAAGAGGGGAGAACCCAGGCTTTATCAGTTTGTCCAGCAGTGGGGTAGACGGGAAGCAGGAGGGTGAGGCTTAACAAGTGTCAGCACTCAAACATCTAAAAACGGAGTCAGACCCCGTGTTCCATTTTTTTTTTTTTTTTGGTACGCGGGCCTCTCACTGTTGTGGCCTCTCCCGTTGCGGAGCACAGGCTCCGGACACGCAGGCTCAGCGGCCATGGCTCACGGGCCCAGCCGCTCCGCGGCATGTGGGATCCTCCCGGACCGGGGCACGAACCCGCGTCCCCTGCATCGGCAGGCGGACTCTCAACCACTGTGCCACCAGTGAAGCCCCGTATTCCATTTTTAAAATCACTTAAATGAATATAGAGAAATACTAGTACTCTTGATGACATCACCACCGAGAGATGTAAGAGAGTAAACAGCAAAGTGTTAAGATGGTACGCAGAGCTGTGTGTCTGCTAAGAAGGATCACCCTTGGAAATAATGTATACAAGACACCTGCAGGTCTCAGATGCTTGGATACATGGGCTTGTCTCTGGCCAGGACTCCCCCTACAGGACGACTTCAGGGAAGTCCATCTGAGCACCCCATGTCCCTGTCACACCACCTCTATTTTGACTAAAGATGAAACCCTGTGGAGAGGAGAGAAAGAAGAACCCATAAAGTTAACATTGATCCCACCCATACATTCTCCCTGAGACATCTTCACAATTGATCTCATCATGCCCTACAAATCATCTGACCTCAGTCATGGCAGAAGCCTAAGCCTATTGGGTCCATCATCATCAAATGACTTGTTCTGCGCATGTTGCTAGGCAACCCATCAGTGGGACCCCATCTCAGAGGCCTCTCTATCCTCCAAAATCTTCCACCATTCTCTGTCAAACTCACAGTGTCTTATTTGCAAACTCTCCTTTATCTTTTCTTCTTTTACCTTTCTCAGGGTGAGCGTCTATTCTTCTTCTCTTATTGAACCTAGATATTTCCTGTGACTATTACTTCTCTCTTACAAACCAATCAAAAATAACTTTTAATTTTCCTCTATATCACGTTCTGTGCACCACATACCATAGGAAGTAGGTAAAGGTCCTATGTGTTCATTGGTGGTGTTCCACGTGACTGTGTGGACTCCCTGCTGCCACACATGCGAGCACACATGACGTCTGTGCAATCTGCTATCCCTCCTAGAACGAATGATGTTTGCTGTACTAAAGTTGGCAATTTTTGTGTGTGGAAATTAGCTTGATATTATTTTTTTAACATCTTTATTGGAGTATCATTGCTTTACAATGGTGTGTTAGTTTCTGCTTTCTAACAAAGTGAATCAGCTATACATATACACACATCCCCATATCTCCTACCTCTTGTGTCTCCCTCCCTCCCACTCTCCCTATCGCACCTCTCTAGGTGGTCACAAAGCAACGAGCTGATCTCCCTGTGCTATTAGGCTGCTTCCCAGTAGCTATCTATTTTATGTTTGGTAGTGTATATAT